>NW_027361728.1:73685000-74360000 GCF_039654945.1 Dendrobates tinctorius | reverse complement strand
TCTATATCGATCTACCTATCGATCTATCTATCTATCTATCTATATTTCTTTCTATATCTATCTTTATATCTATCTCTATCTATCTCTATCTATCTCTATGAATCTTTCTATCTATATCTATCCATTATCTACTTTCTATCCATTATCTACTATCTATCTCTATATCTATCTATTTCTACATCTATCTTTCTATCTATATCTATCTAACTCTATATCTATATATCTATATAGCATTATACCCTATGAGGGGGTGCATTATTCCCTATGAGGGGGGCAGTATTATACCCTATGAGGGGGGCAGTATTATACCCTATGAGGGGGCAGCATTATAACCTATGAGGAGGCAGCATTATACCCTATGAGGAGGGCAGCATTATTCCCTATGAGGGGGGCAGTATTATACCCTATGAGGGGGGCAGTATTATACCCTATGAGGGGGGCAGTATTATACCCTATGAGGGGGTGCATTATTCCCTATGAGGGGGGCAGTATTATACCCTATGAGGGGGTGCATTATACCCTATGAGGGGGGCAGTATTATACCCTATGAGGGGGTGCATTATACCCTATGAGGGGGGCAGCATTATACCCTATGAGGGGGGCAGTATTATATTCTATGAGATGGCTGCATTATATTCTATGAGATGGCTGCATTATACTATGTGAGGGGGCTGCTTTATATTCTATGAGGGGGCTACCCCAACTCCTGCTACATAATTAAGACATGTACAACCTTATATTATACCCGGATATTAGCGTGTTTTACCGCATAATTGGTGGTCTGGTATTTAACTCTATGCAGCTACATAGTGGGCCCCAAGAATGATTTTCTCTGGTGGGCCCAAGGTGTTCCAGTCCGACGCTGCTAATATGCATATAACATTTTGTCTATATGTGACAATAATCGTTTTGTAGGTAATGTATACCTTTCACCACATACAATTCAAGTCATTGGCAACCACAAGAAAATATTAAAAAATAGATTTTGAGATATTCTTACTGAGCATGGATGTTATTGACCTTCCTATCATCTCTACCTGTTGTGTATTCCATTGGCACAACAGCACGTATATATGCTTTATATACTATATATGTATACATATATTATGATCTCTATGCGCTTGCAGCATAGTTACACACATGTTAGCGTTGCCTGTCCTTACAGTTTATATCCAAATATTATGTAAAGTCAGGTGCTTAGCTTACCCATAATTGAAGAAAAGAACTGGACCTTCCTCAATGCCCTGAAACACATTTCTCGTGTAGATTTTACTAGAGCTACTGGGTTACATTTCGGTATTATCTTGTGTGGTTGTGCCTTCCTGGCTTCTGTGCAGAGCTGAGGTGTGTACAATACATGTATTTGCTGCACTCTTGTTACACTTCTCTATTTCAATGCTTCCTTTTTTAAAAATGCTTTCTACACATTGATATGTTTTTGTCAGGATTCAAACCCAGCAGCTCTTCCTTCTGAGATATTCAGTACCTGTGATGTTCCCGATGGCTTCAACCTGAGTTCCTGAGGTCTCCACCCCAAGTTCTTGATCAGCTCACCCTGTGATCTCCTGATTGAGCACCCTACCTAGCACTGCACTTCTTTCATTGCAAGATTATTCTGCCAAGGACTGACCTGAGTTGGAGTAGTGATATTGCAACCACTAGGGGCAGCGCCAGCAGGATCGTGTCAGGATATAGCCAGAGTCGGTACACAGAGAAGTAGAAGAATCTTGAGGATAAGTAGGAATTGTAGTCAGGATGTAGCCAAAGGTCGGTACACAGAGAAGCAGTATAGTTGGGAGAATAAGCAAGTAATATAGGCAGGATATAGCCAAAGGTCAGCACATGGAGCAGCAGGTGGGAAGAAGCTAGGCTGGGAGCTCAATAATCTCACAATGAAGGGAGTGCAGTGCCAGGATTAAGTAGGGTGCTCCATCAGGAGATGATAGGGTGAGCCAATCAGGAACTTGGGGTCGAGACATCAGGAACTCAGGTTGGAGACATCAGGAACAACACAGGTACTAGTTTTTGATTTAGCAAAGAGCTGTCCCTGTCCAGCCAGCTGAATACCTCAGAGGTGAGAGCTGCCACCTCGTGCGCAATAGCTGCTGGGTTTGAATCTTGACTTTTTTTTTAAATTGAATTAGCTGCCAAATATCTTACAATCTGGGCTGGCCTACATAGGAAAATAATGCCCTTAAATTTGTTTAAGATTACAAACACAGTATCTGTATTTGCTTTCCATACAATGTAAGGGTTTGTGTGCATGTAAGGAGGCAGACCGGGCTGCCGGTCCTTGCATTGAGCCGGGTCTGGAACTGTCGAGGCTGCTTCCTATGTGAAGAACGTCCTACGGTGAAGTCACACACTTCATGATGAGCTGTGGTTACATGCCCCGTATCCTTTTTGGCAGAGCTGGGAGAAACTGGCGTGAAAAGAACAAAAGCCATAAATTGTTTGCTCGACTTCTTCCAAGCAATTTATTCCATAATTCTGCCGAAATTATTTTAGTGAATCAGGGCCATATTTTGAAATGCCAACCCTGACCATAAGAGACACCTGACTAGTTCAGCAAATTCTCCACCTGGCTTCTCCCTGCTGCTCGCTGCTCAGCCCTAGTAGTTGACCAGACTCATCCATGTATGAGAAACAGAGCTTGACTCGGGAAACGTGAGATACCGCTGGTTTTACAGCAAAAAAAGGGGCAGCAGCGTTTATTGGTTGATATTTTGTCTGAAATCCTCCAATTTTTTTTACAGTAAAAATCACAATTTCCCTTGGCTGACTCAGGGGTCTTCATCATACCCACAACTGTCTTAGAATCGTATCCGTCAAGCCGATGATGTGCACCCATTTTGGCGCACTGTTATTACCCCTATATCCTGTATGACTACATGGCAGCCCCTATGGACCCAGTGAGAGCACTGTGACGCATCCCACAAGTATGTGTGCATTCACAGCTTGTATTGCACATTTACTTTTCTTACCGTGAGAGCCAATGTGATCAGAGCAATATATGGTTCTCTAAGATCAGTTCATGAGGCAGCTTATTCTGTTTAACTTGGGCATCATTTATCACCTGGCAAGGAGACCATATTTCTTTTGGCACCACTGTTGACTTTATGCCTGGTATTTTGTCATTAGGACCTCCTAAGAGATAACCATTGGAAAGAGAAGAAACAGGAGACTGACAGGAAGCTCAAATTTACTATCTAATGCAGTAGGAATTTGAAACTAGTAAACTGTGTTTTTAAGGACTCTATAAGGCTTTCTGTATGGCTTGACCCAACGCAGCTTTGTTACATATCCTCTTATTTAAATATTCACATGCAGAGACTTTTTGGCGACATGTCATGTGCATTGTGACAGAACCTGTTACCGAGACTTTTTAAGAGAAATAAGAGTTCCTAGTTTCTCAGAAAGGCACAATGCAATCATTGAGGTCAGGGCATTTTCTAGTTACATTAGCCACATAGTTGTATGACCACTGTGTAAGGTTTCTTTTTTCCACTCTATTTTCTTGTAAAATGACAGACGCATTAAAGGGTTGGTCCAGCATCTAAACTGTCCTTTATAAATATCTATCTTTACAACCAAACCACTTTTGCAATTAGATTTATTATAAAATGCCCTATATTGCTTCCTATCTAGCTAATTCCTAAATGTGCTTTTTTGCTTAACATCCTCTGACCTTTCGTTTGAGAAGAGTCTCAGACAGGACGGGACAGGAGGCCGAAGTTGCACTCTCTCCCCTGCAGCATCCATCATTCCTCCTGGTACAGGACGTCATCAGGGGACAGCGCTGCAGTTACTTATTACAGTTTCTTACATTGCCTCCTGAAGATGTCCTGAATAGAAGCTGTGGGTCTTCTGTCTCTGACAAAATCCACAACCTTTAACTGTCTATTTGATAACATACAATGATTGCTGTATGTATGGAATGTTCAGATTTCTATATAGTTAATGTTTAGTGTTCTTGGCTCCATCTAGTGGCCAAAGTAATAACTTCAGTGTTATTTTATTTCACTTTCGTTTTGTTTTTCCCCCCAATCCACAATGTATCCTGGGTAAGTTTGCAAGGCATCATGGTCTATTCCAGCCCCATTCTCTCCAGTCAGCCATTTTCTATCAAGCCTGCTTCATGTGAACATCTCATTCTCTACTCCCCTTGTGTCAGCATCATCGGTAGGTAATCACTCTTCCCTCATCTAATTCCTGTCCTAGGTCACCCTCCTTTGTTAGCTCTCCCATGGTTAGCTATTAGCATAGGTAATCTATGTAATGTATATTATGTATTCCTATGTACCCATATTGACTGATTGTATTATGTGTTTACTTGTAGTTTCACCGTACCAATATACCATCACGTTCAATAAAGCACAGATTCAGCCAACAGTCTTCTTATTGGACCCCCGGTATAGCGGCTTAGCTGCCTGTATACGCTACATGAATCCCGGTTCATTAGTAAGGACATAACAAAGGTCAATGCAGTGTCGGCATTCTGCTTCTATGTCCGCCGCAGCTTCTAACTGAAACAAGATGTTGTTAGGTGGCTGAAATAGAAGCAGTGAGTGACACCAGCATCGTCTCACAGCTTCAAGCACCTCCCTCAAATGAATCATCATCAAGGATCATTGATAGAAGCAGTGACACCAGCACCGCCCCACAGCTTCTAGCACTGCCTCAAACGAACCGTCATCATAGAATCATAGAATCGTAGAGTTGGAAGGGACCTCCTGGGCCATCTGGTCCAACCCCCTGCTCAAAGCAGGATTCGCTAAATCATCCCAGTCAGATGTCAGTCCAGCCTCTGTTTGAAGACTTCCATTGAAGGAGAACTCACCACTTCTTGTGGCAGCCTGTTCCACTCATTTATCACTCTAACTGTCAAAAAGTTTTTTCTAATATCTAATCTGTGTCTCCTCCCATTCAGTTTCATCCCATTGCTTCTAGTCTTTCCTTGTGCAAATGAGAATAAAGTTGATCCTTCTACAATGTGACAGCCCTTTAGGTATTTGTAGACAGCTATTAAGTCTCCTCTCAGTCTTCTCTTTTGCAAACTAAACAATCCCAAATCCTGCAACCTTTCCTTATAAGACAGGGTTTGCAGACCGGTCACCATTCTGGTCGCTCTTTTCTGAACTTGCTCCAGTTTGTTGATGTCTTTTTTAAAATGTGGTGCCCAAAACTGGACACAATATTCCAGATGAGGTCTGACCAAAGAGGAGTAGAAGGAAATAATGACTTCACGTGATCTAGACTGTATGCTTCTGTTAATACATCCTAGAATTGCATTTGCCTTTTTTGCTGCTGCATCACACTGTTGACTCATATTCAGTCTGTGATCTATTAGTATACCCAAGTCTTTTTCACATGTGCTGTCACTTAGCCCTATTCCTCCCATTCTATATATGCTTTTTTCATTTTTATTGCCCAGATGTAGTACTTTGCATTTCTCCCTTTTAAAAACCATTCTGTTAGTTGCTGCCCACTGCTCCAGTTTATTTAAATCTTTTTGAATCCTCTCTCTCTCTTCTCTAGTATTAGCTATCCCTCCTAGCTTTGTGTCATCAGCAAATTTAATCAGTTTACCCTCAATTCCTTCATCTAAATCGTTGATAAAGATGTTGAACAATACAGGGCCCAGGACAGAGCCCTGTGGTACCCCACTTGAGACATTCTTCCAACTGGATGTGCAGCCATTTACGACCACTCTTTGGGTCCGATCACTAAGCCAGTTATGAATCCACCTAACAGTTGCCTTGTCCATTCCATACTTAGTCATTTTTTCAATAAGGATTGTATGAGAGACTTTGTCAAATGCTTTGCTGAAGTCAAGATATACTATATCTACAGCATTTCCTTGATCCACCCAATCAGTGATACCGTCATAGAAGGAAATTAAGTTAGTCTGACAAGACTTATTAGTTACAAACCCATGCTGACTCTGTTTAATCACTTCATTCTTATCCAGGTATTGACATACATGTTGTTTAATAATTTGTTCAAAGATCTTTCCTGGTTTAGAAGTCAGACTCACCAGCCTATAGTTGCCTGGGTCCACCTTCTTCCCCTTTTTGAAGATAGGAACAACATTTGCTCTTCTCCAGTCTTCTGGCACTTCTCCTGTTCTCCAAGAATTTTCAAAGATTATGGAGAGGGGTTCAAAAATTTCTTCTGCTATCTCCTTCAGTACTCTGGGGTGTAATTCATCTGGACCTAGAGACTTGAATTCATTTAGGTTAGCTAAGTTTTTCCTCACTATCTTTCTGTTTATAGATATCCTGGATTCTTCTATTCCCTTAATAGGACAGTGAATAACAGTTGATGTTACATTTCCTTTCTGAGAGAAAACAGATGCAAAATAGAAATTTAAAAGTTCAGCCTTCTCAACATCCTGTCTTACCATTTCATCATTTTCATCCTGTAAAAATCCTATAGCATCTTTGACTTTTCTTTTACTTTTGACATATCCCCAAAATCCTTTATTATTGCTTTTGACATCTCTTGCAAGCCTCAATTCATTTTCAGCTTTAGATAATCTGATTTGTGCCCTGCAGGTTCTGCAGACAAGAGAAACTGGGTCTGAGCAGAAAAAGTAAATTAATGTGCATGCAAAATGTAATTGCATATGAACACATGACCTTTACACAGAGAAAACCAAAAGCAAAACACAAAACAAATATCCTGGAATAAAAAAGTAAAAAAATATATTGCAAAAATTGCATGAAGGTAGTAATAATAGTAATAATAAGGGTATTTAGTTAACATAATTTTGATCAAAATAATGTAGAAGCCATCCCGCCACGTCACGGCAACCCTTGTGGGACAGTCCTAACTCTTGTATTTAAAACATATTTGTTTTGTGTTTTGCTTTTGGTTTTCTCTGTGTAAAGGTCATGTGTTCATATGCAATTACATTTTGCATGCACATTAATTTACTTTTTCTGCTCAGACCCAGTTTCTCATTTGTTTCATTGTGCATTCTGTGCATATAAGGGTGTGACCGCCCTGTTTCTGAGTTGGAAAATCCATCCTGTCTGGCCTATACTATTACTGGTGGTTCAGTCCCTCTGTCCTTGTTCACATTTACGTCACTTGACAAGTGGAAAGGTTTTAAATACAAGAGTTAGGACTGTCCCACAAGGGTTGCCGTGACGTGGCGGGATGGCTTCTACATTATTTTGATCAAAATTATGTTAACTAAATACCCTTATTATTACTATTATTACTACCTTCATGCAATTTTTGCAATATATTTTTTTACTTTTTTATTCCAGGATATTTGTTTTGTGTTTTGCTTTAGGTTCTGTAGACAGCATTATATTCTTCTTTAGATATGCCTCTCTCTTTCCATTTTATAAACATTTTTTTCTTCCTTTTTAGCATGTGCTTAAGTTCTGTGTTCATCCATCCTGGTTTCCTTAAATGCTTCCTATTCTTCCCTCTTTTCGGAATTGTTAACAACTGTGCTTTGAGAATTTTATTTTTCAAGATTTCCCATCCTTCCTGGACATTTTTGTCTTTAAGGATATCCAGCCATTGGATCCCTCCAATTTTCTTTCTGAATCCCTTAAAATCTGCCTTTCTGAAATCTAACCTTGACGTCTGAGTCTTCACAGGTCTTCCGCCTCTAGTTATCCAAAATTCTAAAATAGCATGGTCGCTACCTCCTAGGGTCCCAGCCACTTTTACCTCCTCAACCATTTCCTCCCTGTTTATAAGGATTAGATCCAAGGTAGCAGTTCCCCTTGTTTTCTCCCTTACCTTTTGGAAGATAAAGTTGTCAGCAAGAGAGGATAAGAATTTCCTTGACCTGTTAGTTTTGCCTGAGAGAGATTCCCAACAAATGTCTGGATAGTTGAAATCTCCTATGACAACTATGTCATATTTTTTGGAGAACTTGGCCATTTGATGCATAAAGAGTTCATCCATATCTTCAGCTTGCACAGGCGGCCTGTAGTAAATGCCTACAATGGTGTCCTTTCCATTGTTCTGTCCTTGTATTCTTACCCAAACAGTTTCCACAGAACTCCCAGTCTCTGAAGCTTCAATCTCTGTGCAGATATACGCGTTTCTAACATACAATGCGACACCCCCTCCTCGTTTATCAAGTCTGTTTCTTGCAAATAAGTTGTATCCTTCTAGTCTTGTATTCCAATCATGTGTATTGTCCCACCAAGTTTCAGTGATTCCAATGACATCATATTTCTTTTCCTGTGTTAGTAGTTCCAATTCTCCTTGTTTGTTGCCCATGCTTTGTGCATTAGTATAGAAACATTTTAGTTTGTGATTGGTTTCTCTTTCTCCAATATTTTTATTAATTAGATTCTTTCGTCTTTGTTCTTCCTTTCCACTTCTAATAGCAGAGTTCTCAATAGCATTTGTCAGGTGTATGGCTTTTTCTGGTCTTTTGCTTCCCTTCCCATGTTGTTCTAGTTTAAAGCTCTCCTTACAAGTGTAGCAAGGCGACTTCCAAATACATGCTTTCCAGTCTTCGTAAGGTGCACCCCATCTCTAGCAAGTAGTCCATCGTATAAGTAGTTCACTCCGTGATCCAGAAATCCAAATCGTTGCTGACGGCACCATCGACGTAGCCAGTTGTTCACCTGCAGAATCTTATTCCACCTCCTTGTTCCATGGCCATCCACTGGGAGGATGGAAGAGAAGACCACCTGCACTCCCAGTTCTTTCACTTTCTTGCCTAAGTGTTCAAAGTCTCTGCAGATGGTTTCCAGGTCGTTTCTTGTGGAGTCATTTGTCCCCACATGTAGTAGCAGGAATGGGTAGTCATCTGTAGGTCTGAAGAGTCCTGATATCCTGTCAGACACATCTTTAATTTTTGCACCTGGAAGACAGCACATTTCTCTTGAAGTTATATCCGGTCTGCAGATAGCGGCCTCTGTTCCTCTCAACAGGGAATCCCCCATGATCACCACTCTCCGTTTCTTCTTCACAACATTTTTCTTTCTCCATCCAGGAGAACTCTGAAGGCGTACAAGGTTGCTGTTTGTTGGAAAAGTCTTATCCTGATGTATTTCTTCATCGTTTTCCTGCGTGAGAGCCTGGTACTGGTTTCTGAGCAGTATGGGTGCTGACTGCCTCCTAATCCTCCTGCTTCTCTGGGTCACATGTCTCCATTCCTTTGTTTCTTCAGGTGCACTTCGAATTTCTTCTCTTTCTGTAACATGAAGAGATAATTCTGCTCTGTCCAAGAACTCTTCACCTTCCTTAATGATCTTCAACGTAGCTAACCTCTCTTCGAATCTTGCAACTTTTCCTCCAACAGGGACACAAGCTTGCATTTGTGGCATGTGAAGTTTGGCTTTTCCACTGGTAAGTCTGTGAACATGTAGCAAGAAATGCAGCTCACCAAATGGCTCCTGGCCTCTTCCATCTTGAGATTTCTTAAAAACAATGAAAGATGAGCCAAAATTCACGCGCCTATCGGCGCGCGTTTTTTCCGATTTCCTCTTTTCAGCTGTAACGGCCAAAACCCAGTGATCGTTGACCTCGCAGAGACTCTTCACTTATCCCAGAAGGCACTGGGAATATGCAAATGATCTCCTCAAGACTCTTCCCCTGGTTTTTAGGGGGCAGTGATAGAAGCAGTGAGTGACATCAGCACACACAGAACCTACCGGTGTAGCGAGAACAAAAGTAGAGTGCCAGAGTTGCACTTGTCTCTCCCTAAGCATCTATTGCCATGGATCCAGGACATTTTCAGAGGTCGGCAATGCAAGAATCTCTATTAAATAAGTGCAGTTCTGTCTCATGATGATGTCCTGTTCCAGGAGGGGAGATAGATTTTGCAGGAAAGTGAATGCAGAAACAACCACCTGTGACGTCCTGTTTGAGACGATTCCACTAAAACGAAATGACACAGGAAATGCAGTAAAATAAAACACATTTAGAGATTCGCTAATTAGAGAGAAGTGTGTGTGTAATAAATGGTTAGGGTGCAAAGATAGATATTTAGAAAGGACATTTTAATCCAGAACAACCATATAATGGAAACCAGACGATCTTCACAGTAGTCAATGTGGTTCATAAGGTGTCATTTGTATCCATCATGTAACCGTTTATGCTATGCTAGAACTACAATGCTTCTTTGGTTGTCCCTGAGCAGCAATACTGCCACCCAATCTCAGTGCTCAGCTAATGTGTTTGGTATACGCTTGCAGACTTACAAGTTTCTCAAGTAGCCAGAAGACTTTGCCCACATCCTGTAGATTTCTAAAGTAACTGAGCACTTTGGTCTTGGTGGTCTTGGTGCCATTTCTTTTGATATAGGAAGGTGCAAACTAGTATCTTTCTTATTTTGTTGAAATATTTAGAGTTTTGGGTTCATTTGTCAGCTTAAATAATTTTTTCTCCCTTTATCTAATAATATTCAATATGCCATTATGTTATAATTTGCATTTTCTTCATGGCCCCTGTTATATCATATATAGTATGAATGATGGATAAATATTGCTGTAATAATATATTTCTGATCATTGTTACAATATATCTCTCCTTGTGGTTTCTGTTATTTTGTTTTTTATTGTTAAAACCTGAAAATACATGTAAAAACCAAACAAACAGAATACATGTAGACATTTATATATGTATGCTTCATCTTCCTGATAAGTAAGCATCAGAGCTAAATGTGCAAAACTTCATTCAGACCTCAGTGATTTTTCTCTTATGCAATAAAACGGACCAATTTTTATCAGTTTTGGATCAGATTTTCTTTACGGTTTGTTCCGTGTGTCAGATTTCACCATCAAAGTTTCATCACTTTTTTTTTGCCTACGATAGGTTTTCTCAAACTTCTCTAATCAAACATACATGAAATCGGACAGCATTAGGAAGCAACTAGGATGACTTCTGTGTGTTTTCTGATTTTTTTCACGGATCCATAGAATTGCATTGACGAGTTTGAATCGTGACTCTGAAAACTAAACTGGAACTGAAAATCAGACATGTCTCAGTGTTATGGTGTGGACCACTTGGTCTAGAAAAAACTATATACCCATTATAATCTATGGGACTGATCATAAGTTCAATCCATGAAAAAATTGGATAAAGTTTGCATGTGAAAAATTAATGTCTGAATGAGCTTTGAGTTTGAAATTTCAATCAGATGCAAACGTGGGTTAAAAAAAAGAAACAAGTATCGCTTAAACTTGATATGAAATCCAAGGAGGGGGGCAACAAATTCAAGATGTTAAATAGTAAGTTTCAGAGATTTAGGCTCCAATCAAGAAGGCTGAATAAGCACTTTGTCTAAAGACAAATGTTCACCCCACAATTAAATATCTAGGACCTCTTCTGGATGGTGCATACTCAGAAGATATTTGTATAATTCACAAATAAGAGGCAAAGAAATGGAGCACTCACCTGGTCCTTGCTGTTAAATTTTCTTTTTATCCATATTAAGATGACATTCACATCTTGATAAAGTGTGGTGTGCAGGTGGCTGGGGAGTAGGCAGGTGGAAAGAGCTGTTTCGCACTGTTCATGCGCTTCTACAGGTCCCTTTATCAAGATGTGGATGTCCTCCTAATATTGATGAAAAGAAAATTTATCAGCAAGGACCCGGTGAGTGCTCCATTTCTTTGCCTCTTCTTTTTTAATTCAAATGTTATTGTAAGAAGATGGACCGGACCGGGGGTACCTCTCTTGTGCCGGTTCTGGAACTGTCGGGGCTGTCACGATTGTTGCCCGGGGGGAAGTTTTCTGACCCGGACCGACCTTTGCACTCAACATAACATCAGGGGGTAGGTCTTTAATATATGGTGCTGTGCACGGGAAAGGGAGAGGAGACTTGGCTTGAAGACTGAGCATGCAGCAGGAGAAGGTTGGTGCTCCGTCTCTCGAGCATCGTGATAGCGCAGGCCCGCACTGTAGATTCCCTGTGTCCAGGGATGCTGATGTGGACAGCGATCTGCCGTGTGCCTGTTGTCCCCTCGTGACCGTTAGTTGCAGACTCTCTGGGCCGGTGGTTACTGCTCGCGTGCCCGCTAAGACTGACCAGGTGCCTTAGTTAGAACTGGGTAATTCTTAACCCGCCTGCTACAGCTGAGCTCAGTCATGCTCCGGCGGTAACACAGACTGCTCTGCATTCCGTATGACGAATCGTGGATCAAGGACCCCGCTTAGGACAACGAGGACCCACCGCCATTACCGGGAACCGGACACCCAATTTATTCAGGGTGACACCGGAGACATCACGAGCCACTTTGTGTGGGCATCACCGTTGGAGCCTACAGCTCTGCAGTCAGGAAGCTGACAGACTGATATGTTAAACCTTTTGATGAACAGTTGCTTTACCTTATACCGTACCCTGTACCCATACAGTGCTAATATCACCTTACTTACCCCCCGCTTAACCCATTATCTTCCTGCGTGGAGTATACCTCTGTTAATAAATCTGTTAACCCTTGCTCTGCCTCCTGTCCGTCACTGCATTCCGCTACCTGCTTATATTATTCCCAGCACAAGAATTTTGAGAAGTGTATTGCACCTGTAAAATCTGCAGGACTA
This sequence comes from Dendrobates tinctorius, assembly GCF_039654945.1. Lineage (NCBI taxonomy): Eukaryota > Metazoa > Chordata > Amphibia > Anura > Dendrobatidae > Dendrobates > Dendrobates tinctorius. The sequence goes on along the minus strand of NW_027361728.1, from coordinate 74,347,472 downwards.
ATCAGAAATCTAGTACTAGATATGATCAAATTAATTAGATGAAAATAAAATTCAAATACAATTTTAGGAAATTTGTGGTCTCAGCGAACTTGAACAATATGAAATTTTATTTTCACAAAACACCCAAAAAATACATGTGGCCTGTTTACTCACTGAAGAATATTGCATCAGTTGTAGAGGGTTGACATGATCTCAGGCGTGACCATGGTGGCTTCCTTATAATGCCTTACATCCATTACATAACATGGTGTAGTGCAGCCAATCAGGAGGGACTATTTTAGCCTGTATAAAAACCTAAGTAGGGAATGTAGCAGACATTTTAGGGTGATTTTAGCATAGTGAGAGGACATGAGAGGTCACGGTTCACCAGAGATAGGAAGTGAAAGTCCTAAAACACTGGACAAAATATGGTGCTAGTCACTTTTCATGGCCAAGCCGTGAGTCAGAGTGGTCAAGCAATCCAAGGTCAGAAGCCAGGAGAGTACATCATAAACAGAAGGAAGAGACAAAAGAGTAGTAAGGTAATGTTCCGAGGACAGAGAACTGGGAGGATAATGGATCAGAGCAGAAAACCGCAAACAGGCAGATGGTCAGAATGAAGTTCAGGGTCAGGCAACAGATCAAGCATACAGAACTCAAAGAACAGGAAAGTACAAACCTCACAGGCTGAATGTACGTCTGACAGAGTTCTGGGAGACACAGTTAAGCAAATAAGCATGGCAGTTAGCTGTAATAATGAACACATGGAGACAGCCGATGCCACACAGTCTCAGATTGCATAGTTGAGCTGTCAATCAACACATTGACAGCTCAGTACACCCCTGTACCAGATTGGATGGTCAAGCTCCCAATCAAAGTACTGATAGCTTCAGCACACCCCTATACCAGATTGGACAGTTGAGCTGTCAGTAACTGCATCCCAGACACACTGAGGGGTGGAACCAAGACACAAATATTTTTGGAGATTAATGTGTTGTATAACCGCAGCGCTGTATTAATAATAATATAGAGATTAAATCGATAGGAGAGAGAGACCGGGGTAGTACCAGCAGCAATGCCAGACTCAATGTACAGTGCCTTGCAAAAGTATTCAGCCCCCTTGAACTTTTCAACCTTTTCCCACATATCTTGCTTCAAACATAAAGATACCAAATGTAAATTTTTGGTGATGAATCAACAACAAGTGGGACACAATTGTGAAGTTTGGTATCCTTATGTTTGAAGCATGATATGTGGGAAAAGTTTGAAAAGTTCCAGGGGGCCGAATACTTTCACAAGGCACCGTAATTGATTAGTGATTTTGTTTAGCTGCTCTCTACCCTGTTGCATTTCAATTAAAATGTGCAGAAAGCAGAAGTAAGACAGAACAATAGTTACAATAATAAATAAACATGACATCGGTGTCAGATGGTGTTCTTGCTTGTCACAAGCAACTGTATTGAGTTTTTGCAATCATTTTTGTGGAGGGAGAATAACTGCTGTTCAAAATAGAACATTTTAAAAAGAAAATGTCCTAAAGTCAATACATTTAACTGGGATTGTTTTGCATTAAAAAAAAAAATCAGAAATTTGTAAAACAAAAAATGTGATTGTTGTGACTTTTTGAGATCCAAAACATTTTCATTTTTTGGATTGATATATATGTCAGGGTTTTATTTTTGTGGGGCGAGATGCTGCATTCATGGATGCCATTTTGGTATAGGTATGACATTTTGTTTGCTTCTTATAGCATTTTTTGCACTATTGTCGTGATTCAAAAAACACAATTTTGGTGTTTTGAATTTTTTTCTGTTTATGATGTTTACTGTTCATTTTATATTTTGATAAATTGGATTATTCTGGATGCGTCAATTTTTTTATTATCTTCATTTATAATGGGGAAAAGGAGATGATTTGAGCTTTTATTTTTTTAATGTTTTTCTCATTCTTAAAAACTTTTTTTAACTTTTTACCATATTTGTTATTTATTTTAGGGGGCTTGAACCAGCGATTGTCTGATCACTTGTACTATATACAGAATTAATACACTCTTACTGCATATTATAAAAAATCATGTTATCTGAAGCCCAACAACAGGCTAGCTTTCAAAGGAGCTCTGTTAGACAGGCACAGAGGTCTTCAACAGACCCCTGGCTGTCATAGCAACCCATCAGCACCCCACAATCGCATCACGGGGGCACCGATGGGCTCATAGAATAAGAAGCCTTCATGCTAACGTGATGTTAATTTGACAGCAGCATTCAGCAGGCTAACAGACGCAGGTGTAGGTCCACTGCACCTGCAGTCATTAGAAGCAGGTCCTGGCTGTGTGTCAACCATTATCTGTTGGGTATGAGGCAGGCTCACCCTTCAAGCTCACTCCATACACCCGCTGCTGACTTGCGCGGTACATGTATAGTAGATGTTGCTCAGGTGCACTCCACTTGAAAAATTTGGCGCATCTTATCAGTGATGTGCAGTGTGCTCCTCTGTCAAATGAACTTCACCAGAAAGTTTATTCCAGTCAGAGACTGGACTAACATTTCTTGTATAAGGAACGCCGTCAATCTTAATTAATTTGTTGAGAGGGCATTGTCATGACTCATTCCGTTTTGTTCCTCCCCAGTTTTGCCCATTTTGGTGGAACTGGCAGAACCATCATAAAAATGCAGCCTTTCTTCTCAGCTTCAGGATGCATAGAAATTTTGGGATACTTCATAGCTGTTTTACTGGGAAAGGGGCAATATCTATGGACCTTCCCAGTTTATTAATATATTAGTGTCAGCCTCTAGCTTTCTGTTTTGCCTTAGCTGGTTATTAAAAATGGGGGCTCCATTTTCCAAGACATGTTGCATTTCCAGTTTTTGGGATCTGGGGCTGGATGAGGGCTTATTTTTGCGACCTGAGCAGATGTTTTTATTGATACCATTTTGGGATAGATACAAAGTTTTGATCACCTGTTATTGCATTTTTGCAATACTATGATGAACAAAAAAAATGGAATTCTCCTCCCTTTTTCCCCCTCCCCTCCTTTCTCTAAATAAATTTCAATAATCCTCGTTGAGAATTATACCTAAGAATAGATACTTCTGCCTTTAAACCCATCTTTAATATTGGTGGTAATGTTGTCAGATTCCCCATCCCCCTCAATCTGTCTTACCTCCTTTATATGATTGAAGAATTATGGAGCTATAGGGATGGAGGTGTCTTTACCCTATACATAATATTATGATTTGACTATATATATGGGAGTAGCTTCGATTACACAAACACATTTCATTGCCCCATCGATCCTAGACACTTCAAAAGAGAACCAAATAACTTTAAGTTACACACATTGCATGAGCTGTGATGACCAGAAGTGATATTTGCATGTTACTTTGAAATGCGGTCTGTGTGCCTTCATATGCGAATCTCTTCCTGGGTGAGATTCCTTTTTGACGATGGGGGCATGCCGGCCGCCTCCCATGTGCTGTGCTGGCAGCGCTATATTGATGATATTCTATTTTTGTGGGATGGGACAGTGCATGAGCTCAAGGAATTTATGGCATTTTTAAATGCCAATTCATTCAACATTAAATTGACTTACAAGTTTGATTCTGTGTCTATTGACTTCCTGGATGTTTCTCTGATGATTGATACTACTCGACACACTCAGACGACGTCTACAGGAAGCCAACCTCGGTGAATGCTTTGATACATGCTGATTCCTCACATAATCCTGCTACCATAAAGCCCGACTGGTCCTCGTGTTTAATGGTATGCGCAACCCCAGTGAGCCGGGTGGCCAGGATCTTAGCGAGTATTTTGACATCCGTTGTCAAAAGCGAAATATGCCTGTACGACTCCGCATCCATGGGATCTTTTACCCCAGAAATGCCAGTCATCAGCACTGGTTCCAAACATTAACCCCACGTGTGCAAGTCAAACCCGCACTGAGATCATGACATGTATAAGGAAAAGCTATGACAGGGCAAGGAGGACCCGCCGTTATGATCTTGTTTGTCCATGGGCAGGGAAAAAGAGTAGGGATAGAAGTGGTGGTGAGAAAATCCGGTTTATTTCCACATTTAATCATGAGTGGAACAATATTAGAGACATTCTCTCTAAACACTGGGCTGTTCTTAGTGCTGAGCCCTCCCTGGGTCCATCTATAGGCTGTTTCCCATCCATGACCTCTAGAAGGTCTAAAAATCTCAATGATTTATAGGTGAGAAGCCATTATATTCCTGAGATGCCCAATACATTTGGTACTAAACGTCCGGTTCCTGGATCTATTCCCTGCGGCCACTGTCTAGCCTGCCCAAAGGTCCTGCGCTGTTCTACTTTTCAGTCATCTGACGGTTTAAAACAATTTCGAATCAGACAACGTATATATCACGTGGTAGCACCATCATGTTTGCGATGCTAGATCACTTAATGTGAGGGGGATTGATATTATTCACTTGGGAATCAGAGGGGGTAATTATAAAAAAACTCCTAGCTCAAAAAGAGACGAAGTGGATCGTGACCTTGGACACTATGGCCCCTAAAGGCCTAAATGAGTCCTTTAGTTTTGCCTCATTTCTATAAGTAGTGATATTTTAGGTCACCGTTCTTGCATCCATCCCATATTCCCTCATTCCCAATGGCTTTGTTTTTGATTGTTCTTCTTCACCTTCTTTTAATATTTTTTATTGTTTTTGTTTATTGTTTAGTGCCATTAATATCTATGGAATTGTGGTGCCCCTGAGGCTCAGTCGCCACAGAGGTACTGCACCTCCTCCTGAGGTGTGGTATCCCACCATCCAGGTAAGGTGGAGACTCCTGACCACACTCCAATACCTGCACCCCACACCACAAAGTAGTGTAACAAAGCACCTTCGGCGGCTCCCTGCTTGGAGTATAGCAAACCAACCTGCTTGGAACACGAAACGTGCTGGGAGGAGGGTGGAGTTAGTTTACATGACAAGGAGCTGGAAGAGTTTAGGATTAGAGGTCAGTTGGCTAGAGAGCTGGAGAGAAGAAGATCCCCGGAGAGAGGGATAGATGGATGGAAGTGCTGCAGCAGATCCCAGTGACCTGGGTCTGCTGGCACGGGAGAGGAAGAGAGAGAGCAACGTAGCCTGAAAGCCTGATTCTCCATAGAAGGAAAGATTAGTACGGAACGTGAGGAGTAAAAGGGAACAGAGGACGTGGGTTAGAAGAGAACCCTTCCTAGAAGTTCTAAGCGCAAGGCCGGGGCCCGGTCCCCGAGGTTGTATGGATACTAATGGTCCTGCAGCAGACACCGAAGGAATAGAAGTAGTGACCACTTTATTCCCACACAAGACTTGGGGGCATAACAGCAACTGGATAGTGAGCCGGGACTTAGTAGCAAGGAGTCCTCGAAGCAGGCTACAGCTGTCTGCAGTACAAGTAGAGTTCATAAGAACATCAGACAGGAGGCACTCCAGTGTAACTCAGTACTAGGAGTACTTCGCTTAAAGGTGCTATAAGAGGAGACGTTCAGAAAGACACATGTTGGCGGAGTGTTGGAAAGGAGTATTCCATCTGGCCTGGAGGTTGACTGAGTCCCTGACCCGGAGGACACGGCACGGAGGCAGGCACCTGTTTGTAAAACAGACTGTGAGTAAAGCTTTGGAACTACACGCCCTGGTGTCCTCCACTTATTCCTGCTCCAACCTGCCCAGCACTGCTGCGTCCTCTGCGCCTGACACTACACCATCTATGTGTCACTTCACCTACACTGCCCTGGGACTACAGCCCTGCCTGTGGAGGGCTATAACATCATTGCTGCACCACACCATCTGTTCCAGAGGATCTGTCTGCAGCATCGGCTTACATCCACATTGCCGAACACCACAGGTGGCGTCACGAATCACTTATAAACTTTCACTACCACAAGCACACTTAAACAACCCCCTTTTATAATGGGCGCCCAGGGCCATGGGCCGGGTTACCGCTGCCGTGACATCTCCCATTGAAGTTCATCGGGCCCGGTACCGAGTACCCCACAGCCCTGGGTGTGAGGGCGTCCCATTTTTTTGCGTCACGAACAGGATGACGAGACCTGATGCCATCGGGTTCTGTGTGCCTAAGACTCAAACCTTTTGAAAATGTGCAGAAGACCCAATTTAATAGACTGTAAGATGAACGCTAAACATAGCCGCTGGTGCGGTGAAGAAGGGCGTGACAATATGGGTGGTCCTAAGAAAAGAGCGCGGACTGTCCTGGGCCTCCCCTGTCTGAACTTCTATGCGACAGCAACAAGGCCCACCCCTCGAGGCGTTCGTATACTGGCTTGGTATGGAGGAGTAGGAAGAAGACGCCGCCCTCAGATGGAGGGGCGAGAGCCAGTGGCGGGAAGGGAACCCAGGAAGGAGGGAGAACGCCAAAACGCCATATTGGAAGGAGAAGGGAGGAGACCTGTGGAGCGCGCGGAGGTTGAGCTGAATCTCCCCGGCTCCATGGCTAAAGGCTCCGACCCCGTCTCTGGAATGAACCGCCAGCAGCTGGAGGAGGAAATAACCCAGCTGATGCACCCTTTACGACTGAGGTAGGAAGCCTTATGGACCTTGAATCTGCAGCGCGCCCAGGAGGGGCCTATACCCGTGGTACCCGCAACACCGATACCTGTCACTGCTGCACCCGATCTCCCCCAGGAAGACCCTGTGGCACCTGAGACGGCTGCAATGACCCCAGCAGCGTCTATGGGCATCTCAACGCTGCTGTGTGAAGCTTTGGTAGCTGAAGCAGAGGAAGGGGAGCTCCCGTCTGGACCTGACGCGGCTGCGCAGGTCCCCCCAGACATTCCCGTGGACCGGACAACTACCCCCACCACGGCTGCCACTCGGGCTCGCACCGTGCCTGTACCGGGAACGGGACTGCGCCATCGGGAGACACCAGGTATAGATCCGGGCCCTCCTAACGGGTTACCCCCCGAATTTACCTTGTCGGAGGCTGGCCTGTGGGAGCTTGAAATGGGGGTGTTGGACGAGCTGTCCGGGGGCAGCAGACTGTCGGAAATGGGGAGGTGGAAGAGGTCCCTACTGAGAAGTGTCTGGCTGGAGCAGGCACGCATGATTCGACACCTTCAGGGCTTGGAGGAGTCCACGCCGCTTGGGGATATCGAAATCCCTTGGCCACAAAGCCCCCCGTGTAGCTGCCTACCAACACCAACAGGCTGCGGCATCCCTAGGTGTCAGGTCACACACCAGAGCAGCCGTACCACCCGCAACACCGATACCTGTCACTGCTGCACCCGATCTCCCCCAGGAAGACCCTGTGGCACCTGAGACGGCTGCAATGACCCCAGCAGCGTCTATGGGCATCTCAACGCTGCTGTGTGAAGCTTTGGTAGCTGAAGCAGAGGAAGGGGAGCTCCCGTCTGGACCTGACGCGGCTGCGCAGGTCCCCCCAGACATTCCCGTGGACCGGACAACTACCCCCACCACGGCTGCCACTCGGGCTCGCACCGTGCCTGTACAGGGAACGGGACTGCGCCATCGGGAGACACCAGGTATAGATCCGGGCCCTCCTAACGGGTTACCCCCCGAATTTACCTTGTCGGAGGCTGGCCTGTGGGAGCTTGAAATGGGGGTGTTGGACGAGCCGTCCGGGGGCAGCAGACTGTCGGAAATGGGGAGGTGGAAGAGGTCCCTACTGAGAAGGGTCCGGCTGGAGCAGGCACGCATGATTCGACACCTTCAGGGCTTGGAGGAGTCCACGCCGCTTGGGGATATCGAAATCCCTTGGCCACAAAGCCCCCCGTGTAGCTGCCTACCAACACCAACAGGCTGCGGCATCCCTAGGTGTCAGGTCACACACCAGAGCAGCCGTACCAACCGCAAGGGAGGAACCGTATCCATTAGTACCAGCTGCTACTCCTACTGAACTCCTGGTAGCGGAGACACCACCAGCAACCGTTGACATCACCACCCCTGCTGTACCTCAGGCAGCAGCCATGCTAGATGAGACTCGGCAATTCCTCAACCCATCTGGACACCCAGAGCATCTCCCCTGGAAGCAGCCCAAGCAATCCTTTTCCAGAAACCCAGGAGGGGATAATCAGCCATGATGTTGATCTAAACTAACTTTTGTTGCCCAGGAGGGTATTAGCAAGTTCCAGTGTTTCTATTTTTGATTATGATGTTTATTTGTTGATCCTGTTTTTGCCCAGTTTTTATTGGCAGTTTTTTCATACTTGAACTGTGGAGATCATGGACGCTGAGTGATCCAGAACTGTACTTGTAAATAGTTTGCACCTCTTTAGGAGCTCTCTCTTGGTTTTACATAGGAACCTTTCCCTTGGAATAAGGACTACCTCGTTATAAGGACATTTCCAGACATGAAGGCCGGACCAATGTCTATTCTTTGCACTTATGAATAATGCATAGTATTTTTGAACAAGAAACTAGAAAGTGATAATGTGTAGTGACAATATTAATGACAGATTTTATAGGGTCCAATTGAGCAAGAAATATAGAGAGTGTTTTAATAAAGATGTGAAAAATTGAGCAAAAGTATGCAGGTGACGAACCAGGTGTTGACGGTTGTCACTCCTTAAGAAAGGAGAAAATGTGATAGATAACAGAGAAAAGAAATGTGATGATAGAAAATGTGTTACCCAAGCTGATAGTGAATTTGCTCCAGAGCACATTAAAATTAGGTAGCATAACTTTAAATATGGACAGACAGTTAAATTGTTTGTAACGTTCAAGAAACAGTGCCTCCCACTTTGGGAAGTTTAGTATAAGACCTGTTTATTGTGCAAATTTTTTGTATGTTCCTGTATTGTCAACTGTGTTTGCCTTGCTGCCCACGGACGTGTTGTGTTTAACGGGGGGGGTGTGGCGCCCCTGAGGCTCAGTCGCCACAGAGGTACTGCACCTCCTCCTGAGGTGTGGCATCCCACCATCCAGGTAAGGTGGGGACTCCTGACCACACTCCAACACCTGCACCCCACACCACAAAGTAGTGTAGCAAAGCACCTTCGGCGACTCCCTGCTTGGAGTAAAATGTATAGCAAAGCACCCATTAGTGGCTCCTTGCTTGGAACACGAAACGTGCTGGGAGGTGGGTGGAGTTAGTTTACATGACAAGGAGCGGGAAGAGTTTAGGATTAGAGGTCAGTTGGTTAGAGAGCTTGAGAGAAGAAGATCCCCGGAGAGAGGGATAGATGGATGGAAGTGCTGCAGCAGATCCCAGTGACCTGGGTCTGCTGGCACGGGAGAGGAAGAGAGAGAGCAACGTAGCCTGAAAGCCTGATTCTCCATAGAACGAAAAATTGGTACGGAACGTGAGGAGTAAAAGGGAACAGAGGACGTGGGTTAGAGGAGAACCCTTCCTAGAAGTTCTAAGCGCAAGGCGGGGGCCCGGTCCCCGAGGTTGTATGGATACTAATGGTCCTGCAGCAGACACCGAAGGAATAGAAGAAGTGACCACTTTATTCCCACACAAGACTTGGGGGCATAACAGCAACTGGATAATGAGCCGGGACTTAGTAGCAAGGAGTCCCGGAAGCAGGCCACAGCTGTCTGCAGTACAAGTAGAGTTCATAAGAACAACGGACAGGAGGCACTCCAGTGTAACTCAGTACTAGGAGTACTTCGGTTAAAGGCGCTATAAGAGGAGACGTTCAGAAAGACACATGTTGGCGGAGTGTTGGAAAGGAGTATTCCATCTGGCCTGGAGGTTGACTGAGTCCCTGACCTGGAGGACACGGCACGGAGGCAGGCACCTGTTTGTAAAACAGACTGTGAGTAAAGCTTTGGAACTACACGCCCTGGTGTCCTCCACTTATTCCTGCGCCAACCTGAACAGCACTGCTGCGTCCTCTGCGCCTGACACTACACCATCTACGTGTCACTTCACCTACACTGCCCTGGGACTACAGCCCTGCCTGTGGAGGGCTATAACATCATTGCTGCACCACACCATCTGTTCCAGAGGATCTGTCTGCAGCGTCGGCTTACATCCACATTGCCGAACACCACAGGTGGCGTCACAAATCACTTATAAACTTTCACTACCACAAGCACACTTAAACAACCCCCTTTTATAATGGGCGCCCAGGGCCACGGGCCGGGTTACCGCTGCCGTGACATCTCCCATTGAAGTTCATAGGGCCCGGTACCAAGTACCCCACAGCCCTGGGTGTGAGGGCGTCCCATTTTTTTACGTCACGAACAGGATGACGAGACCTGATGCCATCGGGTTCTGTGTGCCTAAGACTCAAACCTTTTGAAAATGTGCAGAAGACCCAATTTAATAGACTGTAAGATGAACGCTAAACATGGCCGCTGGTGCGGTGAAGAAGGGCGTGACAATATGGGTGGTCCTAAGAAAAGAGCGGGGACTGTCCTGGGCCTCCCCTGTCTGAACTTCTATGCGACAGCAACATGGCCCACCCCTCGAGGGGTTCGTATACTGGCTTGGTATGGAGGAGTAGGAAGAAGACGCCGCCCTCAGATGAAGGGGCGAGAGCCAGTGGCGGGAAGGGAACCCAGGAAGGAGGGAGAACTTTCACTACCACAAGCACACTGAAACACCCTTTTATAATGGGCGCCCAGGGCCACGGGCCGGGTCACCGCTGCTGTGACATTTCCCATTGAAGTTCATTGGGCGCGGTACCGAGTACCCCACAGCCCTGGGTGTGAGGGCGTCCCAGAATCACCTGTGGTCAAGTGTACAGTTCCACGCTCAACCGTTCATCATCTGTGCCAGCATCTTGTATTGCAGCAACTTTTTATGAAATCACTGCAGCCGGATCTACATATATTCTGGATGAAATACTTTACAATATGTCTGTTCTATTACTAAATTTTGTACTGTGCGCGGATATATGTTTCTCTTTGCTGCAAATATGTTATTTATACATTATTATATCTTTTCTTACTATCCGTACGGCCGTGCGCATGCGTGGCGCTTTCCCTTCATGTCCCACATGGGGCCAAGTGTCTCTCTGCCTCCTGCGCACGCCCGGGGACTTACATCTTCCCGCACATGCGCAGTGATGCTTGACGTCCTTTGCCTTCCATGCTGGGGATGATTGGGCGCACTGCTCTTGCGCCAATAGCGCTGCTCTTCATTAGCTGACTCTGATCAGGTGATATGTCATGTGACTTGTTTCCATGGCTTTTTAAGGTCCTTACCACGGTATCCCCTCACATCCCCTTGAGAAGGCGGCCTGTGTGGATGCGAAACATGCGTCAGGGTTTCCTGCCATCTGGACTTTGGGTCCGTGCATACTTTATTTGGTAAGCTGTATTTTAATTTGGTCACCAGTTATTTGAGTTTTGGTAGACATCTACCCATGTTACGGATCCGCTGCGTATGTGGCCTCTGTGGATCCGCAGCAGTTCTGTAGACAGTGTACAGTACAATGTAAGTCTATGGGATTTACAATCCGCTGTGCACATGCTGCGGTTTTTTTCACTGCGGAAAAGCTGCGGTTTTGAATCCGCAGAAAGAATTGACATGTCAATTCTTTCTGCGGATTCCGCTGCGGTTTTCCACCTATTTCATTGTCTAGGTGTCAAACCGCAGGGGAAAACCACAGGCCAATCCACAGGTAAAACCGCAGGTCATTTTACCTGCGGTTTTACCTGCAGATCCGCACAGAAAAATCCGCTGGTGAATCCGCAGCGTGTGCACATAGCCTTAGAGTCAAATGCAGCATTAATATCTGATGAGATTGTTCCTTTTAGATATTATCTGTTTTGTCTTGATTCTCCATTCTTTTTGTTACTGTTGGTTAACATTGATGCGTTTCTCCAATCAGCTGTGGAGACGTATCAAAGAAAAAAAGGGTTCGATTCTCAAGAAACTTCAATCCGGTGAGACACGTGGTGGTGAAGTTCGTTTAGCAGGTGTGACAACTTTTTAATCAATACATTTCTGATCAACTTTTTGTGGGGGTAGGGGCGCAGAATTATGTGCTTTGGCCTAGGGCCCCGAAATGTGTAAAGCCGGCATTGGGAAGAAATTTTAGAAAGTCAACCGTATAGGGTCACCACCATTTCTGGGAAAATTCAATATATAATTATTATACTATGGATTCTGTCCTCTTAGGCTGTATTAAGCTGTCTTTTATAAGGATGCTTAGTGTGTTCTTTAAATTAAGTACAATTGTGAAGATTAATGTTCACAAGGCTTTAGTATCCGTTACCGATGGCGGGGTCACTATGATCAATGTAAGAATCACATCTCAAAGATATGAAGCTCATTTGTATGTTATGCTACATTCTGCTAGGCAGATACATTAATTTTCATGGAGCGCCCTCTACTGGAAACAAACCAAATGACACAAAATTAATAAATGCACTCATACAAGATAAAATGCCATGTATTTATAGCAACTGCTTATTTTAATGAGATTATTGTCTTCTCAATGAATGAATTTAGTTTCCGGCGTGAGCAGAAAATCCTTTTTCATTTTTATTTCAAATCTAAATTGAGTTTAAAGTTTACTTTGCTGTCTCCCAAATTATCTTGATAATTAGAAGCATAAGAAGACTTGATTAAAGCTGACCTGCTGTCAGCAGATCCATGACATTTATTTTTTTGCCCCTGGACGGCCTTCTGTTCACAATGTTCCTTTTAGGCTGTGTGCACACTTTGCGATTTTAAAGCGTTTTTGCCGTGATTTTCGCAGCGAAAACACTTAAACACATACAGAATGCACTCCATGCATTCCCATGGCATTCCGCACATGCCATGCTAAGGTTGCGATTTTTTTCCGCGGCGGAATCGCATCATGGAAAAAACGCAGCATGCTCATTCTTTTTGCGGAATTGCCGCAATTCCGAAAAGAATTGCCGCGATTCCGCACCAATAGGAATGCATGAGATCCACTTACTTCCCGCATGTGGCTATGCCCACCATGCACAAAGTGAGCTGCTCATGAGCGGATGGTACCCACGGTGTGGAGGAAAGGAGACTGTCCTCCAGGCCCTGGGTACCATATCCCTGTAAAAAAAAAGAATAAAAATTAAAAAATCAGGTTATATTCACCTTCCGGCGTCCCACGCAGCCTTCCCGGGCCTCAGCGATGCTCCCGTTCCCAGTAATGCCTTGCGGCAAGGACCTGTGATGACGTATGATCTCGCTAGACCGCTACAGTATCGCGAGACCACTACATCATCAAAGGTCTTGCAAGGCATTACTGGGAACGGGAGCATCCCTGAGGCCTGGGAAGGCTGCGCGGGACGTCGGAAGGTGAGAATATCACTATTTTTTATTCTTAACATTCTACCTTTTACTATTGATGCCGCATAGGCAGTCTCAATAGTAAAAAGTTGGTCTTACTAGTCAAACACTATGTTTGACGAGTGTGACCAACCTGTCAGTCACATTTCAAGCGATGCTTCATATTGCTTGGAAAGTGCTCTTGAAATTCGCACGCGAAAATCATGGGAAAAACGCTAAAAAAAGTGCAAAAATCACGCAAAATTCGCGCAAAAACGCGAAAAAAGACGCCAAAAAACCTGCACGTTTTTCCTGGGGAGAAGTGCGTTTTTTTTCTGCATACATGGGCACATAGCCTTAAGCTGTCATATTAGCCATGTTTAAGCTGCTAGCCATATCTCCGTGCACTTAAAAGATGCCATGATCTGTGTGCCCTTAATAGACCTTTGTTAGTGCTACATTTTTATTTGAAGCCAACATTGTTGATCTGGCCCAACATCTCAGAATTTTGGACACCATGGCGAAATCCAGAAAGTCCCAATTATAGTATATATAGTCTGTCCTGTGCCATCAGTGACCGGCATGCAGGGGGTTCACTACTTTAACATTTCTGCTTCGTTAATGTGGACTGAGCCTTATGTTTGATTGTTTGAAAGAGTTTAGACACAATATTCTGTTATTATTGGAAGAACAATGATGTATACCGAGATACATTCTTCTTTTTTTTGCGGCACTTTTCATTAGCCTCTTACTTAAATAATCTGTAAGAACATGTAAATGATACTGCAAAGTCAGCTGGTTTTCTTATCCAGAGTAGCACATTTCATCAGTAATGTATGAATATACAGGTGCTTCTCACAATATTAGAATATCATCAAAAAGTTAATTTATTTAAGTTCTTCAATACAGAATGTGAAACTCATATATTATGTAGAGTCATTACGACCAGAGTGATCTATTTCAAGTGTTTTTTTCTGTTTATTAACACCTCGGCAACAGGCGCGCTGTCTGGGTATTATGTTTGACACCAATCTCTCCTTCACATCCCACATCTCTTGCCTGCTCTTGCAGCTTACACCTAAAGAACATCTCTAGAATTAGTCCTTTTCTCACCATGTAAACGACAAAAACACTTACTGTCGCCTTGATCCACTCCCGCCTGGACTACTGCAACCAACACTGTATTAATTGGTCTCCCCCTTTCTCGACATTCTCCTCTCTAGTCCATAATTAATGCAGCAGCCAGGGTGATCCATCTGGCTATTCGGTACTCAGACGTGTCCGCTCTTCGCCAATCGTTACATTGGCTGCCCATTCATTATAGGATCCAATTCAAAGTACTTGTTCTCACCCACAAAGCTCTACACAATGAGGCACCCCCCTACATCTCCTCCCTCATTTCTGTCTAGCGGCCTAACCAACCGCTGCGCTCTGCAAACGACTTTTGACTAACCTCTGCACTAATCCGTACGTCCCACTCCCTACTCCAAGACTTCAGCCGTGCTGCGCCAATCCTCTGGAATGCTCTACTCCAAGAAATTAGGACTATCCACAATTTGCATAGTTGTAGGTGCTCCCTCAAAACACATTTGTTAAGAGCGGCCTATCACATTCACTAATCAAAGTCATTTTATGTGAAAGTGTGCGTGTGTAGCCCATTCACTATCTCCATCCATCCTTCACTCCCTCAAGATGGCTGGACCTTCATTGTAAATACATCATTGTAAATACACAACTGTACTTTGTATTTCCCCCACCTCATTGCAGATTGTAAGCTCTCACGAGCAGGGTCGTCTTATTTTGCTTTAATTATTGTGTTGTTAACGTTGTTACTTATGACTTGTGTTTTGAAACTGTTAAACTGTAAAGCACTGCGGAATATGTTGGCGCTATATAAATAAAGATTATTATTATTATTATTATTATTATTATTATTATTAAATAAAGCTGCCTTGTTTTTGATACTTAATGGTATTTGGTTTTGACACAACTTTATTGGTATAGACGTGCAAATTACATGCATTGTGAAAACACTCTTAAAACATATGTATTTTTACATGTGGAATTTCAGTATGTAATGTGAGTCTATGGGTAGATCTGCACATAATACTCATCATACTCGCAGGAGAAATTGACCTGTTGCAGATTTGAAACACATATCTCAGGTCAGTATATACTGAGTACATGGAATCACATTGGGCAGCAGATTTCTATAAATCCCATCCACTTTGCTGGAAATGTAAGACCTTGCAATTTTGACACAAGTAAACTACACAATGACAAAAACTCACTTAAAACTGAAAATGGCGCACAGGTTTGCAGTGTCAGCAAAGTGGATTGGAAATGCAGAAGAGGACTAAAAACGCATGTAATCCACACATGTCAGTAGCAATAGAGTTTTGTCATAGCCAAGTACCAAAAAATTTAAAAAACAAAGCAGCTTTATTCAAAACATGACATAACAAAAAGAAAAAAAAAATGAAGAGTCAGAAAAGCAAAAAATGAATGTAGAAAACGCACATGAAACTTTACGAGAAAACCTCAAGTAATCTAATATACTGCATACTTGCAGAAATGTTTCAGAAAATCTGCGACATCAAAAACTCACCAAATATGTCTTTTGGGAATAATAATAATAATATTAGCAAATACCTCCATTTAGAAATGTAGTATAGTTCTCCTGACTCACTATGTGCAGGCCATTGCAGTAGCTTAGGTAGCCACGGTTACGACCACTAACAACTAAATGACTAAATAATTGCCACTATATCCGTGGTTGTACCTGTGGATTCCTAAACTCCTGCAATGCCCTACACATAAAGAATGAGACATAGCGAATCAGAAGAACTATACTACATTTCTAATTGGAGGTATTTGCTAATATTATTATAATTATTACACCTACTACATATAGGGATAGGATGTTAAACATGGGAATACCCCTTTAAGGCATGATTCATCAAAGCTTTCACACCAGAATTCTTTGAACACCAGTACAATGTTGTCTCTGTCCAAATATATATGGACCTAACTGTATGTGTAGCATGTTGTAGCATTAGTAATGGGTAAAAACTAGGACATATAATGACGTAGGGCCCCGATTGTGGCTAAGGGCACTTACATCTATTTATATGTGTTCTGCATATACACAACCGTAACCATATCCCATGAATATTCCTTGACAAAATTCTGCCTATTTCTGTAGTACTGCAAGTGTATTTACTCCACCATAGAAATATATTTCATTGTTATGGTTAACAATGTTTGGCAGCGCTTCAGATTTCATTTGTTTCCTAGTTTTCTGGAACATTGTTAAACTGTTAAGAAAAATAAATCACCTGCAAATTGTTTGATTCTATGCCATATATTGTCTGCCAGATATTTTATTGTTCCCTGGCAAAATATTAGCATAGATTCATATTGTAAAACATTCATTTGTCTTGCCAAGTTTATATAATAAATGCACGTTTTATCCATGTAAAATATTTTCCTTGTTTTAGTCTATGAAAAAGTAGATCTTATGATGTACTGTTCCTGAATTTAATTTAAGATACTTAAGTTACTACATTTTATGGTTTGTTTTCCTGATGTCTGATTAAATACTAATAAGACATGTACAGTATGTAATTTTTTCTAAAAAGAAATGCTCCAACAAGGCAGGAAATCCTGAACCAGTCAATGATAGTTGATGCTTTTATTTTCTTCCAGGAGGTACCATAGGTGGAATTCAAATTAATATCAACTGGTTCTTTACCTGACCAACAATAGTATATTTCCAATGCATAAAGTAGTTTATAATCCATACTCTAATGCAAGAGAACACGGCTCAATACTTATTGTAGTGCAGCGGGGTTGGTGCAGTTGTGGCGCCCCCAGGAGTATGGTTGCCACAGTGGCATTACCTTCCTCCTATGGAGGGTGATGTCATGCTTGGAAGCAACGAAGGGTCTCTCTATCAGTTAAATACAACACATAGCACAGTTCCCACTCCAGGCTAGCAGGGGGAACTCTGAACCAAACTGGGGGAGGAGCTGCTCTCTGGGGCCGGGAAGGGGAAGTTAAGGCAGTTTTGTGAGGAGGGCAAAGTGTGTGGATGTGTTAAAGAGGAGCTGGAGGATTGAGGGGAATTCAGGCCCACTTCTGGCTTCAAGCGCATGGTTCGGAGTCCGGTATCCAAAGTTGTATGGATGCTGATGGTCCTGCAGCAGAAATCGGAGGAATAGAAGGCTGTAAATGCTCTGACTCGGAGGCACAGCAGTAACGTGTGCGAGCCAGAAGAGATAGAAGGCTACGGCTGCCTGCCATATGAGGGACGTTCTAAAGAGAGCAAGCAAGGGGGACTTCAGTGTAGCTCAGTACTGCAAGTACCTCAGATAAGCGCTAGGAAGGAGACTGCACAACCCATCTGCATAGAGATCTTCCTAAGTTGCTTCCAGGCTAATCAACTCCTGTTCCATCTGTGATCTGGATCCTGGACTGCACTGACAAAGCACAGTAAAGGAAACTGCACCCTGTTGTGTCATTGCCTTCTTCCTCCAACCCCTACAGCACTGCTACATCTCTGTGTCTAACACTGCACCCTCTCCCTCAACACCTATTACTACTGCCCTGGGACTACAGCTCCACCTCTGGGGAGCTCCAACATCATTGCTGCATCACACCCTCTGTCCTAGAGAAGCACTGGTCAAACTGACCAGAAACCACAGGTGGCGTCACGAATCATCTCAATAACTTTATCCCCATCACTCTACCCCTTTTACATTTACTGCCTGAGGCCACGGACCGGGTCACTGCCACTGTGACATCTCCCATTGAAATCAATGGGCCCAGCACCGAGTACCCTACTGCCTCCGGGGCGGGTCAATTTTGGCATCACGAACAGGATTAACGAAACCCGGTGCCACTGGGTACTGTGTGCCAGAGACTGTGTTGTGTGCCGTGGACTTATTGTGCATTTGCCGCCATTACCCCGCCACTTGGTGTGCGCAGGAAGCTAAAGGGGTGTGCCGTTGTGGGCGGAGCCTGACAGAAAGCACGAAAAGTGAGGTGCTGCGCGGGAAGAGACCAGCGGGCGGGAAGTGAGGAGCGGAGGCCTGCAGTCCCGGCATCCCCCGATCATCCAGCCTGCAGAGCAGCGACCGGTAAGCCAGTGAGACACAGAGCCTGGCCAACATTAACTAGGGGGGAAGAGAATGTCTGAGGCAAGAGAAGATGCAGCGATGAACGCCACCGCACCCCTCACAGTGCCGCAAGATGCAGGGGCATGCGCAGCTGCGGCTCTAATGGCACCGCAAGAACCAGCGCCCACTGCAGCAGTCCCCATAATGCCGCTGTCCATGCCCTATACCAGGAGCGGCCTGGTTACCGCAGTACTCAGGGGAATCACATACCCTGAGTGAATTCAAAGAGAGACTGTGCAGTTTGTTTGAAGTGTATCCTCTGTCTGAAAGCCAAAAAGTGAACATCCTTATTGGGCAGTTAACTGGTGCAGCACAAAGAGAAGTAAAGTCCTGGCAGGACACTGATAAAGAGACTGTTAAAAAGAGTCTGGCTAAGCTAAAAAACACCTTTCACACCCGCACTGCAGCTGAAATAAAAATGTAAGCAAAGAGTGCAGGACAATATACGGGACTATGCTCTTAACCTGCAGGAGGCGCTGTGAAAGATGGAGACAGACTGTTAAAGGAGCAATTTATTGAGGAACTCCTATCTAGTACCCACAGAGCACAGCTGCGGATCATAGCCCTACAAAACCTTGATCTAGACTTTGCAGACTTTAAAGACAGGGCTTCCGGATGCTGCATGAACCAAATGTCAGCCGTCCAGCACCCCCTAGGCGCCCAGTGATCACATACCACCAAGAAGCAGCATCTTTCCCTCCGAGCCCTGTGGAGGCTGACGCACAGACTCTAGATAATGATCCATCTACAGAACTGCGCCTTCAGGTCCAAAAGCTGATCAAAAATATGGCTGCACTTGCCAAAACTGTGCAGTCCATGCAGGTGTCCTCAAAGGAGAAGAACCAGCTGGCCTCCAGTCCAGACGATGTCCCATGGCTACGGAAGAAGAGGATCCCGCTACTCCGAGGGAGAGACAACGATCGCTATGACCAGGACGAACATCCCATCTGTCGTCACTGCCGCAAGGGAGGCCACATTGCAATATTCCGTTATTTAAACGAGCAACCCCTGGGGCAGAGGGCCAACCCCCCAGGAGTAGGACCACAAGGCCCAAAGAACTGGCGAGCCAAGTATGTTGGAGGGCGACCGGTACTGCCAGTGGTGATTGACGGCATCCCCATGAACGCTTTGCTGGACACTGGCTCTCGGGTGACAACTATGCCATATATCCTTTACAAGCGGTATTGGGCTGACTCTGAACTTTCCCATGGCCCAAGTGATGAGCTGACAGTAGTTGCCAACAATGGTCAGTCTTTGCAGCAAGTAGGAAGTAAAAAGATTACCTTTAAGGTGGGGCAAGTGGAATTAAAATCTCAAGGTCTGATAGTTGTAGACATTAATCGACAAGAATGTAACCCAATGATGACCTTAGGTACTAATGTGATTGAAAATTGTCTTGCAGAGGTTATTGTTTTGTTGCAACAGGTAGCCGAGACTGCTGATTCCAGTGAACAACGAGTCCTGCAGAAGGAGATCAAGGCCCTGATGCAAAGACAGCAGGTAGAACTGTCTGGCAGAGAAATTGGCAGCGTCAGAGTGAGTGATTCATTTCCCATTGCGATACCCCCCAAATGTGAAATGTTAATTTGGTGTCGGGCAGCCATAGGCCTCAGAGGAAAAGATTACCAAGCATTGGTAGAGCCAGTGTACTCTGATAGCCAGCCCACTGTCCTGACAGCCAGAGGGGTATTTGATGTCCGCAAAGGGAGAGTACCTGTACGCCTCTTGAATTGTGGGGAGGAGGAGGCCACAATACCTCAGTATGCCACAGCTGTTTACTGTCAGCAATAATGCCATAGAGGCAGCAGAGCCCTTGGTCTCATCCGACCAGGTGGAGGACAATGGCTCTGTAAAGCAGCTGGAGGAGTGGTGTCAGCAGCTGCATGTGGGAACTGAATCCACCCCTTCATACCAAAAGAATGGGGTTTACTGAGTGGCTCAGGAGTATGAGCGGGTATTGAGCAAACACCCTCTAGACTTTGGGAAGGCAAAAGGGGTTCAACACCATATCCCCACTGGAGATCATCCACCCATTAAAGAAAGGTATCGGCCTACACCCCGAAAACAATATCAATGTGCCAAAAGTATGTTGCAGGAAATGAAGGAAGCTGGGGTGATCAGAGACAGTTGTAGCCCCTGGACAGCCCCAATAGTCTTTGTGAAAAAGATGATACTGTGGTGCCCCTGAGGCTCAGTCGCCACAGAGGTACTGCACCTCCTCCTGAGGTGTAGTATCCCACCATCCAGGTAAGGTGGAGACTCCTGACCACACTCCAACACCTGCACCCCACACCACAAAGTAGTGTAGCAAAGCACCTTCGGTGGCTCCCTGCTTGGAGTATAGCAAAGCACCCATTGGTGTCTCCCTGCTTGCAACACAAAACGTGCTGGGAAGTGGGTGGAGTTAGTTTTACACTACAAGGAGCGGGAAGAGTTTAGGATTAGAGGTCAGTTGGCTAGAGAGTTGGAGAGGAGAAGATCCCCGGAGAGAAGGATGGATGGATGGAGGTGCTGCAGCGGATCCCAGCGACCTGGGTCTGCTGGCACAGGAAAGGAAGAGAGAGAGCAACGTAGCCTGAAAGCCTGATTCTCCATAGAAGGAAAGATTAGTACGGAACATGAGGAGTAAGAGAGAACAGAGCACGTGGGTTAGAAGAGAACCTTTCCTAGAAGTTCTAAGCGCCAGGTCGGGGCCCGGTCCCCGAGGTTGTATGGATAATAATGGTCCTGCAGCAGACACCGGAGGAATAGAAGTAGTGACCACTTTATTCCCACACAAGACTTGGGGGCACAACAGCAACTGGATAGTGAGCCGGGACTTAGTAGCAAGGAGTCCCCGAAGCAGGCTACAGCTGTCTGCCGTACAAGTAGAGTTCATAAGAACATCGGACAGGAGGAACTCCAGTGTAACTCAGTACTAGGGGTACTTCACTTAAAGGCGCTATAAGAGGAGACGTTCAGAAAGGCACATATTGGCGGAGTGTTGGAAAGGAGTATACCATCTGGCCGGGAGGTTGACTGAGTCCCTGACTCGGAGGACACGGCACGGAGGCAGGCACCTGTTTGTACAACAGACTGTGAGCAAAGCTTTGGAACTACATACTCTGGTGTCCTCCACTCATTCCTGCGAGAACCTGCCAGCACTGCTGCATCCTCTGCGCCTGACACTAAACCATCTGAGTGTGACCTCACCTACACTGCCCTGGGACTACAGCCCTGCCTGTGGAGGGCTATTACATCATTGCTGCACCACACCATCTGTCCCAGAGGAACTGTCTGCAGCGTCGGCTTACATCCACATTGCCGAACACCACAGGTGGCGTCACGAATCACTTATAAACTTTGACTACCACAAGCACACTGAAACAACCCCCTTTTATAATGGGAGCCCAGGGCCAGGGGCCGGGCCACAGCTGCCGTGACATCTCCCATTGAGGCTCATCGGGCCCGGTACCGAGTACCCCACAGCCCTGGGTGTGAGGACGACCCAATACCATGAGAATGTGTGTTGATTACAGAAAAATTAACAGCATTACACATAAGGATGCCTACCCATTACCCAGAATTGAAGAGTCCTTAGCGGCACTGAAAACTGCTAACTATTTTTCCACCTTAGATCTCACTAGTGGGTAATGGCAGGTTCCCGTGGCAGAGGCAGACAAGGAGAAAACAGGGTTTACTACACCAATGGGTCTCTGCGAGTTCAACTACATGCCGTTCGGGGTCTGCACCACCCCAGGGACATTTCAACGGCTAATGGAGTGCTGCCTTCAACACAAGAACTTCGAGACAGTTCTCTTGTACCTTGATGATGTCATTATTTTCTTCAAAATAATGATAAAACGTTGGCACAACTCCAAAATAGGTGGTGCACAAATAGGGGCCCAATCCATGATCAATAATATATAAACTTGGCACACATACGTGGAATGCTGATGCGAAAGGTGATATTTTAATAAGATATAGTACATACAGTCAGTGACGTTTCGATCTTATGACCTTCATCAATGTACCCTGTATTGTACTGAATGCTTTTGGTGTGTGAGCAAAAGATCCACAAAGGGTTACAATAGAATGCTTGTGGCCGCTTTTCAGACCGTTGGTGCACAGAGTGTGTCTGAGCAGTGAACGCGGCTTCTGCCGTTAGTTCTAAGTAGTCCGGGAGTACTGAATTGCACTAGGGGGAATGTGGCGCCCCCAGGAGTATGGTCGCCACAGTGGCAGTACCTTCCTCCTAGGGAGGGTGATGTCATGCTTGGAAGCAATGAATGGTATCTCTATCAGTTAGACAGCACAGTTCCCACTCCAGGCCAGCAGGGAGAGCTCTGAACCAAACGGGGGGAGGAGCTGCTCTCTGGAGCTAGGAAGGGGAAATTAAGGCAGTTTTGTGAGGAGGGCAAAGTGTGTGGATGTGTTAAAGAGGAGCTGGAGGATTGAGGGGAATTCAGGCCCACTTCTTGTTTAAGCACATGGTTCGGAGTCCGGTATCCGAAGTTGTATGGATGCTGATGGTCCTGCAGCAGAAATCGGAGGAATAGAAGGCTGTAAATGCCCTGACTCGGAGGCACAGCAGTAACGTGTGCGAGCCAGAAGAGATAGAAGGCTACAGCTGACTGCCATATGAGGGACGTTCTAAAGAGAGGAAGCAAGGGGGACTTCAGTGTAACTCAGTACTGCAAGTACCTCAGATAAGCGCTAGGAAGGAGACTACACAACCCATCTGCATAGAGAGATTCCGAAGTTGCTTCCAGGCTTATCAACTCCTGTTCCATCTGTGATCTGGATCCTGGACTGCACTGACAAAGCACAGTAAAGGTAAAGTAAAGTGCACCCTGTCGTGTCATTGCCTTCTTCCTGCAACCCCTTCAGCACTGCTACATCTCTGTGTCTAACACTGCACCCTCTCCCTCAACACCTATTACTACTGCCATGGGACTACAGCTCCACCTGTGGGGAGCTCCAACATCATTGCTGCACCACACCATCTGTCCTAGAGAAGCTACCCTGCAGCGCTGGTCAAATTGACCAGAAACCACAGGTGGCGTCACGAATCATCTCAATAACTTTATCTCCATCTCTCTACCCCTTTTACATTGACTGCCTGAGGCCACGGACCGGGTCACTGCCACTGTGACATCTCCCATTGAAATCAACGGGCCCGGCCCCCAGTACCCTACTGCCTCCGGGGCGGGTCACAGTGTGACAGATAGGCAGGGACCACTGAAAAGTTCACAGCAAACGTGTTTAATGTCCAAACAACTCACAAAACGAACACACACGGTATCCTCTGGATCGCAGCCGGGGTGTTACAACAGTCCGTGACCAACCCCAGTTATAGAGGGTGACTGCACCACCGCATCCCACTGTGGGGTGCCAGGTGTACAGTGCTCTTGGCTCTGTGTTACCTCACACAAGCTGATTGCTGCAGGGCCACCTGCTCTGCCACTTGCAAACAAACACTGACACACCCAAACCCTTTACTGCAAGGTTTTTAACTGGAATCTGTGGCCATGGGCCACTTGTAAGTCCGGATTGTGAGGGATTGAACTGCCTCACTACCATCCTGTAGTTCACTCCAAAAATAAAAGCCCTTAACGGATTTTCCTGAACATTGCCTTGGCCAAATAGCTTGACCAGGTCCACACTGTTATTTTGCCTTGTCACTCACAGGCATCCTGGTGTGGACACAAGGCACTCCAGAGGGTCTAATAGGACTCCGGCCGCATCCTGGGAGATAGATGGTGACCCTCGCATATAATACCTGTCACTGCCTCACATAATATGTGAGTCAATACTTTTTATATTTTCAAAACACTGTCCTGAAAGAAAAGACCATACCTCCAAATCCATACGTGTTTATATGTGGAGCAGCAGTCTTCAATTTATACTGTACAATGCTCAGAAAAGCACTGCTTGCTATATACTGCCCATTTTAATAGTGTTAGGCTAGTTTCACACTAGTGTTCTCAGGCACAGCGCAGGGTCGCCGCTAAGCCCCGCCCCTGGCCACGCCCCTCCAGTCTGTTCCTCCTCTGATCGCATGATGCTGCATGCGAACAGTGTACCCTATATTTAGCATTGGGTACGCTGACCGTTCGCTGGTCGTGCACTGGTATGATATTGCTGGCGCTGCGCCTAGCGCACAAAAATGCAGCACAGCGCGTTTTTGTGCGCTGGGCGCAGCGCCGGCAAAATCACACCAGCGCACGGTCAGCGTACCCAATGCTAAATATAGGGTACACTAATCGCACGCAGCGTCATGCGATCAGAGGAGGAACTGACCGGAGGGGGCGCGGCTGGGGACGGGGCTTAGTGGTGGCCCTGCGCTGCGCCCGAGAACGCTAGTGTGAAACTAGCCTTAGACAGTGCCTATAGCAACTTACACCACATAGCATGCATATGAATAGTTAGACACAATAGTGTCCATAGGAATATTGCTAAATGTTGCCTGTACAAACAATTCAACACAGTTCCCATAGAAATAGCTTCACTTTGATGCTGTTAGTGTCTGCATAAATACAGTACCCTCTAGAATACCCCAACCACAAAGTGTTCCTCTTAAAGTAAGCATTGCTTAGCTTTCATATTTCCTATGTCATATACAGGTGCTTCTCACTAAATTAGAATATCAACAAAAAGTTAATTTATTTCAGTTCTTCAATAAAAAAAAGAGTGACAAACAGAGTGATCTATTTCAAGTGTTGATGATTATGGCTTACAGCCAATGAAAACCCAAAAGTCATTGTCTCAGTAAATTAGAATACTTTATAACACCAGCTTGAAAAATTATTTTAAAATCCAAAATGTTGGCCTACTGAAATGTATGTTCAGTAAATGGACTCAATACTTGGTCGTGGATCCACTCTGCATGCACCTGAGGCATGGAACACTGACCCCAATATTTAACTCCTTTCTGATATCAGACATAATAATCCATGCCTGTGCCCTGGGCCTATTTGACCAGGGACGGATTATTACATCTAAGCGATCGCCCGGGCACACGGGGGTGCGTGCGGGCAATCGCTGCCTGGTGTCTGCTGATTCTGACAGCTGATACTTGGCACTAAGTGCCAGGAGCAGTCACAGACTGCTCCCAGCACTTTAACCCCTGAAATGCTGCGATCGAACATTATCGCTCCAGGAGGCAAATAGCTCTTCATTCCTCCTGAGTCTCTCCATATGGCTAAGTAGTACTGTGCAGCCACATATGGGGTATTGCCACTTTCAGTAAAAATTATGGGACAAATTTTGGTGTCATTTTTACTAGAGATGAGCGAATTTGTTTGGATTCGGTTCAGAATACGATCGGCATCAACTATTGTTTTTGCAATATTTGTCGAACTCAGCCGAAAGTCATTTGAGTCAGTGGGAATAGAAATTACTAAATATGTTCGGAACCGATCATTAAACATAAATTTGGCACGAATAGTGTTCGAATATGGCATGAATAAGTCAAAATCAGATTCAGGGACAAAAACCAAACAAATTCGCTCATCTCTAATTTTACCCACTTCTTGTGTGAAAATATAAAATCTGGGGCTAAAACTAAATTTTGGTGGAAAAAATGTAGTTATTTTGTCTTCACTGCCTAATGGTATAAAATTATGTGTCACACCCAAGGTGTCAATATGATCACTGCACCCCTAGATGAATTCATTGAGAGGGGTAGTTTGTAAAATGGGGTAAATTATGGGGGATTCTGTTGTTCTGGTACCTCATGGGATCTTCCAGTGAGTCATGGCACCTGCAAACCATCACAATAAAATCTGGCACTCCTTGCCTTCTGAGCTTTGCACTGTGTCTGAAAAATATTTACCAATTACATGTAGGATATTGGCGCACTCAGGAGAAAATGGACCTCAGTTTGTTGTAAACAAATTCCTATTAGCCCTTAGAAAAATTAAGAACTTGGGGCTATACAACATTTCAGTGGTAAAAATGTAATTTATTCTTTCTTCACCGCACAGTGGTAAAAAATTCTTTGAGGCACATGTGGTGTTAATATGATCACTGCACGGCTAGATGAATTCATTGGGGAGCGTAGTTTGTAAAATGAGTTCACATATAAGGAGTTTCTGTTGTTCTGGCACCTCAATGGCTCTGCCAATGTGACATGTCACCCTCAAAACTTTTCAGCAATATCTGAACTACGATATGGTGCCTCTTCCCTTCTGAGCTTTGTACTGTGCCTCAAAAGTAGTATTCCCCACATATGGAGTGTCAGTGTGCTCAGGAGAAATTGCACAACAATTTGTATTGTGCAATTTCTCCTGTTACCCTTAAGCAATATTTTGTGCTAAAACATGCTTGTGGGGAAAATATTATTTTTTTTTATTTTTACGGCTTCTGTGAAGCATCTGAGCGATCAGTGTGCTCACCACACATTTAGATCAGTTCCATGAGGGGTCTAGTTTCCAACTTGGTGTCACTTGTGGGGGATTTTCACTGTTTAGGCACATCATAGGCTCTCCAAATGCGGCATGCTGTCCGTCAATTGTTCCAGCATATTTTGCATTCAAAAAGTCAAATTATGCTCCTTCCCTTTCCGAGCTCTGCCATGCACTCAAACAGTGGTTTTCTCCTTCATATGGGGTATCGGCGTACTCAGGAGAAATTGCACAACAAATTTTGGGGTCCATTTTTTCCTGGATCTGAATTACAGTACATTTTTGGGAAAAAAAGTTAAATGTTCATTTTTTTTCTATATTCCAAAAATTTCTGTGA
The DNA here is from genome assembly GCF_039654945.1 of Dendrobates tinctorius. Taxonomy (NCBI): domain Eukaryota; kingdom Metazoa; phylum Chordata; class Amphibia; order Anura; family Dendrobatidae; genus Dendrobates; species Dendrobates tinctorius. The sequence goes on along the minus strand of NW_027361728.1, from coordinate 74,320,419 downwards.
AGCACCAGAAGGGTTAATAAACTTCTTAAATGTGGTTTTGAACACCTTTAGGGGGAGTTTTTACAATGGTGTCACTTTTGGATATCTTCTATCATATAGACCCCAAAATGACTTCAACTGTGATGTGGTCCCTAAAAAAAATGGTGTTGTAAAAATGCGAAATCGCTGGTCAACGTTTAGCCCTTATGACTTTCATAACAAAAGAAACTGGGTTCCAAAATTATGCTGATATAAGGTAGACATGTGGGAAATGTTACTTATTAAGTATTTTGTGTGCCATATCTCTGTGATTTAAGGGCATGAAAATTCAAAGTTGGAAAACTGCGAAAATTTCTAAATTTTTGCCAAATTTCCGTCTTTTCCACAAATAAACGCAAGTTACACTATATCAAATAAATTTTACCACTATCATGAAATTCAATATGTCACAAAAAACATTTTCAGAATCTCCGGGACCCATTGAAGCATTATAAGTTCATAAAGGGACAGTGGTCAGAATTGCAAAAATTGGCCTGGTCATTAACATGCAAACCACCCTCGGGGGTAAAGGGGTTAAAAAATTGTGCCATTACTATGATTACTCCCTTCCCAAAAAATCAAAGTGTCCTACTGTTCAAAGGCCATGTATGCTCCTTTGAAGGATATAATATCCCAAGTGCCCCCTTCCAGCAACAAATACCCTTGAATGTCCACTTAAAGATAACAATGTCCCTCCCCCAAAAAATAAGTAAACTATGAAACCTAAATGCCCCTATCAAAACTAATATTGTCCAAATTTATTACAAATAATGTCCGCTGAGCGTCAACATAGCACTGTATATTAGGGTGCCAAGGAAAAATGAACTTTGCAAATTGGTAAGTCTTACCCCTCAAATTTGTTCCCTTTGGCATAAGGATTCACCATGTAAAATATGTTGACATTAAATTTAGATTTACCACTTGCTCAAGGCATGTGAATTATTCCATGTTTCTCATTTTCCACAATATTGTACACACAATAACCACTCAGTTTGTTATCATATCTTTAACTGGATGGATATACTACTTATAATTCAAAAAACATAGAATGGCAGTAAGCATTCTATTGCAGAAAAATATGCATTACACTATTATGTACATTGTACATGTATACCAGTACTTAGTAGTAGAGATGAGCGACTTTGCCTTTTTTCGGGTCGAGTCGGGTTTCATGAAACCCGACTTTCGCAAAAGTCGGGTCGAACGAAATTGGCCGATTATTGTGAAAAGTTGAAGGCCGACTGAAATACGAAGCTCAATGCAAGTCAATGGAGAAGCAAAGTTGGCAGGGAGTGGAGGACAGGAAACACACCTACAGTGCCCTTTTAAATGCCAAAAACATCAATTCTTATTACTGAAGCATTTCAACCTTAATTTACTTCATAATACTAGTTACGCACTGAAAAATGGGGGTTATTTGGCTAAATTTGTGGGGGGGTAGGGCTGGCTCCAGGTTTTCATGTGCCCTGGGCCAAAGAGCGCCCCTTTAACACATACCACAACTCATGAGGCTCCTATGCGGCAGAGAAATAGCGGTATAGTACAATGAAAAATACTTCACTTTTTACATCTCATGACTGATATCCATTTTAAATTCTGCAATAGCTCCAAAAACGGACAGTATATTACTCCATGCAGTATTATGGCCACCGCATAGTGCGCTATACAGAGTAATGAGGCCCATATATTTATCCATACAGAATCATTGGTCCCATATAATGTTTGAAACAGTATATGATGAGCTCCACATAATGCTACATTATATGTTGGTCCCCATGGATGAAGCTACACTGTCTTATGGGCCCAAATAATGCTCTATATATAATGGGCCCCATTTCTAATACGCTAGTGTATAATGGGCCCTGTAAATGCTGCTCCAGTGTCTGATGTCCACCTTTGGAATGCTCCAGTGTATGGTGGGCCCCATATATCATTCTCCAGAGTATAGTGCTCCCCAAAAATTGCTGTCCCAACATTGAAAACAATTAAATAAGTCTCCTCAAATAAGTCTCCTCGCTAGGAAATCCCTGTACTAGTCTGGGCGTACAGACGTGATGTCATTGCACTCTCTGATCAGAATATCACTGTCAGGAAACGCGGAAGACGTCATGGCGGTGGAGCAGGAAGAGGTAAGTATTTCAACTTTGCAAGTGCTGTGATCCTGAGCAAGCAGGGGGGGCCCACTCGTTGGCGACAGCACTGGCACAGGGCCCCTCATAGTACGGCGGTGTGTCTGACGGCGGGTGGGCCGAACCTGTACTTTCATCTGCACCTTCCTCTTTGTCACCGTGTAAGGTGGTACAGTATATGGGAAGGGTAACCTGAGTTTCATCAGGGTCAGATTCTGGCTGTGTAGAGTGCGAGGGGAATGTAGTGGTCTGGGTCAATTTACCAGCAGAATCATCTAGCAGTGGCTGGGCCTCAGTGCACTTTTGGCGCCCCCAGGAGTACGGTCGCCACAGTGGCATAACCTTCCTCCTAGGGAGTGTGATATCATGCTTGGGAGCAACGAAGGATCTCTCTAGCAGTTAAACCAACACACAACACATTTCCCACTCCAGGCCCGCAGGGAGACCTCTGAACCTGACTGCTGAGGAGCTGCTCTCTGTGGTCGGGAGGAGGTAAGTTAGGGCAGTCTGTGAAGGGAAGGAGAAATGTGTGGAGGGGAGCTGGAGGATGAGCAGAGTTAAGGCTCACTCCTAGCTGGAGCGCATGGTCCGGATTCCGGTCTCCGAGTTTGTAGGGACACTGATGTTCCAGCAGCAGAAACCGGAGGAACTAGCAGCTGTAAATGCTCTGTACCCAACTAAGGCTCGGAGGCCCCAGCAGTGACGTGTGGGAGCCAGAAAGAAAAGGCTACGGCTGCCTGCCATACGAGAAAGTTCCAAGAGAGAGTCAACAGGGGGAACTTCATTGAACTCAGTACCTCAGAAAAGCGCTAGAACGGAGGCCACACTACCTACCTGCAGAGAGAGAATTCCAAATTGGCTTCCAGGCTGACCAACTCCTTCTCCATCTGTACTCTGGGTCCTGTATGGCATTTACCAAGTCCAGGTAAAGGAACTGCACGACTGTGTCTGTCCTCTTTCTCCTGCGCCTGGCGCATGGCTCTGCTACATCCTGCACTGCACACCATCTACCAACTCTTTCATCTGCCCTGCGACAACGGCCCTACCTGTGCAGGGCTTCTACATCTTCCCTGCGCCACAGCATCTGTCCCAGAGAAGCGCCACTGCAGAGCTGGTCAATCTAATCAGAAACCACAGGTGGCATCATGTATCATTCACCTATAATCGTAATTCACCCCTTTGCATGGACACCAGGGCCACGGAACAGGTCACCACCACTGTGACACATCCCTGTGAGACATCGGCCCGATACCGATTAACCCCACTGCCCTGGCTGGCTACCCACACTCCATGTCAGATTCATCTTGGACTGGGGAATTCACGATTTGACTTGATAACCCAGGCATTGTATGATAGAAAGAGCTACATGGACTAATGTGAAGTGTGGCCTGCTGCATCATTCACTTTGGGTAGGGGTGCAGGACACAAGTAAAGGAGTTTTTCCTGACCAGAAGCCAGCACTTGACGACTCAGTGCTTGCATTTTTTGAAACTTCAGAAGAGGAGGGCATATTTGATGGAGTCTGTTTCGGCAATGTAAGCCCAAACCAGTTCCTCATGCTATGGCTTTAAAAGCGGTTAACCTACTCCCAGAAAAGGTAGCCCTCCAGGCATTCCGGAGCCAGACCATGAAGCAGGCTCAACACCTCCTGCCTTAGCTGCTATTGTGCTTTTGCCACTACCAGCAGATGCACCACCATCAGCACCAGCTGGCCCCCCCACGCCCACGTCCGCGGCCTCTTCAACCAAACTTCCAAATTTAGCACAAAATAGACACAAAATAACATCAGATATAGGGCAATGGCACTGTATCAGAAGCGTACAGCTCTATTCAGTCAAAGGATAATTGTCAATCTCCATATATATTAAATCAATCACACAGAGACGCTCACAGGCTCAGTATGGATTACACAAGAATATAAAAAGCAGACAAAGTGTACAGTATCAGCAGATAGCAGGTATATATAGCATAGTTTAAACATTAGCAATGTACGTCTATATATCAGGAGTAGTGTTGAGCCACCACGCTAGTGTTTTGGTTCGTCGCACAGGAGGCAAGTTCATCGAATGTTCATCGAACCACATTGAAAACAATGGCAGTCAAACACAAACACATACAAACACATAGAAAACAATTACAAAACACATTAAACGGTGTCCCAAAGCCGACAAAATGCTCAGAAGACAAAAATAACAGATGGAAAAAGGCAACTACATTTAGAAAAGAGGTGGACGAGTAAAAGGAGGAGGTGGAGGAGACACAGATATAGGCTTGTCATGCCTTTATGAAGTCAAGAAAGGCTGGACTAAAAATGTAAAAAACAAACCAAAAAAAAAAAAAATGAAATCGAACACGATCATATACCGTCGGACTTCCCACTAATAAATTATGCCAACTGATGATCGGGGCGGCGTTATTCCCACGAACATCCAAACAGCGTCCATGAAGGCAAAGTGTTTCTTTCCAGGGGCAGTATGATTGCAAAGCTGAACCTTAAGGGAATGTCCAAAAGGGCACCACCAGGAGTGGAGCCTGCGGCTTCATTGGACTCCACCCGGGAAACCACAACCATGCCACCTAAAGAAAAGATGCACACATTGAAAGCTTTGTCGATTCTGTGTGTGGTGTGGTATGTCCGTTTGTAGTTGTGCTAGCGATTTGTCAGCTTTATTCTGTTAACGAACGAGACTCCGGCATGCCCCCGCGGTACGCATCAAGCTTACTAGAGGGATACGCGATTCTCTGGCATGCAAGATCGAGCAATATCAGGTCTATCATGGCCTTACATGTCCAGGGCTGCATGCGCGCCACACTGAAAGGACCAGCTTTTGTCGCTTACAGGTGCTGATAACCCGCTGAACACCGTTAGTGATGGGGATCTGTGATTCCAATTATTCCCCGCGAAAGATGATTTCCCAGTAAGTGCAGGTCAACCGCAATTACGGAATTAGGCCTAACCGGCATTCCTGACAAAATGAAAAAATTACGTGTCCAAACCACAGGTGCTGTAGCTTGCTTAACAGCTCGGCAGCCGTTCTCAGGCCCAGTATGGATTCGACAAGATTCTAGAAAGTTGATAAAGGGTACAGTTTCACCGGATAACACGTATATATGTAGCATAGTTTACACATTAAAAACCTATGTATATAGATCAGGAGGCAGGCTCAGATGTTCTCAGGCCCAGTATGGATTTGACGTGATTGGACAAAGGTGACAAAGGGTACAGTTTCACCGGATAACACGTATATAGATAGCATTGTTTACACATTAAAAACCTATGTATATAGATCAGGAGGCAGGCTCAGACGTTCTCAGGCCCAGTATGGATTTGACCAGATTGTACAAAGTTGAGAAAGGGTACATTATCACTGGATAGCAGGTATATATAGCATAGTTTAAACATTTAAAATCTCTGTGTTCTCAGTATGGATTAGACAACAATCTAAAAAGTCAAAAAAAGGAAATGTATTTGAAGCGTAGACCAGTATACACTTTTGGTGGTATTTTTTAATCTTCATTTATATTTCTGTCTCAGTAAGACAGTCCAGACTCTCCGCAATAGGAAATGAGATGCATACTATTACTGACATAAAGTCTAGTGATTGCAGAAATCTAGGAATTACTATTCACCGGAAAAACTTCAGTCGCAATTCTCAGAGGCGATGCTGACCCTCAATTAATTAGTGTGTGGAGACAGCAAAAACCTTTGTTTGTGAAGAAAGTCTTGCTGTATCGCAGTACCATTGATCCCATCACCGTTACTCATATCCAATTTTGATCACAGGGAGAGATGTAAACATGGTGCTCACTGCCTATCATGATCTGTCACGCAACTTTGGAGTGCAAAACACAGAAGCCACAGGCCGTAGACGATTCAATTGGATTAGCATGAGTGGGCACATTTAAAAATGTGGGCTGGAATGTCACACGTCTGTGGGTAGGAAAACTGTGAAAGCTGATGACAAACCACCACTGCATCTCATTGCGAGTCGACGTCCATAAGAAATGGAAGCCGTTGATCATCTGAAGCTAGATCCCGGCCAGCGGGACTGGGCATAGCTACGTCTTAACCATCATCTTCTATTTGTTCACCAAATTTGTAGTGGCAGTCCCAGTGAAGGATTTGACAGCCCAGACTACACAGCGGAGGAGCAGGAAGAGGTAAACATTGCAAATGCTGGGGCCCTGCCCAAGCAAGGGGGGCACACTCGTGGGCGTCGGTACTGGCACTGGGCCCCTCATAGTACGGCGGTGTGTCTGACGGCGGGTGTGCACCCCCACCGTCAGAGACACTTGATTGCACTATGAGGGACCCTGTGCCCACGCCCACGCCCAAGAGTCGGCCTACCCACCTGTCCAGGGCAACGGCACTCGCACGGTTGCGTGCGCTAGGTGGTGACCCCAGCCATGGGGGGAGGAGGCAGCCCAGTTAGGGAGGTTTGCAAAATGGCATATGTTGATGTGGGACATTCACCTGCTGCTAAAGGCGAAATTGGTCAAGTCCCAGGAAGAGGAGTACCAAAGAAAGCCATTTTTCTTGCAACCTATGTGTCATCAGGGTAAGGTGTGACAAAATCCTTGGAAACCCATGCATGGTTCATTTTAATGAAGGTTAGATCATCCACATTTTGGGTCGAGAGATGGGTCCTTTTTTCTGTGGGGATTGATCCAGCAGCACTGAAGACTCTTTCCGACATGTGGTACGTGAGTTTTGGTAGTCCATCCACGCTTGCAAGTACATGGTGGTTAAATGTCTTAGCATGCAGCTAGTATTTAAATTTCTCAGATTTTTCCCTCGGCTAAAGGTCTTTGCACACTTCTTACAGATAACCTTTGCCTGATCATTTGGATTTTGTTCAAAAAAGTGCCACACTGCACTCTTCCTACTAGGGAAGACATTTTGAGGCCTTGCTCGCTGTGCTATTTTGACCGTCTGGCCAAGCTGTCCTGCAACTCTTTTGGTTATTGTAACCTGTTTTTGGACTGCTCCGGGCCTGACAGATAACAGCTGTTGTGATGTCGATGCCCGCTGCGGATGCTCCTCCTCCTCTTCTGAGTTATTGGCAGCGGCACCCTCTTCTCCCAATGGATGCCAATCTGGGTCAACAACTGGGTCATCCATCACCTCCTCTTCAATGTCATGTGCACCTTCCTCTGTGTCACCATGTACGGTGGTATAGTATGCGGGAAGAGGCACCTGAGTTTCATCAGGGTCAGATTCTGGCTCAGTACACTGCGAGGACAATGTAGTGCTCTGATGTACCAGCAGAATCATCTATCAGTGGCTGTGCATCAGTGCACTCCATGTCAGATTCATCTTGGCCTGGGTAATTCACGATTTGACTTGATAACCCAGGCATGGTATGTGAAAACAGCTCCATGGAGTAATCTGTAGTGTGGCCTGCCGCATCCTTCGATTTTGGTTGGGGTGAAGGACAGAAGGAAAATTGTGGTTCATGACCATGAGCCTCCAATTATGACTCAGTGCTTTTATTTTTTAAAATTTCAGAAGAGGAGGCGATAGAGCTGGAGGCTGAGTCAGCAGTGTAAGCCAAAACTTGCTCTTGAAGCTCCGGCTTTAAAAGCGGTTTACCTACTCCCAGAAAAGGGAGCCTTCGAGGCCTTGTGGAGGCAGACGACGCAGGCTCAACACCTCCTGCATTACGTGCTATTTTGCTTTTGCCACTACCAGCAGATCCACCCCCAACACCATCATTACCAGCTGCCAACCCCCGCCCACTTCCATGGACTCTTCCACCACACTTCCTCATTTTTGGGGAAAATGTCCCCAAAAAACCAACAACTCTATCGTCCTGTAAAGCAAGGTACAAGGTGTATATAGTAGTGGGGAGAATTGGAATCTCTGTAGACTTCAGGACACAGTTGGATACTGTCAGGCCCTGTTTATATTACACCGCAATGTCACAGTCAGATTCTGGATGGTCTTAGAAAGGTGTATAGAGGACAGGTGAGAATTGGAATCTCTCTAGACTTCAGGACACAGTTGGATACTGTCAGGCCCTGTTTATATTACACCGCAATGTCACAGTCAGATTCTGGATGGTCTTAGAAAGATGTATAGAGGACTGTTGAGAACTGGAATCTCTCTTGACTTCAGGACACAGTTGGATACTGTCTGGCCCTGTTTATATTACACCGCAATGTGACAGTCAGATTCTGGATGGTCTTAGAAAGGTGTATAGAGGACAGGTGAGAATTGGAATCTCTCTAGACTTCAGGACACAGTTGGACACTGTCAGGCCCTGTTTATATTACACCGCTATGTGACAGTCAGATTCTGGATGGTCTTAGAAAGGTGTATAGAGGACAGGTGAGAATTGGAATCTCTCTAGATTTCAGGACACAGTTGGATACTGTCAGGCCCTGTTTATATTACACCGCAATGTGACAGTCAGATTTTGGATGGTCTTAGAAAGGTGTATAGAGGACAGGAGTGAATTGGAATCTCTCTAGACTTCAGGATACAGTTGGACACTGTCAGGCCCTGTTTATATTACACCAAAATGTGACAGGCAGATTCTGGATGATGTAAGAAAGGTGTATAGAGGACTGGTGAGAATTGGAATCTCTCTAGACTTCTGGACACAGTTGGATTCTGTCAGGCCCTGTGTATATTACACCGCAATGTGACAGGCAGAAATTGCCTAGTGTATGACAAACTACAAGGTGTATATAGAATTGGGCAGAATTGGAATCTCCCTAGAGTGTAGGTCTGTAAGAACGGACAAACTCCTCGGCTTTTCCTTAGAGTCACACACGTATATAGCTTCAATTTGGCCGTGATAACAGCCGTTACACTGTACTGAGAGAGGAGCGTACACGTACACCGCTGTACGGTGTATGTAAAATTGTCAAGCCCCGTGTTTTTTTATACGGACTGATGCACGCTGTCTCTCTCTAGTTTTGAATGTAATTGTGGCGCCCCCAGGAGTACGGTCGCCACACTGGCTTTGCCTTCCTCCAGGGGAGGGTAATGCCAGGCTTGGAGGCAATGATGGGACTCTCTCACAGTCAATCCATGCATACAACACAGTTCCCCTCCTGACCAGCAGGGGGAGATCTGACCCAGGATTGAGGGGAGGAGTGATCCCCGAGGGCCAGGATGAAGGGAGGGCAGATAGTCTGCGGAGGGTGAAGTGTGCAGACTGGAGGTGCAAAGCTGGAGGTGGTTGAGCTAGGAAAGAGAGCTCCCTCAACTTGAGAGCGCACGAACTGGAGCCTGGTCTCCACGGTGGTACGGATACTGACGGTCCTGCCACAGATACCAGAGGAGTAGGAGGCTGTAAATGCCCTGCTCCCATCAGAGACTTGGGACACAACAGCAATTGAATAGAGAGCCAGGACTCAGGAGAGAAGTCCCCGAGAGAGGCTACAGCTGTCTGTCATACAAGTAAAGTTCTAGGAACATCTGAAGAGAGGCATTTCAGAGTAACTAAGTACTGGAGTGCTTCACACTACAAAGCGCTAGGAAGGAGACTGCACAGCCCTTCTGCTGAGAGAGAATCCTGATCTGCTTCCAGGCTAACCTGCCCCCAAACCATCTGTAATCAGGACTCTGGACTGCATATACTCAGTACAGGTACAGAAACTACAACCGCTGTGTCTTGTCTGTTCCCTACGCTTCCAGAACTGCTACATCCCCATGCTGGTTACATCTACACTGCCCTGGGACTACAGCTCCACCTGTGGGGAGCTTTTACATCTTTGCTGCACCCTACCATCAGTCCCAGCGGATCTGTATGCAGTGTTGGCTTAACACCATACTTGCCAAACACCACGGGTGGCGTCACAAACTATTCTACCATTAAATACATCTCCCATTGCTTGGGCGCCCAGGGCCACAGACCGGGTCACTGCTGCTGTGACACATTCCCCTGACACCGGCCCGGTACCGAGTACCCCACAGCCCTGGGAGGGCGACCCATAATCAAACAGCAAATATACTAAACTGTTTGAAAAACAGACAAAACTATAAGGTGTAGATCTGTAAGAACGGACAAATTCCTCGACTTTTCCTTACAGAGTTACACACGTATGTAGCTTCAATTTGGCCGTGAAAACAGCCGTTACACGGTACTGAGAGAGGAGCGTACACATACACTGCTGTACGGTGTATGTAAAAGTGTCAAGCTCCGAATTTTTGTATACGGACTGACGCACGCTGTCTCTCTCTAGTTTTGAATGTAATCAAACAGTGTGTGAGGAGCGTACACCACTGTACGGTGTATGAATAAATGATCGTTCACTACCTCACCAGGACAAAGCAATACAATTTGGATTGCTTTTAAAACAGCAGTTTGAACACCAGTGTGCACACAGCAATGCAGCTAGCCATAAAAGGCAGGCTAATCACCACCAGCGCTGCTGCACAAAAGCAAAAATCTTCACCTTTCACTGCACAATAACTACAGTGAAAAGCGCTATCAGCAGAAGCAGTTTTTTTTTTCTTTTTGCCTCCCTAACGCTCTCCCTACAGAATCAGCAGCAGCAGCAGCTCTCCCTATTCTGAGATCAGCATGAGTAACATGGCGGTCGGCGTGCACACCCTTTTATACCCCCTGTGACGCCCCACAAAGCAAGCCAATCACTTCCATGCCCTTCTCCAAGATGGTGGTGACCACTGCCTATGTCATCACGTTGCCCACAGTGTCCGTTCTTCCTGAATGGCTGCAAAAGGGCGCTAAAGCATCTTTTGGAGCGCGACTTTGGCGCTAAAGTCGCCGACCTCGTGGCCGACCTCACGCTAAGGTTGGATTTCGTTTCATGAAACCCGACTTTGGCGAAAGTCGGCGACTTTTGAATTTGTTCGACCCGTTTCGCTCAACTCTACTTAGTAGCAGTGTAGCAGTCAGTTCAGTTTTTCATAAAATCAATTAATCTGATCGGTAAACGGCATAACATACCATACATAACGCGGGATATGCATGATGATAAATACTAAACAAACATTTAAAACTGCAATATGATGTGCCATTGAGCAACCAGTAAATGATAACTAATCTTAAAAAAAGAAAATTATAAATTATCTATGACCAAAAAGGAACAAAATAAGGAGGTAAGACCATCAAAAACTTGCTACTTAATTTTTGCAATGCATTTCCTTGACACCCTACTGTATATACACAATGATAGTCCTACAGCCCCCAATAAACAATATGATGATCCCCAAAGCCCTTTTTTATGCATTGAGAACCCCAGAACTCCCTACACATAGTAAAATACATAGCCTCTATATACAATATGATGTCCCCACTGCCCCTCTATAGATAGTATGAGGCTTCACAGTTTCCTGTATGTTTCCAGAAGGCTAACAGCTCCCCACAAATGTTATGATGTCTAAAAATCCCCTATATATAATATGAAGGTCCCCTACAGCTCTCTATTTGCAATATTATGGACTCCACAGCTTCCTATAGTTAGTATGATGATCCCACATCCCCTCTATAAATAGTATCATGTCCCTGCAGCCCACTATAAGGAATATGATGGTGCCCCAGCCCCCTTATGATGGTCCCCACAGTTATAGTGTGAAGGTCCCCACTGCACCACGTACAGTATATACAGTATGATGGTCCCCCTATACATAGTATGATGGTCCCCACCGCCCATATATATAGTATGATGGTTCCCACTGCCCCATATATATAGTATGAAAGTCCCCACTGCCCCACATGAATAGTATGATGATCCCCACAGCCCCATCTATATAATATGATGTATAGTATGATGGTCCCCACTGCCTCCTATATATAATATGCGTCACAGAGTGACTGACCCAGTGTGACATGACCACATCAATGGTCGGTCAATGGATGGCACAACACACCAGAGAACACCAGGGAAACTATAACAATGGTGGGCCCTGTCAATAGGGATTGGACACCTCCTGTACTCATCTGAGGATGTGCCATGATATCACTATTGTCCCTATATGGGTTCTTTCACCCCATTGCCGAGCAGGATACCTAATCCCTCACTTGCACTGCACTTATCCCTAAATAGGGAACTGGAAGGTGAGAGCACTGGTCCCACCACTGCACTAATACAACAAAGGCTATGGAAAAGACACCAAAAGAGACAACGTAACAAAAAATGCAACACTTAGCTTTCTGCTGCAAAGCACCGCACAGTAGGATAAAGACACCAGATCAGCAAAGCACCCAGCACCCAGCCAGCTCCTTCCTACAGACTGGTGACTCTAGAATCCTCTAACACCGACAGTCAGCTGATGCATCAGGTAACTCTTGAAGGATGGTGGGAGTGGTCACCACCACCATCAGCAAACCCAGCAGCAATGCAATTACACCAGCAGGCCAGAATGGAAAAAATGACATTAACCCCCGATGGCCTGAAAGGAAAAAAGTTTTAATCTGAGAAGCCAGATCTGCCACAGATACAAAAATCGATCATGACAGTATGAAGGTCCCCACTACTACACATATATAATGATGGTCCCCACTGCCCACTATATGTAGTATGATGGTCCCCACTGCTTCATATATATAGTATGAACGTCTCCACTGCCTCACATGTATAGTATGATGTCCCCACTGCCACATAGAGTATATATATAGTATGATGTATAGTATGATGGTCCCCACTGCCCCTATATATGGTATGAAGGGCGCCATTGCTCCACATATATAGTGTGATGGGCCCCACTTCTCACTTATATAGTATGATGGTCCCCAGTTTCACCCATATGTATAGTCTGATGGCGCTGGCCCCAGTTCCCCCTTATATATAGTATGATGGCCCCAGTTATTATTATTATTATTTATTTATATAGTGCCATTAATTCCATGGTGCTGTACATGAGAAGAGGGATTACATATAAAGTTATAGATATCGTTAACAGTAAACAAATTTACAATGACAGACTGGTACAGAGGGGAGGGGCCCCTGTCCTTGCGGACTTACATTCTACGGGATAGTGGGGAAGAGACAGAAGGCCGGGGGTTCAGCAGCTCTGGTGGTGATGAGGCGGCAGCACAGGCGGTGGTGAGGCAGCAGAATGGTTATTGCAGGCTGTAAGCTTTCCTGAAAAGATGGGTTTTCAGGTTCCGTTTGAAGAATCCGATAGTGGTGGATAGTGTTGAGCGACTTTTGTTTTTTTAGGGTCGAGTTTCGTTTCATGAAACCCGACTTTTCCAAAAGTCGGGTCGAGCAAAATCGGCCGACTATAGGGAAAAGTCGGGGTCGTCCCGAAACACGAAACCCAATGTAAGTCAATGGAGAATTAAAGTCGGCAGTGAGAGGAGGACAGGAAACACACCAACAGTGCCCATTTGAATGCCAAAAGCATAAATTCTTGTTACTGAAGCTTGTCAACCTTAATTAACTTCATAATACTAGTTACGCACTGAAAAATGGGGGTTATTTGGCTACAGTTGTGGGGGGGAGGGCTGGCTCCAGGTTTTCGTGGGCCCAGGGCCAAAGAGCGCCCCTTTAACACATACCACAACTCATGATGCTCCGATACGGCAGAGAAATAGCAGTATAGTACAATGAAAAATACTTCACTTCTTACATCTCATGACTGATATCCATTTTAAATTCTCCAATACCTCCATTATGGCCAGCGCTTAGTGCGCTATACAGAGTAATGAGGCCTATATATTTCTCCATGCGGAATCATTATTCCCATATAATGTTTCAAACCGTATATGATGAGCTCCACATAATGCTACAGTATATGTTGGTCCCAATGGATGAAGCTCCACTGTATTATGGGCCAAAATAATGCTCCATATATAATGGGCCCCATTTCTACTGCTCTAGTGTATAATGGGCCCTGTAAATGCTGCTCCAGTGTCTGATGTCCACCTCTGGAATGCTCCAGTGTATGGTGGGCCCCATATATCATTCACCAGAGTATAGTGCTCCCCAAAAATTGCTGTCCCAACATTGCATTGAAAACAATTACATAAGTCTCCTTGCTAGGGAATCCCTGCACTACTCTGAACTCCTTGTCGTCCCAATCTTCCATCTCACTGCACTTGGCTGTTTAGGCCCTCCCACCGGCAGAGACACTTTTGCGTACTATGCGGTGCCCTGTGCCAGTGCCATCGCCCATGAGTATGCCCCCCCACCTGCTCAAGGAACCTGCACTTTCATCTGCACCTTCCTCTTTGTCACCGTGTAAGGTGGTATAGTATGCGGGAATGGGAACCTGAGTTTCCTCTGGGTCAGATTCTGGCTGTGTAGAGTGCGAGGGGAATGTAGTGGTCTGGGTCAATGTGCCAGCAGCATCAGCCAGCAGTGGCTGGGCCTCAGTGCACTTGTGGCGTCTCCAAGAGTACGGTCGCCACTGTGGCATTGCCTTCCTCCTAGGGAGTGTGTTGTCAAGCTTGGGAGCAAAGAAGGATCTCTCTAGCAGTGAAACCAACACACAACACATTTCCCACTCCAGGCCCACAGGGAGACCTCTGAACCTGACTGCTGAGGAGCTGCTCTCTGTGGGCGGGAGGAGGTAAGTTAGGGCACTCTGTGCAGGGAAGGGGAAGTGTGTGGATGTGAGAAGGGGAGCTGGAGGATGAGCAGAGTTAAGGCTCACTCCTAGCTGGAGCGCATGGTCCGGATTCTGGTCTCCGAGTTTGTAGGGACACTGACATTCCTGCAGCAGAAACCGGGGGAAGTAGCAGCTATAAATGCTCTGTACCCAACTAAGGCTCGGAGGCCCAGCATCAACGTGTGCGAGGCAGAAGGAAAAGGCTACAGCTGTCTGCCATACAAGTAAAGTCTGAGGAACATCTGTTAGACAGGAGGCATTTCAGTGAACCACGGTCCTGTGAGTGCTTCCCCCACAAGCGCTAGAAAGGAGACGTTCAGGAAGGTACATGTTGGCGGAGTGTTGGAAGGGAGCTTTCCATTCTGGTCCCGGAGGTTGGCAGAGGTCCTGACCCGGAGGACACAACACGGAGGCAGGCATCTGTGTAACCTGCAGACTGTGAGTAAAGCTTTGGAACTGCACGCTCTGGTGTCCTACAGTTATTCCAGCACCGCTACATCTGGGTACCAGCACCTACACCTCCTGTGCCTTTCCCCCATCACTACATCTACACTTCCCTGGGACTCCAGCTCTACCTGTGGGGAGCTTCACCATCTTTGCTGCACAACACCATCAGTCCCAGAGGATCTGCATGCAGCGTCGGCCTAACATCTATGTTGCCGAACACCACAGGTGGCGTCAAACTATCTATATAAACTCTTTACCATTATACCACGCCATTTACATGGGTGCCCAGGGCCACCATCCGGGTCACCGCTGCTGTGACACATCCCACTGACACCGGCCCGGTACCGAGTACCCCACAGCCCTGGGAGGGCGACCCATATGCCGACTGCTGATCGGGCGGCGTTATTCCCACGAAACTCCAAACAGCGTCCCTGAAGGCAAAGTTTTTGGTTTCCGGGGGCAGTATGATTGCAAAGCTGAACCTTAAAGGAATGTCCAAAAGGGCACCACCAGGAGTGGAGCCTGTGGCTTAATTGGACTGCACCCGGGAAACCACTACCATACAAGCTACAGAAACGATGGACAGATTGCAAGCTTTGTCGATTCTGTGTGTGGTGTGGTATGTCCGTTTGTAGTTGTGCTAGCAATTTCTCAGCTTTATTCCGTTAACGAGCGAGACTCCGGCATGGCCCCGCGGTACGCGTCAAGCTTACTAGAGGGATATGCGAGG
The DNA here is from genome assembly GCF_039654945.1 of Dendrobates tinctorius. NCBI lineage: Eukaryota > Metazoa > Chordata > Amphibia > Anura > Dendrobatidae > Dendrobates > Dendrobates tinctorius. Next base: position 74,304,563 of record NW_027361728.1, on the reverse strand, counting down.
CTGTGGCACGTGGGATCGAGCAATAACAAGTCTAGCATTCCAGTACATGTCTGGGGCTGCATGCACGCTACACTGAAAGGACCAGCTTTTGTCGCTTACAGGTGCAGATAACCTGCTGAACTCCATTAGTGATGGGGATCTGGGATTCAGATTATTCCCCACGAACGATGATTTCCCAGTAAGTTCAGGTCAACCGCAATTCCGGAGTTAGGCCTAACCGTCATTCCTGAAAAAATTACGTGTCCAAACCACAGGTGCTGTAGCTTGCTTAACAGCTCGGCAGCCGTTCTCAGGCCCAGTATGGATTCAACAACATTGTAGAAAGTTGATAAAGGGTACAGTTTCACCGGATAACACGTATATATGTAGCTTAGTTTACACATTAAAAATATATGTCTATAGATCAGGAGGCAGACTCAGATGTTCTCAGGCCCAGTATGGATTTGACCAGATTGTCCAAAGTTGAGAAAGGGTACTTTATCACTGGATAGCAGGTATATATAGCATAGTTTAAACATGTAAAATCTCCGTGTTCTCAATATGGATTACACAGCAATCTAAAAAGTGGAAAAAAGGAAATGCATTTGAGGCGTACACAACTATATACTTTTGGTGTTATTTTTAAATCTTCATATATATTTCTGTCTCAGTAATACAGTCCAGCCTCTCCGCAATAAGAAATTAGATGCATACAATTAGTGACATAAAGGCTATTGATTGCAGAAATCTAGGAATTATTATTCACGGGAAAAACTTCCGTCACAATTCTCATAGGCGATGCTGACCCTCAATTAATTTGTGTGTTGAGACAGTGAAAACATTTTTTTGTGAATAAAGTCTTGCTGTATCGCACTTCCGTTGATTCCATCACTGTTACTCATCTCAATCCAATTTTTATCACAGGGAGCGATGTAAACATGGTGCTCACTGGCTATCGTGATCTGTCACGTAACTTTGGAGTGCAAGAGACAGAAGCCACAGGCCGTAGGCGATTCTATTTGATTGGCATGAGAGGGCACATTTTGAAATGTGCGCCGGAATGTCACACGTTTGTGAGTAGGAAAACTGTGAAAGCTGATGATAAACCACAATTGCATGTAATTGTGAGTCAACGTCCATAAGAAATGGAAGCCACTGATCATCTGGAGCTAGAGCCCGGCCAGCAGGACAGGGCATAGCTACATCTTAACCATCATCTTTCAGTTCAATCAATTTGTAGTGGCAGTCCCAGTGAAGGATTTGACAGCACAGACTACACAGCGGAGGAGCAGGGAGAGGTAAACATTGCAAATGCTGGGGCCCTGCCCAAGCAAGGGGGCACACTCATGGGCATCGGTACTGGCACTGGGCCCCTCATAGTATTGAGGTGTGTCTGATGGCGGGTGTGCACCACCACTGTCAGAGACACTTGATTGCACTATGAGAGACCCTATGCCAGTGCCCGCGCCCAAGAGTCAGCCTACCCACCTGTCCAGGGCAACGGCACTCGCACGGTTTTGTGCGCTAGGTGGTGACCCCGGCCATGGGGGGGGCCGCCCACTTAGGGAGGTTTACAAAGTGGCATATGTAGATGTGGGTCATTCAGCTGCTGCAAAAGGCGAAATAGGTCAAGTTCGCGGAATAGGAGGAGGACCAAAGCAAGCCATTTTTCTGGCAACCTATGTGTCATCAAGGGAAGGTGGGACAAAATCCTTGGAAACCCATGCATGGTTAATTTTAATGAAGGTTAGATCATCCACATTTTGGGTTGACAGACGGGTCCTTTTTTCTGTCAGGATTGATCCAGCTGCACTGAAGACTCTTTCCGATAGCACTCTTACAGCTGGGCAAGCGAGCTCCTGTAAGGCATATTGTGCCAATTCAGGCCAGGTGTCCAGTTTAGCGGCCCAATAGTCAAAGGGGAATGACCTGTGTGGGAGAACATCGATATGGAAGGAAAAGTAGTTGTTAACCATAGTTGACAACTGCTGTCTCCTGTCACTTTCCATCGATGCTGTATTAACAGTTGTGTGAGCGGTCCGTGAAAAATCAGTCCACAACATTGTCATGAAACCCCTGTCTCCAACGCCACTTCTGCTGTGTGCACCACGAACACCTCTGCCAAGCTGCCCCCGGCCCGTACGGCTCGTGTGAGAACCATCACCGCTGCTGTGTGCTGGGAATGCCTCAACCAACCGGTTAACCAGAGTTGCTTGTTTAGTAGCCAATATTAGGTCAAGGTTCTCCTGTGGCATGATGTTTTGTAATTTGCCTTTATAGCGTGGATCCAGGATGCTGGCCAACCAGTAGTCGTCATCGTTCATCATTTTGGCAATGCGTGGGTCCCTTTTTAGGATCTGCAAGGCATAATCTGACATGTGGGCCAATGTTCCCGGTGTCAATGATGCACTGCGAGTGCTGGGTGGAGGAGCACTTTCTGGCAAATCCACATCCCTCCAGTCACGCACAAACCCTGTACCAGACCTTGCCACGCCAACATTTTCACTTGCCCCACGAGATGCATCCTCCTCCCCTAAGTAATCATCCCCATCATCATCCTCCTCCTCCTCTTCTTCCTCCACCTCGTCCAGGAGAGGTCCCTGAGCAGACAATGGCTGAATGTCATCAAGGATTCCCTCCACCTCTTCCTCCTCGTCAACATTGGCTGCAGACGCCTGCTCCTTAGGGTGCGTCAAAGTTTGCATGAGCAGATGCATAAGTGGGATGCTCAAGCTTAGGATGGTGTCATCTGCGCTTACCAGCCGTGTGCATTCCTCAAAACACTGAAGGACTTTACATAGGTCTTTCAGCTTCGACCACTGCACACCTGTCAACTCCATGTCTGCTCTCAAAGTGCCTGGCCGTGTATCCTCTCACAAATGCATTATGGCTTGCCTCTGCTCGCACAGCCGCTCAACCATGTGCAGGGTGGAGTTCCACCTTGTTGCAATGTCGATAATGAGGCGGTGGTTGGGAAAGTGGAGCAATCGCTGCAGCTTCTGCATACGAATGGAGTGTACAGGCGACCGGCGGATGTGCGCGCACAGTCTTCGCACCTTCTGGAGCAGGGCTGTTAACTCCGGATAATTATTGAGGAAGCACAGCACCACCAGGTTCAAGGTGTGAGCCAAGCAAGGTATGTGGCTGAGTTTTGAAAGGGCTATGGCTGCCACAAAATTACGGCCGTTATCACTAACTACCTTGCCTGCCTCAAGATGTATACTGCCCAGCCATGACTCAGTTTGTCGCTTCAAGTACTCGGCCAGCACCTCGGCGGTGTGTCTGTCGCCCAAACACATCATCTGCAACACAGCCTGCTGACGCTTTCCACTAGCTGCTCGATAGGGGGACACCTCGTGTGCAACAGTGGCAGCTGCAGATGGAGTGCTCGTACGACTGCGCTCTGTGGACGAGCTTTCGCTTCTGGAGGAGGAGGAGGGTCAAACGCCTACAGCCAACTGTTTCCTATACCGTGGGCTAGGCAGCACTGTCCCACCACCGCTGTCTCCTGTGGACCCTGCATCCACCACATTAACCCAGTGCGCAGTGATGGACACGTAACGGCCCTGGCCATGTCGACTGGACCATGCATCAGTTGTGAGGTGCACCTTTCCACTCACTGACTGCTTGAGTGCATGGACAATGCGGTCTTTCACATGATGGTGGAGGGCTGGGATGGCTTTGCGAGAGAAGAAGTGGCGACTGGGTAGGTCATAGCGTGGCACTGCATAGGCCATGAGTTCGCGGAAAGCTGCGCTTTCCACCAACCAATAGGGCATCATCTCTAACGAGATGAGTTTGGCAATGTGGGCGTTCAAACCCAGTGTACGTGGATGAGAGACTGAGTACTTTCTTGACCTACTCATAGTGTCTGGGAGGGTGAGCTGGACTTGAGAGCTGCATATGGTGGAAGTAGCGGTGGACAGGGCGGACTGAGAGAGGGTTGATGATGGTGATGGAGTTGTTGTTCTTTCTGATAGCCTAGATTCAGTCTTTCATTGATACAACAGTGGGATTCCCTGACTGCTGTGGCCTTGCAACGACACCTCAACATTTGCTGCTGTGCTAACCGGTGGGCTTACAGTGGGGGAAACAATGTAGCGTTGCTGACTACCTTCTTTGTGATCAGTTGCACATGTGGTACTTGAGGTTTGGTGTTGTGTCCACGCTTGCAAGTGCATGCTGGTTAAATGTCTAAGCATGCAACTGGTATTTAAATTTTTCAGATTTTTCCCTCGGCTAAAGGTCTTTGCGCACTTCTTACAGATAACCTTGGCCTGATCATGAGGATTTTGTTCAAAAAAGTGCCACATGGCACTCTTCCTACTTTGGCAGACATTTTGCGGCCTAGCACGCTGTGATATTTTGACCCTCTGGACAAGCTGTCCAGCAACTCTTTTGATTTTTGGAACCTGTCTTTGGAGTGCTCCAGACCTGCCAGATAACAGCTGTTTCGATGTCTGCTGTGGATGCTCCTCCTCCTCATCTGAGCTATTGGAAGCAGCACCCTCTTCCCCCAATGGATGCCAATCTGGGTCAACAACTGGGTCATCCATCACCTCCTCTTCAATGTCATGTGCACCTTCCTCTGTGTCACCGTGTATGGTGGTATAGTGTGCGGGAAAGGGCACCTGAGTCTCATCAGGGTCAGAATCTGGCTCTGTACACTGCGAGGACAATGTAGTGCTCTGAGTGAATGTACCAGCAGAATCATCTATCAGTGGCTGTGCATCAGTGCACTCCATGTCAGATTCATCTTGGCCTGGGTAATTCACCATTTCACTTGATAATCCAGGCATGGTATGTGAAAACAGCTCCATGGAGTAATCAGTAGTATGGCCTGAGTCATCCTTCAATCTTGGTTGGGGTGAAGGACACAAGGAAAGGTGTGGTTCATGAACATGAGCCTTCAATGACGACTCAGTGCTTTTATTTTTTACAACTTCAGAAGAGGAGGCGATAGAGCTGGAGGCTGAGTCAGCAATGTAAGACAAAACTTTTTCCTGAAGCTCTGGCTTTAAAAGCGGTTTGCCAACTCCTAGAAAACTAAGCCTTCAAGGCCTTGTGGAGCCAGATGATGATGCAGGCTCAACACCTCCTGCATTCGGTCCTATTTTGCTTTTGCCACTACCATCAGATCCACCACCAACACCATCATTACCAGCTGCCAACCCCCGCCCAATTCCACGGCCTCTTCCACCAGCCTTCCTCATTTTTGGTAGAAATGTAGACAAAATCCAACAAACTATATAGTAATGTAAAACAAGGTACAAGGTGTCTATAGGACAGGGGAGATTTAGAATTTCTTCACACACTTGTGGACACTGGACACTTTTGGATTGTGTGAGGCCCACTGAATATCACAGCGCTATGTCACAGGCTCGATGTGGCAGGTGTGAAAAATGTCACTAGAGGATAACGGAGATTTTGAATTTCTGCACACACTTGTGGACACTGGACACTTTTGGATTGTGTGAGGCCCACTGAATATCACAGCGCTATGTCACAGGCTCAATGTGGCAGGTGTGAAAAATTTCACTAGAGGATAATGGAGATTTTGAATTTCTGCACACACTTGTGGACACTGGACACTTTTGGATTGTGTGAGGCCCACTGAGTATCACAGCGCTATGTCACAGGCTCGATGTCGCAGGTGTGAAAAATGTCACTAGAGGATAACTGAGATTTTGAATTTCTGCACACACTTGTGGACACTGGACACTTTTGGATTGTGTGAGGCTCACTGAATATCACAGCGCTATGTCACAGGCTGGATGTCGCAGGTGTGAAAAATATCACTAGAGGATAACAGAGATTTTGAATTTCTGCACACACTTGTGGACACTGGACACTTTTGGATTGTGTGAGGCCCACTGAATATCACAGCGCTATGTCACAGGCTCGATGTCGCAGGTGTGAAAAATGTCACTAGAGGATAACGGAGATTTTGAATTTCTGCACACACTTGTGGACACTGGACACTTTTGGATTGTGTGAGGCCCACTGAATATCACAGCGCTATGTCACAGGCTCGATGTCGCAGGTGTGAAAAATGTCACTAGAGGATAACAGAAATTTTGAATTTCTGCACACACTTGTGGACACTGGACACTTTTGGATTGTGTGAGGCCCACTGAATATCACAGCGCTATGTCACAGGCTCGATGTTGCAGGTGTGAAAAATGTCACTAGATGATAACAGAGATTTTGAATTTCTGCACACATTTGTGGACACTGGACACTTTTGGATTGTGTGAGGCCTAGTGAATATCACAGCGCTATGTCACAGGCAGAAATTGGCTAGTGTATGACAAACTACAAGGTGTATATAGAATTGGGCAGAATATTAATCTCCTTAGAGTGTAGGTCTGTAAGAACGGAACAAGTCCTCGACTTATCCTTACAGAGCGACACACAGATAGCTTCACTGTGGCCTTGATAACAGCCGTTACACGGTACTGAGAGAGGAGCGTGCACGTACATGGCTGTCCGGTGTACATAAAATTGTCAAGCTCCGTGTTTTTTAAGTATACGGACTGACACACGCTGTCTCTCTATAGTTTTGAATGTGATCAAACAGCAAATATATTTAACTGTTTGAAAACTAGACAAAACTAGAAGGTGCAGGTCTGTAAGAACGGAACATGTCCTCAGCTTATCCTTACAGAGCGACACACAGATAGCTTCACTGTGGCCGTGATAACAGCCATTACACGGTACTGAGAGAGGAGTGTGCACGTACACGGCTGTCCGGTGTACGTAAAATTGTCAAGCTCCGTGTTTTTTAAGTATACGGACTGACACACGCTGTCTCTCTATAGTTTTGAATGTGATCAAACAGCAAATATATTTAACTGTTTGAAAACTAGACAAAACTAGAAGGTGCAGGTCTGTAAGAACGGAACATGTCCTCGACTTATCCTTACAGAGCGACATACAGATAGCTTCACTGTGGCCGTGATAACAGCCCTTACACGGTACTGAGAGAGGAGCGTGCACGTACACGGCTGTCCGGTGTACGTAAAATTGTCAAGCTCTGTGTTTTTTAAGTTTACGGACTGACACACGCTGTCTCTCTATAGTTTTGAATGTGATCAAACAGCAAATATATTTAACTGTTTGAAAGCTAGACAAAACTAAAAGGTGCAGGTCTGTAAGAACGGAACATGTCCTCGAATTATTCTTACAGAGTGACACACAGATAGCTTCACTGTGGCTGTGATAACAGCCGTTACACGGTACTGTGTGAGTAGTGTGCACCGCTGTATGGTGTGAAAAAATGCACGCTCAGTACCTCACCAGGACAAAAAAAAACATTGGGATTGCTTTTAAAAAAGCAGTTTGCAGAGCAGTGGGTAAACAGCAATGCAGCCGTCAGGAAGTCTTAGAAGGCAGCCTAACAACCAACACCGCTGATCCAGCAAACTATAGCCTCCACTTGCACTGCACACACAGTGACTGGTGTGTTGTACAGGCAAAATTGCTAGCAGCATAAGCAGTTTTTGGTGTCTTCTTCCCTGCCTTACGCTCTCCCTACAGAATCATCATCAGCAGCAGCTCTCCCTATTCTGAGATCAGCATGAGTAACATGGTGGTCGGCGTGCATGCCCTTTTATACCCCCTGTGACGCCCACCAAAGCAAGCCAATCACTTGCATGCCCTTCTGAAAGATGGTGGTGACCCTTGCTTATGTCATCACGTTGCCCACAGTGTCCGTGGATCCTGATTGGCTGAAAAAGAGCGCAAAACAAACTTTTGAAACGCGACTTTGGCGCTTAAGTCGCCGACCTCGTGGCCGACCTCATCCTAGGGTCGGGTTTCGTTTCATGAAACCCGACTTTGTCAAAAGTCGGCGACTTTTGAAATTTTTCGACCCATTTCGCTCAACTTTAGTGGTGGATAATCGGACGTGTTGAGGCATGAAATTCCAGAGGATAGGGCATATTTGGGAGAAATCTTGGAGGCGGTTGTGTGAGGAATGAATAAGTGTAGAGGAGAGTAGGAGATCTTGGGAGGATCGAAGATCGCGTGAGGGAAGATATTGGGAGATTAGTTCAGAGATATAGGGAGGGGAGAGGTTGTGGATGGCTTTGTAGGTCAGTGCTAGTAGTTTGAACTGGATTCGTTGGGGAATTGGGAGTCACTGGAGGGATTTGCAGAGGGGAGAGACAGGGGAGTAGCGAGGAGAGAGGTGGATTAGTCGAGCAGCAGAATTGAGGACAGACTTTAGTGGTGCAAGAGAGTTAGCAGGGAGGCCACAGAGGAGAGTGTTGCAGTAGTCAAGGCGGGATATGATGCGGGCATGTACAAGAGTTTTAGTAGATTGAGGACTGAGGAGGGGACGGATTCTGGAAATATTTATAAGTTGGACGCGACAGGAGGTGGCAAGAGTTTGGATGTGTGGATTGAAGGACAGGGCAGAGTCGACAGCTACTCCAAGACAGCGGATTTCAGGTGCGGGAGAGAGCGTGATGCCGTTTACCATAATAGATAGATCGGGTAGGGAAGATACGTGAGATGGAGGAAAGATAATGAGTTCAGTTTTGTCTACATTGAGTTTTAGGAAGCAAGAGGTGAAAAAGGATATGGCTGATAGACACTCCGGGATTCTGGACAGCAGAGAGGTGACATCTGGGCCAGAGAGGTAGATCTGAGTGTCATCTGCATACAGGTGGTACTGGAAGCCATGGGACTTTGTGAGTTGTCCTAGGCCAAGAGTATAGATGGAAAAAAGTAAGGGCTCCAGGACAGAGCCTTGGGGGACTCCAACAGAGAGGGGGCGGGATGAGGTGGTAGTGTGGGAGGGGGAAACGCTGAATGTGCGGTCAGGAAGGTATGAGGAAATCCAGGACTTTGATGCCAACGGAATAAAGAATCTGTAGCAGTAGGCAGTGGTCAACTGTGTCAAAGGCAGAGGACAGGTCGAGAAGGAGGAGGATGTAGAACTGTCTGTTAGCTTTGGCTGTGAGTAAGTCATTAGTAATTTTGGTAAGGGCAATTTCAGTGGAGTGGTGGGGGCGGAAGCCAGATTGCAGGATGTCAAGGAGGGAGTTAGATGAGAGGAGGGAGGAAAGTTGAGTATGGACATGCTGTTCAAGGAGTTTGGAAGCAAACGGGAGCAGTCATATGGGGCGATAGCTGGGCATAGCAGTTGGGTCAAGGTTTGATTTTTTGAGGATAGGTGTTATGGTGGTATGTTTGAAGGCAGAGGGGAAGGTACCAGAAGATAGGGATAGGTTGAAGAGATGGGTTAGGGCTGGAATGATCATGTTAGTGAGGTTGCGGAGCAGGTGGGAAGGGATGGGGTCAAGTGCACAGATGGTGAGGTGTGATTTGGAAAGGAGATGAGTAAGCTCTCCTTTAGTGATGTTGGAGAGGGAGGTTATTAGGGATGGGCAGAGGTCTGGTATGTGCAGCGGTTGGGGTGGTGGAACTGTAAAGGTTTGCCTTGTTTGGTGGATCTTGTTTTTGAAGTAGGTGGCAAAGTACTCAGCAGAGATGAGGGGAGTTGTAGGTGGCAGTGGTGGGTGGAGGAGAGAGTTAAATGTGCTGAACAGTTGTTTTGGGTTGTGGGATAATGAAGATACAAGGTTTGTGAGGATAGGTCTGTTTAGCAGAGGTGAGGGCTGATTTAAAGGCAAGTGTAGCTTGTTTGAAAGCAGTGAAGTCACCTGGCAGGCATGTTTTCTTCCAATGCCGCTCCGCAACCCTGGATGCTTGTCAAAGTTTGTTGGTGAGGTTGTTGTGCCAGGGTTGCCTATTGGTTTGTCGCACTTTGCCATGCATGAGAGGAGCGACTGAGTCTATGGCTGATGTGAGAGTGGCGTTGTAGAAAGTGGTGGCAGTGTCCGAGTTGTGGAGTGAAGATATGGAGGACAGAGGTAGAAGAGAGTCTAAGAGTCTGTGCATGTCTAGGTGTGTGAGGTTTCTGCGAGGATGTGCTAGTGGCTGGACATGGGGGGGCAGGTGAGAAGGACAAGGATGAGAAGGTGAGTAGATTGTGGTCAGATAGGGGGAAGGGAGAGGTTGTGAGATTAGATAGGGAACAGAGGCGGGAGAAGATGAGGTCTAATGTATGTCCATCTGTGTGGGTGGCTGTGGAGGACCACTGAGTAAGTCCAAAGGATGAGGTAAGTGACAGGAGTTTGGAGGCTGCTGGCTGGTGGGTGTCAATGGGGATATTGAAGTCCCCCATGATGATGGTGGGGATGTCAGCAGAGAGAAAGTGGAGGAGCTAGGTGGAGAATTGGTCGATGAAGGCAGTGTCTGAGCCCGGTGGTTGGTATATGACAGCCATTTTGAGATTAGAGGGAGAGTAAATATGGACAGAGTGAACCTCGAAATAAGAGAGGATAAGGGAGGGTGGGGTTGGATAGGGTTGAAGGAGCAGTTTTTAGAAAGGAGAAAACCCACTCCTCCATCATGTCTATTGCCAGGGTGAGGAGTGTGGGTAAAGTGGTGGCTGGCATAACTCAGTGCAGCCGGGGAGGCCGTGTCAGGGTGTGTCAGCCAGGTTTCAGTGAGGGCCAGGAAGGAAAGTTTGCGGGAGGTAAAGAGGTCATGGATCACGTGGAGCTTGTTGCAGATGGAATGAGCATTCCAAAGTGCTCCAGGGAGAGGGTGCTGGAGGGTGGGGGTCAGTGGCACAGGTTTTAAGTGTGAGTGATTGCGGTAGTTTCTTGTAGTGTGAGAAAGATAGGGGTGAGGATTAGTGGGATGTATGAGGCGGGGGGGCAGGATTGGGGGATATGTCACCAGCAGTGAGAAGCACAGGGAAAGCAGGTGGGTGAAGGAGAGTGATCTAGAGTTGAGTTGAGCGACTTTGGGCGGATCGGGTTTCATGAAACAAAATTTGTTTCAGATGAAACTGGTCCTACTGGTCCGACTTTCGTCCGAAACCCGACCCCAATGCAAGTCAATGGGGAATAAAAGTCGGCATTGAGTGGATGAATGTCATCCGCTCAATGCCGACTTTTATTTCCCATTGTCTTGCATTGGGGTCAGGTTTCGGACTAAACTCCGACTTTTTTTTTCCCTAGTCGGACCAGTATCATCTGAAACAAATTTTGTTTCATGAAACCCGATCCGACCAAAGTCGCTCAACTCTAGAGTGATAGTCTTGTATTGTATTTTAGTAGGAGAGGACTGAGATTAAGGAGTATGCCTGCAGATAAAGCGAGATGGGGGGTAAGAGAGAGGGGGAGATAGTTATTTGGTTTAAGAGTGCAGGTGTTTGGGGATAGCAAAGGAGAGCGAAGATTAGTGGAGCAAGAACGGTGATGGCAAATGTGAGCATGGTTAAAGAGCAGAGTTAATAATGATGTAAAATACTGACCAAATACTGAATGTGTGAAGGTGGCCTTCTAGAGTTTCTGCTCCACTTGTCTGCCTGCCATATTGCATACCTGGCTTTCCTAGTCCTCACATATCCACATGGTTTCTGTGATGCTCATCTTCACCTATGGCTTAGAGAATCTACCTCAACAGGTGAGCCCAAAACAGAATACCTAGACCATGGATTCCAAATGTTCAGTGACATCAAATCCATTTACATTGCGTAAAGAATACATATCTGGACTTTTTATGCAATTTGAATCACACAGGAAGTTGTCCAGGTTTTGTGTGATCTCATAGCCCATATTGATGTACTGCCTTAAACACCTGTGGTTACACCTCTGGCTCCTCAATCTGCCACAGCCTAATTCTTACCACAAACATACTTATTGGAGGTCATCTCCACATTTGACAACTCTTGCCTGTATTGATCAAGAATCCAACTATACACTTTAAACTTTGTCCCCAAACATTTTTTGCTCACCAGTCTAAAGTGACATATATTTTTTGTTTGTCATCTGGAGACACTCTGACCATTATAGGAGTAGGACTTATGAGGAGCTGGCCACAGACTTTCTCCAGGATGGAGCACCAGCACGTTGATCTTATTGTTCTGTTCTTTAGAGATTTGCTTGCTCGTCAGTTTAAGGTACACAAATCTCTCTTGGAAAGTGTTCAGCCTCACAAATCAATGTTTCCATTCAGTGACAGTAAGCAGAGGAAGACGTGCTGGCTCGATCTCATGTATACATAAGGCCTAAATTAGCATTTCTGTCCTGCATTTGGTGGGGGCATGTGTGTCTTTGTTCCTCTCTGCACAGGGCAAGACTAATAGCCATCCCTGCAGACAGACTGGAGACTAGGCTTTTAGAACATTCTTCATTCTTTGAATTAAAACCATATGTTTAAAGGGGAGGGTGTCAACACTTCTGCCCATCCATGTTGCTGATCCCAGGAGAGGGAGAACAATAAGCCATATGTTTAATGAGAAGTTGGTGTAGTGATGTCGAGAGGTGAGAATCTGTTGGTGAGGTCCTGGTATGGATGGCCTATGGAGATTGAAGATGGATTGCCAGCTGGAGCTTTATACAAGAGCTACGGTTGTGATATATGTTGCTTGGATGTGTAAGGACTGTTGTTACCAGCTGGAGTGGGAGACATATGTGGCGCCCCTGAGGCTTCAGTCGCCACAGAGGTACTGCACCTTCTCCTAAGGTGTAGTGCCCCACCATCCAGGTAAGGTGGGAACTCCTGACCACACTCCACACCTGCATTCCACACACAGGATAGTTCAGTGGGGCCACCTAACAGCTTCAGGATGGGGGTTAGCAGAGCACCCCTTGTGGAACCCCGCTTCGTAACACGAGATGTGCTGGGAGGCGGGTGGAGTGAGATAATACAAAAGAGTGGGAAGAGTGAGAGTTAGTAGTTAGTTAGTTAGAGGGGAGAGATAAGAGAAGATGGATGTCTGAAGGATGTGCTGCAGCAGGTCCCAGTGATCTGGGCTGCTGGCACGAGAAAGACAGAGAAAAAGACTGATAAGATTGATAACCTAGAGGGAGGGATAGAACAGATTGGAACGAAGGAGAACAGAAGGAAGGTGGGAAGCTGGTTGAAGAAAGATAGAGAACCCTTCCAGTCCAGAGAGTGCAAAGGCCAGGGCCCGGTCCTCGAGGTTGATTGGATCTTTATGTCCGGCAACAGACACCGGAGGAGTAGTGAGCCACTAATGCCTTGCTCCCCTCATAGACTTGGGACACAACAGCAACTGAAGAGAGAGCCGGGACGCAGAGAGGAGTCCCAGAAGCAGGCTACAGTTGTCTGTCATATAAGTAAAGACTAGGAACACCTAGAAAGAGGCATTCCAGGGTAACTAAGTACTGGAGTGCTTCGTACCTAAAGGCACATTGGAGGAGTCATTCAGTAAGGTACATGTTGGCGGAGTGTGGAAGGGAGAATCCTGTCCTGCCTGGAGGTTGGCTGGAGCCCTGTCCTGGTGAACACAGTACGGAGGCAGGCAGTTGTGTGAACTGCAAACAGTGAGTAAAGCTTTGGAACCGCATACTCTGGTGTCCTCCAGTTATTCCTGCACCACTACACCTGGGTACCAGCATCCATACCATTCTGCACCTCTCCTCATCCATTGCACCTACACTGCCCTGGGACTACAGCTCCACCTGTGGGGAGCTATACCATCTCTGCTGCACCACACCATCAGTCCCAGCGGATCTGTATGCAGCGTTGGCTTACCATCTCCCTTGCCAAACACCACGGGTGGTGTCACGAACTATTCATATAGACTTTAACACCATTAACATCACCGCCATTGATATTTGGCGCCCAGGGCCACGGACTGGGTCACAGCTGCCGTGAAACTTTCCCCCCTGACACCGGCCCGATACCGAGTACCCCGCTGCCCTGGGCGAGCGAGGGCGACCCACATATACTATGGTCATGGCATGGACTGTGACTACAGACTTTACTGGCAAGAGATTTAAAAACTGTGGGTCAACTAAAAGTTGAGAGACAGTGGCATCGCCTGGTATGGGGGGAAGTGGGATTATTGGCCCCGGTATGGGACCTTGTGGACTGGGGACATTACATTGTGACCAGCTACCTGGAATTTCTGTATGTCCATGGATTGAAGAAATAAAAATAGTTGCACTGTTTGCATGCCTAGGTGATTATTACAACCCACAACCTCAGATCTTCACAGGACTATCTTATGATTCTCTACCATCAATTCTGTCTGCCTTCCATAGAGTTTTTGGTGAACCTTGTCATGATTGCTCAGGTGCTGATTCCATACATCTGCTCAAAAGAGGGGCTGAGAGGTGAAACAGAGGCATATCGACTGCACCATAACTCTTACTTATTCATTCCTGAGATATCCTGACTTTGACTTGCCTTTTGGAACAAATATACAATCATATTGTGATAATATTTAAAGGGCCTAATCTTAATGGTTTATTGATTGTACACTACCTAACAGAAATCTATTACTGAGAATATTCACGGTGTTGAAGAGAGAACCAGGCTGCAAATGCGATGAAGTGCCGGGTCCGGAACTGTTGGGGCTGAACCTCCTGTTGCAGGGGGGAAGGAATTGGAGGACAGAGGAGACCCATGACCTGCAGAGCGGGGGCGTGGTGAGTCAGAGGAGTATAAGGAGGTTTGCTCGGGAAAAGAGAGGGGCTTCCCGCTGGAGGGTTGAGTAAGAGAGGACCTGTGCCGTGCCGTGAGCAGCAATAGGCCATGCGGCAATGGTAAGGGTCGGGTGCAGTGAGGACCCAGGGAGCGTCGCCGAGCGTGCAGGTCAGAGCACGCCTATCAGGAGATTGTTGGGAAAGGTCCCCGGCAGAGCACAGATCCAGGATGGGCACAGTAAACACTCACAAGTACCAGCAGGCGGGCAGGGAAATGCGTGCCTTGCAGAACGTTGCAGTGCGACTATCCAGGTTCCAGCGGGTGTGCTGAGAGTCGGGTACCAAGTAAAGCATTGCGGTGCGGGCATCCAGGTATTGGCGGGTGCACAGGAAAGCACATGCAGAGTAGAGACTTGTGCAGAGCTTAACTCTTCAGCTCTGCAGTTCAATGCACTAGGGGCTCAGGGGGCAAAGCCGGTGACCGCCCGCTGCCACCAGAAGCGGGACCATGTGTTAGGTGGGGAAGCCTGAAGACGCAGTATCGGCCTCTGTCGGTATTCCATCACCCATTGGACTGCAAGCGTGTAAAGGACAGTGGAGTCACGATAAGTTGAACCTGATAAATAGACTGTTGAGTTACAATAACCCTACACTGTTAAAGTTGTTTAACCCTTTGTTTGCTCCCTGCGAGGAGAACCTCTTTTTGTGTTAAGTAAACCACACCCTTGTTATACCTTGCTCTGCACCTGTGTGTTACTGCATCCTTTTACCGGTTTTACAACAGCACCACTGGTAAAAATTCTTAACATTTGCTTTATATAGCAACATGTGAAACTAGACAAAATATTGTTTTTAGAATATTATTAAGAACACATAGTGTTTCCCTTCCACTAATATGTTTAATAAGAAAAAGGTATTTTCATTTGTGGAAAGAATTTTGACACTTTACCACATCCTGAGCTCGGGTTGTAAGTTTTAGGTAGAAGGCCAATGATTGAGTTTGCTCATTCATATTTGGCAGCAGACTCTTGAATCCAAATTAATTTTTGTTCCAATATTGTTCCAACAATAAGATAATTATTGAACAATGAAGTCATGTGTTTTAATAAGAGGAAGCTGGCAAATGATTTTGAAAATCTGTTTGCCATTATAGTAAAAAGTCAAGATAAAGCAATGTTGTTTGTGTCACGTATACATCGCTGAAATGTTCTACAATCCATGCAATAGTTCTGGGAATAAAACAAAAGGCTTTCATGTCAGAAAACAACCATCTCTTTCTTCTAATTAATATTGTGTAAGCTCATTTATTTTCTTTCTTACCTAATTTATCTTTCATTTGTTTCTTAAACTAAAGCCTATGGACACCTCTGACAGCTGGTAGAGAAATGATTTTTCCATATGACGTTGGGTTAAAATAGTTGCAGTTATGCAGTTTCTACAAGCTGCTTCTGGTTTCAGACTTTCCTCATTTTAGAGTGTCTCTTGCAGTAATTCCAGCTTGATGTGAGGTCTCTGCGGCCAGTACACTGTTGCCTTCATTAGCTGTCATGGATTAGCACAGCCTCAACTGCTTTCTCCTAATAGAAACCATGACAGCTTTCTCCTGAGGCCGGGGTAACACGACAGTCGATTCTCTCATGTGAGAATGTCAGTTTACTGTGCTGCTATTTTCTCAGATGAGAGAGTTGCATCACAGGTGCGGAGAAGACAGAGAACTTAATTTCTCCATCTTCTCCATTTTCTCTGTGCTAATCCATCTGTCGGATGCACTCGCGATTCTTTTCTCGTGCCGAATCGTCATTAGAAAAAAATGCAGATCTGCCCCATAGTATAACACTAGGCCGAGTGTTAACCGATGAAACTTCACGTAACATTCAGCTAAGTTATACGCTCGTGTGAGTGTTCGCCTAAGCTGAGGACAGATGAGCATATAAAAGGTATTTGATTTTCATCCAGAAAACTTGGATGATTTTTTCTGTATTGTTATGCATGGGACATCCGTGTGTTACTTGTGTTTCCAGAGTTTTTGTCCATGTGGCATCTATATTTATAGATCAACGTTTTTACCATGTACATGACCAAATACAGTTTCCTTTGTTAATAATTTCAATGTATCCATGAAAGTAGGATGCTTCCGTATCGGACTTTCTTGTGCACCTTGGACTTCAATGAGTGAGTCTCATTTGATGTACGCAATAAAATAGCAGATGCTGCAAATTTTTTCATACTCCAATTCGGTCAGTGAAAAAATTGCTCATCTGCTATGCCCCATTGAATAACATTGGTCATAGTGCTGTCTGTGTGCCGTGTGTCCGATTATTACTCGGACAGCACATGTCCGTATAATAAACTCATCTGAACGAGCACTTATGTTGACAGACACTGTTGCAGAGGAGTGTGATTTCCCCATTTTCCCCTGCACAGGCTGTGTGGGTGCGTTCCTCCTTCTCTCTGAAAGTGTGTAATTCACATCCTCCCGTGCCATGGATACGTCTGTCTACATTGATTCACAGTCCCTGCAACTTCCGCTCCCTCATCTGCAGACAGACCAGTGTGTGCTTTCCTCCCTATGGGCACCTTGACACAGTACAGTGTGTGATGTGCTCCTCAAGAAATATGGATGCTTCCCCCTCCAGACTGATGTCAGAAGTATTGTAGCAGGCACCAAGTTTTCTACTGGAAGCTTAAAGAGTACAGAGTACCGATCACCTTAACACATACTATGGAATATTACAGAATGCAGACTAGAAAAAAATAAACACAAAATAAATTACTTTTGGAAGAATAATGACTATTCTTACGTGATTTCTCTTATGAGAAAGTCAGTTTATGGGAGCTGCCATCTTGGGATTGGCAGCTCAGCGTGCTGTGTTCTAATTATGCAAATTGTCTCTTCAGAGAAGAATTGGGCTAGAACTCTAGTGCCACCTATAAGAAGTAGCAATCGTAAAAGTCAATATTGACCCTCTAACGAGCCTTGGATAGAATCCGAAACCAAAATCTCAATTTGCAGACACTGTGTTTCTTATTCCACGCCCTAAATTCCAGGTTGGTTGCAAGGCAGCGCCTCTGATCAACAGCAGTGTAGTGATCGGAAGAGCTCATTTATCAAATTATACTGTTACAGAAACACAAAAGGGTACATAAAGGGGCTTTCTATCTATACGTACAGTTGTGTTCCAAAGTTTACATACCCCGTCAGAAATTTTGCTTTCTTGGCCTTCTTTCAGAGAATATGAAAGAAAACACCAAAACCTTTTCTCCTCTCTTGGTTAGTGGTTGGGTGAAGCCATTTATTGTCAAACTACTATGTTTTCTCTTTTGAAATCGTAACGAAAACCCAAAACATCCAAATGACCCTGATCAAAAGTTCACATACCCTGGTGATTTTGGCCAGGGTATGTAAATTCTGCCAGGGTATGTAAACTTTTGAGCACAACTGTACATACTGTGTGTACAGCCAGAGAATAGCCTACAGAGTAAACACAGCATGTATTACCCACATCTGCATATAACACATCTATATCTCCTTGCTACGACCAGAGCAAGTGTGACTGTGTATATGTCCATATATTTGTGTGTATATACAGTGGGTAAGGAAAGTATTCAGATCCCTTTAAATTTTTCACTCTTTGTTTCATTGCAGCCATTTGGTAAATTCAAAAAATTTCTTTTTTTTCTCATTAACGTACACTCTGCACCCCATCTTGACGGAAAAAAAACAGAAATGTAGAAATATTTGCAAATTTATTAAAAAAGGAAAACTGAAATATCACATGGTAATAGTATTCAGACCCTTTGCTCTGTATTGAGTAGAAGCACCCTTTTAAGTTAGTACATCTATGAGTCTTCTTGATAATGATTCAACAACTTTTACACACCTTGATTTGGGGATCTTCTGCTATTCTTCCTTGCAGATCCTCTCCAGTTTCGTCAGGTGGGATGGTGAACATTGGTGGACAGCCATTTTCATGTCTCTCCAGAGATGCTCAATTGGGTTTAGGTCAGGGCTCTGGCTGGGCCAGTCAAGAATGGTCACAGAGTGGTTCTGAAGCCACCTCTTTGTTATTTTAGCTGTGTGTTTAGGGTCATTGTCTTGTTGGAAGGTGAACCTTTGGCTAAGTCTGAGGTCCAGAGCTCTCTGGAAGAAGTTTTCATCCAGGATATCTTTGTACTTGGCTGCATTAATGTTTCCTTCAATTGCAACCAGTCGTTTTATCCCTGCAGCTGAAAAACACCCCCATAGCATGATGCTACCATCACCATGTTTCACTGTTATGATTGTATTGGGCAGGTGATGAGCAATGCCTGGTTTTCTCCACAAATACCACTAAGATTGTCATCAAAAAGTTCTTCTCAACTGACCAGAGAATCTTATTTCTCATAGTTTGGGAGTCCTTCATATGTTTTTTAGCAATCTCTGTGCAGACTTTCATATGTCTTGCACTGAGGAGCGGCTTCTGCTGGGCCACTCTACCATAAAGGCCCGACTGGTGGAGGTCTGCAGTGATAGTTGATTTTGTGGAACTTTTTCTGCATCTGCGGAGCTCGGCCACAGTGATCTTGGGGTTCTTCTTTACCTCTCCCCAGGGTCGTGGTCTGGCTATTGAAATGGAGGCCAAATATCTCATTCAGTGTCTGTGGCTGGAGGTGTGGAGACCTCCAGTGTGTGTTCACTAAAGACATTGACCTGAGCGGGTGGACCTGCAGTACTACATGGACTGTTTTTCTGTTTGTTTTTCACTTTGTGCCGTAAAAGGCTGTTAATTTGTTTTTCTATCCAGAGCGATTTATGCAGTTTTAATAAACTTGCTTGGACATGTCAACAATACCGCTTCCCGTGCCTACCTCAACCACATCGGGCCCCATCTTTTCTGGTCATTGGGCCCCAGAGGCAAAGATTCTGCCGATGCAGTAACTGAATCTGCATCAGAGACGCAGGTTCAGTTAAGCTCTATTGCCCGGACCTGCACAGCAGGGGCAGGATCACGGGGCAGATGAGGCAGAATCACGGGGCAGATGAGACAGGATCACAGCACAGATGGAGTAGGATCATGGGACATCACATGGGGCAGAATGGATACTCATGAGGGCAGGATGAGAGAACATATGGGGCCAGAATGGAAGAACATATGGCTGAAGCCAGGAATGAGACACATTGGGCCAGGATGGGGGATAGTATTACCATAAGGGCTAATTAAGGGATATTATTACTGCAGTCATGTATTTATTTTATTTTTTGAGGATACTGTTTTAAATGGGAGGGCAGTCCTATTACTGTGCAGAGTGACACTAGGTTGCCTTTTTTTCATCTGGTGTAGTATAGAAGTTGGGAAAAAATTAAGTAATGTGTTCTGCAAGCGGGGCTCTAAATAACTGTGTTATTTCCTGGAGAGATGAGCTTTGGCTGGAAGAAGTGATGGCAGTCTGCGCTGGATGAAGATGAAAAGCAAAGATGTCACTATTGATCACTGTATTACCTGTACACTATATACAGAGCTCCTGTGTATAATGTCACGGGTAATCACTGTGTTACCTGTATACAGACACTGCATACTAAGTACAGATCTCCCGTGTATAATGGCACTTATGGTGATATTAGTATTGTTTTTTTATTAACCCCCAATGTATCCCCCTGGGGCCCCTAATAAATTTTGTAAATACCTCATGTTGCCTCTACTGCCTGTGAGCGGTGCTATCTCTGGCCGCTCACAGGCAGCATGTGACTCCCGGCTGCAGCCGGCTTTTGCCTCCGCTGACATCCCGACAAGTGCTGGCAGCAGCTGGGGGTCCCTCTTCCTCCTTCCATGCTGACTGCCAGACTGTGGCGGGGTTATACCCCATGTCACACCCAGCATCCACCGCGCGCCCACTAATTGAGAAAGCATGCGGTGGATGCTGGGTGTGATGTGGGGGGTAACCCCACCCACAACCCAGCAACCACCACGGGGACCCAGCACTGAGTCACACCTCACTTGTCATGATGTCAGTGCTGGGTCATGTGCTGCCTGTGAGCAGCCACAGATAGCTCCGCTCACAGGCAGTATAGGTAACATAAGGTATTTACAAAATTAATTAGGGGCCCCGGGGGATACATAGGGAGTTAATTTAAAGTAGTGGACAACCCCTTTAATGATCAGTATTGTAGTATTCAGTCACTATGTGGTGGTAATATGTTGTCCGGCCAGTTACTATTGCTTCTGTGCTCTATAGACATGGCCTCTTCCCCATGCGCGTCCTTCTGCGCTTCACCGCGCGCTACCGCGCAGTCACATGACAGAGCACGTCATGTACTATCACTATCACGCGCATGCCCATTGCGCACCACCGGAAATGATGCCTCCCATGTGACATGGCCGGCCCCTTCATAATGGCGCGGCCCTGCCAGTGTATGTTACGCCGCCGCAGCCGCTTCCACTGCCACATGAGCCTGTCACGGCCATCCACTGCAGGTACCCCCGCTCTGGAACCTTCACTCACTCCTCATCGTTCTCCAGCTGACTAAACCTGTTTACTTTTTCAGGCGTCCACCCACCTTCCACTCTTCTCATATAGTGACCCTGTCACTCCTCCACTTACGGTATGTGCCCTAATCTCCTGAGGCTCTCCAGTGTACTCATCTGCCGTGTTCCTCCTCTCCCTCCTCCTCTTCTTCTTCTTTTTTTTTTTCTCTCTCTTTCCTCCCTTCCTTTCTCTTCTCTCTCCTTGCTTTTTCTTTGTTTTTTTCCTTTTCCCCCCCTTTCCCCCCCTTCTTTTCCTTTCTCTCCCTCCTCCTCTGTTCCTCTTTTCTCTTCCCTCCCTATTTTCTTCCTCTTATTTCTCTTCCCTTCTCTTTCTCTTTCTTTCCTTCTTTCCCTTCTCTTTCTTTTCTCTCTTCTTTTCTTTCTTTCTTTCTTTCTTCCTCCCTTTTTTTTTCTCCTTTTTTTCTCCTTTTTTTTCTCCTTTTTTCTCCTTTTTTTCTTCTTTTTTTTTCTTTTTTTTCTTTTTTTCTTTTTCTCTTTCTTTCCTTTTTCCTCCCCTTTCTTTTTTCCCCCCTCTTTCCTTCCCTCCTTTCTTCCCTTTTTCCCATTCTCCTCCTTCTTTTTCTTTGTTTTTTTTCCCTTTCCTTTTTTTTCTTCCTTTCCCTCCATTACGGACATTATCTCTGGCTGTTCCACTATCTGTGCCCTTATTAATATCGTTCTCTTTGGTACATATGCTTACTTATGTTGAACCTTTCTTTTACATGCTACTATGAAGCACACTCTGTGAAATATATGGAACCTTACCTCCTCTTGTGAAAATTTCCGGTCGTCCTATGTGACCCGTGTCTCTTCATTGTAACCAGTAATGTATGTTCCGCTCGCATTGTATTTCTTTTGTACATTTGTATTATATTTGTATATATATTCACTCTATGTATCACGTGTATATACATGCACTCACCACTAGAGTTGAGCGATACCGTCCGATACTTCAAAGTATCGTATCGGATGGTATCGGCCGATCTTTAAAAAAAGTATCGGTATCGCCGATTCCGATACCGGAAGTCCCATTCAAGTCTATGGGACTTCCGGTATCGGAATAAGAAAAACCCTTTCCTGCCCTTGTACAGCCTCTCTGGGGTCTGTACGGGCCTTTCGGGGGGCTGTGCCGGCCTGCCAGGGGGTCTGTGCAGGCTCCGGTGGTCTGTGCCGGCCTGCCGGGGGGCTGTGCCGGCCTGCCGGTGGTCTGTGCAGGCTCCGGTGGGCTGTGCCGGCCTGCCGGGGGGCTGTGCCGGCCTGCCGGTGGTCTGTGCAGGCTCCGGGGGGCTGTGCCGGCCTGCCGGGGGGCTGTGCCGGCCTGCCGGGGGGCTGTGCAGGCTCCGGGGGGCTGTGTCGGCCTGCCGGGGGGCTGTGCCGGCCTGCCGGGGGGCTGTGCCGGCCTGCCGGTGGTCTGTGCAGGCTCCGGGGGTCTGTGCAGGCATCGTCCGATGGGACTACAAGTCCCATCGGGCGATGCCTGCTACCATGACAGTGATTGACACATTAGCCAATGATGGGACAGTAGTAGTCCCATCATCCGGCTAATGTGTTAAATGTAAAAAAAAAAAAAAAAAAATTACATGCTACATACATACAACATGCATACTACATACATGCTACATTCATACTACATACTACATACATGCTACATTCATACTACATAAATACTACATGCAACATACATACTACATATATACTACATGCATGCTACATACATACTGCATGCTACATACATACCACATATATACTACATACATACTACATGCATGCTACATGCATGCTACATGCAACATACATACTACATATATACTACATGCATGCTACATACATACTGCATGCTACATACATACCACATATATACTACATACATACTACATACATGCTACATGCATGCTACATGCTACATACATAACACATATATACTACATGCATGCTACATACATACTACATGCTACATACTACATATATACTACATGCATGCTACATACTACATGCTACATACATACTACATATATACTACATGCATGCTACATACATACTGCATGCTACATGCATGCTACATACATACTACATACATACTACATGCTACATACATACTACATATATACTACATACATACTACATACATACTACATGCATGCTACATGCATGCTACATACATACCACATACATAACACATTTATACTACATGCATGCTACATACATACTACATGCTACATACATACTACATATATACTACATGCATGCTACATACATACTACATGCATGCTACATACATACTACATGCTACATACATACCACATACATACTACATATATACTACATGCATGCTACATACATACTGCATGCTACATGCATGCTACATACATACTACATACATACTACATGCTACATACATACTACATATATACTACATACATACTACATACATACTACATGCATGCTACATGCATGCTACATACATACCACATACATAACACATATATACTACATGCATGCTACATACATACTACATGCTACATACATACTACATATATACTACATGCATGCTACATACATACTACATGCATGCTACATACATACTACATGCTACATACATACCACATACATACTACATATATACTACATGCATGCTACATACATACTGCATGCTACATGCATGCTACATACATACTACATACATACTACATGCTACATACATACCACATATATACTACATACATACAATACATTCATACAATACATACATAGACATACAGTACATATAACATAGAGTAACATACTTACCAATACTTGTCACATTGTTCCCCGAAGCCATTGTCTTTTCCGGAATAAATATTAACATAACAAACCACAAAAATACTCACCCACGATCCGAAGCAGTCCACGAGTGTGTCCCACGACGATCTTGGGTAGAGAACTGCAGCATCAGATGATGCTGCCGTTCTCTACGGGCTGCAGGAATCCAATGACGGAAGGTAGGTATCCTTCCGCACTGTATTCCTCCGCCACTTAAAAAAAAAAAGTCCCTAGTCTCACTTTATGCCATTGCTGTGTGGGAATTTCCCACGCAGCAATGGCATAAAGTGAGACTAGGGACTTTTTTTTTTTTAAGTGGCGGAGGAATACAGTGCGGAAGGATACCTACCTTCCGTCATTGGATTCCTGCAGCCCGTAGAGAACGGCAGCATCATCTGATGCTGCAGTTCTCTACCCAAGATCGTCGTGGGACACACTCGTGGACTGCTTCGGATCGTGGGTGAGTATTTTTGTGGTTTGTTATGTTAATATTTATTCCAGAAAAGACAATGGCTTCGGGGAACAATGTGACAAGTATTGGTAAGTATGTTACTCTATGTTATATGTACTGTATGTCTATGTATGTATTGTATGAATGTATTGTATGTATGTAGTATATATGTGGTATGTATGTAGCATGTAGTATGTATGTAGTATGTATGTAGCATGCATGTAGCATGTAGTATGTATGTAGCATGCATGTAGTATATATGTAGTATGTATGTAGCATGCATGTAGTATATATGTAGCATGTATGTAGTATGTATGTGGTATGTATGTAGCATGTAGTATGTATGTAGCATGCATGTAGTATATATGTAGTATGTATGTAGCATGTAGTATGTATGTAGTATGTATGTAGTATGTATGTGGTATGTATGTAGCATGTAGTATGTATGTAGTATGTATGTAGTATGTATGTGGTATGTATGTAGCATGTAGAATGTATGTAGCATGCATGTAGTATATATGTAGTATGTAGTATGTATGTAGTATGTATGTGGTATGTATGTAGCATGTAGTATGTATGTAGCATGCATGTAGCATGCATGTAGTATGTATGTAGCATGCATGTAGTATGTATGTAGCATGCATGTAGTATGTATGTAGTATGTATGTAGTATGTATGTAGCATGCAGTATGTATGTAGCATGTATGTAGTATGTATGTAGTATATATGTAGTATGTATGTAGCATGTAGTATGTATGTAGCATGCATGTAGTATATATGTAGTATGTATGTAGCATGCATGTAGTATGTATGTAGTATGTATGTAGTATGTATGTAGCATGCAGTATGTATGTAGCATGTATGTAGTATGTATGTAGTATATATGTAGTATGTATGTAGCATGCATGTAGTATGTATGTAGCATGTAGTATGTATGTAGCATGCATGTAGTATGTATGTAGCATGTATGTAGTATGTATGTAGTATATATGTAGTATGTATGTAGCATGTAGTATGTATGTAGCATGCATGTAGTATGTATGTAGTATTTTTTTTTTAACATTTAACACATTAGCCGGATGATGGGACTACTACTGTCCCATCATTGGCTAATGTGTCAATCACTGTCATGGTAGCAGGCATCGCCCGATGGGACTTGTAGTCCCATCGGACGATGCTTGCACAGACCCCCGGACATCAGCACAGCCCCCCGGCAGGCCGGCACAGCCCCCCGGCAGGCCGGTACAGACCCCCACAGGGTGCACAGACCACCGGCAGGCCGGCACAGCCCCCCGGCAGGCCGGTACTGACCCCGGGCAGTCCACACAGCCCCCCGGCAGGCCGGCACAGCCCCCCGGCAGGCCAGCAGAGACCCCCGGAAGGCCCGAAATGACGGCGCATCATGATGCGCACACACCGCGCATCATGATGACGTCAGGCCATCAATCAACTGAACTTCCGATTCCGATACCGAATTCCGATATTGAAAAAATATCGGAAGTCGGTATCGGAATTCCGATACAGCAAGTATCGGCCGATACCCGATACTTGCGGTATCGGAATGCTCAACACTACTCACCACCATTGTTATTTGTTCACACCTTTCAGGCAACTACCTTGAGAAAGGCTTTATGCCGAAACGTTGGTGTTGTTGCTCTGGTTAGGTTCCCTTTGCAGTGTGTCAATAAATTCACTTTTGCATTCATTCCTTTGTCCTCATTTTGAGTGCCGGGGTTTACTTCATTACGTATATATGTCTTTTTACCCCCTGAGCACCTCCATCTACGGGTGGTAGAGCCTGGAATTTCCATACTTTTGTATTACATATTTTTTCCGGTGCCCCCACCGTACCTATTTATCTCATGTCAGCACCTGTCCTCTCCTTTAGTGATGAACAAGCCGCCAGTATTTTATCCAAGGTGACCACTAGGACTCAGTTCCTCACTGTTCCTTCAGATGAGATCCGTACCCGGGACTACCTGAGGGAAACTAAGAGGAACACGGCCCTTGAACTACACGCAGCCACTTTGGCTGAGTATTATAGGAACCAGAGAATACCGAGGGGGCTCAGAGTCTCCCTAAGGCCTACATTGTTCTCAGACAACTCTGAGTATTGTAAATCATTTGAGAGTATTCTCAATAAATGCTCTTTTGACATTATTCTTCTTACAATTGACCACTTGCAAAGGGAACTGATCAGCATTGACACAAATATCAAGAACATCGAGACACAACTCTCTCAAACGCTGAATGCTACGGCCTTCGAAGAACTCAAGAACAAGTGTAACTCCACACTCTCTGAATACAGGGACACTCTTCAGGTTCGCAAACGCGACAAATTCCTACGGGATCAGG
This sequence comes from Dendrobates tinctorius, assembly GCF_039654945.1. Lineage (NCBI taxonomy): Eukaryota > Metazoa > Chordata > Amphibia > Anura > Dendrobatidae > Dendrobates > Dendrobates tinctorius. The sequence continues at coordinate 74,277,996 of NW_027361728.1, read as the reverse complement.
AAGATTATCTTAAGAATCGAGTCTATCGATGGCATTCGTCCGCTCCTTCTCGCAACTTCTGTCGTGGAGATGGTCCCTCCTCCGGATCCGACAGCGATCATTTTTCCACAGATTCTCAGTCTTTTTTAGGCCCGAGACGCCCTGGCAAAAACCGACGAGGAGGGGTCAGAAACACCGGGGGACGTCCAGACCGAGTGACCACCCGCTCCCAGGTAGGGACAATATTGTCTACAACATATCCAGTCAAACCCTTTCCCCCCTCGAGACCCAGGTCCTACAGAAGGGTCTCTCCTTTTGTCCAACCCCCTCCTTTAACACCTTCAACTTAGAACGCGATCTGAACAGGTTTTTTAGAAACCTTCGCTTAAAAGCACATTTTGCCACAAAAGCCCCTGACATTGACCGAACATCTACCACATCTGTGACATCTGCATCCCCTATGGGGTTTACACTTACGGGCCTTAACCTTAGGATCCCTAGCAGTTATCAACCACCACGCTGCTATCATCCTGTCGAAACTTTTATCAGCTTAGTCTCCAGGGATATTCACACCCTCACAGCTGATATCAACAAGGGCACTTTCCACATCAAGAGTAACATGACCCCCGATGAACGCAGGGCCTTGATCTCCCTCAAAGGCTACAAGAATATTGTGATTAAACCGGCTGACAAAGGTGGAGCAATTGTGGTCCTTGACAGGACCTATTACATCGATGAGATCCGCCAACAACTTGGCGATACCAGTACTTACCGCCCATTACCCCGTGATCCCACATCCCATATCTCCACTCTCATACAAGAGAAAGTTAAAATGTACAAACAAAAAGCCACCATCGACGATAAACTCTGTGAATTTCTGATTAATAACCATCCCATTACCCCTGTTTTCTACACACTTCCCAAGATCCATAAGAATTTGACTTCTCCACCCGGCCGTCCCATAGTCGCGTCCACCGATTCATTATTTTCACCCATCTTCATTACTCTGGAGAAAATATTTACTCCTCATATCCCCAAAATTGCCTCGTACCTGAAGGATACCAATCACTTCCTGACCATTATTAGATCCATCACAAGCGTCCCTTCCAATTGTTTGCTAGTTACCCTGGATGTCTCAAGTTTGTACACCAGTATTAACCATCACGAAGGCCTCCATGCAGTTGACAAGTTCCTGGATACTTACATGGACCTTTCCCCTCCCAAGAAAGATTTCTGTTTGGATATGCTTGAGGTGGTCCTTACTAAGAATTTTTCCCTCTTTGAAGATCAATTCTTTCTGCAGTGTAGAGGGACCGCGATGGGATCCAACGTCGCGCCCCCCTATGCCAATATCTACATGGACTTTTTTGAGCATAACCATATCTACCCTCATCCATTATTCGAGAATCAGGTAGCATTGTGGAAACGCTACATAGATGATATTTTTCTCATCTGGACAGGTGACATTACATCACTCACTTCCTTCTTCTCCGACATCAATAACGCCACTGACAATATCTCGTTCACCCTTCATCATAGTGACCATTCCATCAATTTCCTTGATACTACTATTATTATTAACGCCGATCATACCCTCTCGACGGACTTGTACACAAAACCAACAGACAGAAACAGCCTTCTCCTATACTCCAGCTGTCACCCGCGACACATCAAGAGATCCCTCCCTCACTCCCAGCACTGCCGTGTCGACCGGATCGTGTCAGATTCCTCCACCAGGGACACACGACACATCGACATGGATAAAAAATTTCTAGCAAGAGGCTATCCATCTTATGCAAAACCTCAGACCCTCACTCCAACCCCTGACTCTCAGAGCCGCAAGAGCATTCCTTTTGTCAGTACCTACCACCCATTCAGCCCTCTTATCAATGGCGTCATTTTCAAACATTGGCCATTACTTCGTCTAGCATATCCCACTGTCCCGGAGTTTGTGTCTCGGCCCCTGATTTGTCATAAACGTCCCCAGAACCTCAGGAATTCCCTAGTTAGGGCGGACATTGGTCCCTCCAAGCCATTGGCTAAACAGACCTTTTTCTCTTGCCAACGCAAGGGTACTTTCCCTTGCTTGCATTGCCTCCAATGCTCACACATCACAAAAGGCGAATTCTTTACACACCCACGCACCGGAAAGAAGTTCCCCATCCCTGGATACTTCACTTGTGAATCAAACTACGTCATCTACCTGATCAAGTGCCCATGCGGCCTCGGGTATGTTGGCGAGACCACTCAGCATATCCGTGACCGCATCAACAAACATAAATCCACGATTTGCTGTAAACTGACTACCCTACCCATCCCGGCTAATTTTCATACTGCTGGTCACTCCATCCCACAACTGAGATTCCAAGTGATCGAACAGATTATCCAACCCCGCCGTGGCGGTAATCGTATAAAAACTCTCAGGGAACGTGAGGCGTTTTGGATTCACACTCTTCAAACCATGGAGCCTTTAGGGCTTAATAGGGAATATGACGCCCCCCGGTGATTTATCTATACCCTTTGCTCAGTTGGTCCTTTCTCATTCCGATTGCCTTGTATACGGGACTCCATTACTGTCAGCTTCCATGCTGGCTATAATGGACCTCGGTTTGCTATATGTCCTTAATTTATGTCGACCTGCGTACTTCTATATGTCTTTAATTTATGTTGGCCTGGGTACTCATATATGTAGACGCCGTCACATGTACAGATTTGTGTGTGCACACGTACACACACATGTGGGGATACTCGTATGTATACCCATGCGGTCTTTCTTCCCCTCTTGCCAAGTTTTCCCTTTTTTTTGCAGGATTTTAACCCTTTCTCCTTTTTTTCCCTTTTAGATTTCACATCATTGAACCCCACCTGCACAACTTCTTTTCAGCGGTACACCCCTATTCACGCACCTTCACAGGTAATTCGGCAGATAAACTCCACCCCCCTACTGACCGCCCTATTACTATTGCTTCTGTGCTCTATAGACATGGCCTCTTCCCCATGCGCGTCCTTCTGCGCTTCACCGCGCGCTACCGCGCGGTCACATGACAGACCACGTCATGTACTATCACTATCACGCACATGCCCATTGCGCACCACCGGAAATGATGCCTCCCACGTGACATGGCCGGCCCCTTCATAATGGCGCGGCCCTGCCAGTGTATGTTACGCCGCCGCAGCCGCTTCCACTGCCACATGAGCCTGTCACGGCCATCCACTGCAGGTACCCCGCTCTGGAACCTTCACTCACTCCTCATCGTTCTCCAGCTGACTAAACCTGTTTACTTTTTCAGGCGTCCACCCACCTTCCACTCTTCTCATATAGTGACCCTGTCACTCCTCCACTTACGGTATGTGCCCTAATCTCCTGAGGCTCTCCAGTGTACTCATCTGCCGTGTTCCTCCTCTCCCTCCTCCTCTTCTTCTTTTTTTTTTCTCTCTCTTTCCTCCCTTCCTTTCTCTTCTCTCTCCTTGCTTTTTCTTTGTTTTTTTCCTTTTCCCCCCTTTCCCCCCCTTCTTTTCCTTTCTCTCCCTCCTCCTCTGTTCCTCTTTTCTCTTCCCTCCCTATTTTCTTCCTCTTATTTCTCTTCCCTTCTCTTTATCTTTCTTTCCTTCTTTCCCTTCTCTTTCTTTTCTCTCTTCTTTTCTTTCTTTTTTTCTTTCTTTCTTTCTTCCTCCCTTTTTTTTTTCTCCTTTTTTTCTCCTTTTTTTCTCCTTTTTTTTTTTTTTCTTTCTTTCCTTTTTCCTCCCCTTTCTTTTCCCCCCCCTCTTTCTTTCCCTCCTTTCTTCCCTTTTTCCCATTCTCCTCCTTCTTTTTCTTTGTTTTTTCTCCCTTTCCTTTTTTTCTTCCTTTCCTTTCCCTCCATTACGGACATTATCTCTGGCTGTTCCACTATCTGTGCCCTTATTAATATCGTTCTCTTTGGTACATATGCTTACTTATGTTGAACCTTTCTTTTACATGCTACTATGAAGCACACTCTGTGAAATATATGGAACCTTACCTCCTCTTGTGAAAATTTCCGGTCGTCCTATGTGACCCGTGTCTCTTCATTGTAACCAGTAATGTATGTTCCGCTCGCATTGTATTTCTTTTGTACATTTGTATTATATTTGTATATATATTCACTCTATGTATCACGTGTATATACATGCACTCACCACCATTGTTATTTGTTCACACCTTTCAGGCAACTACCTTGAGAAAGGCTTTATGCCGAAACGTTGGTGTTGTTGCTCTGGTTAGGTTCCCTTTGCAGTGTGTCAATAAATTCACTTTTGCATTCATTCCTTTGTCCTCATTTTGAGTGCCGGGGTTTACTTCATTATGTATATATGTCTTTTTACCCCCTGAGCACCTCCATCTACGGGTGGTAGAGCCTGGAATTTCCATACTTTTGTTTCACAGGCAGCATGTGACTCCTGGCTGCAGCCGGCTTTTGCTTCCGCTGACATCCCGACAAGTGCTGGCAGCAGCTGGGGGTCCCTCTTCCTCCTTCCATGCTGACTGCCAGACTGTGGCGGGGTTATACCCCATGTCACACCCAGCATCCACCGTGCGCCCACTAATTGAGAAAGCATGCGGTGGATGCTGGGTGTGATGTGGGGGGTAACCCCACCCACAACCCAGCAACCACCACGGGGACCCAGCACTGAGTCACACCTCACTTGTCGTGATGTCAGTGCTGGGTCATGTGCTGCCTGTGAGCAGCCACAGATAGCTCCGCTCACAGGCAGTATAGGTAACATAAGGTATTTACAAAATTAATTAGGGGCCCCGGGGGATACATTGGGAGTTAATTTAAAGTAGTGGACAACCCCTTTAATGATCAGTATTGTAGTATTCAGTCACTATGTGGTGGTAATATGTTGTCCGGCCATGGTGTGGTGGTATTTGTTCCTTGTATGTGCTGTCATTTGGTCACTATGTGATGGTAATATGTGGTATGGACATGGTGTGGTGGTATTTGTTCCTTGTATGCGGTATTATAGGTCACTATGTGGTGGCAATATGGTGTCTGGCCAAAATGTGGAGGTATTTGTGTCACGATCCATTTTTTGGATCTGTCAGTTTGGGCTGCTCGCATATTAAACCTTTTTTCCTTTCAGGCCATCGGGGGTTAATGTCAGTTTTTCCCCCGGTGGCCGCTGGTGTTACTACAACTTTAATTAGTCTGCTGGTGGTTTTTTCCCCCCGGTGGCCGCTGGTGTTACTGCATGGTGATTAATTTTCTATGCAGGTAGGTGCCACTCCCTCCTTCCTTTATAAGGCCACCTGGTACACCAGCTAGCTGTTGGCAATACAGGTCATTTGGAAGCCAACCTTTCTGAAGAGAGAAGCTATCTTGAGCAGTGGTGTTTGCAGCTGATCTGGAGCAGTGGTTTTCCTGCTGGAAGCTGTGTTCGGGTGCCTTACTCTGCGGTTCAGTGCATGACTGCAGAGCAATCTAGGTGTTGTTTGTTTTTCCCTGTCTGTTATTTTCCTTGGTGTCTTATTAATACAGCGGTGGGACCAGTGTCCACACTTGCCAGGTCCCTAGTAAGGGATAGGTGCAGGGCAAGTGAGGGACCTAGGTATCCTGGTCGGCGACAGGTTGAAAAAAACTGTATAGGGAACGTGAGGAGAGTTCAGGGCTCTTTCTTAGGGGAGTGCGGGAGGTGTCTATTTCCCCGTTCCCTATTGCAGGGCCCACCATTTTAGTTGTTTCCCCGGTGTCCCCTTGTTTGTCTTTGTTCGTTTTGTGACCGACCAATCATCAGGTCGCGTCACGCAGGGCCAGTCACATCGTGACATTATTACCAACTGTCCCATTTTTCTGGTGAGCCATGACCCAAATGCAGACCTTTCCCACACTGCTTCAGTCCCTCACTGATGAGCTTAAGGTGCTGCGGGGTGAGGTGGTGCAGCAGCTGCAGCAGTTAGTGGGGCTCTGGGCTTGGGCTCAGGTTTAGGCTCAATCAGAACCCAAGATATCTCTCCCTGACAGGTTTTCTGGAGGGAGAGAAAAATTTCTTGTGTTTCAGGAGGCCTGTAAATTATATTTCAGGCTCTGCTCCCCGTTCATCAGGGAGTGAGGAACAGTGTGTGGGGATTATTGTCTCCCTTCTTAAGGGTGATCCCCAATCCTGGGCCTTCTCCCTGCAGACCGATTCACCATCGTTGCGGTCAGTGGAAAGGTTTTTTGCAGCTCTGGCGCTGGTGTATGGAGATCCTGATGGCATCTCCCTGGCAGAATCCCGACTCCATAAAATCAAGCAGGGGGGCTGGCCGGCTGAGGAGTATTGCACAGAGTTCAGGAGGTGGGCCATCAACACACAGCGGAACAACCCTGCTCTTAGGAGTCATTTTGTGCAGGGTCTGTCCCCTAAGTTTCAGGATATTCTGGTGCAGTACGCCGCCCCAGGGCATTGGAGGCTGCCATGCCCCTTGCCATCCGAGTGGATAGATGCCTCAGGGAGAGACATACACCAAATGTGCCCCCGGTAGTCCTTGTTAGGGAGGAGGACACACCAGAGCTGACAGACGTACCCATGCAATTGGGAGGAGCTAGTTCCCAAAAATCACAGTTCCCTCATATGTCACTATTAAAATTACCAAACCTTTATTAATACTCAAAAAATTATTTTTTATATACTAAAATTAGCATTGCATCATACTCAAAGAAATAAAACACCATAGGAGGTGCCTATCTCTACACTGACCTGTGTATCCCTACCTGTCAGCGGAGGTTGGAGCCCTAGGACCTGCGCATTGGCCCCCCCACTCCTCGATGGCTTTCCCTGCTAACCCTATAGGGCTCTATAGTGGCAGGGGTGTGATATAGTGTAGAACAGGTAGGTGAGAAATAGGAGAGGTGTCTAGATGTATTCTTCTTGGGTTTCTTCAAAGATAATCTTCTCAATAAGAAATGTTGCTAAAATAGCTAACTAGAGGTTAATTTTCTTCAGATATCTGAAATACACCTGATCTAATGTGGTTGTTAAGAAGAACCCCCCAGAAAACCTCAAACCCGATATAAATTGGACCACTACAAAAAATTGGGCCCATGAAAGCTTGATAAATATGGTCTCCTCACGGCTATTTATATCATATACACAAGTCACTAGTTAGGCAAAAACATGTGCCATAAAGAAAAAACAGGTTCCCCCAAAATGAGTGCAGCACACCAAATCAGATCAATAAAAATGAATGGATCCTTGAATCTTCATATTGGACCCATCTATGCTGGGCATTGTGCAATATTGTGTTTAATGTGGATATGTTTGTTCCTTTTTATCATGTCAACCATGGACAATTGAACTATTGTCTACTATGATAATAAGCTGCTAAATTGGATTGACTAACCTTTGCATATAGTGAATCCTTTTGTATCTTATCTTTTACAGATGTGCATAATTTGCACCCCATTGATTTGTTTGTATTTTTATTGATCTGTTTTGGTGTGCTGCACTTGCATTTTGGGGGAACCTGGCTTTTCTTTGCCTAACTAGTGACTTGTGTATATGATATAAATAGCCGTGAGGAGACCATATTTATCAAGCTTTCATGGGCCCAATTTTTTGAAGTAGTCCAATAATATCGGGTTTGAGGTTTTCTGGGGGGTTCTTCTTAACAACCACATTAGATCAGGTGTATTTGAGATATCTGAAGAAAATAAACCTCTAGTTAGCTATTTTAGTAACATTTCTTATTAAGAAGATTATCTTTGAAGAAACCCAAGAAGAATACATCTAGACACCTCTCCTTTTTCTCACCTACCTGTTCTACACTATATCACACCCCTTCCACTATAGGGCCCCATAGGGTTAGCAGGGAAAGCCGTCGAGGAGTGGGGGGCCAATGCGCAGGTCCTAGGGCTCCAACCTCCGCTGACAGGTAGGGATACACAGGTCAGTGTAGGGATGGGCACCCCCCTATGGTGTTTCATTTCTTTGCGTATGATGCATTACTAATTTTAGTATATAAAAAATAATTTTTTGAGTATTAATAAAGGTTTGGTAATTTTAATAGTGACATATGAGAGAACTGTGACTTTTGTTGACTTAATCTCATAGAAAAGAATCTTCAATGTACTGTGGAGGAGCTAGTTCCCAAACGGTGTCACCTGCAGTTTGTCGTGGTGTGGGGGCATGTTTTCACTGTGGGCAGACTGGTCATTTTATCTAGGTCTGTACAGCTTGCGCCAAAACGTCTGTACCACCCAAGAATCCGCGTCCCCCTGATCATGCGGAGGGAGGCGACCAGGGAGTGTATATTTCCTCCATTTTGTCCCCTCAGGGTACCTTGTCAGCAGAGGTGGTGGTTGGTGGGGTAACTGAGGGCATATCAATGATTGTGGACAGTGGAGCATGAGTCAATTTGGTGGACGCCCACTTTGTCCAGACCCATGGCCTGAGGTGTAGGACGCTAGCTAATCCCCTAAGCATCCAGGCCATTGACTCTGTCTCACTGAGCCAGGGGAGGTTGACCCAAGTCATGGATAACATACAACTGCGTATAGGGACTCATCATGAAGAGTCCCTCTCATGCTATGTCTTGGGGGGAGTGCCACCACCTATCGTTTTAGGCCTCCCTTCGTTGAAAAGACACAACCCGGTAATAGATTGGCGGTCTAGGGAAGATGTCTTCTGGGGTCAGTCGTGTGAGGGCTGCTGCCTTGGGGCTACTGTCTCTACCATCATTCTACAGCCATCCCCTTCTTCTCCAGTGGGGGCAGCAGAGGAGCTGCTGTGGCGCCCCCAGGAGTACGGTCGCCATAGTGGCGTTACCCCCCTCCTAAGGAGTGTGATGGCACGCTTGGAAGCAATGAAGGGTCACTCTATCAGGTAGTTGCAGCACACAGCACAGTTCCTACTCCAGGCCAGCAGGGGGAGCTCTGAACCTAACTGCTGAGGAGCTGCTCTCTGATGTTGGGAGGAAGAAAGCTAGTTAGTTGTTGCAGAGAGAAGGAAGAGTGTGGACATGTGGAGACGAGCTGGGGACTGAGTGGGAGTCAAGCTCACCCCTAAGCTGAAGCGCAGTGACCGGACTCCTGCATCCGAGGCTGTGTGGATACTAAAGGTCCCACAGCAGAAACCGGAGGAACAAGACGCTATAAATGCTCTGTTCCCACTGTAGGGATTCTACTCGCCCCATTGCAGTGTGAGACAATCAGGAGGCAGGTTCCTTTAAAGTTCATGGGGAAGAGTCCTGAGGAGATCATTTGCATATTCCCAGTGCCTTCTGGGATAAGTGAAGAGTCTCCGCGAGCTCAACGATCAGTGGGTTTTGGCCGTTGCAGCTGAAAAGAGGAAATCGGAATTTTGGCTCATCTTTCATCGTTTTTAAGAAATCTCAATATGGAAGAGGCCAGGAGCCATTTGGTGAGCTGCATTTCTTGCTACATGTTCACAGACTTACCAGTGGAAAAGTCAAACTTCACATGCCACAAATGCAAGCTTGTGTCCCTGTTGGAGGAAAAGTTGCAAAATCTCCAAGAGAGGTTAGTTACGTTGAAGGATGGTGAAGAGTTCTTAGACAGAGCAGAATTATCTCTTCATGTTACAGAAAGAGAAGAAATTCGAAGTGCACCTGAAGAAACAGAGGAATGGAAACATGTGACCCAGAGAAGCAGGAGGATCAGGAGGCAGTCAGCACCAATACTTCTCAGGAACCAGTATCAGGCTCTCACGCAGGAAAACGATGAAGAAACACATCAGGATAAGACTTGGCCCACAAAAAGAAACCTTGTACACCTTCAGAGTCCTCCTGGGTGGAGAAAGAAAAATGTTGTGAAGAAGAAACGGAGAGTGGTGGTCATGGGGGATTCCCTGTTGAGAGGAACAGAGGCCGCTATCTGCAGACCGGATATAACTTCAAGAGAAATGTGCTGTCTTCCAGGCGCAAAAATTAAAGATGTGTCTGACAGGACTCTTCAGACATACAGATGACTACCCATTCCTGCTACTACATGTGGGGACAAATGACACCTCAAGAAACGACCTAGAAACCATCTGCAGAGACTTTGAAAACATAGGCAGGAAAGTGAAAGAACTGGGAGCGCAGGTGATCTTCTCTTCCATCCTCCCAGTGGATGGCCATGGAACAAGGAGGTGGAATAAGATTCTGCAGGTGAACAACTGGCTACGTCGATGGTGCCGTCAGCAACGATTTGGGTTTCTGGATCACGGAGTGAATTACCTATACGATGGACTACTTGCTAGAGATGGGGTGCACCTTTCGGGATGTTATCAATCCACAGACAGCTGTTTCGGGATGTTGCCCCTCATCAGTGTGGAGTAGGATTCTGGCTAGGTGGGGGCAATGCCTAGTAGACCAACATCACAAAACCATCACTTTGCCGGCTGCCGCAGTGTTTTCTTTGACTGGTCTCCCTGAGGTCAGTGATTGCATTGTGATGTTGGTCTACTAGGCATTGCTCCCACCTAGCCAGAATCCTACTTCACACTGATGAGGGGCAACACCCTGAAACAGCTGTCTGTGGATTGATAACTGGCCTTGGTATTTCCCTTGTCATATCTGTAAACTCGTAAGGAGCTGGATATTGACTTAAAGGGCCACTTAATATGGTGGTAATGGTGATGTCCGAAACGAGCCACTCCTTGGTTAGGTCCTTCCCTGAAGGAAGATCTGGCTAGTCCCGTGTTTGAGACTCTTAAATGAAGCTCCACGGACTTTATTTGCATATTTGTATTTCCCAGGGAGCAATGCACCTAGGATTTCACTATGATTGAGCGCCTTTGCCAGCTGCCGCAGTGTTTTCTTTGACTGGTCTCCCTGAGGTCAGCGATTGTTTCGACACGTTAATACTTCACTCAATAATACACTTGTGTTTAAATAAAGAAATTGAAAAAACACAGGGAGACAGGTATTGTGAAACAAAAGAATTTTTAATACCAAAAATAAAAACAATTTGAAATTTGACAAAAATAAAAATAAAAGGATAACAATGGCATTTACTCTCGGGGTCTGCGAGAGGGAGTTACATTTTGGACTTGGGGGTGTGTCGGGCTGTGTTGGTAGGCTAGGAGTGGTTGGGGAAGTTGCTACAGGGGAAGTGGCAGTCAATTGGAGGATCGGCAGCACCAGAAAGACAGCACCAGGACCAGACCCCCTTTTATAGTCCTTTTTTTTAGGAGTGGCAGAAACCAGTTCCCGGACATGTTCAGTCCGAAGTACACATTCGTATCCAACGTATGCGTACGCATGTCCTTGCGTAACAATGTGTTCCCATAGACAGTAATGCATTGTTTTGACGCAATCATCCGCATGTGCATGGCTGCGCATAATTGACGCCTCAAAAAATGCAACATACTGCGTTCACCGCACACCTCGAAACGACGCAAGCATCCGCATGCAAATGCATGCAAGCGCATGTCCCTGCGTACAACATGTTAAAGATATGTACGCATGACGCATGCGGATCTATGAGGATCATGCGCTGTGCACAGATACGCTAATGTGAAACCAGCCTAAGGCTAGTTTCACACTTGCTTTTTTTTGCAGCGCGTTTTTCCCGCAAAAAAACGCATTAAAAAAACGCATACAAATGCATACAAACGCTGCGTTTTTTTCCAGCATTTTAATGCGCATGCAGGAAAAAAACGCAGCGTTTTTGCGCGTTTGTATGCGTTTTTTGTGCGTTTGCGTTTTTTTACAGATTTTGGAAAAACCCCACAAAAAAGAAAAAACAACCATTCAACAACACACAAGACCAATGGGACTTCATTGTGGGTGTGGTATGTTAATATATATACACCCTGTCTACAGTATTCTTCACATTTGCTTGATTCTTCTCGTGACCATGGATCTGCGCTGGAAGAGTTTTCACTTCAACTTGGATTTGGACATCGCGATGGCTCAGGCGTATGCAGTTGCTTGCCATGAACAAAGGAAGAGAGAGAGGCAGCGAAGACGGCGGCGTATGTGGATACATCCGATTGTTGAACTCCGGGAGAGCCGTGGGGCATACCATACCCTCTACAGCGAGCTCCAGTCAAACCCGGAGAAATTTACAGATTATATCCGGATGTCCCACGAAAGTTTCATGGATTTGCTTGCTCGTGTCCAACAATCCATCCGGAGACAGGACACACAGCTCCGTCGTGCGATTCCTCCTGAGGAACGGCTACTGGTGACATTACGGTATGTTTTAAAAACAAAGGGGTGTGGTCTGATGTTTTTTTTTGTAAATTTAGTATTCAAAACCTTGGGTAATTAGTTTTCGTGAATGTACTAATATTTTTTTTATAGTTTTTAAAAATAATATACATAAATATTAATTTTACTTCTTTGTCTGTTCACAGATTCCTGGCGACTGGAGAAACCCTATCCTCACTACACTTCCAGTACCGTATTGGAATCTCTACCTTGTCTGGAATTGTTGCTGACACCTGCCGGGCTCTCTGGAATGTTCTTTGCCCAGAATTTATGCCCCTGCCCACCGCTGAAAAGTGGATGGAAATTGCTGACAAATTCTGGACAGTATGCAATTTTCCCAACTGTTTGGGAGCTGTTGATGGGAAACACATACGGATCATCAAACCCCAAAGAACGGGATCTGAGTACTATAATTACAAAAAGTACTTTTCAATAGTACTCATTGCAATTGCGGATGCCGGATGTATGTTTGTAGCAGTGGACATTGGAGCATTTGGCCGTGGTAATGACTCGCAGGCTTTTAAAAACTCAGACATGGGCCGGAGGTTGTATGGCAACCAATTTAATTTCCCTATGCCACGGCCTCTTCCTCACACCGAAGCTCCGCCACTGCCCTTTGTAATGGTTGGCGATGAGGCTTTTCAAATGTGCGGAAACTTACTGAAACCCTACTCCAGCCGGGACTTGGACCACACCAAAAAAATTTTTAATTACAGGCTGACCAGGGCCAGAAGAACTGTCGAGTGTGCTTTTGGGATTCTTGTTTCCAGATGGCGAATTCTGGGCACGGCCATTAATCTTAAACTTGAAACAGTCGATGAGGTGGTGAAGGCCTGTGTGGTTCTACATAACTTTGTGATGGCTAAAGAGCACCCGACCTTTGAACTGGACGATGATGCTCCTAACCCATTGCCTGAATTCACTCAGCACACTCTCAGGTCATCCGTTGAAGTTGGCCAAATGAGGGACAAATTTGCGGCCTACTTTATTTCTGATGTAGGACGGGTGCACTGGCAAGATGAAATGGTGTAATGTTGTTGTTTATGGTAATAAAAATCCTTATTTGATACCATTACTGAGTGCACTATATTTTTTAAACTCCGATTAATTAAAAAACTTCCCATGTATAACTGAATTTTGTTATGTTCACACACCTGGGCAGGTAAATACACATACGAGTTAAAATGCAGCATTGCTAGTCTGCGTGAAATATATTGGAATGAGCAAAGCTGCAGGCCATGAATCAGGAAACAATTTTTTTTCAAGATAAAATTGTGCAAATAGTTTAAAACAAAGTATGTGATTTTCTCAAAACACAACACTCAAAACCCAACCCCAATGAAAGTCCATGGGGAATACAAGTCAGCATTGAGTGGATGAATGTAATCTGCTCCATTAAAAGTTATTACACTAGGCCTTGGAATGACTATACTAGGCCGTGGTATTTCAAATATGAGTATACTAGGCCTTGGGGCTAGTAGTATATGTGAAATACCACGGCCTAGTATAGTCATACCAAGGCCTACTGTAATAACTCGATTTTTAACAACTAGCATCTTGTTTCAACAAAAACAAACTGGTGAAACTAGAAAGAAACTTATTTTTTAGACAAGTTTCAACAGTTTGTTTTTCATGAAACCAGATTCTATTTGGTAAAACTAGAGTTATTACACTAGGCCTTGGAATGACTATACTAGGCCGTGGTATTTCAAATATGAGTATACTAGGCCTTGGGGCTAGTAGTATATGTGAAATACCACGGCCTAGTATAGTCATACCAAGGCCTACTGTAATAACTCGATTTTTAACAACTAGCATCTTGTTTCAACAAAAACAAACTGGTGAAACTAGAAAGAAACTTATTTTTTAGACAAGTTTCAACAGTTTGTTTTTCATGAAACCAGATTCTATTTGGTAAAACTAGAGTTATTACACTAGGCCTTGGAATGACTATACTAGGCCGTGGTATTTCAAATATGAGTATACTAGGCCTTGGGGCTAGTAGTATATGTGAAATACCACGGCCTAGTATAGTCATACCAAGGCCTACTGTAATAACTCGATTTTTAACAACTAGCATCTTGTTTCACCAAAAACAAACTGGTGAAACTAGAAAGAAACTTATTTTTTAGACAAGTTTCAACAGTTTGTTTTTCATGAAAACAGATTCTATTTGGTAAAACTAGAGTTATTACACTAGGCCTTTGAATGACTATACTAGTCCATGTTATTTCACATATGACTATACTAGCCCTTGGGTTGGTTTTTAACATGTATTTACCCATCAGTGTGTGTGAGCGGCGCAAACAACATTAATGAAACTTATTAATGGTGAACCACAAATGTAAATTTATTTTTTATCACAAAAAAAAAATTTAAAAATTATTTTTTACGGCGTTTGGGGGCAGATGGTTTCAATTTGGGGGTGTGCAGGGAATATGCAACACTTGCAGTTGAAGACGGTGTTTGAGGGGAAGGGGCAACAAAACTTGTGGGGGAAGGTAGTCCAGTTAAGGGAATTAAACTTGGAACACTTGTAGGAGAGGAAATCTGTTCAGTTACATTAGTTGTAATGGCATGTCGCCGTAGGCTTGTGTGCCTGGACCGACTTTGGCCCAATGCCCGCCTTGATTGATTTCGCCTTGAAGTAGGGGCAAATATGGAATGTAGGTCCCCCGTCTGCTGGTATGGCTGCTGCTGCTGAGGTGGCGGCTGCTGCTGCAGAGGTTGCGGCTGCTGCTGAGGTGGCGGCTGCTGCTGAGGTGGCGGCTGCTGCTGAGGTGGCAGCTGCTGCTGAGGTGGTTGCTGCTGCTGCTGAGGTGGCGGCTGCTGCTGAGGTGGTTGCTGCTGCTGCTGAGGTGGCGGCTGCTGCTGAGGTGGCTGCTGCTGCTGAGGTGGCGGCTGCTGCTGAGGTGGCTGCTGCTGCTGAGGTGGCGTCTGCTGAGTTGGCTGCTGCTGCTGAGGTGGCTGATGCTGCTCTTCTTGTTCAGTGCTCGTCCTTGCAGGAGGACTGGTGGCGGCAGTGATGGCCCAGGTTTGCAGAGTGGTGGTGGCAGGGCTACTACATGTTGTTGTAGCGGCAGGGCTGTTCCATGTTTGCCTAGTGGTGGCTGAGCTCCACGCATGCATGGGATTGGCGGTGGTGCTCCAGACAGGAGCAGCGCTTGCCATGGTGGTGTCGGTGAAGTGACCAGCTGCACTCAGACTTGTGGTGGTGTAACGGTGGGTGTCCAGCCTTTGAAGAGAGGTGTCCGTGCAGTGGTATGCAGCACAAGTCGGTAGTGAGGTGAAGCGAGTCAATGGTGGCACAGGTGGAAAGGACACCACTGACTGCTGACCGTACCGATTATGCTGCATAGCCTGCAAGAAAGCATTGTTGCAGGCCTGCAGCACATTCAGCTGTTGATCAGGACTAAGGTGTTCCGCCATGCCCTTTTCAATCTTACTAAAAAAATGGTGTGCTGGTCTGTTGAGGTCGGCCTCCAGACGGTCAAGGCGCTGTTCTACAGAATTGAAGCGGTGTTCAAAGTGGTTAAAACCACGTTCCATCAGTGCAAAACCGCTTTCAACTCTGTCGGACAGTGACTTGAGGCTGGAATTAAATGTCTCGCTCAAATGCATAAACTCGGGCAAGACATTCCTTTCCAAGGCCCTCTGCCGCTGGCGGGTAGTGCCCGCATAACCAGTGGCAGAGACCTGGGACAGGGGAACACCTGATGGCCCAGCTTCCTGGTCACCAGCTGTGTGTGTGTGGGACCTGCAAGGTGCTTCCTGGCTGTCGGATGGCTGGGACGGGTCAGAGGACGTCCGACGAAGGACCGCTCCAGGGCCAGGTTGCAGGGTGCTGCTCCAGGTGCTGTGGAAGAAAGGAAAATCATTACTACCATGCCTTTACAAGAAGCATCAGCTGTGGATTAGAAAAACACAGATTAATAAAAATAAAAACCCAAAATGTATAATACTTACGATCTTGTGGCAAGGACCGGTCGTAGGAACTGCAACGCGTGATAGTGACGGTATCTAGTTCTGGTCCTTGACGCAGATCCACTGCGAACCTGGCCCTCAGCACGAACATCACTGTTGAAGCGGTCCTTGATCGAACGCCAACGTGTTCGGACTTTGTCCACTGTTGATAAAAAAAAACAGTGCCGTCAAGTACAACAGTCACTGCTTCACAATTTAGCAATACAATACTCAAAGCAGTCACTGTAGACCACGATGACACTGTTGGGTTTCCTGCTAGAATACGCCTAGCACGAAACCCAACAGTGCCGTCAAGGACAACAGTCACTGCGGCACAATGTAGCAATACAATACTCAAAGCAGTCACTGTAGACCACGATGACACTGTTGGGTTTCCTGCTAGAATACGCCTAGCACGAAACCCAACAGTGCCGTCAAGGACAACAGTCACTGCGGCACAATGTAGCAATACAATACTCAAAGCAGTCACTGTAGACCCCGATGACACTGTTGGGTTTCCTGCTAGAATACGCCTAGCACGAAACCCAACAGTGCCGTCAAGGACAACAGTCACTGCGGCACAATGTAGCAATACAATACTCAAAGCAGTCACTGTAGACCACGATGACACTGTTGGGTTTCCTGCTAGAATACGCCTAGCACGAAACCCAACAGTGCCGTCAAGGACAACAGTCACTGCGGCACAATACAGAGCAGGGAAATACTCACTAAACGCCTTTTTGGCGGATGCTGTGGCGCTGTCCCAGCCATCCATCAACGCTGCGGCCACCTCATTCCATAGCCGCCGTGTCACCACATTGTCCTTGTACAGCCGGTCACGGCTGTCCCACAACGGCGAACGCTCCTGGACCAGGCTGATGAGCTGCTCATTATCCAGGTAGACGTCTTCATCCCGTTGTGGAACCTAGACA
Organism: Dendrobates tinctorius; assembly: GCF_039654945.1. Lineage (NCBI taxonomy): Eukaryota > Metazoa > Chordata > Amphibia > Anura > Dendrobatidae > Dendrobates > Dendrobates tinctorius. The sequence continues at coordinate 74,260,965 of NW_027361728.1, read as the reverse complement.
AAACACATTCATTAGAATAATCAAATTTAAATTGACTAAAAAGTTACAAAAAAAGAAAAAAAAAAAAGAGTAAAAATAGAAGATAAAAAAAAAAAAAAAACATTACAAATCATTTGATACTTACATTACGTATCACCACCGGGACTTGGCTTCGCTGCTCCTGCTGTTCGCCCTCACTATTCCCGTCCGCAGATGATGATGACGATGTCTGAAAGTTGAAAAAAACGTAAGAGATTTGGAGAAGCAGCAGATATACTTACCAGATGCACGAAAATAATCACCTCACGGTCTGCTTGCGCCAATTCCTGCCGCGATGGGGAATACTCCGATTCTGAAGACATACTGCATGTAAAAATAATAAAAATCATTAGTACATACATAATTTAAAAGGACAGGCATATAATGTAATATACTCACATTCTTCGCTGATATAATGTGTTCTTGGTTGAATGTCTGCTCTTCAATCTGTCTAGTGTAGTAGTGGCAGAGTTTTGGCAGGCACCTCCTTTATATAGCCTTTTTTTTTTGGACTTTAGAAGATTCTAACTAGGATAAAAAGTGGACACCACCCAAAAAACGCTGCGCTAAAAAAGCGCATACCTGCGCATGCCAGTGCGCACGTATGCGCATCCATAGGCTATAATGGCCATTTTTAGCGCAAAACGTGCGCATACGTGCGCATGCGATTTTTTCAAGGGCCAAAAAATGCAACATGCAGCGTCTGGAAAATACCATCGCACAACCCAAAAAAACGCAGCGCATGAAAATCGCATACATGCGCTTACAAGTGCGCAGGTATGCGCACCCATGTTAAATATAGGGGAAAAATCGCATGCGCACGTATGCGTTTTTTTCCAGCGCTAAAAAACGCAAATGTGAAACCAGCCTAACATATGTAAAATGAAAAAAGCTGCAGACAGTGGTGGTTCTGAGAGACTGTGGCTTAGGCAACTTTGGCTGTGTATAGTTCTGGGGCAAATTCTGGAGCATTCTTAAAGATAAGATGCAATATTGCAGTGGCGGTGATTGTAAGTCTATGTTCACATGTCCAGCAATGATCCGTTCGAACGAATCCAGCAGCAATCCGTCGGCAAAAAAGTTGTTCAGGTTTTTAAATAGCTGATCCCTTCTGGTTCTGTTTTTAACATTGAAATCTATGGAAAACAGATTAATTCATTAGCCATACATTATTCTTTCATTTGTAATGGATCCACTCTTTGCTTACTGGATCTATTACAAATGAAAGTAAATCGGATGGCTAATTAATGCATTGGTTTTCCATTGACTTCAATGTTACAAAACAGATCCAGCAGAGATCAGTTATTTAAAAACAAGTTAAAAAGTTTTGCCTGCATAACCATTTTGCCAATGGATTGCCACTGGATCCGTTCTAATTGATCACTAGTGGAAATGTGAACATAGCCTTAGGTCGGTGTCACTCCTGCAACTGCAATGCGAGAAACTTGCGCGAGTCTCTCGCCTCAATACCCAGCACTGCTGCTAGCAGTCGGGACCGGAGTGTGCAGCTGAATGTATTTCTATGCAGCCGCATACTCTGGTCCCGAGTGCCGGCAGCAATGTCGGGTATTGAGGCGAGAGACTCGCGCAAGTTTCTCGTATTGCAGTTGCAAGTGTGACACCGACCTTAGAAGAAAAGAATCATGTTTGGATAGAACCACCAGGGAGTTGCTGATATGAGATCTTTGTCTGATGTCGTCTTCTTCTTGCAAGTAACGAATGGTCAACTCAGGATCAAAGTTGCGTAATGGTGAAGTTACTGTCACTACTTCTGCTTATGTAATTAGGTTAAGCTGAAATACAGCAGAATCCCAGGTATGGATTTGGACTACGATAAAAAGGGAGGGATTTTTATTATAGTGTTTGGTCAGATGTAGGAAATTCCCAGATGCGGCAGTGCACCATCACACATGAAGTTGACACAAAACCTGGAAATAAACAATGAGGCAATGTATGTTTCGGAACTGGAGAGCCGTCCATAGACGCACATTCTGTGTACAACCTGATTTGCTGCAACTGTTCTTGTGTTTTGCGGGGATCTGGCCGACAAAGTGTGCGAGTAACTATCAAGCGATGTATCCTAGTTAAAGACTGCAGCCATTTGCATAGCCCTGGAAGTAATTCTCTGTGCTTCATTTTCAGAAAAAGAATTATTATTGTTTAGCAGCATAAAGTCTTTGCAACATTACAATGTGGGTTCCACTACAATGTACAAGATTTTTGTGCTGTCTGGACAGATAAAGCGGATCTGTCTCCATATTATGTTGTCCTTAAAAAGGATACAAATAGAGTTGAGCGATACCGTCCGATACTTCAAAGTATCGTATCGGATGGTATCGGCCGATCTTTAAAAAAAGTATCGGTATCGCCGATTCCGATACCGGAAGTCCCATTCAAGTCTATGGGACTTCCGGTATCGGAATAAGAAAAACCCTTTCCTGCCCTTGTACAGCCTCTCTGGGGTCTGTACGGGCCTTTCGGGGGGCTGTGCCGGCCTGCCAGGGGGTCTGTGCAGGCTCCGGTGGTCTGTGCCGGCCTGCCGGTGGTCTGTGCAGGCTCCGGGGGGCTGTGCCGGCCTGCCGGGGGGCTGTGCCGGCCTGCCGGGGGGCTGTGCAGGCTCCGGGGGGCTGTGCCGGCCTGCCGGGGGGCTGTGCCGGCCTGACGGTGGTCTGTGCAGGCTCCGGGGGTCTGTGCAGGCATCGTCCGATGGGACTACAAGTCCCATCGGGCGATGCCTGCTACCATGACAGTGATTGACACATTAGCCAATGATGGGACAGTAGTAGTCCCATCATCCGGCTAATGTGTTAAATGTAAAAAAAAAAAAAAAAAAAAATTACATGCTACATACATACAACATGCATACTACATACATGCTACATTCATACTACATACTACATACATACTACATTCATACTACATAAATACTACATGCAACATACATACTACATATATACTACATGCATGCTACATACATACTGCATGCTACATACATACCACATATATACTACATATATACTACATGCATGCTACATACATACTACATGCTACATGCATGCTACATGCTACATACATAACACATATATACTACATGCATGCTACATACATACTACATGCTACATACTACATATATACTACATGCATGCTACATACTACATACTACATACATAACACATATATACTACATGCATGCTACATACATACTACATGCTACATACTACATATATACTACATGCATGCTACATACTACATGCTACATACATATTACATATATACTACATGCATGCTACATATATACTGCATGCTACATGCATGCTACATACATACTACATACATACTACATGCTACATACATACTACATATATACTACATGCATGCTACATACTACATACATACTACATGCTACATACATACCACATATATACTACATACATACAATACATTCATACAATACATACATAGACATACAGTACATATAACATAGAGTAACATACTTACCAATACTTGTCACATTGTTCCCCGAAGCCATTGTCTTTTCCGGGATAAATATTAACATAACAAACCACAAAAATACTCACCCACGATCCGAAGCAGTCCACGAGTGTGTCCCACGACGATCTTGGGTAGAGAACTGCAGCATCAGCTGTTGCTGCCGTTCTCTACGGGCTGCAGGAATCCAATGACGGAAGGTAGGTATCCTTCCGCACTGTATTCCTCCGCCACTTAAAAAAAAAAAAGTCCCTAGTCTCACTTTATGCCATTGCTGCGTGGGAAATTCCCACACAGCAATGGCATAAAGTGAGACTAGGGACTTTTTTTCCAGTGGGGGCAGCAGAGGAGCTGCTGTGGCGCCCCCAGGAGTACGGTCGCCATAGTGGCGTTACCCCCCTCCTAAGGAGTGTGATGGCACGCTTGGAAGCAATGAAGGGTCACTCTATCAGGTAGTTGCAGCACACAGCACAGTTCCTACTCCAGGCCAGCAGGGGGAGCTCTGAACCTAACTGCTGAGGAGCTGCTCTCTGATGTTGGGAGGAAGAAAGCTAGTTAGTTGTTGCAGAGAGAAGGAAGAGTGTGGACATGTGGAGACGAGCTGGGGACTGAGTGGGAGTCAAGCTCACCCCTAAGCTGAAGCGCAGTGACCGGACTCCTGCATCCGAGGCTGTGTGGATACTAAAGGTCCCACAGCAGAAACCGGAGGAACAAGACGCTATAAATGCTCTGTTCCCACTGTAGGGATTCTACTCGCCCCATTGCAGTGTGAGACAATCAGGAGGCAGGTTCCTTTAAAGTTCATGGGGAAGAGTCCTGAGGAGATCATTTGCATATTCCCAGTGCCTTCTGGGATAAGTGAAGAGTCTCCGCGAGCTCAACGATCAGTGGGTTTTGGCCGTTGCAGCTGAAAAGAGGAAATCGGAATTTTGGCTCATCTTTCATCGTTTTTAAGAAATCTCAATATGGAAGAGGCCAGGAGCCATTTGGTGAGCTGCATTTCTTGCTACATGTTCACAGACTTACCAGTGGAAATTCCCACACAGCAATGGCATAAAGTGAGACTAGGGACTTTTTTTTTTTTTAAGTGGCGGAGGAATACAGTGCGGAAGGATACCTACCTTCCGTCATTGGATTCCTGCAGCCCGTAGAGAACGGCAGCAACAGCTGATGCTGCAGTTCTCTACCCAAGATCGTCGTGGGACACACTCGTGGACTGCTTCGGATCGTGGGTGAGTATTTTTGTGGTTTGTTATGTTAATATTTATCCCGGAAAAGACAATGGCTTCGGGGAACAATGTGACAAGTATTGGTAAGTATGTTACTCTATGTTATATGTACTGTATGTCTATGTATGTATTGTATGAATGTATTGTATGTATGTAGTATATATGTGGTATGTATGTAGCATGTAGTATGTATGTAGTATGTAGCATGCATGTAGTATATATGTAGTATGTATGTAGCATGTAGTATGTATGTAGTATGTATGTAGCATGCATGTAGCATGCAGTATGTATGTAGCATGCATGTAGTATATATGTAGTATGTATGTAGCATGTAGTATGTATGTAGTATGTATGTAGTATGTATGTGGTATGTATGTAGCATGTAGTATGTATGTAGCATGCATGTAGTATATATGTAGTATGTAGTATGTATGTGGTATGTATGTAGCATGTAGTATGTATGTAGCATGCATGTAGTATGTATGTAGCATGCATGTAGTATGTATGTAGCATGCATGTAGTATGTATGTAGTATGTATGTAGTATGTATGTAGCATGCAGTATGTATGTAGCATGTATGTAGTATGTATGTAGTATATATGTAGTATGTATGTAGCATGTAGTATGTATGTAGCATGTAGTATATATGTAGTATGTATGTAGTATGTATGTATTATGTATGTAGTATGTATGTAGCATGCAGTATGTATGTAGCATGTATGTAGTATGTATGTAGCATGTAGTATGTATGTAGCATGTATGTAGTATGTATGTAGCATGTAGTATGTATGTAGCATGTAGTATGTATGTAGCATGCATGTAGTATGTATGTAGTATTTTTTTTTTTTTTTTTAAAACATTTAACACATTAGCCGGATGATGGGACTACTACTGTCCCATCATTGGCTAATGTGTCAATCACTGTCATGGTAGCAGGCATCGCCCGATGGGACTTGTAGTCCCATCGGACGATGCTTGCACAGACCCCCGGACATCAGCACAGCCCCCCGGCAGGCCGGCACAGCCCCCCGGCAGGCCGGTACAGACCCCCACAGGGTGCACAGACCACCGACAGGCCGGCACAGCCCCCCGGCAGGCCGGTACAGACCCCGGGCAGTCCACACAGCCCCCCGGCAGGCCGGCACAGCCCCCCGGCAGGCCGGCAGAGACCCCCGGAAGGCCCGAAATGACGGCGCATCATGATGCGCACACACCGCGCATCATGATGACGTCAGGCCGTCAATCAACTGAACTTCCGATTCCGATGCCGAATTCCGATATTGAAAAAATATCGGAAGTCGGTATCGGAATTCCGATACAGCAAGTATCGGCCGATACCCGATACTTGCGGTATCGGAATGCTCAACACTAGATACAAACAGTAGGAGGACACATCCGCTTCACTACATGATGAGGTTTCATAGAATACAGAGATGCCATTCAGTGACGGACGCTCCTCACAGTATAACACTTAATTCTGAGAAACTGTTCTCTTGTGTTATGAGTAATCAGAAGTCTGTTTTCTAAAAACAACAGTGCAATAAAGTGCAGACCCATAAAGGAGGATTAGACTGCTCTGTTCTTACTTACATGAATAAGACATTGACAGAATGGAGATCGCTGATCCAGATTAAATCTCATCTATTAAATTTACATTCCTAAAATGGCCTCTTGCTTATTTAGTGGAGACAATTACTGCGTCTGTCTATAAAGGAATGCACATCAAGTATCATGTAATAATTAATTATTATAATGCAGAGTGGATTGATTCATTGCTGTAAGTTATTGATGGCAAAGGCTGCGTGCTCACGGTCAGGAATAGCAGCGTTTTGGCTGCAGCTCACCATTTTGTGGTATCAAGACACAAACTGCAGTTGTTAATTGTATACTATACATTTTTTGGAAAAAAGTTATTAATAAATACAATTCACATATACCTTCATTTGGCAATAGATGCTTATTTTTTATGGGTGAAAGGTGTTTGGTTATCACTAGTGTTGAGCATTCCGATACTGCAAATATCGGGTATCGGCCGATATTCGCTGTATCGGAATTCCGATACCGAGTACCGATATTTTTTCAATATTGGATACTGGAATCGGAAGTCCCCATAATGCAATGAGCCACTGTTGTGGCTGTGATTGGCTGCTGAAATGATGTCATCATGATGCGCGGTCTGTGCGCATCATGATGCGCGGTCTGTGCCGACTGCGAGGGGCCTGTACCGACTGCGAGGGTCTGTACGGGCCTGCCGGGGGCTTGTGCCGGCTGCCGGGGGTCTATACGGGCCTGCCGCAGGCTTGTGCCAGCTGCCGGGGGTCTGTGCGGGCCTGCCGGGGGCTTGTGCCGGCTGCCGGGGGTCTGTACGGGCCTGCCGGGTGCCTGTGCCGGCTGCCGGGCGTCTGTGCGGGCCTGCCGGGGGGTCTTGTGTGTGTGCAGGCATCGTCCGATGGGACTACAAGTCCCATCAGGCGATGCCTGCTACAATGACAGTGATTGACACATTAGCCAATGATGGTACAGTAGTCCCATCATCCGGCTAATGTGTTGAATGTAAAACAAAAAAATATATATATACAGCGGGGAAAAAAAGTATTTAGTCAGTCAGCAATAGTGCAAGTTCCACCACTTAAAAAGATGAGAGGCGTCTGTAATTTACATCATAGGTAGACCTCAACTATGGGAGACAAACTGAGAAAAAAAAATCCAGAAAATCACATTGTCTGTTTTTTTTTTCATTTTATTTGCATATTATGGTGGAAAATAAGTATTTGGTCAGAAACAAAATTTCATCTCAATACTTTGTGATATATCCTTTGTTGGCAATGACAGAGGTCAAACATTTTCTGTAAGTCTTCACAAGGTTGCCACACACTGTTGTTGGTATGTTGGCCCATTCCTCCATGCAGATCTCCTCTAGAGCAGTGATGTTTTTGGCTTTTCGCTTGGCAACACGGACTTTCAACTCCCTCCAAAGGTTTTCTATAGGGTTGAGATCTGGAGACTGGCTAGGCCACTCCAGGACCTTGAAATGCTTCTTACGAAGCCACTCCTTCGTTGCCCTGGCGGTGTGCTTTGGATCATTGGAAGGAGGTTTGCACTCAAAATCTCACGATACATGGCCCCATTCATTCTTTCATGTACCCGGATCAGTCGTCCTGGCCCCTTTGCAGAGAAACAGCCCCAAAGCATGATGTTTCCACCACCATGCTTTACAGTAGGTATGGTGTTTGATGGATGCAACTCAGTATTATTTTTCCTCCAAACACGACAAGTTGTGTTTCTACCAAACAGTTCCAGTTTGGTTTCATCAGACCATAGGACATTCTCCTAAAACTCCTCTGGATCATCCAAATGCTCTCTAGCAAACTTCAGACGGGCCCGGACATGTACAGGCTTAAGCAGTGGGACACGTCTGGCACTGCAGGATCTGAGTCCATGGTGGCGTAGTGTGTTACTTATGGTAGGCCTTGTTACATTGGTCCCAGCTCTCTGCAGTTCATTCACTAGGTCCCCCCGCGTGGTTCTGGGATTTTTGCTCACCGTTCTTGTGATCATTCTGACCCCTCGGGGTGGGATTTTGCGTGGAGCACCAGATCGAGGGAGATTATCAGTGGTCTTGTATGTCTTCCATTTTCTAATTATTGCTCCCACAGTTGATTTCTTCACTCCAAGCTGGTTGGCATTGCAGATTCAGTCTTCCCAGCCTGGTGCAGGGCTACAATTTTGTTTCTGGTGTCCTTTGACAGCTCTTTGGTCTTCACCATAGTGGAGTTTGGAGTCAGACTGTTTGAGGGTGTGCACAGGTGTCTTTTTATACTGATAACAAGTTTAAACAGGTGCCATTACTACAGGTAATGAGTGGAGGAAAGAGGAGACTCTTAAAGAAGAAGTTACAGGTCTGTGAGAGCCAGAAATCTTGATTGCTTGTTTCTGACCAAATACTTATTTTCCACCATAATATGCAAATAAAATGAAAAAAAACAGACAATGTGATTTTCTGGATTTTTTTTCTCAGTTTGTCTCCCATAGTTGAGGTCTACCTATGATGTAAATTACAGACGCCTCTCATCTTTTTAAGTGGTGGAACTTGCACTATTGCTGACTGACTAAATACTTTTTTTCCCCACTGTACATACTACATACATACTACATACATGCTACATATATACTACATTCATACCACATACATACTACATACAACATGCTACAGACATACAGTACATACTATATTTATACTACATACATACTACATATATACTACATTCATACTACATACATGCTACATACATACTACATATATACTACATTCATACAACATACATACATACATACTACATACATACTACATTCATACTACATACATACTACATATATACTACATACATACAACATGCTACAGACATACAGTACATACTACATACATACTACATATATACTACATTCATACTACATACATACTACATACATACAACATGCTACAGACATACAGTACATACTACATACATACTACATATATACTACATTCATACTACATACATACTACATACAGTATATACTACATTCATACAACATACATACATACTACATATATACAACATTCATACTACATACATACTACATACATACTACATATACACTACATTCATACAACAGACATACATACATACTACATATATACTACATACATACTACATACATACTACATATACACTACAGTCATACAACATACATACATACTACATATATACTGCATACATACTACATACATACAGCATGCTACAGATATACAGTACATGCTACATACATACTACATACTACATATATACTGAAATTCATACTGCATACATACTACATTCATACTACATACATACTACATACATACTACTTACATACTACATGCTACAGACATACAGTACATACTACATACATACTACATATATACTACATTCATACTACATACATACAACATGCTACAGACATACAGTACATACTACATACATACTACATACTACATACTGTATATACTACATTCATACTACATACATACTACATATGTACTACATTCATACAACATACATACATACTACATATATACTACATATATACTATTCATACTACATACATACTACATACATACTACATTCATACAACATACATACTACATACATACTACATATATACTACATTCATACAACATACATACATACAACATACATACAACATGCTACAAACATACAACATACATACAACATACAAGCTACATACAACATACATACATTCATACAATACATACATACTACATACATACTACATACAATACATTCATACATTCATACAATACACACATATAGACATACAGTACATATAACATAGAGTACATACTCACCATTACTTGTCACATTGTTTCCCGAAGCCAGTGTCATCTATGAAAAAATATGAAAATAACAAACAAGCCATATACTCCCTGATCCGCAGAAATCCACGTGTCCAACGCCGATTTCCCGTGGAGAACAGAAGCATCAGCTGATGCGACCGCTCTCTATGGGGCTCCAGGAATCCAATGACGGGAGGTAGGTATCCTTCCGCACTGTGTTCCTCTGCCACTGTTAAAAAAATAGTCCCTGGTCTCACTTTATGGCAAAAGCTGCGTGGGAACTTTTTCACACAGCAAGGCCAAAAGTGAGACTAGGGACTATTTTTTTTTACAGTGGCGGAGGAATACAGTGCGGAAGGATACCTTCCTCCAGTCATGGGATTCCTGGAGCCCCGTAGAGAGTGGTCGCATCAGCTGATGCTGCTGTTCTCCACGGGAAATCGGCGTGGGACACTCGTGGATTTCTGCGGATCAGGGAGTATATGGCTTGTTTGTTATTTTCTTATTTTTTCATAGATGACACTGGCTTTGGGGAACAATGTGACAAGTATTGGTTAGTATGTACTCTATGTTATATGTATTGTATGTCTATATGTATGTATTGTATGAATGAATTGTATGTAGTATGTATGTATTGTATGAATGTATGTATGTTGTATGGTGTATGTATGTTGTATGTCTGCAGCATGTTGTATGTATGTTGTATGTATGTAGTATGTATGTATGTTGTATGAATGTAGTATGTATGTATTGTATGAATGTATGTATGTTGTATGTAGTATGTATGTTGTATGTCCGTAGCATGTTGTATGTTGTATGTATGTAGTATGTATGTATGTTGTATGAATGTAGTATATATGTATGTAGTATGTATGTTGTATGAATGTAGTATATATGTAGTATGAATGTAGTATGTATGTTGTATGTATGTAGTAAGCATGTAGTATGTATGTATGTATGTTGTATGACTGTAGTATATGTGTAGTATGTATGTATGTATGTTGTATGAATGTAGTATATATGTAGTGTGAATGAAGTATGTATGTTGTATGTTTGTTGTATGTCTTTAGCATGTTGTATGTATATTGTATGTATGTAGTATGTAGTACGTATGTATGTTGTATGAATGTAGTATATATGTATGTAGTATGTATGTATGTTGTATGAATGTAGTATATATGTAGTATGAATGTAGTATGTATGTTGCATGTTTGTTGTATGTCTGTAGCATGTTGTATGCATGTTGTATGTATGTAGTAAGTATGTAGTATGTACACTCACTGGCCACTTTATTAGGTACACCATGCTAGTAAGGGGTTGGACCCCCTTTTGCCTTCAGAACTGCCTCAATTCTTCGTGGCAGAGATTCAACAAGGTGCTGGAAACATTCCTCAGAGATTTTGGACCATATTGACATGATGGCATCACACAGTTGGCGCAGATTTGTCGGCTGCACATCCCTGATGCGAATCTCCCGTTCCACCACATCCCAAAGATGCTCTATTGGATTGAGATCTGGTGACTGAGGAGGCCATTTGAGTACAGTGAACTCATTGTCATGTTCAAGAAACCAATCTGAGATGATTCGAGCTTTATGACATGGCGCATTATCCTGCTGAAAGTAGCCATCAGATGTTGGGTACATTGTGGTCATAAAGGGATGGACATGGTCAGCAACAATACTCAGGTAGGCTGTGGCGTTGCAACGATGCTCAATTGGTACCAAGGGGCCCAACGAGTGCCAAGAAAAAATTCCCCACACCATGACACCACCACCACCAGCCTGAACCGTTGATACAAGGCTGGATGGATCCATGCTTTCATGTTGTTTACGCCAAATTCTGACCCTACCATCCGAATGTCGCAGCAGAAATCGAGACTCATCAGACCAGGCAACGTTTTTCCAATCTTCTACTGTCCAATTTCGATGAGCTTGTGCAAATTGTAGCCTCAGTTTCCTGTTCTTAGCTGAGAGGAGTGGTACCCAGTGTGGTCTTCTGCTGCTGTAGCCCATCTGCCTCAAAGTTCGACGCACTGTGCGTTCAGAGATGCTCTTCTGCCTACCTTGGTTGTAACGGGTGGCAATTTGAGTCACTGTTGCCTTTCTATCAGCTCGAACCAGTATGCCCATTCTCCTCTGACCTCTGGCATCAACAAGGCATTTCCGGCCACAGAACTGCCGCTCACTGGATTTTTTTTCTTTTTCGGACCATTCTCTGTAAACCCTAGAGATGGTTGTGCGTGAAAATCCCAGTAGATCAGCAGTTTCTGAAATACTCAGACCAGCCCTTCTGGCACCAACAATCATGCCACGTTCAAAGGCACTCAAATCACCTTTCTTCCCCATACTGATGCTCGGTTTGAACTGCAGGAGATTGTCTTGACCATGTCTACATGCCTAAATGCACTGAGTTGCCGCCATGTGATTGGCTGATTAGAAATTAAGTCTTAACACACAGTTGGACAGGTGTACCTAATAAAGTGGCCAGTGAGTGTATGTATGTATGTTGTATGAATGTAGTATATATGTAGTATGCATTTAGTATGTATGTTGTATGTCTGTAGCATGTTGTATGTATGTTGTATGTATGTAGTATGTATGTATGTTGTATGAATGTAGTATATATGTAGCATGTATGTAGTATGTAGTATGTATGTATGTTGTATGAATGTAGTATATATGTATGTAGTATGTATGTTGTATGAATGTACTATATATGTAGTATGAATGTAGTATGTATGTTGAATGTATGTTGTATGTCTGTAGCATGTTGTATGTATGTAGTAAGTATTGTAGTATGTATGTATGTTGTATGAATGTAGTATATATGTAGTATGTATGTATGTAGGTATGTTGTATGAATGTAGAATATATGTAGTATCTATGTAGTATGTATATATATATATATATTTTTTTTTTACATTCAACACATTAGCCGGATGATGGGACTAGTACTGTCCCATCATTGGCTAATGTGTCAATCACTGTCATTGTAGCAGGCATCGCCCGATGGGACTTGTAGTCCCATCGGACAATGCCTGCACACACACAAGACCCCCAGCAGGCCCGCACAGACCCCCAGCAGCCGGCACAAACCCCCGGCAGGCCCGCACAGACCCCCAGCAGCCGGCACAAGCCCCCGGCAGGCCCGTACAGACCCCCGGCATCCGGAACAAGCCCCCGGCAGGCCCGTACAGACCCCCGCCAGCCGGCACAAGCCCCCGGCAGGCCCGTACAGACCCCCGGTAGCCGGCACAAGCCCCCGGCAGGCTTGTACAGACCCCCGGCAGCCGGCACAAGCTCTCGGCAGGCCTGTACAGACCCCCAGCAGCCGGCACAAGCCCCCGGCAGGCCCGTACAGACCCCCGGCAGCCGGCACAAGCCCCCGGCAGGCCCGTACAGACCCCCGGCTGGCCCACACAGACCCCGCCTGCACACACAGACACGCACAGTGTCCGCCCACGCACCGCCCACATTCTTCCCCCCTCTCGAACTGGATGTGCAAGTAAAGAAAGGGGTTTTTTCATTCCGATATTTCTGTCCCATTGACTTGAATGGGACTTCCGGTATCGGAATCGGCGATACCTGATACTTTTTTTTGTATCGGGCCGATCGAATCCAAACCGATATTTCTCTATATCGGATGGTATCGCTCAACACTAGTTATCACTGTTGTGAATGAATATAGCCAATTCCTGGTGGTCTGTTGGCATAATAAAGAATTTATTTTCAGTTGAGCTGCCAAGCATGAAATCTGGGCACTTGCTTTATATTGCTTCATCATAACAGGAATTTGGAGCCACAACCTTCAGCGAACACATTGGCAGCTTATTAGTAGGAGAGATTTGGGGTTACACCGCAGCTAACCTCCTATCAGGATAACAGCACAGCACACACAGCTAGTTTATAATAGTCAGCCTGACAGGGAAGATGAACAGTATTATCACTATAATTATTATTCTCATTTATGGACAGCGTGGAAAAGAGACAGAGAAACTGAGCAGAATTGTGTATAAACTGTTAAACTGTATATATATATATATATATATACTGTGTATATATATATATATATATATATATGTATATATATCTAATATATAAAGCTCAATGTGGGTGTGTATGTATGTATGTCCGGGATTGGCATCCGCGCCGTCGCAGCTACAGCCACAAAATTTGGCACCGTCACACGTCTGGACCCTGAGAGCATCATAGGCTATGTTGTGAGGCAAAATTTTAACCCCGCGCGTTCCAATTCACCAAACAATTTTGCCTCTATCTACATAATGGGGAAAAAGTGTATGTATTGGCATCTGCACCGTCGTAGCTACAGCCACAAAATTTTGCACAGTCACACGTCTGGACCTCGAGAGCGTCATAGGCTATGTTGTGAGGTGAAATTTTAACCCCACGCATTCCTATTCACCAAACAATCTTGCCCCTATCTACATAATGGGGAAAAAGTGAAAGGAAAAGTGTTGGAGGCAAATTGACAGCTGCCAGATGTGAACAAGGAGGACTTAAAGAATGAGAGCGATGGCGCCAAAGAGTATATACCCTACAGTTGCTAAGGTGGGGCCCTGACATGGGATACTCACCACACACGGGGATATGAACACACACACAAAATGTGCCACACACTACCACGTGCTTCAACACATATACCACCCTCAGCACACATTTCACCACACATACTGTACACCAACCTCACCACATAAAAGTCGAAACGCAAAAGTCACCACTCAAAACTCGCCACGCTGTCCCAGAGCTGTTTAAAAGATGAAAAATGAGCTGTGATTGGTTGCTATCAGCAACAGTTTTCTTTGTAGACAGTTGCGGTAACTGAGGCCTATTATTCTTATCAATTCTATGGTGTTATCGTCCTTCTGTAAAGCTGGAAATAACACAATTTATTACCGTACCAACACAGACCACCCTCTGACACAGACTGCAGGGGAAGCCCAGTATCACACAGGATAGGATTAGATACACGGCTCAGCAGTCAGTATCACACAGGATAGGATTAGATACACAGCTCAGCAGTCAGTATCACACAGGAGAGGATTAGACACATGGCTCAGCAGGCAGTATCACACAGGAGAGGATTAAGGGCCTGTCACACTAAGCGATATCGCCAGCAATATCGCTATAACATCACTGGTTTTGTGACGTTATAGCGATATTGCTAGTGATATCGCTATGTGTGATACTTTCCTCCGACCGGCTCCACCGCTGCTGATCGCGCGAGAACAGCCTGGGCCGTTTCTCGTCGTCAGCTTCCTGCTGGGCTTCCTGCTGTGGCGACGAGCGACGCGTGGATGGACGTCTTCATCGCCTCGTCTGACAGGTAAGTAGCGACCGCTGACCGCTGCTATGTCACTGGTGAGATCTGCCTGTTTGGCAGCTCACTAGAGACCACTTAGCGATGCATCAGTGATCCTGACCGGGTCATATCATTGTCGGGATCGCTGGTGCATCGCTAAGTGTGAAAGTACCTTAAGGCACATGGCTCAGCAGGCAGTATCACACAGGATAGGATTAGATACACGGCTCAGCAGGCAGTATCACACAGTATAGGATTAGATACACGGCTCAGCAGGCAGTATCACACAGGATAGGATTAGATACGCAGCTCAGCACACAGTATAACACAGAATAGTATTAGATACACGGCTCAGCAGACAGTATTACACAGAATACGATTAGATACACGGCTCAGCAGTCAGTATCACACAGGATAGGATTAGATGCACAATTTTTATGTTTAATATAATCATCATAATTTGTTATAACTAACCACAGTTGGTTACTATGCCCAGGCAACGCCGGGCTCCTCAGCTAGTGTGTGTATATATATATGTATATATATATATATATACACACACAGTGAAGAAAATAATTGTTTGATCCCTTGCTGATTTTGTAAGTTTGCCCACTGAAAAAGACATGAACAGTCTATAATTTTAAGGGTAGGTTAATTTTAACATTGAGAGATAGACTATCAAAAGTAAAATCCAGAAAATCACATTGTATAAATTATATAGATTTATTTGCATTTTGCTGTGAGAAATAAGTATTTGATCCCCTACCAACCATTAAGAGTTCTGGCTCCTACAGACCAGATAGATGCTCTTAATCAACTTGTTACCTGCATTAAAGACAGCTGTCTTACATAGTCACCTTTATAAAAGACCCCTGTCCACAAACAATTAATCAGTCATCCTCGAACTTTTGCAATATGGGCAAGACAAAAGAGCTTTCTGAGGATGTCAGGGACAAGATCATAGACCTGCACAAAGCTTAAATGGGCTACAAAACCATAAGTAAGATGCTGGGTGAGAAGGAGACAACTGTTGCAATAGCAAGAAATACAAAATGACTGTCAAAAGACATCGATCTGGGGCACCATACAAAATCTCACCTTGTGGGGTATCCTTAATCATAAGGAAGGTGAGAGATCGGAATAAAACTCCACATGGGGAACTTGTTAATGATCTCAAGACAGCTGGAACCACAGTCACCAAGAAAACCATTGGTATCACATTAACCCCTTAGCGACAGAGCCAGTTTGCAGCTTAATGACCAGGCCAATTTTTACAATTCTGACCACTGTCACTTTATGAGGTTATAACTCTGGAACCCTTTAATGGATCCCGCTGATTCTAAGATTGTTTTTTCGTGACATATTGTACTTCATGTTAGTGGTAAAATTTCTTCGATAAGTCTTGTGTTTATTTATGAAAAAAACGGAAATATGGCGAAAATTTTGAAAATTTTGCAATTTTAAAACTTTAAATTTTTATGCCCTCAAATCAGAGAAATGTGTCACACAAATTTCTTAATAAATAACATTTTCCACATGTCTACTTTACATCAGCACAATTTTGGAAGCAAAATTTTTTTTTGTTAGGAAGTTATAAGGGTTAAAAGTTGACCAGCGATTTCTCATTTTTACAACAAAATTTACAAAACCATTTTTTTTAGGGACCACATCATATTTAAAGTCATTTTGAGGGGTGTACATGACAGAAAATACCCAAAAGTGGCACCATTCTAAACACTAGACCCCTCAAGGTGCTCAAAACCACATTCAAGAAGTTTATTAACCCTTTAAGTGCTTCACAGGAACTAAAGCAATGTGGAAGGAAAAAATTAACATTTAACTTTTTTTTGCAAAAAATTTACTTCAGAACCAATTTTTTTTATTTTCACAAGTGTTAAAAGAGAAAATCAACCACACAATTTGTTGAACAATTTCTCCTGAATACGCTGATACCCCATATGTGGGGGTAAACCACTTTTTCAGCACACGGCAGAGCTCGCAAGGGATGGAGCGCCGTTTGACTTTTTCAACGCAGAATTGGCTGAAAAATTGAGATCGGATGCCATGTTGCGTTCGGAGAGCCCTTAATGTGCCTAAACAGTTGAAACCTCCAACAAGTGACCCCATTTTGGAAACTAGACCCATTAAGGAACTTATCTAGATGTGTGGTGAGCACTTTGAACCTTCAAGTGCTTCACAGAAGTTTATAACGTAGAGCCGTGAAAATAAAAAATCCATTTTTTTTCCACAAAAATGATCTTTTTGCCCCCAAATATTTATTTTTACAAGGGTAACAGGAGAAATCATACCAGCACAGTTGTTATGCGATTTGTCCTGAGTACGCCGATACCCCATATGTGGGGGAAACCACTGTTTGAGCGCATGGGAGAGCTCGGAAGGGAAGGAGTGCCATTTTGGAATGCAGACTTTGATGGAATGGTCTGCGGGCATCATGTTGCGCTTGCAGAGCCCCTGATGGGCCTAAACAGTGGAAACCCCCCCACAAGTGACCCCATTTTGGAAACTAGACCCATTAAGAAACTTATCTAGATGTGTGGTGAGCACTTTGAACCTTCAAGTGCTTCACAGAAGTTTATAACGTAGAGCCGTGAAAATAAAAAATCCATTTTTTTCCACAAAAATGATCTTTTCGCCCCCAAATTTTTATTTTTACAAGGGTAACAGGAGAAATCATACCCGCACAGTTGTTATGCGATTTGTCCTGAGTACGCCGATACCCCATATGTGGGGGGGAACCACTGTTTGGGCGCATGGTAGAGCTCGGAAGGGAAGGAGTGCCATTTTGGAATGCAGACTTTGATGGAATGGTCTGCGGGCATCATGTTGCGCTTGCAGAGCCCCTGATGGGCCTAAACAGTGGAAACCCCCCACAAGTGACCCCATTTTGGAAATTAGACCCCCTAAGGAACTTATCTAGATGTGTGGTGAGCACTTTGAACCCCCAAGCGCTTCACAAAAGTTTATAAACGCAGAGCCGTGAAAATAAAAAGTCTTTTTTTATTTCCACAAAAGTGATTTTTTAGACCCCAATTTTTAGACCCCCAAAGTTGGCAAATATTAGAAACCCCTCAATTCTTGCTCCAACCCTAACCCCAACACACCCCTAACCCTAATCCCAACCCTAACCCTAATCCCAACCCTAATCCCTAATCCTAATTCTAACTCTAATTCTAGTTCGCCCTAACCCTAATTCTAACCCTTGTCGTGACCCGAGCCCTAACCCTAGCCCAGCCCTAGCCCTAGCACAACCCTAACCCTAGCCTAACCCTAGCCCTAACCCTAGCCCAACCCTAGCCCAACCCTAGCCCAACCCTAACCCTAGCCCAACCCTAACCCTAGCCCAACCCTAACCCTAACCCTAACCCTAGCCCAACCCTAACCCTAACCCTAGCCCTAACCCTAGCCCTAACCCTAGCCCAAACCCTAGCCCTAACCCTACCCTAACCCTAACCCTAGCCCTAACGCTACCCTAACCCTAACCCTAATGGAAAACTGAAAAAAAAAATATTTTCTTTATTTCATTATATTGGCCTATAAAGGGAGTGATAAATGGGGGGTTATGTACTTTTTTTTATTTTGATCACTATGATCGTTTATCATAGTGATCAAAATAATGAATGGAATCTGCCAGCCGGAGCCGGAGCCAGCGGAGCATGCGCCCGCCATTTTCAAGATGGCGGCGCCCATCGGAGGATGCCGGCGGGACGTGGGACCACTGGGAGGGGACGGAGGGGACGGAGGGCCACGGAGAGGTACCGGGGGGGATCGGGGACCCTAAATGTAAAATCGCGGCTTTTTTTTTTTGCGGTCGCCGTTATAGGCATATAACGGCGATCGCAAAAGCGGGGGTAGGTAAAAACCGACCGATTCATGTTCTCTGGGGTCTCAGCTACCCCTGGCAGCCGAGACCCCGGAGAAAATCTGACACTGGGGGGCGCTATTCACTTAAATCACAGCGCCGTGAATTAACGGCGCTGTGGTTTTAGTACCCTTAATTACCGCCGTTAAAAGGCGTATCGGCGGTCATTAAGGGGTTAAGCCGTAAAGGTTTAAAATGCTGCAGTGCCCGCAAGGTCCCCCTGCTCAAGAAGGTACACATGCAGGCCCGTCTGAAGTTTGCCAATGAACACCTGGATGATTCTGTGAGTGACTGGGAGAAGGAGCTGTGGTCAGATGAGACAAAAATTGTGCTATTTGGCATTAACTCAACTCACCATGTTTGGAGGAAGAGAAATGCTGCCTATGACCCAAAGAACACCGTCCTCACTGTCAAACATGGAGGTGGAAACATTATGTTTTGGTTGTGATTCTCTGCTAAGGGAACAGGACTACTTCACTGCATCAAAGGGAGAATGGATGGAGCCATGTACCTTAAAATCCTGAGTGACATCCTCCTTCCCTCTGCCAGGACATTAAAAATGGGTCGTGGCTGGGTCTTCCAGCAAGACAATGACCCAAAAAATACAGCCAAGGCAAAAAAGGAGTGGCTCAAAAAGATGCACATTAAGGTCATGGCGTGTCCTAGCCAGTCTCCAAACCTTAGCCCCTTTGCCCCCAGGGGTGGTTTGCGCATTAATGACTGGGCCAATTTTTACAATTCTGACCACTGTCCCTTTATGGGGTAATAACTCTGGAATGCTTCCATAGATCCTGGTTATTCTGACATTGTTGTCTCGTGACATATTGTACTTCATGTTAGTGATAAAATTTCTTCGATATAACTTGCGTTTATTTGTGAAAAATATGGAAATTTGGTGAAAATTTTAAAAATTTTCACAAAATGCAGTAATAAGTAACATTTCCCACATGTTTACTTTACATCAGCACAATTTTGCAACCAAAATTTATTTTTAGGAATTCATAAAGGTTAAAAGTTAACCAGCGATTTTTCATTTTTACAACTCCATTTTTTGGGGGGACCACATCACACTTGAAGTCACTTTGAGGGGTTTATATGATAGAAAATACCCAAAAGTGACACTATTCTAAAAACTACACCCCTCAAGGTGCTCAAAACCATAATCAAGAAGTTAATTAAGCCTTCAGGTGCTTCACAGGAATTTTTTGAATGTTTAAAAAAAATAAACATTTAACTTTTTTTTAAAATTTTTTTATTTCAGATCCATTTTTATTTTATTTTCCTAAGGGTAACAGGAGAAATTGGACCCCAAAAGTTATTGTGCAATTTGTCCTGAGTATGCTGATACACCATTTGTGGGGGGAAATCACTGTTTCGGCGCATAGCAGAGCACGGAAGGGAAGGAGCGCCATTTGACTCCCCAATTCTAACTCCAACCCTAACCCCAACACATCCCTAACCCTAATCCCAACCCTAACCATAACCCTAGCCACAAACCTAGCCCTAACACACCCCTAACCCTAATCCCAACCCTAACTCTAACCCTATCTTTAGCCCACTGGCCCGCACATCAATAGTTAACAGCCGCCAGCCAATCAGAGGCTGGCAGCTGATATCAGCTGCAGCGTGCACGTCACCTGCGGCTGATGTCATTGTCAGTCTATGGCAAGTGCGCGATTCAGCTGTGTGGAGGGAGCTTTGCAGCTGGTGCGTGGCCAGGTAAGCAGAACTTGTCTTTTTTTTTATTGAAAGCGGCAATCCGGGGGGCCCGGGGTTGACTGAGACACGGGGGCAGATTACAAGACATGGGAGCAGACATGATGGGGCAAAATGTAAGACATGGGGGCAGAATGCAAGACACGGGGCAGAATGCAGACACGGGGCAGAATGCAGACATGATGGGGCAGAATGCAAGACATGGGGCAGAATGCAGACATGGGGCAGAAAGTAAGACATGGGGCAGATTGCAGACCTGATGCGGCAGAATGCAGACATTGGGGCAGATTGCAAGACATGGGGGCAGACATAATGGGGCAGAATGCAAGACAAGGGGGCAGACATGATGGGGCAGAATGCAAGACACGGGGGTAGAATGCAGACATGGGGGCAGATTGCAAGACATGATGGGGGCAGAATGCAAGACATGGGGCAGAATGCAGACATGGGGCAGATTGCAAGACTTGATGGGGCAGAATGCAAGACATGATGGGGCAGAATGCAAGACATGATGGGGCAGAATGCAAGACATGGGGCAGATTGCAGACCTGAAGGGGCAGAATGCAGACATGGGGGCAGATTGCAAGACATGGGGCAGACATGATGGGGCAGAATGCAAGACAAGGGGGCAGACATGATGGGGGCAGAATGCAAGACATGGGGCAGAATGCAGACATGGGGGCAGATTGCAAGACATGATGGGGCAGAATGCAAGACATGATGGGGCAGAATGCAAGATATGTTGGGGCAGATTGCAAGACATGGGGGCAGAATGCAAGACATGATGGGGCAGAATGCAAGACTACTACCCCTAATATCCCACATCATCCCGTCAGCCATAGCTACCGGACAACTACTCCCAATATCCCACATCATCCCGTCAGCCAGAGCCACCAGACTAATACCCTTAATATCCCACATCATCCCGTCAGCCATAGCCACCGGACAACTACTCCTAATATCCCACATCATCCCGTTACCACCGCCGGACTACTACCCCTAATATCCCACATCATCCTGTCAGCCAGAGCCACCGAACTACTACCCCTAATATCCCACATCATTCCATCAGCCAGAGCCACTGGACTACTCCCCCTAATATCCCGCATCATCTCATCAGCCTGGGATCAGTATCAGTGCGCTGACAGACTTGCCCTAACTTCCATACCGGAGATCCCTTTAAGAGAGGCCTGGGGTCTGTACCAAAGCACAGAGTGTATTTGCCCTCACTTCCGTACCAGGGATCCCTTTAAGAGGGGCCTGGGGTCAGAATCAGAGCGCAGAGTGAATTTGCCCTCACTTCCTTACCGGGGATCCATTTAAGAGAGCCTGAGATCAGAAGCAGAGTGCTGAGTGGATTTGCCCTGACTTCCATACCAATGATCCTTTTAATAGAATCCTGGGGTCAGATTCAGAGCGCTGAGGGATTTGCCCTAACTTCCATACAGGAGATCCCTTTAAGAGAGCCTGGGATCAGTACTAGAGCATTTGAAGGCAATTTCCCTGACTTCCGTACCGGGGATCCCTTTAAGAGAGCCTGGTGTCAGAACCAGAATGCTGAGTGGAATTGTTCTATCTTCCATACCGGGGATTCCTTTAAGAGAGGCTTGTGGTTAGAACCAAAGCGCTGGATGGATTTTCCCTGACTTCCATACCAATGATCCCTTTAATAGAAGCCTGGGGTCAGAATCAGAGCACTGAGGGATTTTCCTTGACTTCCATACCGGGAATCCCTTTAAGAGAGTCCTGGGGTCAGTACTAAAGCGCTGGATGGATTTGCCCTAACTTCCATACCAATGATCCCTTTAAGAGGGAAGATGTGCCTATGGATGGAGGATGTGTGATGTGTATATGGGCACAGGTGGGGGGGGGATTCATTTCTGTCATGTGCTTTCTGCTCCTTTCTGGGGGCAAACAATATCTGGAAACTTATTTTCCCAGGGATGCTAGATTTCTCTCACCATTTCAGTGTCTGCTGAGGTGTTTTCTGGAGTGGGAAAACTGTTGCACATAGCAACCAATCACAGCTCAGCTTCTTTTAAACAGCTCTGGTGAAATGAAAGATGCTTCGTGATTGGTTGGTGATACACACACACACATTCATTTTTATATATAGAGATAATTTATGTAACTAGACCTTAAAGGGGTTTTCCACATTTATAAAAGTGGACTCCAAATGATCTCTGTAATGTAAAATATCAAAACTAGATAGTATTCACCCCACACATCCACCTGCTCCAGTCCCAGCTCACCATCTCAGCCAGCTCACCATCTCAGCTCTGTTGACAGCTCACATAACCACTGCAGCCAATCACTGAGCTCAGCAGCTCTGCCTATGTAATGGCCCGAGCGGCTGAGATCAGTGATTTGCTACAGTGGTGATGCGCACTGTTGATGTGATGTCACCACTGGGGCCAAACTACAGAAACTGGAGGAGCAGTGTGGTATTCGGTGCTGCAGAAGGTGAGTACTATCTATACTTTAAAAGAATAGTCCAACTTTCTAAAAGTAAAAAAAATCACTTTAAAGCCAGCTTAAAATGGGTTATCTTTTGTTCTTAAAACATTATAGTACGCATTTCCTAAAACAAGAGAAAAGAAAACATATGAATATGTATATGTTTATTCCTAATAGACATTACATTGCATAACATAAAAATGAGTATATCGCTGTTAGCCATACTTAGAGTTCTACCATTCTGCATCATTCATTGCAGAGCAGTTCATATATTAGTCTCAGTACTGCTGATAGTGTATCGCTTAGATGCCCTCCGTCGTGAAAAAGCCAAGAAACCCCCTCGTTTTCTCTTCCACATAGCAATCAATGAATTTCGAAAAGATTTACAAAGAAAGAAGTAAATAAAGGGATCCAGGCAGGCATTCAAGGAAGACAGGAACATAGTGCTCTCTTTGAGATAGAAAAGTGTATATTGATCCGAGCAGCGGAACCATTCCCGGGTTTGACTTAATGTGTAAGGAATCCTTGCAAAATGGTAAGGGACAAAGCAAATGAAAAACACGCCAATTATAATGAACACTTTTACGTTCACTTTTTTTCTGGATTGTTTTTGCTCCCTTCTAGTCCTTTTATACGATTGAAACAACTTTTTGGTTATCAATAGATAGCATACCACTATAATAGCAAATGTTACCCAAAAGATGATCTGGCATGTGAGGTTCACAATTTCATGCCAAGTCTTCCCAAATTCAGACTTAAGGTCTGCACAGCTGCGTACATTTTCAGGTGTCAATGGTTTGTTTGTTAAAATCATATTGGGTAACGAGAGAAAAAACATGATCATCCAGATTGAGGCTGATAAGATCTTGGCTGAAAGTGTTTTTTTGGTACCCGAGTTGTCAAAGGGTTTCACAGTTTTCTTATATCGATCTATAGTGATAAGTCCAAGGAAAATAATACTAATGTACATAGTGAAATAGAAAACCACTGAGGTAAATCGACAATCAAATCCTTTCAGTTGCCAAAGTTCAAGTCTTGCTTTTCCTAGAATCTTGAATGGAAAGGTCATGATCATTAAGGTATCAGATATAACTGAGTTTTTCAGAAAAATTATGAAATTAGATTTGCTTGGTAACTGGAAAAACACAATAATTGCTAAGCCGTTCATTAAGAATCCAGCAATGAAGAGGATTGAGTAAGCCACGGGGAAGACTACTTGGTTGACCCGGCTATCTCTAGAGCACGTGGTATTATTGCCATGATTCGCAATATTGGGTTGCCTAAATGTTATTCCAAGATCTCCAAATCCTGAAAAAAAAAGTTCTTGAAATTAGTTATAAATTTGAAGAATATTGTAAATAAAATTATATTTGATTATGCTAAATGGGTTGTTCATCTTTTAAGAACAATTTGTTTCTAACTTAAATACATATAATTGGGGCAAAATAATTATTTTTGCACTTTTTCTTCCTGTTACTTCTGTGTTACGCTGTCTATTGCTGGCTGCACAATGAGGTAACTGGGTCAGCCACATTATCTTTATTTTATCAGATATGTTGGGTTCATGATTCTGCAGCCCTTCCTACTATATACGTATGACAGGTTTGTCCCTTGTACTTCTTAGTGCATCTTTCCTTTCAGAATGTGCAAGGAGGATCAGGCTGCGGGTATCTGTACCGAGCCGGGTCCAGAACTGTTGAGGCTGCCTCCCTTGTTGCCCGGGGGAAAGAATGAGGAGCTGGACCAACCTCATGATCCTGGTAGGAGTGGCAAGATAAAAGCAAAAGTGCGCGCAGCAGCCAGCAGTGTGGAGCCAACTAGCAGCAGCACGCAGGCGGGTGAGCAACGTGCTCCATCCCCTGAGTTCACCACGACCGGCTATGTTGGTTGGTCCCTGCCGACTCCAGCTGGATCGTTGAAGACAGAGGTGTCGTGCACTCAGTGACTGCGAGTATCGCACACAAGTAGAGGAGAGAAGGGGCGAGTACCATACAGAATCTTGCGCTCTTCCCTAGCAGTGACTTTGGTCCTATTCCCTTTTGGTACTGGGATGTCCACAGCCTTGTTTGCTTCGGCCGCAAATATTTATGGACTAGGGGCTCAGCGGAAGGTACAGGAGATCGACCGCTGCTGCCAGAAGGCGGACCATTGTTTAAAGGACCCCATCAGAGGACATTTCTCCGGACGCTGCCGCTGCTACAACCCCTGTGGGATCACCGGCTGAGGAGGAGCATAAAGGGCACAATAAATTCCTTAACTGGACTGCTATTGTTTTACTTCCATCACTCTTATAATCCATTCTTTAACCATTTACTTCCCTGCAAGGAGTGAATACCCTGTTCCATTAAATTGTTACATTTGTTTAACCCTTGTTCTGCCTTCTGTCTGTCAATGCATCCCGCAACCTGTTTACAAGTGCACCGCTCTACAGTTTATTTTATGGCTGCTGGTGGAGGAACGTCAGGCCAGACCGGTACATCAGCCTCCTCCTCTTGAAAGAGCTGATGAACAGGTTTGGTCACATGCTCCTCCTTCAGCGGCCATTGTGTGGACTGGAGAGCGGTACAGTCTGTGAGGAACGCTGCCCTAACAAGAGCAGGAGGGGAATCTTTCATACTTAAATAGTAGTAAGTGCTACAAAAACATGTCCCCATCACATCTGTTAATGTAAAGATGATGTGGCCTGCCCCTTTGAGTAAGTTTGATATAAATTACACATTGTATTTTTGGCTTAGTGATCATGTTCTGCCAGTAGCATTACATTCAGTTTGTGGAAAATCTACAATTTTCTATGATGCTTCCAGGGACGAATTAGGGAGGACATGATATATATGAAAATCAAGAACAATTTATTTACTCAAAATAAATGTAGTCTTAAAGTGAACAATCAATAACCCAAAGGCTTCTCTTGATGTCATAACTAATATTAAACATTATAGTCATCACTTTACTTCTATTAAAATAATAGATGAAAATCCAATTGTAAATTAAAGTTGTATCATTAAATGTATATCCAAAAAGAGTAGGGAACCAATCTACAGTTGTGCTCAAAAGTTTACAAACCCTGGCAGAATTTTTGCTTTTATCAGAGAATATGAATGATAACACCAAAACTTTTTCTCCACTCATGGTTAATGGTTGAGTAAAGCCATTTATTGTCAAACTACTGTGTTTTCTCTTTTTAAATCATAATGACAACCCAAAACATCCAAATGACACTGATCAAAAGTTCACATACCCCATTTCTTAATACCGTGTATTGCCCCCTCTAACATCAATGACAGCTTGAAGTCTTTTGTGGTAGTTGTGGATGAGGTTCTTTATATTCTCAGATGGTAAAGCTGCCCACTCTTCTTGGCAAAAAGCCTCTAGTTCCTGTAAATTCCTGTGCTCTCTAGCATGAACTGTGGGCTTGAGATCTCCTTAGAGTTGCTCAATGATATTGAGGTAAGGAGACTGAGATGGCCACTCCAGAATCTTCAATTTTTTCTGCTGTAGCCAATGACAGGTCGACTTGGCCTTGTGTTTTGGATCATTGTCATGTTGGAACATCCAAGTACTTGCTGATAACATGCTGCATTCATCTTTCCTTCAACTTTGATAAGTTTCCTGTGCCTTTACAGCTCACACATCCCCAAAACATCAGTGATCCACATCTGTGCTTTACAGTAGGAATGCTGTACCTTTCAACATAGGCCTTGTTGACCTCTCTCCAAATGTAATGTTCATGGTTGTGGTCAAAAAAGTTAAATTTTGACCACATCACTCCAAATTACCTTGTTCCAGAAGTTTTGAGCCTTGTCTCTGCTGTTTTGCGTATTGTAGGCGAGATACTTTGTGGCATTTGCGCAGTAATGGCTGTCTTCTGGCGACTCAACCATGCTGCCCATTTTTCTACAACTGCCTCCTTATTGTGCATCTTGAAACAGCCACATTGCTAGTCTTCAGAGAGTCCAGTATGCCAGCTGATGTTATTTGCAGATTTTTCTTTGCATCCCGAACAATTTTCCTGGCAGTTGTGGACAAAATTTTTGTTTGTCTGCCTGACCGTGGTTTTGTTTTTACAGAGGCCCTGATTTTCCATTTGTTAATCAGTTTGAACACTGCTGACTGGCATTACAAATTCCTTGGATATCTTTTTGTATCCCTTCCCTGTTTTATACAGTTTAACTTCCTTTTCCCTTAGATCCATTAACAATTCTTTTCTTTCCCCAAGACTCACAATCTAGAAACATCAGTGGCTGGATGAAACATGCAGAGTCTGTCTGGATCCCAGAAACTCACTCAGCTTTTATGCACGCACAGTGATTACAAGCAAATAGGTCACATGTGAAGATGTAACTGTTAGGCGTCGGATTCCTGGCACTGCACAGCGGGAATCCAGAGCCAGACATCCTGCGGTCTCCCATTCTCCTCTGACCGCTCGGACTCCTGCTCAGCAATCACAGCGAACCAGGCATTCTCCTCAGACTCGTTCTGTGAGCCTGGATGTTGCTGCCACCTCCGGTGCAGCAATGGTAGCGCAGCCTGCTTTGCAGGGAACCGCTCCAGAGGCTAAGTCCTCGTGCCGTGCTACTGGGCATGCCCGCAACGTGCCCTCTCACTGGAGAGCAGGGGTCACATGTGCAGGTCCTGTGTCGGATCTGATTGGTCCTTCCTAAAGTATTGGAAGGTCCTGGAAGCGCATGGCTATAAAAGCCATGCGCTAGTGTAGCATATTATTCTTTGTGTGTATGGTGATGGATGCATGGACTGGTGTCTGACTCATTATGAAACCCCTACCCTCTGATATTACGAGTGGTGACTGAGTGTGCATAGTCAGCTCCAGGGTTGTGGCAAGCTACACGCCACTTGCTCCACGCCTACACTAGCATCCGTCGGCGCCCGGTTCTCGGCGCTGACGCTTGCGGCCTTAGCTGACGCTGCGCTGCAATATCAGAAGCTATTGGTGTTCGCGGCTGCGACGCCACACGCTGGCTCCTGTGACGTTAACAGGGCCAGCGTCTTTGCATATATTTTTGCCAAGCGACTCTGTGTCTGAACAGAGCCGCTCCTAGCGTCCGGGTGACGTTAACCCGTGCGCACTACGGCACCTTCTGGTGCATCTGCCATTGTCCAGCAGCGGTCTAGTCACCTACCGCACGGTGGACCCCGGGCGGCGAACGCACCTCCTATTATTTATATTTGGTGCGTTCCGCCGTCCCTAACATTACACTAGCGCCAGGGTCTGGCTGGCAATGGCAGACGTGCAGCAGTTGCAGCGCTATATTAGGCAGCTGGAGAGCAGGTTGGCGGCTATTGAGAGCGCCAACTCAGCAGCGAATACCGCGCTAACTGCAGCCCATACAGTCGCCGAGGCTGTCTCACGTGTGCCCGCTCTTTTGCCCATGCCGACACTTTCTCGCCTCCCGCTTCCCGACAAATTTTTGGGTGACAGCTCCACCTGTAGGGGATTCGTCAGTCAGTGCTCAATTCAGCTTGAGTTACTGGCTGCCCGGTTTCCTACAGAGCGGGCTAAGGTGGGGTTTATTGTGTCACTTTTGTCTGGCAGAGCATTACAATGGGCCACGCCATTGTGGGAACGTGATGATCCCGTGGTTCAGGGTGCTGCGCAGTTCCTCGCGGCCCTGAAGCAGGTCTTTTTGGGACCACGGATCACGTATGACACCTCTTTACAATTACTCTCCCTAACACAGGGGTCACTCTCGGTCAGCCATTATGCCGTCCGGTTCCGGACATTGGCTTCCGAGTTAGAGTGGCCGGACAAAGTCTTAGTCCCGGTGTTTTGGAGAGGGTTGGCTGAGCACGTTAAAGACGCTCTAGCTACCAGAGAGGTTCCCACAAGTCTGGAGGATTTGATTGCCGTTTCTACCCGCATTGACCTCCGGTTTACGGAGCGCGGGCTAGAACGGGCACTGTCCAGACTTGGGTTAACTTGGCTCCCACATTCACCGAACCACTAATATACCCCGCACAGGAGCTTTCACCCTCTGAACCTATGGAGGTGTCTCGCACCGGCTCTAAGCCACGACCGATGCGAAGCTCTGCACGTTGCTATCAGTGCCGACAGTTTGGTCACCCGGCTAGCACTTGTCCTCTGCGGGCAAAAAGGCGTCCACGCCCAGTGGCCGTAGGTAGTGGGCAGTCCAATAAAAAACCCTTCTCACCCAAGCCGGTATTCCGGGGCATCTTAGACAGTGGGTCCTCCACCTGGGAGGCAGAGGTTACCATGGACTCTGGGGCCGAGGGGAATTTTATGTCTTCTACCTTCACCCAGAAACACGCCATTTCCCTGGTATTATTACCTCAGCCTCTGACCATCAGGGTGGTTAACGGAGCACCATTACCCTCTCAGGTGACCCATCAGACAGCTCCACTAGGGCTCACGATCTCACCCTCTCATCACGAGACTCTGTCCCTGCTAATCCTGCCCGACGGCATCGATCAGGTGCTGCTCGGGGTTCCCTGGCTTTGGTGCCACTCTCCCCATATCGAGTGGGCGACAGGGAAGATATTGGCCTGGAGCAAGGACTGCGAGGGGAGATGTCTGAGGGGCAGTCTTCAGGTGGCTTCCACTGAAGTGCCTGCGGATCTCTCCGCACTACCTAAACCCTACCACCAATACACGGACGTCTTCTCCAAAAAATCTGCAGAGACGCTCCTGCCGCACCGTCCTTACGACTGCCCGATAGACCTCATGCCAGGCACAGAACCTCCTAGAGGCTGTGTGTATCCACTATCTCTCCCTGAGACTGAAGCTATGTCACAATACATCCGGGAGAACCTGGCTAGAGGCTTTATCAGAAAGTCGGTGTCACCGGCTGGTGCAGGGTTCTTCTTCGTTCAGAAGAAGAGCGGAGAGTTAAGCCCCTGCATTGACTACAGAGGTCTCAATGCGATCATGGTTAAAAACAAATACCCTCTACCGTTGATCTCCGAGTTGTTTGACAGGTTGCGAGGGGCCCAGATCTTTACTAAGTTGGATCTGCGAGGGGCATACAACCTGATCCGCATTCGCGAAGGAGACGAATGGAAGACAGCTTTTAATACCAGGGATGGCCATTACGAATATCTCGTTATGCCTTTTGGCCTTTGTAATGCGCCAGCTGTCTTCCAGGATTTTGTCAACGACGTCTTCTGCGAAATACTATCTACCTCGGTGGTGGTATATCTGGATGATATACTCATCTTTTCGCCAGATTTGACTACCCACCGGAGGGACGTCTGCAGGGTCTTCGACCGTCTGCGGGCGAATTCCCTCTTTGCCAAGCTGGAGAAGTGCCAGTTTGAGCAGGAGTCCTTGCCGTTCCTGGGCTATATCATCTCGGCCCAGGGGCTGGCCATGGATCCTGCCAAACTGCAAGCGGTAATGGACTGGCAAGAACCTCATTCACTCAAAGCGGTGCAGCGCTTTCTGGGGTTCGTGAACTATTACCGCCAGTTTATACCGCACTTTTCCACCCTGGTAGCTCCTTTGGTTGCTCTCACCAAAAAAGGAGCTAACCCCAACGCTTGGTCTGAACAGGTCTCCAAGGCCTTCTCGGCTATAAAGTGTCATTTTGCTGGCGCTCCCATCCTACATCTTCCCGATGTGAACAAGCCATTTATACTAGAGGTAGATGCCTCCTCTGTCGGTACAGGAGCAGTTCTTTTCCAAAAGGACGCTCAAGGTCGGAAGCATCCCTGCTTCTTCTTCTCAAAGACCTTCTCACCGGCAGAGAAGAATTACTCCATCGGTGACAGGGAGCTGCTAGCCATGAAGTTGGCCTTTTCAGAATGGAGACATCTCCTGGAGGGGGCTCGGTTTCCCTTCCAGGTATATACGGACCATAAAAATCTGGTCTATTTACAGACTGCCCAGTGCCTGAACTCCCGTCAGGCTAGGTGGTCGCTCTTCTTTTCCCGCTTCCGCTTCACCCTGCACTACCTTTCTGGAGAGAAGAACGTCCGGGCGGATGCTCTCTCACGCTCGGTGGTCTCGGCGGAAGAAGGAGAGGCTGAGCCTCGATTAATTCTCCCGCTGGAGCGTTTTACGACCATGGCTCCAGTCGCTCTCGAGTCAGTGCCACCAGGCAAGACCTTGGTGCCTCCTCAGCTACGGCCGGAGGTCCTCGCCTGGGCACATGCCTCCAGGGTGGGTGGTCATTTTGGCAATAAACGGACCACCGAACTCCTGGCAAGGTCATATTGGTAGCCACATATGGCTCGAGATGTCAAGGAATACGTGCAAGCATGCGTCTCGTGTGCTCGAAACAGACCCTCTAGACAGAGGCCGGCGGGGCTGTTGTATCCCCTGCCAGTGGCGGATAGACCGTGGGAGATGGTTGGCATGGATTTCATAGTTGGCCTGCCCAAGTCTGGTGGCAGTACGGTCATCTGGGTGGTCACCGACCATTTTTCCAAAATGGTGCACCTGGTGCCACTCGCACGCCTGCCTTCCGCTCGAGGTCTGGCCACTTTGTTTATTAAGCACGTATTCCGTTTGCATGGCATGCTGGACAAAATCGTGAGTGACCGAGGTCCCCAGTTTGCGTCTCGGTTTTGGAGGGAGCTCTGCAGCCTACTCAGCATCGAGCTAAATCTGTCCTCCGCCTACCATCCCGAGACGAATGGCTTGGTCGAGAGAGCCAATCAAACCTTGGTCACCTATCTACAGCATTTTGTCTCTGCCAGGCAGGATGACTGGGCATCCCTGCTACCTTGGGCTGAATTTGCCCTAAACAATGCGGTGGCTGATTCCACTGGACAGACGCCCTTCCTCTTAAACTACGGTCAACATCCACGCGTCCCTGTCCCGATGCCAGTGTCCTCCACTGACTCCAGGGTGGCAGACTGGGCAGTGGAGGCCCGGGACATTTGGGATCACACTCAGGATGCTATCCGGACATCGAAAGAAAGGATGAGGGCGTCCGCTGACACGCATCGGCGGCACCGCGCCAAGCTTCTCCCCTGGCGACATGGTATGGCTCTCTACCCGAAATATTAAACTGCAGGTCGAGTCTCCCAAGTTCGCACCGCGATACATTGGACCATTCAAGGTCCTCGAGCGACTTAGCTCGGTGGTCTACCGCCTGGCTCTTCCTCCACATTTGGCCATTTCGGACGTGTTCCTTGTGTCCCTCCTCAAACCAGTTCACATGATCCGGTTTTCTGAGTCATCTGCCGGGTCATCAGACTTATCGTCTGACGAGTTTGAGGTTAACGCCATTGTGGGGCGCAGGTTTGTCCGTGGCAAAAAATTTTATTTGGTGGACTGGAAGGGTCATGGTCCCGAGGCTCGGACCTGGGAGCCGGTGGAAAACATTCATGCACCGCTCCTGATCGCGGCCTTTGAGCGCAGTGAGGCTCAGAGGGGGAGGCCCTAGGAGGGGGGGGAATGTTAGGCATCAGATTCCTGGCACTGCACAGTGGGAATCCAGAGCCAGACATCCTGCGGTCTCCCATTCTCCTCCGACCGCTCGGACTCCTGCTCAGCAATCACGGCGAACCAGGAATTCTCCTCAGACTCGTTCTGTGAGCCTGGATGTTGCTGCCACCTCTGGTGCAGCAATGGTAGCGCAGCCTGCTTTGCAGGGAACCGCTCCAGAGGCTAAGTCCCCGTGCCGTGCTACTGGGCATGCCCGCAACGTGCCCTCTCACTCGAATGCAGGGGTCACATGTGCAGGTCCTGTGTCGGATCTGATTGGTCCTTCCTAAAGTATTGGAAGGTCCTGGAAGCGCATGGCTATAAAAGCCCCGCATGGCGGCTCGGCCATGCGCTAGTGTAGCATATTATTCTGTGTGTGTATGGTGATGGATGCATGGACTGGTGTCTGACTCATTATGAAACCCCTACCCTCTGATATTACGAGTAGTGACTGAGTGTGCATAGTCAGCTCCAGGGTTGTGGCAAGCTACACGCCACTTGCTCCACGCCTACACTAGCGTCCGTCGGCGCCCGGTTCTCGGCGCTGACGCTTGCGGCCTTAGCTGACGCTCCGCTGCAATATCAGCAGCTATTGGTGTTCGCGGCTGCGACGCCACACGCCGGCTCCTGTGACGTTAACAGGGCCAGCGTCTTTGCATATATTTTTGCCAAGCGACTCTGTGTCTGAACAGAGCCGCTCCTAGCGTCCGGGTGACGTTAACCCGTGCGCACTACGGCACCTTCTGGTGCATCTGCCATTGTCCAGCAGCGGTCTAGTCACCTACCGCACGGTGGACCCCGGGCGGCGAACGCACCTCCTATTATTTATATTTGGTGCGTTCCGCCGTCCCTAACAGTAACCTTTAGTAGTCATTCAAACCTATTTGTGTAAACTTCTGTGCATGTTATCAGGCGAAAATCACCAGTGTATGTAACCTTTTGATCAGGGTCCTTTGGATGTTTTGGGTTGTCATTATGAGTAAAAAAGAGAAAACACAGTAGTTTGACAATAAATGGCTTCACCCAACCACTAACCATGAGTGGAGAAAAAGTTTTGATGTTATCATTCATATTCTCTGAAAAAAGGCCAGGAAGCAAAAATTCTGCAGGGGTATGTAAACTTTTGAGCACAACTGTATAATGGGGCTCATTGTTACCCTAAAAAGCACACTACTGTGTGTTAGATGGCATGTAAAGTACTAAGCTAGTGAATAATATGGCTGACAATTACTCAGTTTAATAGTATTTTAAAAAACATTTTTAATAACATACTATATAGTAACAAAATGTACTCATGTAGAAGTCATTCATATGTTAACCATCACCACCATTAAAGGTACATATATTTTTAAGAGCTAATAGCATTTAATTGGACAGAATATAGACATCAATTAGAAATTTTTAAAGAGAAAGTTTGGTTTAAAGGTAGACCGCGTCTTTATTTCTCAAAATATTTGAATGCTTTTTTGCAATCTATTTAGTTTGTCTTAATTCAAATTATGTAAAACTTGTCTGTGTTTCACTAGGAAAAAAACATCTGAGTTAAATCTGTCTTGTGACTTTCTTGTGTCTGGCTTCATTATATTTTTTACAGACCCATTAGCTTCCAATCAGGGGGTCTTGACTAAGAATCTGACCATTAGATCAGGATAGTACAGGCTACAATCTGTGCAGGAAATTGCACATGTGAATTGATTTTAATTATTGGAGAAAACTTGGCACTCAGGAAAATGATGAATAACGATCATCAATAAAATTTTATTGTGTGTGGGTAATGCAAAAATGAAGAAAACATCTTGGTAACTGTATTATGCGCTGCTCATCCAGAGCGTTTCTAGTTGCCTGTATCCTTACATACAGAGTAATCTGTCTAACTGATGAAGGTATTTGTATGACTGAAACATCTCCTTTAGTTTTGCTTTGCCTGCACACAATACACAATAAAATTATCTTCTTTCATCATTTACCTGAGTGACAAGTTTTCTCCAAGATTTGTATGGGATAGGATCCTAGTTGGGCGCCATCCACAGGAGTGCAGTGATTACTATTTTGCTCACATTGACTTTAATTAGTAAGCCTTTGGTCCAGGTGTGGTCTGATCTACACTCAATCAGCTTTGTTCTCATACAGTGAAGGAAATAAATATTTGATCCCTTGCTGATTTTGTAAGTTTGCCCACTGAAAAAGACATGAACAGTCTTTCATTTTAAGGGTAGTTTAATTTTAACATTGAGAGATAGAATATCAAGAATAAAATCCAGAAAATCACATTGTATAAATTATATACATTTATTTGTATTTTGCAGTGAGAAATAAGTATTTGATCTCCTACCAACCATTAAGAGGTCTGGCTCCTACAGACCAGTTAGACACTACTATTCAACTCGTTACCTGCAATAAAGACAGCTGTCTCACATAGTCACCTTTTATAAAAGACTCCTGTCAACAGACTCAATTAATCAGTCAGACTCTAACCTCTACAACATGGGCAAGACCAAAGAGCTTTATAAGGATGTTAGGGACAAGATCATACACCTGCACAAAGATGGAATGGGTTACAAAACCATACATAAGATGCTGGTTGAGAAGGAGACAACTGTTGGTGCAATAGTAAGAAAATTGAAGAAATACAAAATGACTGTCAATCGACATCGATCTGGGTCACCATGCAAAATCTCACCTTGTGGGGTATCCGTAATCATAAGGAAGGTGAGAGATCTGCCTAAAACTACACATGGGGAACTTGTTAAAGATCTCAAGGCAGCTGGAACCACAGTCACCAAGAAAATCATTGCTAACACATTACGCCGTAAAGGTTTAAAATCCTGCAGTGCCCTCAAGGTCCCCCTGCTCAAGAAGCCACATGTGCAGGCCCATCTGAAGTTTGCCAATGAACACCTGGATGATTCTGTGAGTGATTGGGAGAAGGTCCTGTGATTAAATGAGACAAAAATTGAGGTCTTTGGTATTAACTCAACTCGCCGTGTTTGGAGGCAGAGAAATCCTGCCTATGACCCAAAGAACACCATTCCCACTGTCAAGCAGGGCGGTGGAAACATTATGTTTTGTTGGTGTTTCCCTGCTAAGGGCACAGGACTACTTCACTGCATCAATGGAAGAATGGACGGAGCCATGTACCGTAAAATCCAGAGTGACAACCTCCTTCCCTCTGCCAGGACATTAAAAAAGAGTCATGGCTGGGTCTTCCAGCAAGACAATGACCCAAAACATACAGTTAAGGCAGCAAATGAGTGGCTCAAAAAGAAGCACATTAAGGTCATGTAGTGGCCTAGCCAGTCTCCAAACCTTTATCCCATAGAAAACTTATGGAGGGAGTTGAAGCTCCGAGTTGCCAAGCGACAGCCTCAAAATTATAACGATTTAGAGATGATCTGCAAAGAATACAGTCATGGCCAAAAGTTGAGAATGACACAAATATTATATTTTCACATGATCTGCTGGCCTCTGGTTTTTATGTGTGTTTGTCAGATGTTTTAATCACATACAGAAATATAATTGCAATCATATTATGAGTAACAAAAGGTTATATTGACAGTTAGAATGAGTTAATGCAGCAAGTCAATATTTGCAGTGTTGACCCTTCTTTTTTAGGACCTCAGCAATTCTCCCTGGCATGCTCTCAATCAACTTCTGGATCAAATCCTGACTGATAGCAGTCCATTCTTGCAAAATCAATGCTTTTATTTTGTCTGAATTTGAAGGTTTTTGTTTGTCCACCCGTCTCTTGATGATTGACCACAAGTTCTCAATGGGATTAAGATCTGGGGAGTTTCCAGGCCATGGTCCCAAAATCTCTATGTTTTGTTCCCTGAGCCATTTAGTTATCACCTTTGCTTTATGGCAAAGTGCTCCATCATGTTGAAAAAGCCATTGTTGATCGCCAAACTGCTCTTGGACGGTTGGGAGAAGTTGCTCTTGGAGGACATTCTGGTACCATTCTTTATTCATGGCTGTGTTTTTAGGCAAGACTGAGAGAGAGCCCATTCCCTTGGCTGAGAAGCAACCCCACACATGAATGGTTTCAGGATGCTTGACAGCTGGCATGAGACAAGACTGGTGGTAGCGCTCACCTGGTCTTCTCCGAATAAGCCATTTTCCAGATGTCCCAAACAATCGAAAAGGGGATTCATCAGAGAAAATGACTTTACCCCAGTCCTCAGCAGTCCACTCCCTGTACCTCTTGCAGAATATCAGTCTGTCCATGATGTTTTTTCTGGAGAGAAGTGGCTTCTTTGCTGCCCTCCTTGAGACCAGGCCTTGCTCCAAGAGTCTCCACCTCACAGTGCGTGCAGATGCACTCACACCTGCCTGCTGCCATTCCTGAGCAAGCTCTGCACTGCTGGTAGCCCGATCCCGCAGCTGAAACACTTTTAAGAGATGGTCCTGGCGCTTGCAGGTCTTTCTTGGGTGCCCTGGAGCCTTTTTGGGCAACAAGGGAACCTCTCTCCTTGAAGTTCTTGATGATGCGATAGATTGTTGACTGAGGTGCAATCTTTCTAGCTGCGATACTCTTCCCTGTTAGGCCATTTTTGTGCAGTGCAATGACGACTGCACGTGTTTCTTTAGAGATAACCATGGTTAACAGAAGAGAAACAATGATGCCAAGCACCAGCCTCCTTTTAAAGTGTCCAGTGGTGTCATTCTTACTTAATCATGACAGATTGATCTCCAGCCCTGTCCTCATCAACACCCATACCTGTGTTAATGGAGCAATCACTGAAACGATGTTAGCTGGTCCTTTTAAGGCAGGGCTGCAATGATGTTGAAATGTGTTTTGGGGGATAAAGTTCATTTTCTAGGCAAATATTGACTTTGCAAGTATTTGCTGTTAAGCTGGTGATCACTCTTTATAACATTCTGGAGTATATGCAAATTGCCATTAGAAAAAATGAAGCAGTAGACTTTGTAAAAATTAATATTTATGTCATTCTCTAAACTTTTGGCCATGACTGTAGTGGGCCAAAATTCCTCCTGACATGTGCAGAAAACTCATCATCAACTACAAAAAACATCTGACTGCTGTGCTTGCCTACAAGGGTTTTGCCGCCAAGTATTAAGTCTTGTTTGCCAGAGGGATGTATGTGTGTGTGTGTATATATATATATATATATATATATATATATATATATATATATATACACACACATACTAGCTGAAGAGCCCGGCGCTGCCCGGGCATAGCAACTAACTACGGTTAGTTAAAATAAATTATAATGATTATATATATATATATATAAGCTGAGTGTACAGCCCCGCCCACTCCACACAGCCACATTCACTATTATATCCCACATCACCCCATCAGCCAGAGCCACCGGACTACTACCCTTAATAGCCCACATCATCCCATCAGCCAGAGCCACCAGACTACTACCCCTAATATCCCACATCATCCTGTCAGCCAGAGCCACCAGACTACTACCACTAATATCGAAACATCATCACATCAAAGCCACCGGACTACTACCCCTAATATCCCACATCACCCCATCAGCCAGAGTTACTGGACAACTACCACTAATATCCCACATCATCCCGTCACAGCCTCCAGAATACTACCCCTAATATCCCACATCATCCCATCAGCCAGACCCACCGGATTACTACCCCTAATATTCCACATCATCCAGTCAGAGCCACCGGACTACTACCCCTAATATCCCACATAATCTGTCAGAGCCACCAGACTACTACCCCTAATAGTCCACATCATCCCGTCAGCCAAAGCCATTGGACTACTACCCCTAATATCCAACATCATCCCTTCAGCCAGAGCCACCGGACTACTACCACTAATATCCCACATCATCCCGTCATAGCCGCCGGACTACTACCCCTAATATTCCACATCATCCCTTCAGCCAGAGCCACCGGACTACTACCACTAATATCCCACATCATCCCGTCATAGCCGCCGGACTACTACCCCTAATATTCCACATCATCCTGTCAGCCAAAGCCATCGGACTACTACCCCTAATATCCGGTACTACAGCTGCTGACACCAGGGGTCGGGTACGCTGACACAGATTAGGGCTAGGTCTCTGTTCAGACTAGTAAGTTCTGGCACCTCTACAGAAAGGTTACTGACATGGATTCGGGCTCAGTTCAGAAACACTAGTCTAGGATACTGGATCAGAGCTTGGCTGCACATGGACCAGGTGACAATGTGCAGTCACTGACCACTTAAGATTCAGGGATACAGATTCAGGACCCTGTCAGCACCAGGAACAGGGATACAGGCTCAACAAACTGGCTGCGCCAGAACCAGGGGACCTCACTAGTAGTATACCTTACTAACTTATGATTCTACACGTTGCTTGGTGACTCCTAAGCTAAGAGAGAGTCTTTTATAAAAGATGCCTCCCAGGTATTGGTTGGGAGTCATCCTGCAGATGTGCACATTCTGCTAAATGCCTCTCAGTAACAGACCTGTAAGAGCAGGGGACCACGCGCATGTGCACTAGGTGTGCTGCCATGAGCTGCAGTGTGCATACATCCAGGAAGCATGCTGAGGATGGGGTGGTGAGAAACCCAGCATCCCTTCATGGAGGGTGAAGGTGACACCATGCAAGGGTGCTGGCAGTAGCGATACAATTATTATTTTGCAAATACAAAGATGCAGAATATTTTGTTATGCCAATTTTCTGATATATTTTCTGAGGAAATAGCAAGTATTCAAATAACTAAAACATGACTAAACACTAGAGTTGAGCGATACCGTCCGATACTTCAAAGTATCGGATCGGAATGGATCGGCCGATCTTTAAAAAAAGTATCGGTATCGCCGATTCCGATACCGGAAGTCCCATTCAAGTCTATGGGACTTCCGGTATCGGAATAAGAAAAACCCTGTTTTTGCCTTGTACAGTCTCTCTGGGGTCTGTACGGGCCTTTCGGGGGGCTGTGCCGGCCTGCCAGGGGGTCTGTGCAGGCTCCGGTGGTCTGTGCCGGCCTGCCGGGGGGCTGTGCCGGCCTGCCGGTGGTCTGTGCAGGCTCCGGTGGGCTGTGCCGGCCTGCCGGGGGGCTGTGCCGGCCTGCCGGTGGTCTGTGCAGGCTCCGGGGGGCTGTGCCGGCCTGCCGGGGGGCTGTGCCGGCCTGCCGGTGGTCTGTGCAGGCTTCGGGGGTCTGTGCAGGCATCGTCCGATGGGACTACAAGTCCCATCGGGCGATGCCTGCTACCATGACAGTGATTGACACATTAGCCAATGATGGGACAGTAGTAGTCCCATCATCCGGCTAATGTGTTGAATGTAAAAAAAAAAAAAAAATACTACATACATACTACATGCATGCTACATACATACTACATGCTACATACATACTACATGCTACATACATACTACATGCTACATACATACTACATATATACTACATGCATGCTACATACATACTACATGCTACATACATACTACATATATACTACATACATACTACATACATGCTACATACATGCTACATACATACTACATACATACTGCATGCTACAAACATACTACATACATACTACATACATACTACATGCATGCTACATGCATGCTACATACATACTGCATGCTACATACATACTACATACATACTATATACATACTACATGCATGCTACATGCATGCTACATGCATGCTACATACTACATACATACCACATACATACTACATGCATGCTACATACATACTACATGCATGCTACATACATACTACATACATACTACATACATACTACATACATACTACATGCATGCTACATACATGCTACATGCATGCTACATGCATGCTACATACATACTACATGCTACATACATACCACATACATACTACATACATACTACATGCTACATACATACTACATATATACTACATATATACAATACATTCATACAATACATACATAGACATACAGTACATATAACATAGAGTAACATACTTACCAATACTTGTCACATTGTTCCCCGAAGCCATTGTCTTTTCCGGAATAAATATTAACATAACAAACCACAAAAATACTCACCCACGATCCGAAGCAGTCCACGAGTGTGTCCCACGACGATCTTGGGTAGAGAACGGCAGCATCAGATGATGCTGCCGTTCTCTACGGGCTGCAGGAATCCAATGACGGAAGGTAGGTATCCTTCCGCACTGTATTCCTCCGCCACTTAAAAAAAAAAAAGTCCCTAGTCTCACAGCAATGGCATAAAGTGAGACTAGGGACTTTTTTTTTTTTAAGTGGCGGAGGAATACAGTGCGGAAGGATACCTACCTTCCGTCATTGGATTCCTGCAGCCCGTAGAGAACGGCAGCATCATCTGATGCTGCAGTTCTCTACCCAAGATCGTCGTGGGACACACTCGTGGACTGCTTCGGATCGTGGGTGAGTATTTTTGTGGTTTGTTATGTTAATATTTATTCCGGAAAAGACAATGGCTTCGGGGAACAATGTGACAAGTATTGGTAAGTATGTTACTCTATGTTATATGTACTGTATGTCTATGTATGTATTGTATGAATGTATTGTATGTATGTAGTATATATGTGGTATGTATGAGGCATGTAGTATGTATGTAGTATGTATGTAGCATGCATGTAGCATGCAGTATGTATGTAGCATGCATGTAGTATATATGTAGTATGTATGTAGCATGCATGTAGTATATATGTAGTATGTATGTAGCATGTAGCATGTATGTAGTATGTATGTAGTATGTATGTAGCATGTAGCATGTATGTAGTATATATGTGGTATGTATGCAGCATGTAGTATGTATGTAGTATGTATGTAGTATGCATGTAGCATGCAGTATGTATGTAGCATGCATGTAGTATATATGTAGCATGCATGTAGTATATATGTAGTATGTATGTAGCATGTAGCATGTATGTAGTATATATGTAGTATGTATGTAGCATGTAGTATGTATGTAGCATGTATGTAGTATGTAGCATGCATGTAGTATGTATGTAGTATGTATGTAGCATGCAGTATGTAGCATGTATGTAGCATGTATGTAGTATGTATGTAGTATATATGTAGTATGTATGTAGCATGTAGTATGTATGTAGCATGCATGTAGTATATATGTAGTATGTATGTAGCATGTAGTATGTATGTAGCATGCATGTAGTATATATGTAGTATGTATGTAGCATGTAGTATGTATGTAGCATGTAGTATGTATGTAGCATGCATGTAGTATGTATGTAGTATTTTTTTTTTTTTTTTTTTTTTTTTAACATTTAACACATTAGCCGGATGATGGGACTACTACTGTCCCATCATTGGCTAATGTGTCAATCACTGTCATGGTAGCAGGCATCGCCAGATGGGACTTGTAGTCCCATCGGACGATGCTTGCACAGACCCCCGGACATCAGCACAGCCCCCCGGCAGGCCGGCACAGCCCCCCGGCAGGCCGGTACAGACCCCCACAGGGTGCACAGACCACCGGCAGGCCGGCACAGCCCCCCGGCAGGCCGGTACAGACCCCCACAGGGTGCACAGACCACCGGCAGGCCGGCACAGCCCCCCGGCAGGCCGGTACAGACCCCCGCAGGGTGCACAGACCACCGGCAGGCCGGCACAGCCCCCCCGGCAGGCTGGTACAGACCCCGGGCAGTCCACACAGCCCCCCGGCAGGCCGGCAGAGACCCCCGGAAGGCCCGAAATGACGGCGCATCATGATGCGCACACACCGCGCATCATGATGACGTCAGGCTGTCAATCAACTTTGAACTTCCGATTCCGATGCCGAATTCCGATATTGAAAAAATATCGGAAGTCGGTATCGGAATTCCGATACAGCAAGTATCGGTCGATACCCGATACTTGCGGTATCGGAATGCTCAACACTACTAAACACTATCGTGAATTACAAACAGTTACAGAGAATGCACTACAAAATTTGGTCCTCATTCAGTGACAGCTCTTTTTGGCTTGTCTCTTGTGCTCCTGCATTGGATCATCTGTTACAATTATCCAACAGTAATCTGCAAGCATTGATGGATCTCACTTTCCGGCAATATGTTGGTGATTTCTCTCACGGTGCTCGTCGCTCACTGCTCCGAAGTTTGGTGGAAAAAAGTTTAGAGACGAATGCAAGAAATGAATCTCTAAGGACATGTTACAGGCAAGCTCCTTATATGTTTTGAGAAGATTTTCCAACCAGCTCTTCATAGTTATCTGCTCTTGAGTTTCCCTAAAAATAATTTACCACTAATGCGAATGCTATCCATGGAGCCTTTTACTTGCCCTGTAACAAACAGAGAAACTTTTCATCTTGAAGAAGCTTGCGAAGCTGAGGTCCAGTAAAGACTTATTCCTTTATCTTTGCTTTACTCAACCTTGGAAATGTATCAATGATATACTTGAATGCTTTGCATTGTTATCCATTGCCTTTACAAATTTATTCATTACGCCCATTTTGATATGCAATGGTGGTAGCAAAATATTATGTGGTTCAACAATTTCTGGATGCTGGATTTTTTCACTCCCTGGCTGAAGTGAATGTTGGAGAGCCCAGTCTCTTTTATTGTAGTGATATTCTCTTGCAAAACTATTCCACAGAATGCAGCAGTACTTTGTGTATCCACCCTTCAGACCAAGTAAGAGTGTAACCACCTTTAAATCATCACAGAGGGGCCACAAATGCTGGTCATAGTTCAGACACCTCAACAGCTGGTTCATATTGTCATAGGTTTCTTTCATGTGGACTGCATATCCAACTGGAATTGAAGAGCTTCCACTAAACTATTGATGTCATTGCATGGCATAAGATCGTCCTCCATAAAGAATTATTGGACGAGATCTTTATCACGGTTGCGGAACAAAGAAATCCGAACACTTCTTTTTAGAAGACTCAACTGCATTAGCCTGGAACCTAGGGGTTCAGCCTTAGTCTTGGACAGATTTAAATCTCTAACAAGATTGTTCTGTTCCTTTTGTGTTATAAGGTGTGGCTCAGTTGAGGTTGCTGAAAGAAAATCTGGGTCGTGAAAGCAAGTGCTCGCTTCTTCGTCGCTTGGCAGAAAATGTTTCTGGTGCTTTTGGAACCAGCAGTTCTTTTCTGTGTGGACCTGGATATATTGCAGATGGAATGTTTAGATTCTTTAAAGTCCACTTCTTCCTTGATGCTCCTTTCCTAATGGGGGGCACCATGCAGAAATAGCAATTGGTAATGTGATCGGTTGACTCTCTTCAGATCATTGGGATTACAAAAGGCATAGATCGTCTCTTCCCATGCGACCACTGGGTAATATGTGATGCATATCTATTGCCGTATATGTGTGGAGACCAACTCTTGTCCTGATCTCCTATTCTTTTGTGTTTTCTCATTGATCACCCTAAGATGATAGAATACTGAAGGCTCCATAGAATAAATAGATGATGTAATAGATGAGCTACTAACAATGCAATAATGATGATGGAATAATAACGATGCATTTTTCTTTAAGCAGCATGAAAGATGTCAGAGTATTTACAAACTCCTCTGGATTTTGAAAATTAGAGCCAATCAGCAAATTTTAGCATTATATTTGTTTTCAGCGCCACAAAATTAGTTACTGTTAGGCGTCGGGTTCCTGCAGCTGCACAGCGGGAATCCAGAGCCTTGCATTCAGCGGTCTCCCATTCTCCATTGACTGCAGAGGAGCCTGCTCAGCAGTCCCGTCGTTCCCGACGTTCTGCTCAGACCAGCTCTCTGGGTCTGGTGGTTGCTGCCACCTCTGGGTCAGCAATAGCAACGCAGGCTGCTCAGCAGCAAACCACTCCACAGGCTAAGTCCTTCCGTCGCTCCACTGAGCATGCTCACGAGATGATCTCCCATTGGAGGTTGGGAGTCACATACACAGGTCCTTCTCCAGATCTGATTGGTCCATCTCAGGGATCTGGAAGCTTTTGGAAGGTCCCGGCTATAAAAGGTTCGCATGGCCACTCGGCCATGCGCTAGTATAGACTCTAGTTGCTACCTGTGTGAAT
The DNA here is from genome assembly GCF_039654945.1 of Dendrobates tinctorius. Taxonomy (NCBI): domain Eukaryota; kingdom Metazoa; phylum Chordata; class Amphibia; order Anura; family Dendrobatidae; genus Dendrobates; species Dendrobates tinctorius. The sequence continues at coordinate 74,216,084 of NW_027361728.1, read as the reverse complement.
GATGATGGATGCATGGACTTGCAAATGACTCATTAAGATTCCCCTCCCCCTGATATTACATGTGTGGATAGGGAACTAGTGATAGAGTCAGCGCCAGTAAGTGGCAAGCTACAGGCCACAGTGCATATCATCCATGGTACTAGCGTCCGACAGTGTGCCTGCAACCGGGCATTGTCGCACAGCGGCAGTGTCTGTCGCCGCGCTGCAGTCAGCAGTACTTATTGGCGTCCGCGGTTGCGATGCCGCACGCATGGTAGGTCTAGAAGGACGCTGACCCTGTGTCTTGGGCCCGAGTCCTGTGACCATATACCTTGTGTGCATTCCGCTGAGACCTGTGAGTTCAATAGGCTTGGCATTTGTGTTTAACGCTTCGGCACCTCTGTGAAGTAACAGAGTCTGCCCAGTGCACACCGGGTGACGTTCAACCCGGGTGCGTTATACCGCCATATCGAGCGTCTGGCATTATGTAGCAGCAGTGTAACACCTCTGCACAGTGGACCCCGCAAGGCGAACGCACTTACTATTATTTATTATTTAGTGCGTTCCGCCATCCCTAACAGTTACATTCAACTGTTTTCATCTCTGAACCAATTTGACTGCAGAACAGTGTAATGGATAAAACCCAGACTAGTTTATGAAAGTCTTGATGTCATAACTAATATTCAATATTATGTTTATCCCTTTATTTCTACTAAAATAATAGATGAAACTCCAAATGGTTAAATTACTGCTGTATCAATAAATCTATGCCCCAAATGTGTTTGTATTCCAAAGTAGTTCTATGTTAATAGTAATAAATGTAATATTTAAAATATCTACTTAAATCTCCCATAAACAAGCAAAAAATGGGGACAGGAGAGAGAATAAAAATGATTAAAAATACTCCTTGCAATAAGGGAAAATTCCAAAATATGCAATATTAAACTAAAAAAACTTTTGCCAGAAATAAGTAATAAATGTAAGCTGGTAATACATGCCACTGTAGGTTGTTATTGCATAGCAACTACAGTGGCAGGTAAAAGTTTGGGCACCCCTGGTCAAAATTACTGTCATTGAACAGTTAAGCAAGTCGAAGATGAAATGCTCTCTAAAAGGTCTAAAGTTAAAGATGATACATACATGTACTTTGTATTTTAGAGATAATCTCATTTTCAACTTGCTTATCTGTTCACAATAATAGTAATTTTGACTAGCAATTTTCAGGCTGAGCATACCTGGACCACGCTAGTGTGAGCCAGTTTGTCCCTGTGGGAAATCTGCTCCTTGCGCCTTCCTCCAAGGTACAGTCCACTTCTTCCCTCTCTAATAGACTTTGTTCCACTTTAAAGATGTCCTGTAGATGAACACTTCTTTGCCAGTATCACTAAAGGTAATGCAACTGTTGGACGTATTAAACAATTTAATAATGCCCCTTTTTTGCTTCTCACAGTCCCACCTTCATCTTGAAACATCAATTGGTGGTGTTTCCCACTTTTAAAATAAGAACACTTATACTCTCCTCCAGTGTGGGTGCCGTTCCAGCAGCATTGGCACTGTCTCTTCTGGTGATCACGTAACAGTGTGGTATCACACAAACCCTGTAGCAAGTCAGCGACTGCTTCACGCTCCCAGCCTTTGGACAAACAGCTTACATCCGGTGGAAGTAAGAGCTGCGGCTCTCTCTCTTCCTCCACATGTACAGTCATATGTAAAACTTTGGGCAATCCTATTAATGTTAACCTTTTTTCTTTATAACAATTTTGGTTTTTGCAACAGCTGTTTCAGTTTCATATATCTAATAACTGATGGACTCAGTTATATTTCTGGATTCAAATGAGGTTTATTGTACTAACAGAGAATGTGCAATCTGCATTTAAACAAAATTTAACCGGTACAAAAGTATGGGCACCCATATCATTTTCTTGATTTGAACATTCCTAACTACTTTTTACCGACTTCCTGAAGCACTAAATTGGTTTTGTAACCTCATTGAGCTTTGAATTTCATAGCCAGGTGTATCAAATCATGAGAAAAGGTATTTAAGGTGGACACTTGCAAGTAGTTTTCCTATTTGATTCTCCTATGAAGAGTGGCATCATGGGCTCCTCAAAACAACTCTCAAATGATCTGAAAACAAAAATTATTCAACATAGCTTTTCAGGGGAAGGATACAAAAAGTTGTCTCAGAGATTTAACCTGTCAGTTTCCACTGTGAGGAACATAGTAAGGAAATGGAAGAACACAGGTACAGTTCTTGTTAAGCCCAGAAGTGGCAGGCCAAGAAAAATATCAGAAAGGCAGAGAAGAAGAATGGCGAGAACAGTCAAGGACAATCCACAGACCACCTCCAAAGATCTGCAGCATCATCTTGCTGCAGATGGTGTCACTGTGCATCGGTCAACAATACAGCGCACTTTGCACAAGGAGAAGCTGTATGGGAGAGTGATGCGAAAGAAGCCGTTTCTGCAAGCACGCCACAAACAGAGTCGCCTGAGGTATGCAAAAGCACATTTGGACAAGCCAGTTACATTTTGGAAGAAGGTCCTGTGGACTGATGAAACAAAGATTGAGTTGTTTGGTCAGACAAAAAGGCGTTATGCATGGAGGCTAAAAAACACAGCATTCCAAGAAAAACACTTGCTACCCTGTTATGAGTTCATTTTCCCCTTCGTCACTGAGGTCTGGTGAACTCCCTATTCTGGTAAAGGAAGGTAATGAGCCTGATTATCAGGCACCTGAGCCTAATGAGGATGACTGGCTGAGTGGAGTCACGGACTGGATATAAGGCTGCCGACGCCCTTCTGCCCTGCGGGTGATTTCTCTGTGGACTTCTAGGACACCAGTCTGATTCCTGCTCCTCTAAAGCTAAGTTTTCTGCTTTGCCTGTTAGCATTTGTGTTTTGCTTTTGTTTGCCTTGCTTTTCTGGATTCTGCCATTCCCTGCTGGGGTGAGCCGAATCTCCTTTTGCCGGTTGCTCTGTCTTCAGAATATTCCTGAGTACTGACATAGCTTTTTTGAAGCCTAGCGTCTTCAGGGCCTTTTTCACTGTCAGTCTGTTGGCTCTTATTTTCATAGGGTTTTTCACGGATTGCAGACCGCAGCCTTCCTGTCCTTTCCTATCTAGTTAGCTTGGGCCCCGTCTTTTCTCAGTCTATCTTTCTGTCTGTGTTAGTGTTTTCATCTTGCTTCACCGTCATTATATGTTGGGGGCTGCCTATTGCTTTGGGGTCTGCTCTGGGGCAGTTTAGATTTCCCCTTTCTTTCTTTAGGCCTATTTAATTATCCGGCTGTGATCGAGGGGTCTAGGGCATCGTAGGAACCCCCCACGGCTACTGTTAGTTGTTGTGGATAGGATCAGGGGTCTGCAATCCGATAGCTGCCAACCTCTCTGGTTTTCAGGACTTAGCTAGCATTTCTGTTTTTGCCTCCTATGGTGACTCAATCATAGCAGAATTACCCTCCATACCGCAGATCCTAGGGTACTCAATAGCAGAAAAGAATTGTGTTTAAAAAAAAAAAAAAAAAAGAGTGTGTATATTCTTTCCTCTATATCTCTGAGGCCGTAGGGGGAATTTTTTTTTCTCTCAATGGAGATAAAGCAATTGTCTGATCGTGTGGAGCAGCTCGCTGCGGAAGTGCGGGGAATTTCTGCCTACCTTGCTCGTTCGCATGCTGTTGAACCAAAGATCCCTACACCTGATGTATTTTTTGGGGATCGATCTAAATTTTTGACTTTCAAAAATAATTGTAAATTATTTTTTGCCTTGAAGCCTAACTCGTCAGGGAGCTCCGCGCAGCAGGTTAAAATTGTCATCTCTTTGCTGCGTGGCGATCCCCAGGATTGGGCGTTTTCTTTGAAACCAGATGATCCTATTCTGACTAATGTGAACGCATTCTTTCAAGCTTTGGGGTTGTTGTATGACGAACCTAATGCTATTGATCAGGCTGAAAAGACCCTGTTGGCATTGAAACAGGGTCGAGATTCTGCAGAGTTGTACTGTCAAAAGTTCCGAAAATGGGCGGTCCTTACTACCTGGAATGATAATGCCTTGGCTGCTCTCTTTCGGAAGGGTTTGTCAGAAGCCGTAAAAGATACTATGGTGGGATTTCCTGTTCCCTCTAGTCTGGACGATTCTATGTCATTTGCCATTCAGATTGATCGGCGTTTACGTGAACGCAGGATTGCACGAGAGGTGTTGCCACCAGTTGAACAGACATCTGAACCTATGCAATGTGATAGAGTTTTGTCTAAGGCGCAACGTCAGGAGTTCAGAAGGCGTAATAAGCTGTATTTTTTCTGTGGAGATGCCTCGCATATTATTTCTGTTTGTCCTAAACGAGAGAAACGCTTTGCACACACGTTTTCTGTTGGTGGTGTTCAACCTAAGTTTCTTCTGGCAATTACTCTGATCTGCTCCCTGTCCACATTTTCTGCCAAGGCTTTTGTGGATTCGGGAGCAGCGCTAAACCTAATGGTCTTGGATTTTGCTAAACGTTGTGGATTTCAGATGACACCTCTGCAGACGCCTATCCCTTTGAGGGGGATTGATGCTACTCCTTTGGCTAAAAATAAACCTCAGTTTTGGACCCAGGTGGTCATGCGGGTCGCCCCAGACCATGAAGAAAATTGCAGATTTTTGGTGTTGCATGGTCTGCATGATGCCGTTGTTCTGGGGTTTCCCTGGTTGCAAATTCATAATCCAGTTTTGGATTGGAAATCTGTGTCTGTGCTGAGTTGGGGTTGTCGGTGTGCCTTTAGTGAGGCTCCGTTTTTTTTAAACCTCTCCTCAGTCGCATGATGTTCCTGACTATTTGGCGGATTTTATGATGTATTTAGTGAGAATGAGTCTGCGTCCTTGCCTCCTCATAGGAGTTATGACTGTGCAATTGAACTAAGCCCGGGGTGTAAATTTCCCAAGGGTCGGCTCTTCAATTTATCTGTACCCGAGCACGAGGCTATGCGGTCCTATATTAAGGAGGCGTTGGAGAAGGGTCATATTAGACCATCCTCTTCACCCTTTGGTGCCGTTTTTTTTTTTGTGGCCAAAAAGGATGGTTCTTTAAGGCCTTGTATTGATTATCGTGCCCTCAATAAAATTACTATTAAATATCAGTATCCGTTACCCCTGATTTCGGATCTATTCTCTAGAGTTAGAGGTGCTTGCTGGTTTACCAAGCTTGACCTCAGGGGGGCATATAATCTTATCCGCATTAAGCAGGGGTATGAATGGAAGACGGCGTTTAATACTCGGCAGGGACATTTTGAGTACCTGGTGATGCCTTTTGGGCTCACTAATGCCCCTTCTGTCTTCCAGTGCTTCATGAACGATATTTTCCGAGACTTTGTCGACAAATTTTTGATTATGTATCTGGAAGATATTTTGAACTTCTCCAAGGATTGGGATTCTCATGTGGAACATATTCAGACTGTGTTCCGGATCTTGAGGGAGAATTCCCTGTATGTCAAAGGATCGAAATGCCTTTTTGGAGTACAGAGGATTTCATTTTTGGGATTTATTTTGTCTCCGTCAACTATTGAAATGGACCCGGCCAAGGTACAGGCCATTTATGATTGGGTTCAGCCCACTTCTTTGAAGGCCCTCCAGAAGTTTTTGGGTTTTGCCAATTTTTATCGGAAATTTATAGCAAAATTTTCTAGTATTGCCAAGCCATTGACTGATCTGACTAAGAAGGGTGCTGATGTGTTGAATTGGTCTCCGGAGGCTGTTGCTTCCTTTCAGGAGCTGAAGCGAAGATTTACCTCTGCCCCGGTTTTGCGGCAACCTGATGTCTCACTCCCGTTCCAGGTAGAGGTGGATGCTTCTGAGATTGGTGCAGGAGCTGTTTTGTCCCAAAAGGATCCTGTAACATCTAAAATGAATCCCTGTGCTTTCTTTTCCCGAAAGTTCTCTCCATCTGAACGTAACTATGATGTGGGGAATCGGGAACTGTTGGCCATGAAATGGGCATTTGAGGAGTGGAGACATTGGTTGGAGGGAGCTAAACATCAAGTTGTGGTCCTCACTGACCACAAGAATTTGATTTACCTAGAGTCGGCTAAACGCTTGAACCCTAGACAGGCTAGGTGGGCCTTGCTTTTTACACGTTTTGATTTTGTGGTCTCTTTTCTTCCTGGAACTAAGAATGTCAAGGCAGACGCCCTCTCTAGGAGTTTCTTTGCTGATTCTCCTGTGGTGACCAAGCCTGCTACCATCTTAGGCGAAGGGGTAGTTCTTTCTGCCATCTCGCCCGATTTGAGACTTGCTCTGCAAGAGTTCCAGGAGGACAAACCTGAGCATTGTCCCAGTGGAAAGTTGTATGTTCCTGACCAGTGGAAGAAGAGAGTGATGTCTGAAGTTCATTGCTCTGCATTGGCTGGTCATCCAGGTATTTTTGGTACTAGAGATCTGGTGAGTCGCTCTTTTTGGTGGCCCACCTTGTCTCATGATGTCAGGAATTTTGTGCAGTCCTGTGGGACTTGCTCCCGGTCTAAATCTTGTTCTCGCTCTAGTGGGTTGTTGATGCCTTTGCCGGTCCCCAGGAGGCCATGGACCCATATTTCAATGGATTTCATCTCTGATATGCCGGTCTCTCAAAGAATGACTGTTATTTGGGTGATTTGTGATAGGTTCTCTAAGATGGTTCATCTTGTACCACTCCCTAAGTTGCCATCTTCCTCTGAGTTGGTGCCCCTGTTTTTGCAACAGGTGGTTCGCTTACACGGGATTCCTGAGAACATTGTATCTGACAGAGGAGTTCAGTTTGTGTCTAGATTTTGGAGGACTTTCTGCTCCAAGCTGGGAATTCAGTTGTCCTTCTCCTCTGCTTTTCACCCTCAGACCAATGGGCAGACAGAGAGAACAAACCAGACCTTGGAGTCGTATTTGAGATGTTTTATTTCCGCTGATCAGGATGATTGGGTTTCATTTTTGCCCTTGGCCGAATTTGCTTTAAATAATAGAGCTAGTTCTGCCACTTTGATGTCACCTTTTTTTTGTAACTTTGGGTTTCATCCTCGATTTTCTTCAGGGCAGGTGGAGCCTTCTGCCTGCCCAGGTGTTGACACTGTGGTGGAGAGAATGCACCAGATCTGGGACCAAGTGGTGGATAAGTTATCTCTCTCCCAGGAAAAGGCCCAGCGGTTTTCCAATCGACATAGGACCATTGGTCCCCACTTTAAGAGTGGTGATATGGTGTGGTTATCATCAAAAAATATTGCTATGAAGGTGGCTTCTCCTAAGTTTAAGCCTAGATTTATTGGACCTTACAAGATTTTGGAGATTATTAATCCGGTCTCTTTTCTTTTGGCTCTTCCTGTCACATTTAAAATCCATAATGTGTTCCATAAGTCCTTGTTGAAGAGGTTTGTTGAACCAGTTGTTCCTGGGGTGGCACCTCCAGACCCTGTATTGGTTGAAGGTAACATGGAATATGAGGTAGAGAAAATACTGGATTCCCGTCTGGCTAGACGGAGACTCCAGTATTTGGTTAAGTGGAAGGGTTATGGTCAGGAGGATAATTCCTGGGTCTCTGCCTCTGATATTCATGCCAAAAGATTGGTGCGTGCCTTTCATCGGGCTCACCCTGATCGCCCTGGTGGCGTGGTTGAGGGTTCGGTGACCCCTCCTCAAGGGGGAGGTACTGTTGTGAGTTCATTTTCCCCTTCATCACTGAGGTCTGGTGAACTCCCTATTCTGGTAAAGGAAAGTAATGAGACTGATTATCAGGCACCAGAGCCTAATGAGGATGACTGGCTGAGTGGAGTCACGGACTGGATATAAGGCTGCCAACGCCCTTCTGCCCTGCGGGTGATTTCTCTGTGGACTTCTAGGACACCAGTCTGATTCCTGCTCCTCTAAAGCTAAGTTTTCTGCTTTGCCTGTTAGCATTTGTGTTTTGCTTTTGTTTACCTTGCTTTCCTGGATTCTGCCATTCCCTGCTGGGGTGAGCTGAATCTCCTTTTGCCAGTTGCTCTGTCTTCAGAATATTCCTGAGTACTGACATAGCTTTTTTGAAGCCTAGCGTCTTCATGGCCTTTTTCACTGTCAGTCTGTTGGTTCTTATTTTCATGGCGTTTTTTCTCGGATTGCAGACAGCAGCCTTCCTGTCCTTTCCTATCTAGTTAGCTTGGGCCCTGTCTTTTCTCAGTGTATCTTTCTGTCTGTGTTAGTGTTTTCATCTTGCTTCACCGTCATTATATGTTGGGGGCTGCCTATTGCTTTGGGGTCTGCTCTGGGGCAGTTTAGATTTCCCCTTTCTTTCTTTAGGCCTATTTAATTATCCGGCTGTGATCGAGGGGTCTAGGGCATCGTAGGAACCCCCCACGGCTACTGTTAGTTGTTGTGGATAGGATCAGGGGTCTGCAATCCGATAGCTGCCAACCTCTCTGGTTTTCTGGACTTAGCTAGCATTTCTGTTTTTGCCTCCTACGGTGACTCAATCATAACACTACGCACAGTAAAATTTGGTGGAGGTTCCATCATGCTTTAGGGCTGTGTGGCCAATGCCGGCACCGGGAATCTTGTTAAAGTTGAGGGTCGCATGGATTCAACTCAGTATCAGCAGATTCTTGACAATAATGTGCAAGAATCAGTGACGAAGTTGAAGTTACGCAGGGGATGGATATTTCAGCAAGACAGTGATCCAAAACACCGCTCCAAATCTACTCAGGCATTCATGCAGAGGAACAATTACAATGTTCTGGAATGGCCTTCCCAGCCCCCAGACCTGAATATCATTGAACATCTGTGGGATGATTTGAAGCGGGCTGTCCATGCTCGGCGACCATCAAACTTAACTGAACTGGAATTGTTTTGTAAACAGGAATGGCCACAAATACCTTCATCCAGGATCTCATTAATAGCTACAGGAAGTGACTAGAGGCTATTATTTTTGCAAAAGGAGGATCTACGAAATATTAATATCACTTTTATGTTGAGGTGCCCATACTTTTGCAACGGTCAAATTTTGTTTAAATGCAGATTGCACATTTTCTGTTAGTACAATAAACCTCATTTGAATCCAGAAATATAACTGAGTCCATCAGTTATTAGATATATGAAACTGAAATAGCTGTTGCAAAAACCAAAATTGTTATAAAGAAAAAAGGTTAACATTAATAGGGGTGCCTAAATTTTAACATATGACTGTACGTGCTAAGGAGGGGGGAGTGAAGTGGCTGCTGATTGGCCACAGGCTTTGTGTGATGTCATACTGTTACACGATCGCTTGGAGAGCCAGTGCCGACACCGCTGGAATAGCGCCAAAGATGAGTTATAAATAGTGTTGAGCATTCCGATACCGCAAGTATCGGGTATCGGCCGATACTTGCTGTATCGGAATTCCGATACCGACTTCCGATATTTTTTCAATATCGGAATTCGGCATCGGAATCGGAAGTTCAGTTGATTGACGGCCTGACGTCATCATGATGCGCAGTGTGTGCGCATCATGATGCGCCGTCATTTCGGGCCTTCCGGGGGTCTCTGCCGGCCTGCTGGGGGGCTGTGCCGGCCTGCCGGGGGGCTGTGCCGGCCTGCCGGGGGGCTGTGTGGACTGCCCGGGGTCTGTACCGGCCTGCCGGGGGGCTGTGCCGGCCTGCCGGTGGTCTGTGCACCCTGTGGGGGTCTGTACCGGCCTGCCGGGGGGCTGTGCCGGCCTGCCGGGGGGCTGTGCTGATGTCCGGGGGTCTGTGCAAGCATCGTCCGATGGGACTACAAGTCCCATCGGGCGATGCCTGCTACCATGACAGTGACTGACACATTAGCCAATGATGGGACAGTAGTAGTCCCATCATCCGGCTAATGTGTTAAATGTTAAAAAAAAAAAAAAAAAAAAAAAAATACTACATGCATGCTACATACATACTACATGCATGCTACATATATACTACATACATACTACATACATGCTACATACATACTGCATGCTACATACATACATACTACATACATACTACATATATACTACATACATACTACATACATGCTACATACATACTGCATGCTACATACATACTACATACATACATACTACATACATACTACATATATACTACATACATACTACATACATGCTACATACATACTGCATGCTACATACATACTACATACATACTACATGCATGCTACATACATACTACATATATACTACATACATACTACATACATGCTACATACATACTGCATGCTACATACATACTACATACATACATACTACATACATACTACATACATACTACATATATACTACATACATACTACATACATACTGCATGCTACATACATACTACATACATACATACTACATACATACTACATACATACTACATATATACTACATACATACTACATACATGCTACATACATACTGCATGCTACATACATACTACATACATACTACATACATACTACATACATACTACATATATACTACATACATACTACATACATGCTACATACATACTGCATGCTACATACATACTACATACATACATACTACATACATACTACATATATACTACATACATACTACATACATGCTACATACATACTGCATGCTACATACATACTACATACATACTACATGCATGCTACATACATACCACATACATACTACATGCTACATACATACCACATATATACTACATACATACAATACATTCATACAATACATACATAGACATACAGTACATATAACATAGAGTAACATACTTACCAATACTTGTCACATTGTTCCCCGAAGCCATTGTCTATTCCGGGATAAATATTAACATAACAAACCACAAAAATACTCACCCACGATCCGAAGCAGTCCACGAGTGTGTCCCACGACGATCTTGGGTAGAGAACTGCAGCATCAGATGATGCTGCCGTTCTCTACGGGCTGTAGGAATCCAATGACGGAAGGTAGGTATCCTTCCGCACTGTATTCCTCCGCCACTTAAAAAAAAAAAGTCCCTAGTCTCACTTTATGCCATTGCTGTGTGGGAATTTCCCACACAGCAATGGCATAAAGTGAGACTAGGGACTTTTTTTTTTTTAAGTGGCGGAGGAATACAGTGCGGAAGGATACCTACCTTCCGTCATTGGATTCCTGCAGCCCGTAGAGAACGGCAGCATCATCTGATGCTGCAGTTCTCTACCCAAGATCGTCGTGGGACACACTCGTGGACTGCTTCGGATCGTGGGTGAGTATTTTTGTGGTTTGTTATGTTAATATTTATCCCGGAATAGACAATGGCTTCGGGGAACAATGTGACAAGTATTGGTAAGTATGTTACTCTATGTTATATGTACTGTATGTCTATGTATGTATTGTATGAATGTATTGTATGTATGTAGTATATATGTGGTATGTATGTAGCATGTAGTATGTATGTGGTATGTATGTAGCATGTATGTAGCATGCATGTAGTATGTATGTAGTATGTATGTAGTATGTATGTAGTATATATGTAGTATGTAGTATGAATGTAGTATACATGTAGTATGTATGTAGCATGTAGTATGTAGCATGCATGTAGTATATATGTAGTATGTATGTAGTATGTATGTAGCATGCATGTAGTATATATGTACTATGTAGCATGTAGTATGTATGTAGCATGCATGTAGTATGTAGCATGTAGTATGTATGTAGCATGCATGTAGTATATATGTAGTATGTATGTAGTATGTATGTAGCATGCATGTAGTATGTATGTAGCATGTAGTATGTAGCATGCATGTAGTATATATGTAGTATGTAGCATGTAGTATGTATGTAGCATGCATGTAGTATATATGTGTTATGTATGTAGCATGTAGCATGCATGTAGTATGTATGTAGTATATATGTGGTATGTATGTAGCATGCAGTATGTATGTAGCATGCATGTAGTATATATGTAGTATGTATGTTGCATGTAGTATTTATGTAGTATGAATGTAGCATGTATGTAGTATGTAGTATGAATGTAGCATGTATGTAGTATGCATGTTGTATGTATGTAGCATGTAATTTTTTTTTTTTTTTTTTTTTTTTTACATTTAACACATTAGCCGGATGATGGGACTACTACTGTCCCATCATTGGCTAATGTGTCAATCACTGTCATGGTAGCAGGCATCGCCCGATGGGACTTGTAGTCCCATCGGACGATGCCTGCACAGACCCCCGGAGCCTGCACAGACCACCGGCAGGCCGGCACAGCCCCCCGGCAGGCCGGCACAGCCCCCCGGCAGGCCGGCACAGCCCCCCGGCAGGCCGGCACAGCCCCCCGGAGCCTGCACAGCCCCCCGGCAGGCCGGCACAGCCCCCCGGAGCCTGCACAGACCACCGGCAGGCCGGCACAGACCACCGGAGCCTGCACAGACCCCCTGGCAGGCCGGCACAGCCCCCCGAAAGGCCCGTACAGACCCCAGAGAGGCTGTACAAGGGCAGGAAAGGGTTTTTCTTATTCCGATACCGGAAGTCCCATAGACTTGAATGGGACTTCCGGTATCGGAATCGGCGATACCGATACTTTTTTTAAAGATCGGCCGATACCATCCGATACGATACTTTGAAGTATCGGACGGTATCGCTCAACTCTAGTTATAAATCATCTGCCGCCTTAGCTTTCAGCGCAGGATTCCCAATCCCAGCTCTCTGTTCTCCCTGTCTGGAGCAATGAGCTTGTTCAAATGTCCTGATATGTCTATGTATAAATACAGTAATAACAATATACATTCCAGAAGGAACAAACCACTGATGGATGAGGGTGTTATAGCAGAACTTGTCCTCAGCAGTACATCGACAGGTGAAAACTGCAGATATGCTGCTGATAACTTGATACTGTATGGGGATAGATTGATCTGCTAGTGATTGTTCTGTCCCCATCATTCTTCCTCAGCCAGAGTAAAGTGGCCGGGAAGCAAGCATTGAACGACTTCAATATTGTCAATCACACTTGTTTAGCGGCCTGAACTCAGCGCATGTAAATACAACTGAGATGTTTCTAGGTGATGATGCAATATGCCAAAGGTAGCCTCAAATGCACACGCAAGTACAAGAAATCCCAATGCGCGTTTTGTGTGTTGATACCTCGCTTTCTCAAGTAAGCAAGGGGGATTCTTGTACTTGCATGTGCACTTGGGGCTACCTTTGGCAGTATGGATAAATTTATCTTTTTGTGATCCTGATATTATTGGAGTATGTTGGGGAATAACTAACAAGTATAATGTGAACAAGGGTTACCTATAACCGACTAACTGAAAAAAACCGTATTAAAATATAACTTTTATTAAGTACAAAAATTTGTATACATCTTCTTTATGTCCATTTCCCCCTTTTTTTCCGTTTTGGGGCTATAATAGTATTGTGCAGTTTTTAACTGCTATGATTCAGGTTTTTCTGACCACATGATTGGATTGGCAGATTCAGCTGGTTAGATTTGGTTTGACTGCTATACCTTATCTCTTTCCAGCAATACAATAGCCCATTTTTTTTACTAGGCTTTATAATAGGGGACATCTGTGCAATTTTATATTGTTAATTTTGTACTTAATAAAAGTTATCTTTTAATAGGGCTATGTTGGGGATTATTTGCACATGAGGTTTAATGGACGACAGACATGGATATATTGCTTTAAATCTTTACCTCTGACTTACCTCGCTTCCAATACTCATCTGCAGTGTTGGTAACCTTTTCGTGCTAGTTACCAATTGCTTGTCTGTTTATTTTCCCTTGAGGGAATTTTAATGTGCATCTTTTGTGCCAATAAAATTTATCTTTTTAAGCGTAAAACAGTCCAGTTTTCTCTTTTTTTAATTTTGGTCCTCTAAGAAGCCTGACAGTAAGTATATTTTGGCTTAAAAATGCATCAAAAGAGATATATTAGGCTGTAGACTGACTATCAATGGTATTGATGTAATCTTGAGTTTCACTATTCATATTTACCCCTTAACTCCTCCGAGGTATTTTTGTTTTTGCGCTTTCATTTTTCGCTTCCCTTCTTCCCAGAGCTATAACTTTTTTTATTTTTCCATCAATATGGCTGTGTGAGGGCTTCTTTTTTGTGGGATGAGTTGTAATTTTGAACAACACTATTGTTTTTACCATGTCGTGTTCTAGAAAATGGGAAAAAAATTCTAAGTGCTGTGGAATTGCAAAAAAAGTGCAATCCCACACTTGACTTTTTTGTCACCGGTGGGAGGATTTCAGGCGCAATGGCCGGAAGCGCATGTTAAATGCCGCTGTCAAGAGTTTGACAGCAGTATTTAATGGGTTAATAGCCGTTGGTGGATCGCGATTCCACCCGTGGAAATTCTGGGCACATGTTAGCTGTTCAAAACAGGAAAGATCAAAGAGAGGGAGTCCAGCATCAGCATAAATGTACGCCCGATGTTGGAAAGGGGTTAATGTGTTATTCCTAACTGAGCACAGCATTTATGTGGATGCTTAGTGGATCTAAACTGATCCCATGTACCCTCAACGGTCATACACTGTATATACCATAGAAAAAGTTTTTTCGCACTCAAAATAAACTTCATAAACAAAGAGGTCCAGATTCATCAAGATCGGCAATGTTCATATGGGTCTTGGTGAGTCAGCATATTGGAGGTAAATGCTTCAACTTCTTTGAGAGGTGTATGCCTCTTAATGAAACTGGTGCTTCTGACAAGTGGCATGCACTTCATCACTAATCTTACTCCAGTCAGGGACTATAGTAAGATGTCTGGAGTAAGGAATGTCACAGTCCATTATAAATTAAACAAGCTGTGGGGTCTTGACACAGTTGCGCCCCTGTCCCACCCCTGATCCACCTGTTTCGGTGAAGCTATTCGTGAAAATTCCAAAAGTCACAACTTATTTGTGCAAGTCTGAATTGCACAAAACTTTAGCGACTTTTCTTAGCAATTTTAGAATTCTGGCGTAGTGACTTTGATGAATAGGGTTTGAGGTATTTATTTTTTACCTAGACACATACTACATCATGACAATTAGTGGCCATTGGAAAAACTGATTGACAAAGACCAGTAATTGTCGAAATACAGCATGTGCATTGGTGAATAAACTCCTCCTGGGGTTTGGCTTTGTTTTATGAGTTTGGTCATATACCATATATTGGAGGCATGTACTATATATATGGGGAGACAAATACAAATGCCACCACAAACCAAACCTTTCAGAATCTCTCCATGTTTCTTCTCAGATTTTGTCAACGCTGATTAATAAAGATGCCTTGGTCATGTGTCCATTCTGTGAATTGAGCTGACATGGGCACCTTGTGTTGTTTGCTAGCACTCCAATAATACTTTGATAAATGACAGTTCGGAAGAATGCTTCATTGAAAAAAAATGGTGCAACAGGCGTCAGTCCCATATTTCACTTTGTATTTACACAACAACTTTCAGCTTTTGTCCAAGTATTAGAGTACAGAATATTACTGTGCAACCCGCAGTTCTGCCTGAAACTACAGCTCCCAGCATGCTTCAGCACCAGCGTCTGGACACAGGTTTCTCACTGATGCTCTAGAGTATAGAAATGACTTAAGTGAACTGTAACTGATCTGAATTATAATTACCGTCACTCACCCTTTTGATGTGTGGTCAGGTATAGGTACAAATATAATGTGGGAACCTGATCTAAATATTAGTGTATTCAAATGTCGCTATATCAACACAATTTTGCAGTGATTTTCATAAAATCTTATTATAAATGTTCCTCAAGCAGAATAATCAAGGATAATTGTATATCTAGTGATTATATTGGGACTATTCAGATTCCAAGCCTAGGGCAGCACCACCTCTAAGTACAGCCCTACTCACTGACATATATGAGGCACCTGAATTTGGGTCTGGTGCAGACATCACGGTTCGTTCTCGGACCACAGTGCTAGACTTGTATAATCAATGTGAAAAAAATGGATGGCACTCACCTGTCTATAAAATCCAGTACTTATTTCAGAGATTAAAACATCTTCAGCAGAAGAATGGGAAAACAAGTGAGTGTGCGAGCGATGACGGCCGTTTCGCGCTATTGCGCTTCCATGGGTCAAAGACGACTCACACACTACTCTTCCCATTATCCCGCTGAAGATAAATACTGGATTTTGTAGCCCGGTGAGTGCCTTCCATTTTTCTTCTTCACATGGACTATTGGTATTGTTATTTTCTGGATAGGCACTGGAAGGTCCAGATTTAATGCCGAAAGCGTTTTGGTACATCTAGGAAATATTGTGCCTGAGGTGCATTGGCGGTACAGATTGCTTTGCTTGCTTGCATGGATTTTAGACTTGTATAACTGAACTGATACATTTCATGCATTATAAGAAACTACTAAAGAGATATATTTATCTCTCAGAGCATTGCTTACACTAGTCATAGCTGTGTCCGGATCACAACTGAGAGGACAGTTGGTATGTACGAGTGTGCTTTCTCCAACTGTAAAATAAAGGGTTCTCAATGCATAATTAGGGCTTATTTACATGGCTCACACCCGTCACCTCAACTGATCAGCTGATTTTTGCTACGGCTATTGTTGGCTACTGTAGTGCAGCAGCTGTTCTTCTGTCTGCAATGCACAGCACACAGCAGCTCCTTTCAAAGTTTTTATTTCAGGCCGTCAGAACAAAAATCAGTTTGGGTGTGACCTCAACGAAGATTGGTGTACCTTCACCGATCTGCTGTTTATGACATATCTTATAGATAGGTCATCAAATACCTGTGCTCCATCCGGCAACCCCATTAATGTCAAACAGGTTCAATGTCTGAGGATAAAGGACTGGGCTGCATGATTGTGGTATATCCCTGAAACTCTACAACATTTAGAGAAATTATACTTTAAAGAGCCACAGCAGTTGATTGACAAATCTCTCCCATAGCAAGAGATCTATCAATCACTTGAAGCAGTCCTAGGATAAGCCGGCTGGGGGAGAAGACTAGTCTAGTCTATTCCTAGAGTCCCCACTCAGATCTTTATAGATCATTTCAGAGAGGAATATACCTGGCTGCAATCGTAAAGTCAGGCTTTGACAGGTTCCTTTTTAGGTTTTGAAGGTGGGAGTACATACTATTGTTTTGCATTGTCGGGTCTTTAGTTCAGTTTACAAAAAATATGTCAGCACATTCCTTGAGACTGAAGCTAGGGGGGGATATCCCACTCATCTGGAGATTGTATTCTCTCCTGTGAGCACTGTCTTCATGTAGAACCAAAAATGTAACACCTAGCCTCCATATAGTATGCACATTTTCTCACTGGGCACATTGTATGATGCACTTTAAAAAATAACCTGTGAATCAAGCCTAGGGGCTCCTGAAGATGGCCGTATTGTCGCTCCGAGTGTGTTCTGACCAAACAATATATCAAACTCTGACCAATGTTATTCTATGGAGCTGTGCACATTTCTGATTTTTTTTTCCTCAGACAGAGTCTGACTGAGGAAAAAAATTGCAGCATGCTCGATTTGCTTCTGATATTCAGAGCGCACTCTGCCATGCAAGTCTATGAGTCCGTGGAAAACATTCGACTGCACTCAGATTAAATCCAAATGCACTCAGATTTCTGCGGACTGGAAAAATGGAGAAGATGGAGACCTTTTTTTCTCCATCTTCTCCTCATCTGAGTGTGTGATCCGCATAATCCAACTGATTCTCTCAGATGAAAGAATATACTGTGCGCTCGTCTGCACCTCGCCTTAGGATAATTTACTCTTCAATTTTCAAGGAAAACTGCCTAATTGTGGGAGCTGTCATGGCCACCACCATATAAATATTCTGAAAATCTGACAAAACAGGACATTTTTTATCAGTCTTCCGGAATCCCTAATTAACTGATTTCAGCCCCAGCATTTACCACTTTGGCTGGGTAGTAAATAAGATTTAGAGCCTTATATATCCAACCAAAAATGACATAGTCAGTCATCTTCCTCACAGTTAATAGATGCTGTTTACTATGATATGATCATGTGGTTAGGATTGAGTAACCAGATGTTGGGTTGTGGGAAAGTTAGAGGATAGCAATAAAAAAAAACTTTCAGTCATCCAAATTTAACATCAACATAAAAGTGATATTCCATCTATTACATCCATGGCATATTCATAGGAAATGCCTTTAATGAATAGTAGATGTGGAATCTACCAATGGCACACACATCCATCTCAAGAATGTATCTCCATTGAGCGGTGCTGTTAGTGGAGAGGTGGTTGGCAGTGCCATACAAATAACTAGGATTTCTGAACCCTTCTATGCAGAAAGCAGCAACTGATAATGCCTTGTTTGTGAGATCGATGTGGATCCCACTGAGGATAATGCCGTACATATACAAGATGGGGATAACTCTCTAAACCAATCATCCTATGTGGCATTAGGCTATATTCATATTTGTGTTAGATCTTCCGCTCCAAGCCTCAGTCACAGATTCTACACTATGTTTGTCTGGTTGCCATGGCAATGGAAATTCGACAACCACCATCAATAGTCAATACTAGCCAATTATCTTCTGGCGTCATCTCACGGATCTGGCACTGCCGTCATTTCTGATGGTCTGATCTGTCACAGGAGATGGAGAATACACATGTGAACAGAGCTTTACAGTATACAATGAGCATGTCTCGCTTGTAAAGAAAAATCTGAAAATATATTAAAGACAGTCAGGAAGTGTCTGTGTGGCTGTCTTCGAACCATGCCCCTTACTCCACGTCTTGCAGGCTGTAATGTGTACATACCTGAATGTTCCATGGTTATACGTCTTTCTGTCTTCTTGAACAAAGCTGCTTTGTTGGTCATGGGGTCAGAATATTTGTTTTCATCCTGAAAATCATAAAGTAGATGTGGTGTAATGATTCTTCCATAGACATTACCCTCAGTATAGTCCACTAAGGTCAGAGCTACTGCCAGTTCTAATTATATCCACGCGAGGTACTTCTCATAAAGAAGTGTAAAGCACTTGAAATTTTAGTCTTTAGTTTCTGTTCCAGATGAAGACATACATACTTCTGCTTTTACTTAGTTGGACTTATTTAGATAAAAACCATGCAGAAAAGTTCCTTAATATTTGGAACATCACAAGGGTTTTTATTTTCAGCGCCAAGGGGATCAAGAGTTCAAGACTTAGGACTAGAGTTGAGCGACTTTTGGTTTTTTAGGGTCGCGTTTCGTTTCGTGAAACCCGACTTTTCCAAAAGTCGGGTCGAGCAAGATCGTCCGATTATAGGGAAAAGTCGGGGTCGTCCCGAAACACGAAACCCAATGTAAGTCAATGGGGAATAAAAGTCGGCAGTGAGAGGAGGACAGGAAACACACCTACAGTGCCCATTTGAATGCCAAAAGCATCAATTCTTCTTACTTAAGCTTGTCAACCTTAATTAACTTCATAATACAAGTTACGCACTGAAAAATGGGGGTTATTTGGCTAAATTTGTGGGGGGGGAGGGCTGGCTGCAGGTTTTCATGTGCCCTGGGCGAAAGAGCGCCCCTTTAACACATACCACAACTCATCATGCTCCGATACGGCAGAGAAATAGCGGTATAGTACAATGAAAAATACCTCACTTTTTACATCTCATGACTAGGCCCATCTATTTCTCCATACAAAATCATTGGTCCCATATAATGTTTGAAACAGTATATGATGAGCTCCACATAATGCTACAGTATATGTTGGTCCCCATGGATGAAGCTCCACTGTCTTATGGGCCCAAATAATGCTCCAAACATAATGGGCCCCATTTCTAATGCTCTAGTGTATAATGGGCCCTGTAAATGCTGCTCCAGTGTCTGATGTCCACCTTTGGAATGTTCCAGTGTATGGTGGGCCCCATCTATCATTCTCCAGAGTATAGTGCTCCCCAAAAATTGCTGTCCCAACATTGAAAACAATCAAATAAGTCTCCTCGCTAGGGAATCCCTGTACTTGTCTGGACAAGTGCTGTAGCTTGCTTAACAGCTCGCCAGCCGTTCTCACGCCCAGTATGGATTGCACGTGATTGCACAAAGGTTAGAAAGGGTACCGTATCCCCGGATAACATGTATGGATAGCGTACACATTCAAAATATATGTCTATACAGCATGAGGCAGGCTCAGACGGTGTTAGGCCCAGTATGGATTGAACGTCATTGCACAAAGGTTAGAAGGGGTACCGTATCCCCGGATAACATGTATGGATAGCGTACACATTCAAAATATATGTCTATACAGCATGAGGCAGGCTCAGACGGTGTTAGGCCCAGTATGGATTGCACGTCATTGCACAAAGGTTAGAAAGGGTACCGTATCCCCGGATAACATGTATGGATAGCGTACACATTCAAAATATATGTCTATACAGCATGAGGCAGGCTCAGACGGTGTTAGGCCCAGTATGGATTGCACGTCATTGCACAAAGGTTAGAAGGGGTACCGTATCCCCGGATAACATGTATGGATAGCGCACACATTCAAAATATATGTCTATACAGCATGAGGCAGGCTCAGACGGTGTTAGGCCCAGTATGGATTGCACGTCATTGCACAAAGGTTAGAAAGGGTACCGTATCCCCAGATAACATGTATGGATAGCGTACACATTCAAAATATATGTCTATACAGCATGAGGCAGGCTCAGACGGTGTTAGGCCCAGTATGGATTGCACGTCATTGCACAAAGGTTAGAAGGGGTACCGTATCCCCGGATAACATGTATGGATAGCGTACACATTCAAAATATATGTCTATACAGCATGAGGCAGGCTCAGACGGTGTTAGGCCCAGTATGGATTGCACGTCATTGCACAAAGGTTAGAAAGGGTACCGTATCCCTGGATAACATGTATGGATAGCGTACACATTCAAAATATATGTCTCAGGAGGCAGGCTCAGACGGTGTCAGGCACAGTATGGATTTGACGGCCCAGATTACACAGCGGAGGAGCAGGGAGAGGTAAAGATTGCAAATGCTGGGGCCCTGGCCAAGCAAGGGGGGCCCACTCGTGGGCGTCGGTACTGGCACTGGGCCCCTCATAGTACAGCGGTGTGTCTGACGGCGGGTGTGCACCACCACCGTCAGAGACACTTGATTGCACTATGAGGCACCCTGTGCCAGTGCCCGCGCCCAAGAGTCGGCCTACCCACCTGTCCAGGGCAACGGCACTCGCACGGTGTCGTGCGGTAGGTGGTGACCCCGGCCATGGGGGGGGAGGCAGCACAGTTTTGGAGTTTTAGAAAGTGGCATATGTTGATGTTGGACATTCAGCTGATGCAAAAGGCGAAATAGGTGAAGTACCAGGAAGAGGTGGACCAAAGCAAGCCATTTTTCTGTCACCCTATGTGTCATCAGGGGAAGGTGGGACAAAATCCTTGGAAACCCATGCGTGGTTCATTTTAATGAAGGTTAGATCATCCACATTTTGGGTTGACAGATGGGTCCTTTTTTCTGTCAGGATTGATCCAGCTGCACTGAAGACTCTTTCCGATAGCACACTTGCAGCTGGGCAAGCGAGCTCCTGTAAGGCATATTGGGCCAATTCAGGTCAGGTGTCCAGTTTAGCGGCCCAATAGTCAAAGGGGAATGACCTGTGTGGGAGAACATCGATATGGGAGGAAAAGTAGTTTGTAACCATAGTTGACAACTGCTGTCTCCTGTCACTTTCCATCGATGCAGTATTACCAGTTGTGTGAGCGGTATTTGAAAAATCAGTCCACAACATTGTCATGAAACCCCTGTCTCCAACGCCACTTCTGCTGTGTGCACCATGAACACCTCTGCCAAGCTGCCCCCGGCCCGTACGGCTCTTGTGAGAACCATCACTGCTGCTGTGTGCTGGGAATGCCTCAAGCAACCGATTTACCAGAGTTGCTTGTTTATTAGCCAATATTAGGTCAAGGTTCTCCTGTGGCATGATGTTTTGTAATTTGCCTTTATAGCGTGGATCCAGGATGCTGGCCAACCAGTAGTCGTCATCGTTCATCATTTTGGCAATGCGGGGGTCCCTTTTTAGGATCCGCAAGGCATAATCTGACATGTGGGCCAATGTTCCCGGTGTCAATGATGCACTGCGAGTGCTGGGTGGAGGAGCACTTTCTGGCAAATCCACATCCCTCCAGTCACGCACAAACCCTGTACCAGACCTTGCCACGCCAACATTTTCACTTGCCCCACGAGATGCATCCTCCTCCCCTAAGTAATCATCCCCATCATCCTCCTCCTCCTCCTCCTCTTCTTCCTCCACCTCGTCCAGGAGAGGTCCCTGAGCAGACAATGGCTGAATGTCATCAAGGATTCCCTCCTCCTCTTCCTCCTCATCAACATTGGCTGCAGACGCCTGCTCCTTAAGGTGCGTCAAAGTTTGCATGAGCAGACGCATAAGTGGGATGCTCATGCTTAGGATGGCGTCGTCTGCGCTTACCAGCCGTGTGCATTCCTCAAAACACTGAAGGACTTTACAAAGGTCTTTCAGCTTCGACCACTGCACGCCTGTCAACTCCATGTCTGCGCTCAAAGTGCCTGGCCGTGTATCCTCCCACAAATGCATTATGGCCTGCCTCTGCTCGCACAGCCGCTCCACCATGTGCAGGGTGGAGTTCCACCTTGTTGCAATGTCGATAATGAGGCGATGGTTGGGAAGGTGGAGCAATCGCTGCAGCTTTTGCATACGAACGGAGTGTACAGGCGACCGGCGGATGTGCGCGCACAGTCTTCGCACCTTCTGGAGCAGGGCTGTTAACTCCGGATAATTTTTGAGGAAGCACTGCACCACCAGGTTCAAGGTGTGTGCCAAGCAAGGTATGTGGCTGAGTTTTGAAAGGGCTATGGCTGCCACAAAATTACGGCCGTTATCACTAACTACCTTGCCTGCCTCAAGATGTACACTACCCAGCCATGACTCAGTTTGTCGCTTCAAGTACTCGGCCAGCACCTCGGCGGTGTGTCTGTCGCCCAAACACATCATCTGCAACACAGCCTGCTGACGCTTTCCACTAGCTGCTCGATAGGGGGACACATCGTGTGCAACAGTGGCAGCTGCAGATGGAGTGCTCGTACGACTGCGCTCTGTGGACGAGCTTTCGCTTCTGGAGGAGGAGGAGGAGGAGGGTCGAACGCCTACAGCCAACTGTTTCCTATACCGTGGGCTAGGCAACACTGTCCCACCACCGATGTCCCCTGTGGACCCTGCATCCACCACATTAACCCAGTGCGCAGTGATGGACACGTAACGGCCCTGGCCATACCGACTGGACCATGCATCAGTTGTGAGGTGCACCTTTCCGCTCACTGACTGCTTGAGTGCATGGACAATGCGGTCTTTCACATGATGGTGGAGGGCTGGGATGGCTTTGCGAGAGAAGAAGTGGCGACTGGGTAGGTCATAGCGTGGTACTGCATAGGCCATGAGTTCGCGGAAAGCTGTGCTTTCCACCAACCGAAAGGGCATCATCTCAAACGAGATTAGTTTGGCAATGTGGGCGTTCAAACCCAGTGTACGCGGATGAGAGACTGAGTACTTTCTTGACCTACTCATAGTGTCTGGGAGGGTGAGTTGGACTTGAGAGCTGCATATGGTGGAAGTAGCGGTGGACAGGGCGGACTGAGAGAGGGTTGATGATGGTGATGGAGTTGGTGTTCTTTCTGATGGCCTAGAATCAGTCTTTCGTTGATATAACAGTGGGATTCCCTGACTGCTGTGGCCTTGCAACGACACCTCAACATTTGCTGCTGTGCTAACCGGTGGGCTTACAGTGGGGGAAACAATGTAGCGTTGCTGACTACCTTCGTTGTGATCAGTTGCACATGTGGCACTTGAGGTTTGGTGTTGTGTCCACGCTTGCAAGTGCATGCTGGTTAAATGTCTAAGCATGCAACTGGTATTCAAATTTTTCAGATTTTTCCCTCGGCTAAAGGTCTTTGCGCACTTCTTACAGATAACCTTGGCCTGATCATGAGGATTTTGTTCAAAAAAGTGCCACACTGCACTCTTCCTACTTTGGCAGACATTTTGCGGCCTAGCACGCTGTGATCTTTTGACCCTCTGGACAAGCTGTCCAGCAACTCTTTTGATGTTTGGAACCTGTCTTTGGAGTGCTCCGGGCCTGCCAGATAACAGCTGTTGCGATGTTGATGTCTGCTGTGGATGCTCCACATCTGAGCTGTTGGAAGCAGCACCCTCTTCCCCCAATGGATGCCAATCTGGGACAACAACTGGGTCATCCATCACCTCCTCTTCTATGTCATGTGCACCTTCCTCTGTGTCACCGTGTATGGTGGTATAGTGTGCGGGAAGGGGCACCTGAGTCTCATCAGGGTCAGAATCTGGCTCTGTACACTGCGAGGACAATGTAGTGCTCTGAGTGAATGTACCAGCAGAATCATCCATCAGCGGCTGTGCATCAGTGCACTCCATGTCAGATTCATCTTGGCCTGGGTAATTCACCATTTCACTTGATAATCCAGGCATGGTATGTGAAAACAGCTCCATGGAGTAATCAGTAGTATGGCCTGCGTCATCCTTCAATCTTGGTTGGGGTGAAGGACACAAGGAAAGGTGTTGTTCATGAACATGAGCCTCCAATGACGACTCAGTGCTTTTACTTTTTACAACTGAAGAAGAGGAGGCGATAGAGCTGGAGGCTGAGTCAGCAATGTAAGACAAAACTTTTTCCTGATGCTCTGCCTTTAAAAGCGGTTTGCCAACTCCTAGAAAACTAAGCGTTCGAGGCCTTATGTAGCCAGACGATGACGCAGGGTCAGCACCTCCTGCATTCGGTCCTATTTTGCTCTTGCCACTACCATCAGATCCACCACCAACACCATCATTACCAGCTGCCAACGCCCGCCCAATTCCACGGCCTCTTCCACCAGCCTTCCTCATTTTTGGTAGAAATGTAGACAAAATCCAACAAACTATATAGTAATGTAAAACAAGGTACAAGGTGTCTATAGGACAGGGGAGTTTTAGAATTTCTGCACACACTTGTGGACAGTGGACACTTGTGGATTGTGTGAGGCCCACTGATATCTGAGCGCTATGTGACACGCTCGATGGCACAGCTGCCTGTGACCAAAGTGACGAGAGGATAATGGAGATTTTGAATCTCTGCGTACACTTTTGGACACTGGACACTTGTGGATTGTGTGAGGCCCACTGATATCTGAGCGCTATGTGACACGCTCGATGGCACAGCTGCCTGTGACCAAAGTGACGAGAGGATAATGGAGATTTTGAATCTCTGCGTACACTTTTGGACACTGGACTCTTGTGGATGGTGTGAGGCCCACTGATATCTGAGCGCTATGTGACACGCTCGATGGCACAGCTGCCTGTGACCAAAGTGACGAGAGGATAATGGAGATTTTGAATCTCTGCGTACACTTTTGGACACTGGACACTTGTGGATGGTGTGAGGCCCACTGATATCTGAGCGCTATGTGACACGCTCCATGGCACAGCTGCCTGTGACCAAAGTGACGAGAGGATAATGGAGATTTTGAATCTCTGCGTACACTTTTGGACACTGGACACTTGTGGATTGTGTGAGGCCCACTGATATCTGAGCGCTATGTGACACGCTCGATGGCACAGCTGCCTGTGACCAAAGTGACGAGAGGATAATGGAGATTTTGTATCTCTGCGTACACTTTTGGACACTGGACACTTGTGGATGGTGTGAGGCCCACTGATATCTGAGCGCTATGTGACACGCTCGATGGCACAGCTGCCTGTGACCAAAGTGACGAGAGGATAATGGAGATTTTGAATCTCTGCGTACACTTTTGGACACTGGACACTTGTGGATGGTGTGAGGCCCACTGATATCTGAGCGCTATGTGACACGCTCGATGGCACAGCTGCCTGTGACCAAAGTGACGAGAGGATAATGGAGATTTTGAATCTCTGCGTACACTTTTGGACACTGGACACTTGTGGATGGTGTGAGGCCCACTGATATCTGAGCGCTATGTGACACGCTCGATGGCACAGCTGCCTGTGACCAAAGTGACGAGAGGATAATGGAGATTTTGAATCTCTGCGTACACTTTTGGACACTGGACACTTGTGGATGGTGTGAGGCCCACTGATATCTGAGCGCTATGTGACACGCTCGATGGCACAGCTGCCTGTGACCAAAGTGACGAGAGGATAATGGAGATTTTGAATCTCTGCGTACACTTTTGGACACTGGACACTTGTGGATGGTGTGAGGCCCACTGATATCTGAGCGCTATGTGACACGCTCGATGGCACAGCGGCCTGTGACCAAAGTGACGAGAGGATAATGGAGATTTTGAATCTCTGCGTACACTTTTGGACACTGGACACTTGTGGATTGTGTGAGGCCCACTGATATCTGAGCGCTATGTGACACGCTCGATGGCACAGCTGCCTGTGACCAAAGTGACGAGAGGATAATGGAGATTTTGAATCTCTGCATACACTTTTGGACACTGGACTCTTGTGGATGGTGTGAGGCCCACTGATATCTGAGCGCTATGTGACACACTCGATGGCACAGCTGCCTGTGACCAAAGTGACGAGAGGATAATGGAGATTTTGAATCTCTGCGTACACTTTTGGACACTGGACACTTGTGGATGGTGTGAGGCCCACTGATATCTGAGCGCTATGTGACACGCTCGATGGCACAGCTGCCTGTGACCAAAGTGACGAGAGGATAATGGAGATTTTGAATCTCTGCGTACACTTTTGGACACTGGACACTTGTGGATGGTGTGAGGCCCACTGATATCTGAGCGCTATGTGACACGCTCGATGGCACAGCTGCCTGTGACCAAAGTGACGAGAGGATAATGGAGATTTTGAATCTCTGCGTACACTTTTGGACACTGGACACTTGTGGATGGTGTGAGGCCCACTGATATCTGAGCGCTATGTGACACGCTCGATGGCACAGCTGCCTGTGACCAAAGTGACGAGAGGATAATGGAGATTTTGAATCTCTGCGTACACTTTTGGACACTGGACACTTGTGGATGGTGTGAGGCCCACTGATATCTGAGCGCTATGTGACACGCTCGATGGCACAGTTGCCTGTGACCAAAGTGACGAGAGGATAATGGAGATTTTGAATCTCTGCGTACACTTTTGGACACTGGACACTTGTGGATTGTGTGAGGCCCACTGATATCTGAGCGCTATGTGACACGCTCGATGGCACAGCTGCCTGTGACCAAAGTGACGAGAGGATAATGGAGATTTTGAATCTCTGCGTACACTTTTGGACACTGGACTCTTGTGGATTGTGTGAGGCCCACTGATATCTGAGCGCTATGTGACACGCTCGATGGCACAGCTGCCTGTGACCAAAGTGTCGAGAGGATAATGGAGATTTTGAATCTCTGCGTACACTTTTGGACACTGGACACTTGTGGATGGTGTGAGGCCCACTGATATCTGAGCGCTATGTGACACGCTCGATGGCACAGCTGCCTGTGACCAAAGTGACGAGAGGATAATGGAGATTTTGAATCTCTGCGTACACTTTTGGACACTGGACACTTGTGGATGGTGTGAGGCCCACTGATATCAGAGCGCTATGTGACACGCTCGATGGCACAGCTGCCTGTGACCAAAGTGACAAGAGGATAATGGAGATTTTGAATCTCTGCGTACACTTTTGGACACTGGACACTTGTGGATGGTGTGAGGCCCACTGATATCTGAGCGCTATGTGACACGCTCGATGGCACAGCTGCCTGTGACCAAAGTGACGAGAGGATAATGGAGATTTTGAATCTCTGCGTACACTTTTGGACACTGGACACTTGTGGATGGTGTGAGGCCCACTGATATCTGAGCGCTATGTGACACGCTCGATGGCACAGCTGCCTGTGACCAAAGTGACGAGAGGATAATGGAGATTTTGAATCTCTGCGTACACTTTTGGACACTGGACACTTGTGGATGGTGTGAGGCCCACTGATATCTGAGCGCTATGTGACACGCTCGATGGCACAGCTGCCTGTGACCAAAGTGACGAGAGGATAATGGAGATTTTGAATCTCTGCGTACACTTTTGGACACTGGACACTTGTGGATGGTGTGAGGCCCACTGATATCTGAGCGCTATGTGACACGCTCGATGGCACAGCTGCCTGTGACCAAAGTGACGAGAGGATAATGGAGATTTTGAATCTCTGCGTACACTTTTGGACACTGGACACTTGTGGATTGTGTGAGGCCCACTGATATCTGAGCGCTATGTGACACGCTCGATGGCACAGCTGCCTGTGACCAAAGTGACGAGAGGATAATGGAGATTTTGAATCTCTGCGTACACTTTTGGACACTGGACTCTTGTGGATTGTGTGAGGCCCACTGATATCTGAGCGCTATGTGACACGCTCGATGGCACAGCTGCCTGTGACCAAAGTGACGAGAGGATAATGGAGATTTTGAATCTCTGCGTACACTTTTGGACACTGGACACTTGTGGATTGTGTGAGGCCCACTGATATCTGAGCGCTATGTGACACGCTCGATGGCACAGCTGCCTGTGACCAAAGTGACGAGAGGATAATGGAGATTTTGAATCTCTGCGTACACTTTTGGACACTGGACACTTGTGGATGGTGTGAGGCCCACTGATATCTGAGCGCTATGTGACACGCTCGATGGCACAGCTGCCTGTGACCAAAGTGACGAGAGGATAATGGAGATTTTGAATCTCTGCGTACACTTTTGGACACTGGACACTTGTGGATTGTGTGAGGCCCACTGATATCTGAGCGCTATGTGACACGCTCGATGGCACAGCTGCCTGAGACCAAAGTGACGAGAGGATAATGGAGATTTTGAATCTCTGCGTACACTTTTGGACACTGGACACTTGTGGATGGTGTGAGGCCCACTGATATCTGAGCGCTATGTGACACGCTCGATGGCACAGCTGCCTGTGACCAAAGTGACGAGAGGATAATGGAGATTTTGAATCTCTGCGTACACTTTTGGACACTGGACACTTGTGGATGGTGTGAGGCCCACTGATATCTGAGCGCTATGTGACACGCTCGATGGCACAGCTGCCTGTGACCAAAGTGACGAGAGGATAATGGAGATTTTGAATCTCTGCGTACACTTTTGGACACTGGACACTTGTGGATGGTGTGAGGCCCACTGATATCTGAGCGCTATGTGACACGCTCGATGGCACAGCTGCCTGTGACCAAAGTGACGAGAGGATAATGGAGATTTTGAATCTCTGCGTACACTTTTGGACACTGGACACTTGTGGATGGTGTGAGGCCCACTGATATCTGAGCGCTATGTGACACGCTCGATGGCACAGCTGCCTGTGACCAAAGTGACGAGAGGATAATGGAGATTTTGAATCTCTGCGTACACTTTTGGACACTGGACACTTGTGGATGGTGTGAGGCCCACTGATATCTGAGCGCTATGTGACACGCTCGATGGCACAGCTGCCTGTGACCAAAGTGACGAGAGGATAATGGAGATTTTGAATCTCTGCGTACACTTTTGGACACTGGACACTTGTGGATGGTGTGATGCCCACTGATATCTGAGCGCTATGTGACACGCTCGATGGCACAGCTGCCTGTGACCAAAGTGACGAGAGGATAATGGAGATTTTGAATCTCTGCGTACACTTTTGGACACTGGACACTTGTGGATGGTGTGAGGCCCACTGATATCTGAGCGCTATGTGACACGCTCGATGGCACAGCTGCCTGTGACCAAAGTGACGAGAGGATAAGGGAGATTGGATTGCTTTTAAAAAAGCAGTTTGCGGAGCAGTGGGTAAACAGCAATGCCAGCGTGTCAGGAAGCCTTAAAAGGCAGCCCAACAACCAACACCACTGATACACCACAATATAGCCTCCCCTTGCACTGCACACACAGTGACTTGTGTGTTGTGCAGGCCAAATCGCCAGCAGCAGAAGCAGTTTTTTTGTCTTCTTCCCTGCCTAACGCTCTCCCTACAGAATCAGCAGCAACCTCTCCCTATACTAAGATCGGCAGAAGTAAGATGTCGGTCGGCGTGCACGCCCTTTTATACCCCCTGTGACGCCCACCAAAGCAAGCCAATCACTTGCATGCCCTTCTGAAAGATGGTGGTGACCCGTGCCTATGTCATCACGTTGCCCACAGTGTCCGTGGATCCTGATTGGCTGAAAAAGAGCGCAAAACAAACTTTTGAAACGCGACTTTGGCGCGTAAGTCGCCGACCTCGTGGCCGACCTCATCCTAGGGTCGGGTTTCGTTTTATGAAACCCGACTTTGCCAAAAGTCGGCGACTTTTGAATTTTTTCGACCCGTTTCGCTCAACTCTACTTAGGACCAGTAAAGTCAAATCTTCATCAGGCTTCCTTCATGTAGTGTGCACTCTTTAATGTTTGTAAATGCTTGTAAAATTATAATTGTCAGACATATGTGTTGCCTTTTCATTTTATTATATTCACAACACTTTTTTTTTTTGCTTTCTTCAAAACTAATAAGAGAAGCCTATGGGAGAACACACACACACAAAGTACATACCAAGAGCACACTGGAATGAAAAAAACACTGACCCAGAAACAACCAATAAGTAAAATGTATTATACTTGTTTGTTTTATATTTTAGTGAAAATTTTACAGGGAATCTGTCACCCTTTTTTTCGACTATGAGCTGCCGCCACAGACATCAGGGGCTTATCTACAGCATTTTGTAATGCTGTAGATAAGCCCCGATGTAACCTGAAAGATAAGAAAAAAGAGTTAAATTATACTCACCCCGGCGTTCGGTCCTGTCCGATGGGTGTCGCCATCCGGTCCGGCGCCTCCCATCTTCATACGATGACATCCTCTTCTTTCCTTCCCCTCGCGGCTCCTGCGCAGGCGCACTGCTCTGCCCTGTTGAGGGCATAGCAGAGTCCTGCAGTGCGCAGGTGCCGGAAGAGGTCTGGCGCTTGCGCATTGCAGTATTCTGCTCTACCCTCAACAGGGCAGAGCAGTGCACCTGCGCCAGAGCCACGACAGATAGGAAAGAAGAGGATGTCAAAGTTAGAAGATGGGAGGCGCCGGACCGCAACACCCATCGGACCAAGACCGAAAAAAGGAGTGACAGATTCCCTTTAAAGGACTGTCTGGCTCCGTTTGTTTGTATAAAGGGAGAAATCTGTTAAGCAAGCTGAGCTGGGCAGGGAGGACCCGCTTGTGTGATTGGTCTTCATGCTTACCTTGTTCCTGAAAGTCTTCTTGAATGCGTCTTATAGACGCCTCTCTATTTCTAAGCTGTGGGCTTGTTGTCGCCGGACAATACAAAGGTGACATCAACCCCACAAATATGAAACCAACTTGACACCACCACAGGGCAAGTGGAAAGAGCCGGGCAAAGTGCCATAATTGGTGCATCTAATAGATGTGCTTTTTCTTGGCATCTGTGGACTGCTATTTTCAGGCTGGGGGGGCAATATCCATGGCACCATACCTGCCTCAGAATACCAGCCCCCAGTTGTCTGCTTTAGCTTGGCTGGTTGTCAAAAATGAGGGGGAACCCCACGTGTTTTTTTTAAATTATTTATTTAAATAACTAAACACCATGGAGACCCATCTATTCTTGATAACCAACCTTGCTAACGCTGACAGCTGAGTGTTACAGCCCCCAGCTGTCAGTTTTACCTGGCCGGTTATCAACAATACAGGTGAACTCACGCCGTTTTTTTTTTTTAAAGTTATTTATTTAGAGCAGGTGCCCGATGATGAACATCAGCCGCCGCCTGCTCTCACTGTTATTAGATGCAGCAGGTGTAGGCATTGGAACAGTAGTCTCATCAGTCAATTCCAGTGACCGGAGGTAAACCTCTGATCACAGCTGTGGGCTCACTCTGTCATTTGACATTGTGGGAACCACGGCTCTCTTTGACCAGCGGTAATGATTTTACTGCCGATGAGAGGTTGCGTTTGCCACGCTGTCATGCACCTGACAGTAGGAGACACACCTGGTGTTCGGGCTGCCGAACCAAAACAGTAAGACTTCCAGTTGAAGTCCAGTTTCGGGGTCCGTGCCCGAACAGTGGGTGTTCGGTACGGACCCCAAACTTTACTGTTCGGGTTCACCCATCTCTACAGGTAAATACTTTTAAATTTTTAGTGTATTTTTATGTGGAAATGCAATAAAAATGTATATAAAGCAGGTATGACTGTATCAATATTATTTTGTCAAGGCAAATGACTGGAAGTGTGAAAAACAAAGCAGTTTTAATTAAACATGACACACCAAAAAGAGACAAAAAATGCATTGTCAAAAATGCAATAAAAACACAATTTCACTGCAATTTGACGTAAGGGAATTTGAGCATTATGAATTGGCCTGGCATTTGAAATCACATAGGCCCATGCTGTCCCCTTCCCCAAGCACCAGATGTGATATATCACTAATATTACCCTGGATAGAGGAAAGCAAGATTTACTACAAGACCAATATTTCTAATGATACCCGTGGCCTGCTGGGGTAAGTGACAGAGTTGGCGACTTGGTTCTCCATCACAACTCTTAACAGTATGGGTGTCTTGAGAACACCAATTCTGCTAATAACTTAGCAGTCAAGGTGGCCCACGACCAGGCAGGCCCTTCTGGCATTTGCCAGAACTACCAGATGGCCAGTTCGGCCCTGCTTGGTTGCTATGTTTTTGGGCAAAAATCAGTATTCTTTAGCAGAAACCATCCACTTCTTTGTCTGCAGTGGAAGTCAAGTAGGGATAAAACGCTCTTTAAAAAATCAGGTGATTTTTAATAAATAATTTAAAAAAATTAATAAATAGAAAACTGATCATAAATATAGCCAAGACTGAAAGGTATCCTCTTGTCTGGCACATTATAGAAAGTCTGTATGTGTGCTGTTCCGTCTAAGTTATGCTTCTATGGTAGATTGTATTATTTTCCATGTTGTGTATAATCTAGTCTTGCATGCGCTCTGCTGCCATCTGCTGGTCTTTTTTCTATATAGCAGTCTGCAGTTAATTAATCCTCATGGCATGCCTACCACTTCCGGATCAAGGTTCAGGGCTTCTCTTCCTTCTAGCAGCCATTGTTAGTTTCACTTTCTCTGGGAGAGACATGCTTTGCACCGAGCTGTGAAAGGCATCAGTACTCAACCACTTTGCTGTACCACCTTGGTTGTTACACCTGCATTTCTGGAGAAGTAGTGTATTACCAATCATACGCTGTATGTCCGGACTTCCAAATAAACAAGTCTGGACTTCACAATCCCTGGTGTGCATCATCTCTCCGGACGCCGAACAGCATTAGCCCTGTCTGCTCTGCATTGAGGAAACGGAAGGTAGGAATCTCTCCCAGTCCCAATCAACTACACCTCCATTCACCTCATGTGGGACCAGAACAATATGTGTCAGGACAAATGTAAGCTAAAAAGCCACCGAACTAAGATATACAGAACATAAATTTATTTTCAGTGTTTTGTTGTTATTTCTTTAGGACTTCGCTTAAGGTCCAACCTGTGGAAAAATAGCTGCAGTCAGGCTTGCCAGCCTAGTTTTACATAAAGTAATGCTCAAAATTTTTGCAAACATAAAACATACTCCTTTTAAAAGCCAAACATTCATGTCACGTCCTCAAAATAATGCTCAAGAAGTGAAAAAACAGAATTAAAAGGATAAAATTATATATAAGGATAACAAGATATGATGTAACAACAGAATAGTGACTGCAGCTCCAAGATCATCTCCAGTGAGGATCCGTCCAATAAAGACTTTTTTGGAAGAGTGATAGAAATAAAATGTAAAATGACAATTTGCGCCCTAATTGATTCCAGCAGATACCAGAGTGTTGTAGGCACAGTGATGTCTAATTACTCTGTACAGTATATGACAGGGCAAGAACGCTAGTAATGGTAGAATATTGATGCTTGAAATACTGGTTTAAACAATGCCACGGGCCATATTACATTATAAAATTTTGCACATAAACAGACTATTTGTTTGTTTTGCATTGGTTGCCTTTACTGAACTTTGCTATGGCAAAGTATTGACAGACATTTTACTATGTGAGTATATACAGTAGGCGAGGTCTTTCTGCTCCTGATTTATGATAAGTGAAGGGTAATGCACAATACTTTATTATAAGAGGACACCCTGGGCTACAGGAGAGTCGATAACAGATGCTATCGCTTGTATTTCCCTATTAAGCTGCATATGTTTACTGTGAAATCGTAATTAGACTAAGCAAATATCCATTTATAACGTAATCCTGTTTGTATAAATGTGCAGACATATGGCTGTCTTGAAACCATTGCTGAGCCTTCTTCCTAAATACGATTGGTCCAAAATAAAATGTTACCGTTTTTTGAACAGCATTGATATTTTCTCGATTTTACTTATGTATAAAGTGCTGCTTGAACATTATAGGAATTTTCAGATTGATAATGTTGGGATCCAATAACTATTAAATATCCCAATAATATGGGTCAGTGTTGATGATAATAAATGCAGACATAAATATTTCACAACCATATATTATATTATCATCTTATTATAAGCTTTCTTCAATCAGTAAAAGAACAACTAAAGAAATGAATATGAGTAAAAGAAATTGAAATTTGCAGATTGTCCTACAGGTGGATTTATAAAGTAAACAGGAAACCAACCTAAAAACGGGGTACGTACTATATTGTGACAAAGTGAAGTGGGACAATCTATAATACTAGAGTCCAGTAACAATGAAATTGTATAAATGGGTAGAAAACGGAAAAAATGGAGTCAGCTCCTCACATGTTGTAGGATTTAGCTGTGGAAATAGTTTGAGCGGTGAACGGATTGTCAGATCCGCACACCGCTGAGTTCAATAGAGCTGGAGGAAACTGAAGACGTCATAATCCTGCACAGAGATTAAAAAAATGAAACACATCAGCCTACGCGGGTTTCATTTTTTTTCTATATAGGTCTTTCTAATGTGGATACAATAAATAGTGATTTTTCACTTCACTTGTGTTGCTGAATTATCACATCTTCACTATTGTACAAGTGTCCTGTGTGAAGTCATCAGTACTAGAGTTGAGTGCCTTTGGTCGGATCGGGTTTCATGAAACAAAATATGTTTCAGATGAAACTAGTCCGACTAGGGCAAAAAAAGTCGGCGTTTCGTCCGAAACCCGACCCCAATGCAAGTCAATGGGAAATAAAAGTCGGCATTGAGCGGATGACATTCATCCACTCAATGCCGACTTTTATTCCCCATTGACTTGCATTGGAGTCTGGTTTCGGACAAAACTCCCACTTTTTTTTCCCTAGTCGGACCAGTTTCATCTGAAACAAATTTTGTTTCATGAAACCAGATCCAACCAAAGTCGCTCAACTCTAATCAGTACATATAGATGCAAACCAGAGTAACTATGCATGCGAGCCCACCCAAACCTACATATCCACAAAGATATAAAGGAGTTTAACAAGACGGGCGCTTCACATACAGCAAATGATAGAAGAATTGGTGAGGTGGCGGTGCGCTGCCCACTAAAAGTATAAAGTGCAATATTTAGCCAATAATATTACCTTTATTGAAGGCCATAAATTGACAGACAGATCACAAACCAGTTTTTGGCCCCAGACCGGAGCTTTTGTCAGGTAATCACCAGATCTGAAAACCGGCTTGCGATATGTCAATTTGTGAACTTCAATAGAGGTAATATTATTTGCTAAATATTACACTTTATAATTTTATTGGGCAGCGCACTGCCACCTCACCTACAGTATTCTTCCTCAATTCCTGAGTGTGTTCTCTCCTGGTGCAGTCCCCCACCTCCAAGATGAAGCTTGCCTACAGTCATCATACCCATACATAGCTTACATACCATTCATCGTTTTCTACTGTACCACTTGAGCGCCACCTAAATATTAGCTTTCCCCTCAAATACAGTAAAGGATCATCCACACCAGATGCACATTTTGCCATTGATACAGTAACTGAGACTGAGTCCATATTCTCAGGTTCAGTATTTGTTCCATATTTTACCTCAGTATTTGTAAGCCAAAACCAGGAGTGGGTGATTCAAGGAGAAGTGGTGACGTGTTTCTATTGTGCTTTTCCTCTGATTGTCCCACTCCTGATTTTGGCTTACACATACTGAGGTAAAGTCCTGACCAAATGCTGGATGTGTGAACGTGGCCTAACACTCATTTTAAGAATGAGAACGTTTTCGTTTTTAGCAGAAAAGTCTTCCCAGCTCAGCATGAGTTAGTAAAAATCCATGTGT
Organism: Dendrobates tinctorius; assembly: GCF_039654945.1. Taxonomy (NCBI): domain Eukaryota; kingdom Metazoa; phylum Chordata; class Amphibia; order Anura; family Dendrobatidae; genus Dendrobates; species Dendrobates tinctorius. The sequence continues at coordinate 74,179,943 of NW_027361728.1, read as the reverse complement.
TCCCCGTTGAATATTGTTGGTACAGTTTTTCTCAGAATTCACCACTGTCTTATTCCTTTGGTGTTCCTCCTGGAAATGTGCGTAGAAATTGAAAAGCCTATTGTTCACTGAATAGATAGTTCAGAATTGTCATTTGACAGAGCATACATCAATACACAAGTACTGGCTAAAACAAAAATAGCTTAATATGTGGTCACTGTGAATTAGTGAATAGCTTTGGATAGGTGCTTATCTGAATAGTTTTTGCGGTTTCCGAATAGCTGCATCGGGAACCCAAATACCGGGAGCGCTCCCGATGATCAGCTGTTCAGCTCCGTAGTTGCATGTGTCGTGGTTGTGTGAAAGTCACAACACATGCATAGAGAGCCCAACAAACAGGCTCTCCATGCATGGGTTGTGACTGTCACACAGCCGCGACACATGCAGATGTGGTGCCGAACAGCTGATTATCGGGAGCGCTCCAGGTACCCAGGTCCCCGATGCAGCTATTCAGAAACCGCTAGAACTTTTCGGATAACACTTATCCAAAACTATTCATTCATCCCTAGTGGTCACCCATCAACATCAATTTCAAGTTCAATAAAGATTCCATTCACTGGTCTCCAAACAATTTCATTTTTATGAAATGTCTGACTGACATCCATGTGTTACTGCATGAAAATGGTTGTAATGTCAGATCAGGCGTTGCTGTATCTGTAAGCTGCTGGACAAAAACATATGAGTTTTGTTGACTCCTTTTTTATGATAGATCAATCAAGGGTAGACTATTAACTTGATCCTTCTTGACACACCATGTGCTTGTTTTCCTCCATTGGATATATATTAACTGATTGACTTTCCTATTTTGCAAAACAAACAGCACCTAGTGTTGTCACAGACACTGGTCAGCAGGAGAGCAAGCTCAGTCAGCTTGAGGTGAGGCGCGTCAATCGGCCATTGCTAAACATTCCATTACTTTCAGGAAGAAGTTGGAGAGCTGCCATAAACTGGTGTGAACATGCCAGAAGTCACAATAATTTTCAACTTTTCAGTGTTTTATGCCAGAAGCATAAAAACGTTGATGCATTGGCCCATTTGACAATGATACAGCTAGGTCCTAAAGAACAATTTTCCCTTTTCATGACATTGTAAAAGCCTTTTCTTCAAGGAAAGAATTTTGCAATCACACACTTGAGTTGTCTTTTATGCTCTTTTAGGATTTTTATTGTCACTGGGGTTGGCTATTTGTTACTTTTTTAGGAATATATTTGGCTACTCCTAAAAGCTCTGCTATTTCTCTGGATAGGTTTGCTTTTTAATTTAAAGAAGCACTCTAATCAAAATTGCTATCCTCTTAATATATTGCAATCATCATATTATACAGCACTGTGAACTTCCAATTGCTCATTTTGCCATTCTATCCAGTTATTTCTTCTCTTTTCCATTAGGTCTATTATATCGTGCAATTAAAAACTGACTAGCTGAATCCTTCTAAGATCTATGTAGAAACAGCAAGTCTCTTTTCTCTGCATGAGTCACTGCAAAAGTCTCTGGCAGGGGGAGGAGCAGGAGCTGCTGGGTAAGGAGGTGAAGATGGGGGATAACTCATGCAGGGAAAAGAGACTTCCTGTTTCTATATAGAACAGAGAAAAGGGAAGAATCTGCTGGGTAGAAAGTAAAAGAGAGCAATTGTAAGTTGTAAGCTGTATACTATGATTGCAATATATGTCTATATATGAGAAACTGGGTCTGAGCAGAAAAAGTAAATTAATGTGCATGCAAAATGTAATTGCATATGAACACATGACCTTTACACAGAGAAAACCAAAAGCAAAACACAAAACAAATATCCTGGAATAAAAAAGTAAAAAAATATATTGCAAAAATTGCATGAAGGTAGTAATAATAGTAATAATAAGGGTATTTAGTTAACATAATTTTGATCAAAATAATGTAGAAGCCATCCCGCCACGTCACGGCAACCCTTGTGGGACAGTCCTAACTCTTGTATTTAAAACCTTTCCACTTATCAAGTGACGTAAATGTGAACAAGGACAGAGGGACTGAACCACCAGTAATAGTATAGGCCAGACAGGATGGATTTTCCAACTCAGAAACAGGGTGGTCACACCCTTATATGCACAGAATGCACAATGAAACAAATGAGAAACTGGGTCTGAGCAGAAAAAGTAAATTAATGTGCATGCAAAATGTAATTGCATATGAACACATGACCTTTACACAGAGAAAACCAAAAGCAAAACACAAAACAAATATCCTGGAATAAAAAAGTAAAAAAATATATTGCAAAAATTGCATGAAGGTAGTAATAATAGTAATAATAAGGGTATTTAGTTAACATAATTTTGATCAAAATAATGTAGAAGCCATCCCGCCACGTCACGGCAACCCTTGTGGGACAGTCCTATCTCTTGTATTTAAAACCTTTCCACTTGTCAAGTGACGTAAATGTGAACAAGGACAGAGGGATTGAAGTACCAGTACTATTATTACTACCTTCGTGCAATTTTTGCAATATATTTTTTTACTTTTTTATTCCAGGATATTTGTTTTGTGTTTTGCTTTTGGTTTTATATGTCTATATATGTATAAATATACATATTGTGCCTTGCTAAATACAGTTTATTCCCAGAAAAGAGAATGTAGCAGAAAAAAATCAACAAACACCAAATATCCAGCTAATGTCTCTTTTTGACAAGATATTTTTTGTTATCCATCACTTCTTTATTCAAGCCATTTTGTTACGAAATATTTGCAATAACAACAACCAGCAGATAATATTCCGCTACAGGTGTTGGGTAATATCCTTTAGAAGTAGAATCCTTATTTCTTGACTTATTAAATGCTTATTTTGAAATAATGATTTGCTTCTGTTAACACTTTCCCTAGTTATTTTTCTTAGGTGAGCAGTAGGCTTAAACCAACCTCAGGCTATCGTTACACACGTGCTTTAAAAAAATGTAATTCACTTTGTTTAGATGATTTGGATATAAACACAGGTGGTATATGAATATTGTAGATTCAAACATACACTTGTAAATCTTCAGGATCTACAATTTTCAGTATATAAATGTTGCACGATGATCATAGCGATGATTTTAATTTGATCACAATTTTGAATAATATTTCACATTTAGCCATAAATTGATTGAATTGTACAGATTATCAAGGTGTATAAATCACCCTTGGAAGTTAGATTTTTATTTCTAGTCTTGCAAATATTATAATAAATGTCAGTATTTAATCCCATGATACCCAGTAAAATCTCACCTGTTTGTTTAGAACAACATTCATTTTTGACTAAGGCTAAGTTCACACTAGCGTATGGCTGGTCTGCGTATGGCTGGTCTGTGTATGGCTGCGTACGTCCTCCCTGAAGCTACGCCTACGCTCCGCCTACTTCTGCATGCTTCCTGTGTTGTCCTATCTTTAACATTGGGTACGCAGGGACATGCGTTGTATGCGGATGTGTCCGCATGCGTTGTTTTGGTGTGCCCGCCGACCGCATGGGAACGCAACATGTTGCATTTCTGTGCGTTCGGCGGGCACGTCAAATCGCCGCATGCGGACGCATCCGCATACAACGCATGTAAGGACAACGCAAGACGCATACCGCATACAGAAGTAGGTGAAGCATAGGCGGAGCTTAAGATAGGACGTACACAGACCAGCTATACGCAAGTGTGAACTTAGCCTTACAAATATTACAGTGTCTTATGTCATGACTCAAAGTTACAATCGATGTCCGGGACTTACATATTGATAACTTATCCGTAGCGTAGGTTACCAATATGGGATTGTTGGGGGATAGACAGAGCCCTCAACCATCACCTGTCATCACTTCCACTACTATAAACGACCAGAAGTATTCAATGCATAGAATAGAACACTACAGCTCCATACATTATTTAGTGACTGCCGTCCAATTAATGCAATTCTTCTCCCATTCACTTGGTCATTAATATGTATAGTAAGTGCTGTACACCCCTTTAAGTCAGAAGGATCCCTTTTACATGCACTACTTCTTATATAGTAAATACAAAGCTGAGGGAGTTAACAATCTTTGGATTATTCCTTAGAAAGCTGAGTCCTGCCTAATGATATGAAAAGAAATACAAAATAGCCTAGCAATAGCCTTGGTTGTGTGTTACTATTACTTCTTGTTGCCCGGTGTACTTTTAGTTTTAGCAACAAAAGAGACCCAATACTAATGTTTATGGCTTTTCACTTTCTTGTTCTAAGTGCAAAACCTGCAATTAGTTCGCTTCATGCTATGTTAAATAAATCATTTCCCAATAAACTGAGAGATAAACAATTTGTAATGCATTTACTAGCAGGAGCAGTACTCCTCGGCCCCACTGACTAAACAAACAGGCTGTGATCTGATAACTGCTATTGCGCAGGCACGGGCAGCATCTCTTGGAGGAGGAATTTTTTTTTTCTCCAGTAAGATATTCACCGCTGGCGCATGCGCAGTAGCAGCTATCAGATCACAGATTTATACACCGATAGCTGCTACTGCACAGGCGTGGCGGGCGCCATTTTCAAATTAATATTTTTTTTCTAGCCGAATAACATTAAGAATATGTATTATTGGGACATGAAACATGCGATTATGCGGCAGAGCAGGAGCCATGGCTGGTGCCTACCTGCAGAAGGTTTTTTTTATACAGATATTAATTATGCAAATTAGGGGGCGGGTCAATGAGGGATCAGTGACCTGTCAGAAGCCATAGTGATGAATGCCTAATCAGAGCACCACATGAAGCCCCCCCACCCTCCCAACAGGCTGCCCCGGAGCACGAACATATTGTTAACTAAAAGCTGAAAATAAAGATTAACAACCACAAGACGGATTTCATCAACCAAGATGTCATTGTAATCAGCATAACGGCGCCTACCTGACACTGTCTGCAGGTTACTGTGCAAAATCCTGCTGACAGGTTCCCTTTAAGTATTGAAAAGTTGTCTTGCCCACTTGACTACTGATAAGGTCTTTCCCATCAATGTTGATGGATCCAGCCAGTATTGGATCCTCAGAACTGCTGCAAGCCAAATGAGCAGGTTTGTGGCGAGATATCTCCATTTGCCATTGATAAAGTTAACATAGTTGTTATGGTTGTGATACAATCAATTGAGTGAAAAAAATGAATAATAAAAGAGATACAATTCCATGTGGCTGCTATTCTTACATTTCACTAATTTATCCCTCTTGTAACGTATAGGAGGCATCATCAAGTCATGAATGTAACCAGAGAATGATTCATCTGTATGGAGTAGGAAGAGAGCGAGATGATGCCATACATCAAATTCGGAAACTGACCAAACATCTCTTAAAGATTCTGAATACAAATGGCACAAATGAATCTGCTGGTAAGTCCTCTTTGGTTTAATAAACATTATTTCTTGGGTGTTAGTAAAAAAGGATAAGACGGAATGGTTAACATTTGTACATTATAGTAGGAGCTCACAATAAACTCTTGCATACGTCTCTGACTTCTGGAAAGACCTATTTTCAGATAAATACTCTTGTCTATTAATGCACTAGTCTGAATGGATTGTAAAATATGGCAATCCCACCCTTCATTTACAGTACCTCAATATGATTTTGTGCACTTGCCTATTCTTAATGATGTACATGTGTCCTGGTGTCTTTTTAGCTGCTTATGCCTTCTTTTATCTACTAGTTTTGTTTCATTGTACTTTGATACATGTGACTAGAGTTGAGCAAGTTTGGTCGGATCGGGTTTCATGAAACAAAATTTGTTTCAGATGAAACTGGTCCGACTAGGGCAAAAAAAGTCGGAGTTTCGTCCGAAACACGACCCCAAATGCAAGTCAATGGGAAATAAAAGTTGGCATTGAGCAGATGACATTCATCCACTCAATGCCAACTTTTTATCCCCATTGACTTGCATTGGGGTCGGGTTTTGAACGAAACTCCGACTTTTTTTTCCCTAGTCGGACCAGTTTCATCTGAAACAAATTTTGTTTCATGAAACCCGAGCCGACCAATGTCGCTCAACTCTACATGTGACCTATTCTTTGTATGTATATGCTTGGCAATTTCATAATACTGTTCACGATTTCACATTTACTGGTTATCCAGGATTTTACTTATTTTGTGCTGTGGGGCAGGTATTTACTAACTACCTGCCTGTTCTGCTCAGCGCCTATCTATGCCATCTCAAAGTGGTGACTGACCGCTCCTGCTGGTGATTCTGCTGCTTCATTTGACCTCACATCAATAAAGCTGTTCTTCCTCTCTCTGTCTGCTCTGTCGGTAGTGTGTCACTAATGACGTCATGCAGATAGGCAGACAGCATCCCACAGTTAGGCAGAAGGAGCCAGATGCCAATCAGCATGACATCAGCAAGAATACCGCATTAGCAGAGTGCAGCAGAAGAGAAGAAGCTGCTCTGTTGATGTGACATCACCAGAAGCTGCTGAATCACCAGCAGGAGCGGTCTGTGACCTCTCTGAGACAGCAGTGATCAGGGCCGAGCACCACAGGCAGTTAGATAGCAACTACCTATCTGTAAGTTCTTAGCCCAAAGTAAAATGTAAGCAAAGTCTGGGATACTTTAACATACTAAGAAAAGAATTTGATTTTGTAATTTGCATTCATTACTATAATATGCTAATTTCACACTAGTCTTTTTTTATGCATTTTTATGCTAATTTTCAGTTGCTTTTTACAGTACCAGCAAAGCCTATGAGATTTCAGAAATCTCATGCACACACATGGTTTTTTTATCAGTATTTTGTGCTTTGCATGGTTTTTTGGACATAGAAGTGATATGCTCTATCAGCATTTTTCTGCTTTTTTTTCAGCATTTTTCACCCATTGACTTGAATGGGTGCTGAAAAAATGTATCAAAAAAGCAGGTATCAGGTCTTGCTGCATTTTTTGTGCCAAAACCTTATTCTATGACATCACCAGAAGCTGCTGAATCGCCAGCAGGAGCGGTCTGTGACCTCTTTGAGACAGCAGTGATCAGCGCCGAGCACAACAGGCAGGTAGATAGCAACTACCTGCCTGTAAGTTCTTAGCCGAAAGTAAAATAACTTCATTAAGTTGCAAACAATCTAAACTTGTAAGGCCTCTTTCACACTTCAGTTTTTTGCATCAGTCATAATCCGCCAAAAGGACGGATGGCGGATCCGTTGTAGTACTGATGACAACGGATGCCACCCTTCCGTTTTTTTGACGGATCCGACAAATGAAGAATTTTAAAGGAATCGCGGCCTGGAAAAGGAGAGAGAGAGAGAGAGAGAGAGAATTTTTTTTGTCCTTGTCCGGCAGCCAGAAAGAATTTCGGGTTAAAACAGTGTCTGGAGGATCCGCCAGAAAAAAAAAACGTTGCAAGCTCCGTTTTGAAATCTTTGAGGATGATAACGGACAGCAACTTTTGGTGGATCCGCAAAAAAAACGGATGCAACGGACGGCAATCCGTCACAATCCGCCCATAATGCAAGTCAATGGGGAAAAAAACGGATCCTCAAAAAAAAATTGCAGATCCGTTTTTTTCAAAACCTGGCGGATTGTGACTGATTGTAAAAAACTGAAGTGTGAAAGAGGCCTTAGCCTTTTTGCTACTTGTGTATCAGTCATAATCACAGTCATAGCAACATCAGCATGAACATACTGACATTTTTTGCCAGGTAATAATGGTTAAAGCTCCTGTGTGGTCCCTGCCTTGGAGAGGTTGTCTTCCTCATTTTAAAATTATCATTTTAAAAATGGGTCGAGTATGCCATAAAAATAAAAAAAAATTCTCCCAATTTAGGCAGCTCTTCTATACTACTGATGCCTCTCCAGGCTTCTTTCTTAGTTTCCAGATAGGCATGACCTATGACCACTGCCGCCAATCACTGACCACAGCGCTAATCTGTTGGTCACTCCTCTGGCCCCTGTTTAACATGCACCATCTCCACTGGAAGAGGAAGCAAGGAGACCTACGAGTGACCTGGGCAGTGTTACAAAAGGGGAATGGAAGACTGGTAGAAGAGTATAATTTTTTAATTGTTTGATTAAGGTAGGTCTGTTGTAGCTTAAAAAAGGGGTGGACAACCCTCTAAAATTTGTGTCAAGGACAAGGAATTATATATGTATATTTTATCTGACCCATGTCCCAGGCACCTTGCACTGTGTGATGGGCTTCATAGTGACAGAGAGCAAGAGGCGTCACGATGATGGGCCACCCTAAACTGTGACATTGAGGATGCAGAGCTCACTCACAGACAGCTGCTAAGACCTTCCTTTTGCAAGCAAAGCACTCGGCACTTCTTTGTACTGACTTTTGTTCCCACAGTCACAGCATGTGCATAGTAATGTAGTGACAGCCATGGCACTGAGTTCAGGAAAGCAGTGAGCGCTCTTATCTCCAGCAGAAGGATGCCCTGCGCTGCTCACCAAGGAGGATGCAGAGCTCAGAGGATACAACAGATCATCAATTTAGTGGGTCCTACATGTGAGTAGGCCGGAGGGCAACCACCTGCACCCCCTTTAGCTACCAAGGCTATAATCATAAACTGTGCTGCACCTATTAAAATTACAGATAGAGGACTGCATAAGAACCCCATAAAGACGTGAGGTGTATGTCCTGGGGTGCACATAAGACAGGTTGGGAATAAAAGCCCTGCACGACTGACCCTGGCACCCGACTCCTCCTTTACACATTATCCCCTGTGCAATTTGCCATTTAATAACTTTAATCTCCACATATATAACCGATAAAAGTCAGGTTTATATTACTACAGATATATTAAAGGAGTTCTTTGACACTTTTTGAAAATTATCAAGAAGAAAGGGTGTCATAATAAAATAAAAAAAAATGTTATTTACCCCTCCGAATCTCTGCTGCTCCTGCCTTGATTCCTCGATGGCATCTGCCAAGATCAGAAGTGAAGACGTCCCATCCATTCAGTAAACCTAACCTCAGAGCCAATCATGGTCCTAGGCGGAGATACCACTGGAGGTGTCAGGGGTTTGGAGTGTTACGTAACAATTATTTATTTATTTTTTTTTATCAGGATCCTTGCTTCTGGCCTGTTTTGAAAAAATGATGGAAAACCTCCTTCTTCCCATTTACTTTACAATGTGCATATTATCAATTGAAGACAGCAATTCAGTAATTGGCACTTTTAGGGTTAATGTTGGCTACTAAGTAGCAAAGCTGGAGGTGATGGCAAATGTTGCCTTACAGAGGCCGTGACCTTGGCTAATGAAGGTGAAATGTATGTTATTCGCACAGCATCAGAATATTTCTGTGTGCAGCAGAACTAACTTGAGACTGAAGTGATTGGCCATTATCACTTCTTACCTTTCACTAGAAAGTTTTCAGAAAGCAAGATATGATTAGAAAAAGTTCTAATATTTTCTCCTAAAGTCAGTCAACAGGACAATGCGGGAGCAGATTATACACATCAGGCTGCACAGCGATCCGAACAAAGAGTAACAAAAACTCAAATTACTGAGTACTGTCCAAATGTATTCTGTGTTAGGAATTTACCATATTTCCAATGTTATCATCATTTGTTATATTCTTGCTTGTGTGCTGCTGGTATAGAGCTTCCTCCCGCTTTCTCTTACAGCAGAGCTGTGCTAATCGCCGCCTATGCACTGTCACATCTCACGTACTTCCCATTAGTACATCTGCAGAACATTAGTGGCATCAGAGAACAGATATCCCTTTTTATAGTGAAATTAATGTTTTATAGTGAAATGTTCTCCTAAAATACATGTTCTGTAGGAGCTAATGATATTACTGCGTTCCGCAGTGACTGATTGTAGAGCGCCTTGAATTTAGGACAAAGACAGAACAAACATTAACGTGAGCCAGTCTGTTTTCTAATGTTTTACCAAACAAGAATCCAAGATGGATGTTACAACAGCACTGGAATATACGATGGGGATAAATCAAATGCTAAATCACAGATAGGAAATTACAGCCAGGAGCTGGTCAGTATGTAGTTTGTTAAGGTTGTGATGAGCGAAATTATGCCAAGTCTTGGGGTTCCGATTCGTTAAGGGTTGAGTATCATACACCAATCTTAATGTGGGGCAGGCAGGAATAAGATGCGCCAAATTCACTAAAAGGCACTCACCACTTAATGAGTTTGCCGCATCTTATCAGTGACAGGCGCCTCCATGCGGCTCCCTAGAAATGTTGCTCCATTTTTCTGGCATAATAAATGCCACCACTATTGATGAATTTTACAGGCATCTGAAGCCGTGCCTCCTCCAGCCCAGGCTCCTCTCAAACGTTGCCCATTTTGGCAGAGCTGAACGAAACTGGTTTGTTTCCACTCAAAGTCGCTAGCCTTTTGTGCAAATTTAGTGATTTTCATAGTTTTGTGCACCAGACTAGAGTAAACACTTTGATGAATTGGGGCCTAAATGTCCACCTTAAAGCTAAAATAGTGTATGTCGCACTGAAATGCAGCATTTACTAGTATTATAATGGACCTGTTCTTTTACCTCACTCTTGTTTAACCCTGAACTTTGTGAGAAGTTCACAAAAATTAACATTAGTAGTGATGAGCGAGTATGCATGTTGCTCGGGTTTTCCCGAGCATGCTCAGGTGGTCTCCGAGTATTTGGAAGTGCTTATTCTGCTGCAGCAGCTGCATGATTTGTGGCTACTTGATAGCCTGAATACATGTGGGAATTCCCTAGCAAACAGGCAACCCCCACATGTATTCAGGCTGTCAAGTAGCCGCAAATCATGCAGCTACGGCAGCAGAATGAGCACTTCCAAATACTCGGAGACCACCAGAGCATGCTCGGGAAAACCCAAGCAACGAGTATACTCGCTCATCACTAAACTTAACATTAAGGGTGTGTGCACATGTTGCGGTTTTTGCTGCGGATCCGCAGCGGATTTGGTCCTGCGGATCTGCAGCAGTTTCCATGCGGCTTACAGTACCATGTAAACCTATGGAAAACCAAATCTGTGCAGATGCTGCAGAAAATTCAGCGCAGATTTGGCGCGGTTTATTTTCCGCAGCATGCCACTTCTTTTTTGCGGAACCGCAGCTGCATTCCATTCCGGGACATACAAAATCTCTCTCTCTCGGATTTCTGTGAACTCACACATTGAAGAAGATGGAGACAATTTTTTCCATCTTCTCCTCAGTGTTCGCTGATTCTCTCATCCGAAAGAATCAGCTCACACTATGCTGACACTGATCAAATCGCATCAAAGTTTGATCAGACTGTCATTAGCATAATCGACCCGATTCTCTTGGGTGAGAGAATCTACGGTCATGTGACCTCGGCCTAAGGTTGGTTTTTACAATGAAAGATTTCTGTCCATAACTAGTGAAGATTGACAATGCCTCGAGGCAATTAACACTCATTTAGAGCCCTTTTATATAGGTTGATACAAACTTTATGAGGTTGAATAATCATTACTATGATTGTTCTCTTTCTATATGGTCTGCATACTGTTGGCAGCACATTCCCTGGTTACACAGGCCAATGTGCTGTCGACAATGTAGATTTTTTGAATATGAATAAATGATGGCTGACGGTTTGCAATTATCCACAATATACACTCATTTGGCCGTTTATTGGAATGTAAGAGCATTTTCTCCATTATTACTTCTTTATCTCACACTTCTCCAAGCCCCTTTACAAATGTCAGCATTGTAGGTTTTATTTTATCCTGATAAAAACCATAGTGTACATGAACAGAGCAGAAGTCGCTATCTCGTTTTTGCGCTCTTTACATTCCATATTTACATGAATAGCTGTGAATGATGGTAGCTGACATGTTAACCTTTGATTAAAGTTTTATTCCTGTTAGTGCGTTTTAAAGGTCACGCTTTAACAAGCATTTCTTTCATCCCTTTATTTTTTAGTACACAATGGGTATACGGTACCCATTAATAGGGGGAAGACAAATGAGTTCTTTTACATCTGTTGTATCTGCTGGAGTACCCCATTTTCAAATTTAGGGATTCCTAAAATAACAAAACTATCACAGGTCTGGCAACTGAAGCCCTCACAAATCAAGGAGTCTGCACAGCATAGAGTATTATATTTTGTTCCCCTTCACGCAAACATGAAATACATGGTAAGTTTGAGTCCTCCAGACCAAGACACTCTCTTCATGGAGGCATAAACTCATAGATGGGAGTCCAGAGCACCCCCCAGTTTGAGATGCACATGTCTCACTAATATCCATGAACAGGGCTGTGACACTAAGAAGGAAGGTAGCTGTAACTTAGTGATTAAGTTGTAGTTACAGTATTTTTCATTTAAGGAATTACACTAATACAATTTTGTCTCTTCTATTTCTTTGGAGATTATGGACAAATGGTGAGAAAGAGCAAGCAGGAAGCATTTCTCGCGCTAGAGAGCACTTTTTCCAGGCTGCAGCACTGGTCCTACTTCAATCAACATCATGTCACATCCCAGGTATTTCCATGATCAGTTTTCCTCATTTTTGTACCATTGCTTTATGATGAGGCAGAATGAGGTGGGTGATCATTTCTTCAGAAGGACAATTCAAAAGTGTCTGCTTTAAGTCCTCTTATTTCTGGTTAGGAACCTTTGTTTTTTTTTGTATTTTAATGTGCTCTTTAGACCATAATTGCTCTAACTCTGAGGATGTTTTCACCACGCAGCCAGGTGTAAACTCATAAAACCTATTCTTCATTATGGCACTGTAAATGCTCAACAAGTGGTGCGGTGCTCCTAATGTATTGTACCCAGATTACATAAATTACTGCTAAACCCTCTTATCGTGGAAATGAGCATAAAAATATGTTTTTCATATCACTAATCTACAGAATACAGGACTTGTGGTACTATGTGCAATCGAAGCCACTGCCATAGAAATATATGTAAAGGTGGCCGCAGACATAGACAGAAGTAGGATGGTGGTTAAACAGTCCATGAACAGTTGATCAACTGGCAAATGATTTCTCCACCAGTTCAGTCGTACTCATTTTAGACGATATTATCTGTGACAGCTGCTCAAAATATCCATGTTTAACCAAACTGAGCAAAAAACAGATGATGTTTTGGGGATCAATATGGGAACCTTCCTTTCCAGTAAGATCTTTCGTTGACACTCTGGTTAAGGCGATCGTTCATTGTAAAATTTCACCCAACACATTATTCCCTTACTGAAAATAGTCCATTTTGATCAGCTTAATCAGACTGTATGTGCGTTATATAAGGGAGTGTTCACACAATGCTGACTGCAGAAATCTAGATTGAAAAATTCATTCCATACATCTAAATCAGGCTGTTTCAGATGGAGGGAGGAGACGCAGAAATTTCTACACAAAGTGTGTCTATATTAAGTTATAGTACGGTATTTCTCTCTTTTATAAAGGTGTGCGGGATGGAGTAAAAAAAAGTCTTAGCCTTTCTTTACATGTAAAATGCACACCGGCAAAAATTATATCAAAATGATGAATATTAAGAACCGTACAACTCACCGTAGGTCATAACTGTAGGAAAATAACCTTCTCAATGCATTTTTGTCTCGTCGATACATTAACACATGTATTTATACTACATGTGAAGCGACACAGCGGTCTACAATTTCCAGCATTTTTGTTCATTTGACAAAAAGAATCATCGCACAATGACTGACGCATTTCAGAATTACACAGCATGAGATAAGTACACACCATGTTATTAAAGAGAAAGCTACAAAATATTCCAGCACCGACACTGGAGCCCTCTGTGATCCACCTGATATCAGCGTTATCATAAACCATGAAATCTTGATATCAACCCAACAACATTCACCATTTTTCAGTGTTTTCTAAAGTGTAAAAAAAAATCTCTATAGAAAATGTGAAATTTGACTATTTTCCTGGACCCTGCCATTATTAAACAGATGAAAAGTACTTACGTGAAGCCACACGTTCTCCCGTCATGGGCCGTAACTTGCTGTTCAGAGATGACTGTTCTGAGGTTTGGATGGTTTTTCTTCACAGATATCTTGTAATGTGCTGGAACAAATTGCAAGCTTCACTTCTGGGACTTCTTACCATCTTCCTTTGGCTCATCATGTCCAACTTATATTTGATTTAATGGAACCTGCCCTCAATGTCAATGGACTCATTGATTTTGCTGTACAGGTAACAACAGAGACTTCTCTCAGGCTAATGTTGTTCTTGGGTGAATGGTGTACACCGGAAAGCTGCGTTGTTCCAAGGCAGTAAATAATAGCAGCCTTGCACTGGAGATTGTCTTATTAAACAGACTGTGCCTGGAGCCAGACATTAATCTCATTGTGCTACCATGCAAATACAGGGCTTCTATAGAAATCTTGTGTTCTTTTAAATATACAGCACAGGCGTGGAAACTTTCTGAAATTTGGCTTCTATTGATCTGGTCATTTTAATGGACTTGGGTAAAATAATTACTAAGGTTGCGCAAAGTTTGTAACTTGTCTAACGGAAAACGTCTTGATTGCTTCATACTCTGTTTTAGGTTAAGCATGATATACTACTGTTCATGTACCATGAATTATTAAGGAACATGTCAAAAAATATAAAGGCTACGTTCACATACAGTGCATTTCTATGAGAATAATTAGTATTGTATTCAGTAATGTTACGCTTGGACGCGGCTGCAGCTTTAAAAAACAGACATTTTAGAAGAAGAGAACGCATTACACAATGTTCACATAAGCCCGTAGCTGCCAGTTTAACCTTACAGTTTATTATAATAACTTTCATTAGAAGTATAAGGGAATTCATTGGCTGATTGTCCAACATTCAATATCTGGATTCTGCAAGGAGAAGAATGTAAGAAGAATACAATGGAGTGGGCACATTAGAAGACTCATTCATTTGTATGAATCGTTCTGAAATGCTTGTAGATTTTTAACAACTAATTTCAGGTTTGAATTAGAGATAAATTAAGGGAGGAAAGCGTGTATATGTATAATGAAGGATCAAAATATCACCACTAGGGGCGCTCACTGCAATGATGACTGTAGTAATCTGTTCACAATTAACTCTCCCCAAGGAACGTAAAGAGAAGCATAAAATGAATTTATAAGAACTATAAATAAATTATAGATACATTTTTCGGCACTAGAACACCACAAACAACCCTTGACTGTCCTCCACTGTACTGTATAGTATAATGCTGTACTAACTATATTTGTATATAACATTTGCTGTATTAACTGTGAATTTCTACACCAGAGACACTAGTTGGTGCATGGTAACTGTAGACTTCTAGGGTTAATACTATAAATAACCGTTATAAGAAGTAAAATGATACGCAACTAAGGCTACTTTCACACATCAGGTTTTCGGCGTCAGGCGCGATCCGGCGTCGTGCCGGAACGCCGGATCCGGCAAATGTTTAGTAAAACCGGATGTGACGGATCCGGTTTTCTGCCGGATCCGTCTTTTTCTTGACAGACAAAACCGGATCCGTCTCATCCGGTTCATCCGTTTTTCTATCCGTTTTTCGACGGATTACGCCGGATCCGGTTTTTAAAATTGACCCTTGTGGCCTTCCGAACGGGATTGGCTACTGGAAAACTAGATATAGCATGTTCCTACAGCCCTTCTTTGACAGGTTGTAGAGAAGAAAGTGCAGGTTGGAGAGAAGAGCAAGTTACTGGCGAAGATGGATGTTGTCATTGGAAATATTACCACTAGAAGTTCTGTGACGGTTTCAGGGACAATTTTCCACTATACTTTATGTCACCTCAAGGCAGAGTACACTGGGATGACAGAGTGTGAGAGATTTTTGCCCTAAACTTGTGTACCTTCTGGACCAACAGTATATACCTTTGCCAACCAAAGTTGGCTATCTTGTCATGGTCTTACTATTTTTACCTTTAGGCCACAGGTGTGTACCTGGTTGTGTTTTATGCAAAGTATTTCACCTTTTAACAAAAGTTGTGTACATTGGTAGGAAATCACCAACGATAAACACAACTTTTTAAGTGAAATACTTTGCTTCAAACACAACCAGGAACACAACTGTGGCAAAAAGCTAAAATTTACCCACAGTTATACCTGGTTTTGAATACCTTTTTACCTTTGAAATACCCTGTATTTAACCTTTTTTTAAAACATAGTTCGCCGCAGAAAGAAATGACAGACAACCATTGTGAAACGATAATTTAACTTTTATTTAATTTTTTTTTTTTTTGTAAAATGTTTTTAAAGTGCAAAAAAACTTTTTTAGAAAGGTTTTAAACCCAATGGGCATTTTTATTACAAAAAACACACATTACAATTCTGTGTACTGTGGGGTGGAAATACTGCTGGTGGGGCTGCGGGACACTTCGACACTGGGTGTGTGGAGAGAGGACTGGGATCTTGGTGGGGAAGGAACAGTTAGAGGTGAAGGTGTGGAAAAAGCTACAGAATGGGTGGACATGTGGGAGGCAGAAGAGGTGGTGGGCGGTGGAGTGGAGGGTTGGGCAGGGACTGTAGGAGCAGATGATGTTGATGGAAAGTTGTATGGGGAAGGAGTTTGGTACGGGGAAGGAGTTTGGTACGGGAAAGGAGTTTGGTATGGGGCAGGTTGCTGGAAGTGGGGAGATGACTGGTACTGGGGAGGTTGCTGGTACTGGGGAGGTTGCTGGTACTGGGCAGGTTGCTGGTATGTAGTAGGAGGGGGGAGGATGAAAAGTGGCTGGAGGGGATGCAGATGTAATAGGAGGGGGAGGATGGAAAGTGGCTGGAGGGGGTGCAGGTGGAGGAACTACAGTGGTGGGAGGTGAAGGTTGGGAGGTAACCTGCTGTAGAGCACCGTGGCACGAATGCATTACATGCATCTGCTGGGCAGGAGAGAGCGTTTCCATGCGCTCCACAACAGACCTGAAAAAGGTGTGGTTTGGCGAAGATCTTGCTTCTGAATGCATGGTTTGTAGAAGTGTCTTCACCTCCAGAATGCTGGAGTTGATCTGCTGAAAGCCTGCGGAGATTTGCTCTGACAAGACTTTGAGACAGTTCTGGAAAGATGCATTCAGATGCAATAACTCTTGCGCATAAGTCTTTTCCTGACCCCTCTGCCGCTGTCGCCCAGTACCCGCAGGTGTACTAGAGGCGGCAGGGGCAGAAGGGTGGGGTAAAGGGAAAGCGATCTCCTCACCAGCAGCTTCATGTAATGTAGGCGGCCACAATGCTCCTGTGCTGGTGGATGGGACAGATGGGTCGAATGTGTGGGAAGGCAGGGAAGGTGCAGATGTACCGGGGCGGTCGAAGTGTCCCTCGGTGCCGGTCTCCTCAGGGATCGCCTCAGAAGGGTCCAATCGTGCAGGCTCCCGAGTGCTGCTCACCGTGCTGTGGAATAAAGAGAAAAAAAAACAATTAAAATACTGACATGGTATGGCCCTGGCTGAAAAAAAAAAGTTACATCTAACATTTTTTTCACATGTGGTGTGTAATATTTACCTTCTGGTGAGCATTGTTTCCCGGAGGAACGACAGGGCTTGTGCGTACTTGTACTTGCTCCTGCGTCCTCCAGATCCACTCGGGGCCCGCATCTCTTTATTGAACTCCTTCTTGAAACGATCCCTCACAGACCGCCACCGATTCACAATTCTGTTCCCTGAAACGAGAAAGGAGTGGTTAGTATACAACATCAGTGTTTCACAAACTCCAGTCCTCATGGTCCCCAGGGGTCATGTTTTCAGGATTTCAATAGTAAATAGAAATCCTGAACACATGATCCGTGGGGACCACGAGGACTGGAGTTCGGGAAACACTGGTTTACATCAAGCAACCATTACTGTATATACTTACGCTCTTTAATCTGGTCCCGAGCTTCGAGGTCCTCCCAGCGGCCCACAAGGAGAGAACAGATTTCCTCCCAGAGTCGTCGGGTAATGATCAGGTCAGCGTGGCGGCGGTCAGCCATATTCCAGAGCGGCTCCCTTTCTCTGACGAGATCGATGAGGCGGTCCACATCAATCCCTCCATCCTCACCGTCAGAGTCGGGAGCACGCTGTGAAGGCTGTTAAAGAAAAAGACAAAAATAACATAATTAGCCTCCACAAAAGAAATGAAATAAAAAGTGCAAAAAAACAAAGCAAAAATATTTATACTTACACGCTGGTGACCGCCGCGTTGCTGTCGCCGACGACCCTGGGAGGCACTGCGAGGACCTCTTGGCCGAGCACCAGATTGGGAAGACTAGAGAAGAAAACAAAAAATGTTATGAGTTTGGATGTAGGCATTTGTTTGCTGTGTGTGGTCTGCAGAACATTGTTTTCTATGTGTTGTGTGTAGTGTGATGTTGTGTTTCTGCGTTTGATGCAAAAAACTTACGAATTGTGAGCCCACTCCAAGCGTCTGTCCACCCCTTCCTTCTTCTTCTGGGAGCTCCTCTTCATCTTGTGATTCCTGTTTTGAAATAAAAGGCAATGAATAGACATATATTACAGAGATGATGGATTTTGGAAATAAAAACTTACCGTCAAACGCTGACGATGCGAGGGAGGGCTCCCAGAAGAAGATGTGCTGTCCTGTTGATGGCCAGACTCCATGGCTGTGGGTATTGCTGCTGCCAGTGATGCCATTTCTGCTGCTGCTGCTGCATCTCTTTGGCGGCTGTTGAATAAAGAGAAACAAAGGGCCAATGAATATCTTGATATTCCATGGCCCTAGTTTGGAGGAATGGGGGATTTGATAATTAAAGTCTCTCATCTGCTTCTGGACTCCCCTCCCGTTCAGCATGCTGCTCCATTTGGGGTGGTGCTGATGGTGCTGCTGCTGCATCTCTTTGGCGGCCGTTGAATAAAGAGAAACAAAGGGCCAATGAATATCTTGATATTCCATGGCCCTAGTTTGGAGGAATGGGGGATTTGATAATTACCGTCTCTCATCTGCTGCTGGCCTCCCCTCCTCAGCATGTTCTATTTGCTGCTCCATTTGGGGTGGTGGTGGTGCTGATGGTGCTGCAGTGGTCTCCTGCCTTCTCCTGCTTCGCTTGGTTGCTTTCTTGGGTGGCATGTTGGGTGTGGCTGTGGGTCCCACTGTCTTGCTTTTATATATGTCTTGTGGGCAGAGCTACTGAGCATGCTCAGACCAAAAAACCGGATCCGGCGCATTGCGGCGCTCATAGGATTTCATTGAGTGAAAAAGCCGGACGCGCCGGATCCGGCGTGTCCGGCTTTTTCGCCGGAGACAAAAAACGTTACAGTAGCCGTTTTTTCCAGATGCCGGATCGCGACACATTGCGACACATTGCCGGATCCGGCGAAAACCGGATGAAACGCATGGCCATCCGGCGCGATCCGGCGCAAATGCAAGTCAATGGGGGTGAAACCGGATCCGGCATTGCATTTCGCCGGATCCAGTTTCTGTCAAAAGCGCCGGATCGCGCCTGACGGCGAAAACCTGATGTGTGAAAGAGGCCTTAAGCAGTCCTCTACCAGTGTTTACCCATTCCTGTTGGGGCAAATCATTCCTTGAGTAAATGAAACGCCCACTAGGACCAGGGGACTTGGACCGGTCCAGTCAGTTCTATGGGGGATTTCACGGCAGCAGTGACCCGGTCTATGGCCCTGGGCGTGCAATGAAATGGGTATAAAAAGGGGGGAAATAAAGTTTGAGATAAAAGATTAAATGTTGGTGACGCCACCCAGTGTGTTCCTCAAGGGTAGCCGATGCTGCAATGCAGATCCTCTGGGATGGTGTTAGGGCAGCAAACATGGTAAAGCTCTCCACGGGTAGAGCTGTGTCTCAGGGCAGTTAGGATGTTAAAAGTGATGATAGTGGCTATTGTGGTGAGTGTGGTGCAGAGCAGGTAAGACATGAATGACTCAGATGTCACAGCAGGGTGCAGTTTCCAATGCTTTACTCACAGTTCACTTGTGCACAGATGCCTGTTTAGTGCCATGTCCTCCAGGTGAGGGGTCCAGCAAACTTCCAGAGAGATTGGGATACACCTTTCCGGGACCCCCTTCTGTGTGTTTCTCTCATGGCCATCTCACTGCGCTGGTTTCCGCCCTCCTGCCCAGCACCTTCACAAGCAGTGTCCCAAGCCAGCAGCCGCAGACCTTGTCGGGCGATGTCCTCTGAGTCCTCTTGCTCCTATATGGCTACCTTTTTGGCAAATGAATGTATTTGTGACCGAGGTACGTACAGCTACCCCAGCCTCCAGCTTGTTAGCTGAGTCTTGTAGAACTCCACTAGTCTTAGGGGCTGGCTCCCCCACTGTGACCTGATCCCTTTGATTCTGGATACAGGCCCCATGGGTGGCCTCCGCACTTTGTGCCCCAAGGACCCTTTCTGTCCTGTCTTTCAGGCTCCCCTCACAACTCTCTCTCCAGCTCTTCCTACTGCACTCCTTCTCCTTCTCTGTCTCCTCACGTTCTCTCCAACTCTCCTCAGACTCTGTCAGCTCTCACTCCTTCTCTCACTCCCCTCTGACTGACTCTTTCTAGAACAATCTTCTTACCTCAGCACTAACTCCTCCCACCAACTGGCATTCCTTTAAGCTCCTCCCTTTTTCCTATCTTCCCCACTCACTCCCCAACACCCTTTCCTAGCTAGCCTGGGATGAGGCCATTCTCCCCAAAGGTACACCCAGATGCCCTGACTGAACTGGTGTGTGTTGGGAGTCCTAGCTAGTGCTCCCTCCATACCTGAGAGTGGGATACCACACCTCAGGATGAGGTGCAGTACCTCTGTGGCGACTGGACCCTCAGGGGCGCCACATACCCTCCCCGTTAAACACAACACATCTGCAGGCTGGAACAAGGTAAAACACATGTTACAGAGAAACATGCACATTTTTCTGGAATGCGTTCCAACAGGTGAAACAGCTAAACTCATCTTCTCTTTATGGGAGGCACTTTTGGTTTAACGTTGCATAACAAACAGTATATAAAACATCCCACATTGACATTACTTTAAATAAAGCTTTTTTGGCATTTACATGAAGGAAAAACATTCACTTTAAAGTGCAATTAAAACTTTTTTCATTTAAGTGCAAATCAACATTAAGTTCTGCAAGTTTCAACAGGGTCCAGCAAAATCCTGAACCATGGTAATTTTCCTTTTTCTGAGTACAATATGGGACGGGGGAACCCGTCTCAAGCCCCCCAACATAGGCCTTGGGCAGGCTATAAGGCATAGTCGGTCTCCAGGTTGGACCACTTCTTTGGCCACGCCAGACAGTTTTAGTGCTTTGGTCCAGCTGTGCAATATATAGAGTGCTATACACACTCTAAGGTTCTACGTAAAACCAAAAGGGAAAACATTAGGAAGTGCTAACTTTTTTACAGCAAAAGTTTGGATCATACATCGTTCATGACCTCACAGTTCTTTTAAACTGAGGTAAAGCATACCTAACCAGGTATTATATCTAAGCACTCCTAACCAGGTATTATAGCTACTTACAAAACTAATTACAAACAGTTACTTTTCTTTCATTCATTTTCTTCTCCAAGGTTGGTCCTGGGGTCCATGACCTCCTGACCGAGGAAGTTCCTGAGTGGGTGTCACTCTTAGTGATATACATAGAGCTATTCCCACCCCTGGTGTTTGGGTACCTTGAGTCCTCCTGGACTGTTCAGCTACTGGTACAAGGGCTGATTCATCTTCCTTGTTTGAAACCTCAGTGTCTCTGCACTTACGGATGAAAATGGCATACCACCCCCTCTCGCCCTTATGCCTGGTGAATGACACTTGGTCTCCTTGGTGCAGGTCCTGATATGAGTGCCCTTCCAGGAGGTGTGACTCTACATTGCGGCGAGACACAAACAAGTCTTTTTCCTTCCTGGGTTCCCGAATAAACCCCCAACCCTTTGTAAGGTCAAAGGAGATTACAGTTACCTGTCTCCTTGACCACGGTTGGCAGGTCTGATTTTACAGACCCTGGCTTTAGTGGCAAGGTTCCGCTCCTTCATCTCCTGCTGCCGGGCCCTCCGTTCTGTTCCTCTGCCTCCAGCTTCATTATCCGCTGCCGGCACACCTCCTCTTCACTGGGTACCCCCCTTTGGGCCTCTCCCTCCCGGGCCTGTTCCATAGATCCCATCATGGCCAACTGTGATGTCGGTACAGGCAGCAGTTAGTCAGCCAGTTTGCCCTTTATATCTGCCATCTGATCCCAGACTATATATTTTAACAGATGACTGAGTTTCGGGGCTGGCGGGGGTTCAAAAGGGCCTAGTAGGGTTTTCTCAGCTACCGGGACAGTCACTGTACCTTTCTCTCCGGTACCGGTCTTCCTCTCCACCTCTCCCAGAGTCAAGGCCATGGGCCGCAAGGCTGTCTGCTGCCCGTTCACCTGTTCCATCAGTGTCTCTTTCCATCTTGTCACAGTGACCAGCTGCATCTGCAACAGCTGATGGGTCATCTCCTCCACTTCTTTCCCGAGTAGCTCCAGGTCTGCCATAGGTAGCGGGTCGGGGCCTTCATTTTTCTGGCCGGGAGAGCCGTTTGCTTCCACCCCATGCTCCTGCTCCTCATGACCTCCGCTTTCCATTGTGTTCTCCGGGTACTTCGCTGCATTGTTCGCAGCTTGTCTCCCTGCATGCCACTCCACGTGCGGCTTCTCCACTCACCCCTTCCTCCCCCTCTTCCGGGGGCGGGCCTTTTTCCTCTCTCTAGTCCTGCCATACCAGTACAGGAGGCTGATCTCCCTGGCTGATAGACACCTCCTCATCACATAGTCGTGCTGGCAGTGGGCAGGCATGGCCGTCTCACCTCACAGCGGGGTCCCGCCCATGACGGCATGCCCCTCTCTGCTTATGTGCACTGTGTGACGTAGTTATGGTGGTGATTTTGAAAATTCATCCAAGTTTCCAGTATAAGGCATAGTTCAAAGTAGGCGCACGGGACCCTGTTGTGAACACCTGTGACCTGACTTCTGAGTTTGGGCTCCCTCTGGTGGTTGCTGTGAGTAATGGAGCTGGTCGAGTTGACAGAAGTCAATCATCTGAAGAGGATGATTGGAGGTCAGGTGTTACAGACTGGGAGGATTTAAGTGAGCAGGCGTCCCTCAGTTGTTGCTGGTGATTTGGTTTTCTTCCTGAGCATTTTGAAGTCCGCTTGCCCCGGCTTGGTCCTGCATTGTTCAGATAAGTTATTTGTTTACTGGAATCTTTTTGCATTTGATCCAGTTTTTGCCTTTCTCTTTCTTGCTTTAGGCTTAGTTAACTCTTTGGCTATGCCGAGACATCTAGGACAACGTAGGTACATCCCACGGCTAATTCTAGTTGTGTTCTTAGTTTTAGGGGTCTGCTATCTGCTTGGTTACCAACCTTTCTGCTGTTCTGGTTGCCTAGCTTATTACCTGGCTATCCTCCTCGGTGACCTAATCATAACAGAATCACCAGCCTAAACTGTAGATTCTAGGGTACTCTAAAGAAGGAAAAAATTGTAAAAAAAAAAAAAAAATATTATATATTTTTTCCTCTTTTTCTCTTGGGGCCATAGGAGGATTTTTTCTTTAATGGAGACTAAGCAATTGTCCGATCGTGTTGAGCAGCTCGCTGCTGAAGTTCGGGGAATTTCTGCCTATCTCGATCAATCGTCTGCTGTAGAACCAAAAATCCCTATTCCTGATGTATTTTCTGGAGATCGGTCTAAATTTTTGAACTTTAAGAATAATTGTAAACTGTTTTTTTGCCTTGAAACCTAATGCCTCGGGGGACTCAGTGCAGCAGGTAAAAATTGTCATCTTCCTGTTGCGCGGCGACCCTCAGGACTGGGCTTTTTCTCTGACACATGCGGATCCTATTCTGGCTAATGTGGATGCGTTTTTTCAAGCTCTGGGGTTGTTGTATGATGAACCTAATGTTATTGATCAAGCTGATAAAACTTTATTGGCATTGAACCAGGGTCAGGAAGCGGCAGAGTTATAGTAAAAAATTCCAAAAGTGGGCGGTCCTTACTAAATGGAACGATGACGCCCTAGCAGCTATTTTTCGTAAAGGTCTGTCAGAAACCGTAAAAGAATTTATGGTGGGATTTCCTGTCCCCTCTGGTCTTAACGACTCTGTCATTAGCTATTCAAATTGATCGACGTTTACATTAACGTAAAACTATGCAAGAGGTGGTGCTGCCTTTCGAACAAACTTCTGAGCCCATGCAATGTGATAGGGTTTTGTCTAGGACGCAACGTCTGGAGTTTAGAAGGCGTAATAAGCTATGCTTCTTTTGTGGGGAGGCCTCTCATACCATTTCTGTCTGCCCTAAGCGGGAAAAACGTTTTGCTCACTCATTTCCTGTGGGCAGTGTACAGCCTAAATTCGTTTTGGCGGTTTCCTTGATCTGCTCCATATCTTCATTTTCTGCTAAAGCTTTTGTTGATTCAGGAGCAGCCCTGAGCCTGATGTTTTTTTACTTTGCCAAACATTGTGGTTTTTCCGTGGTACCCCTGCGGACTCCTATTCCTTTAAGGGGTATTGATGCTACCACTTTGGCGGAGAATAAACCCCAGTTTTGGACCCATGTGATAATGCGGGTAGCCCCGGAACAACCAAGAGAATTGTATATTTTTGGTGTTGCATAATTTACATGACATTATTGTACTGTGTTTTCCTTGGTTGCAGACTCATAATCCAGTTTTTGATTGGAAATCTGTGTCTGTGGTTAGTTGGGGTTGTCAATGTGTTCTTAGTGACACTCCTGTTTTCTCCACCTCTCCCCAGTCTTATGATGTTCCTGACTATTTGGCTGATTTTTCTGATGTATTTAGTGAGAGTAAGTCCGCGTCTTTGCCTTCTCATAGGAGTTATGATTGTGCAATCGAGTTAGTGCCCGGTTGTAAATTTCCTAAGGGTCGGCTTTTCAACTTATCTGTACCTGAACATGATGCTATGTGATCTTATATCAAGGAGTCATTGGAGAAGGGTAAGATTAGACCGTCCTCTTCACCTTTAGGTGCTCGGTTTTTTTTTTGTGGCCAAGAAAGATGGCTCATTAAGGCCATGTATTGACTATCGTCTCCTCAATAAAATCACTGTTAAATATCAGTATCCGTTACCCCTGATTTCTGATTTATTTTCCAGAGTGAAAGGTGCTAGTTGGTTTACCAAGCTTGACCTTAGGGGGGCATATAATCTTATTCGCATCAAGCACGGTGATGAAAAGAAGACAGCGTTTAATACTCCAGAGGGACATTTTGAGTACCTAGTGATGCCTTTTGGGCTCACTAATGCCCCTTCCGTCTTCCAATCTTTCAAGAACGATATTTTCCAGGATTTTGTGGAAAAGTTTTTGATCGTTTATTTGGACGATATTTTGATTTTTTCCAGTGATTGGGATTCTCATGTGGAACACGTTCGGACTGTGTTCTGGATTTTGAGAGAAAATGCTCTGTATGTTAAGGGATGGAAATGTCTCTTTGGTGTACAAAAGATTTTGTTTTTGTGATTCATTTTGTGCTTCATCTTGTCTCACTGGCAATATATGTTTGGGGTCTATCTATTCCTTTGGGGGTCTACTCTGGGGCAGTTTTGCTTTCCCCTTTTTTGCTTTAGGCTTAGTTAACTCTTTGGCTGTGCTGAGGCGTCTAGGGCATCGTAGGTACGTCCCACGGCTAATTCTAGTTGTGTTGTTAGTTTTAGGGGTCTGCAATCCGCTTAGTTACCAACCTTTCTGGTGTTCTTGTTGCCTAGCTTATTCCCCGGCTATCCTCCTTGGTGACCTAATCATAACAGGACCCCTTTCAAAGGGTCAGTCCATCCTGTTCGTGACGTCAAGTGAAACGCCTGCTAGGGCCAGGGAACTTGGTCCGGGCCTTAGTAATTTCTTCAGGTGATTTGTCACGGCAGCAGTGACTCGGTCCGTGGCCCTGGGCGTCCCATGAAAAGAACGGGTATAAAAAGGGGAAAATAAAGTTTGAGATATAAAAGATTATCATCTTTTACTAGCACTTGCTGCTTACTGTTACATATGTTTTACAACAGAGTATTCATGCACGTTTGTCATACTGTATGTTTTTTCTGTGTCTCAGTCTTTGGGTGGTGTGAACATTGTCTTACTGACCTGTTCATTTTTGTGCATGTCCCATGTGTTTTTAATAAAAGATTAAATGTTCATGATGACATCCGTGGTATTCGGCAGAATTGTAAGCCACCATAGGAAATGGCAGCAGGAGAGACAGTGTCAGAATCCTGAATCCAGGTTTCAGTGAGGGCCAACAGATTAAGAGAGTTGTTCAGAAAGTAGTTGTGCAGGAAACAAAGCTTGTTACAAACAGACCGTGGATTTCAGAGGGCACAATTAAAAAATGGAGATGAGGGAGTGCAAGTAATATTAATAAGATTATTATGGTTTCCATATGAGGTAGGGTAGGGGTTGAGGTTGCGGGATGGTGGACCAGGGTTGGGGGAGATGTCCCCTGAAATCAGTAGGAAAAGGGAGATAAAGAGAAAATAGTTGTTGGAATTGTAAGTAGTTTTTTTCTGCAATGTGTTAGGGCAAGATGGGCTGAGGTTTCTCAGGAAGGTGAGGAGTGCATGGGAGCTGTACATGGGAGAGGGAAGTATAGAGAGGTTGATGTGTATGACTGGTGATGGAGGGGGGATGGGGTGGTGAATGTGGATGGCAAGGGAGCATAGAAATAAAGCACATGGTTAAAGGGGAAAGCAAAGAGTAGGTTACTTGATTCCTGCCCTGATTAACTGCCATAGATAACTGCCATTTTCTTGATGCTTAGCTTCTGTGATGCTTTGCTTATGGGATGCTTGCATGCTGCACCCCACACTGCGTCTGCACCCCACACTGCGTGCTTCCCCTTAGGAACTACTACATATATAGGACAAACTACAAGGTCAGGAGAGAGGGTTTGGTATAATTTGGCAGGTGGGGCCAGCACACCAGGGGGTCGATAGATGATCAAAGGCACTAGACCAGGCTGCATCTATATGCTATAGCACCTTCCACCTGATACGATCTAGAGAGACCCCAGTCACGAATATAAAGCAGTAAGTATTACATACAGTGCAACAAATGAATTATACCAAAGCATTATACTCTGGCACATTAAAATTTGTTGCAAAATGGTAAAGCAGTAGAAGACAGACAGCAAGCAGAAGTATGGACTTGTACCATTCAGGCTGCTTGCTAACAGTGAATGGAGTGAATACTTGCAGGGTGGATCAGTTGGTTACCATTTGGATATATTGCAGCAGAAATGACAGCCAGCAGAGGTGGGGAGTTGTACCATTCAGGCTGCTTGCTAACAGTGAATGGAGTGAATACATGCAGGGTGGATCAGTTGATACCTGTGTGAAGAGAGAAGATGAATGTAGCATCCCTGACGACATTTTGGGGCATTGTGCTGTATATGAGTACTGATATACAGTACTATGCAGCACACCGGTATTCCGAATGACCACAACAAGGACACGATTTGAAGCAATCCAAACATATTTTCATTATAGTGATAATATGCAGTGTCTTCCTCTAGAAGATCCCATCTTTGATTGTCTATATTGAATTCAGCCAGTAGTTGAACACTTCAGCAGAAAATTTGGTGAGGCGTATGAACCCCAAAGGGACATCTGTATAGATGAATCTCTGGCTCATTTCAAAGGGAGGCTAAACATCCGACAATATTTGCTCACTAAGAAGGCAAGGTACAGAATTAAACTGTACAAGCTGTGCGGGAGTACCTCAGAGTGTACCCACAGATATAGGGATTAGGTATGAGGCATCAGATTTCTGCGTTTGCTCTGCAGGGATCCAGACCCTCACATTCTGCAGTCTCCTGCTGTTTATCTACTGCAGAGGAGATTGCAGAGGAGATTGCCTTGCAACAAATCACTCGAGGCTAAGGGTACTGTCACACTTAGCGATGCACCAGCAATCCCGACAACGATATGGATAGCTGGTGCATCTCTAAGTGGTCGCTAGTGAACTGCACACAGGCAGATCTCACCAGCGACATAGCAGCAGTCGGGGGTCGCTACTTACCTGTCAGACACGGCGATCCTGACGTCCTCCCGCCCACGTCCACTCGTCGTTCCTTGGTGCCACAGGAAGCCCAGCAGGAAACTGACGATGAGAAACGGCCCAGGCCGTTCTCGCACGATCAGCGATAATCAGCGGGGGAGCCGGTCGGAGGAAAGTATCAGACATAGCGATATCGCTAGCAATATCGCTATAACGTCACAAAACCAGTGACGTTATAGCGATATTGCTAGCGATATCGCTTGGTGTGACAGGCCCTTAAGTCCTTCTGTCCTCCTACTGAGCATGCTCATGGGACGATCTCCCATTGGAGATTGGGAGTAATGTGCTCAGGTCCCGCTCCAGATCTCATTGCTCCATCTCAGAGATCTGGAAGCTTGCGGAAGGTCCCGGCTGCTATAAAAGGCACGTATGGCTGTTCCGCCATGCGCTAGTATAGACTTACTTGCTGCTGTGTGTATGAGGACGGATGTATGATTCTGGTGAATGACTCATTATAAATCCTCTTCCCTCTGATATTACGTATGTGGTTAGGGACTGAGTTTAGAATCAGCGCCAGCGCTCCTCTGCTGCAACATCCACAGTTGCTAGCGTCCGACATTGCGCTTGCGCCTTAGCTTTGTTGTTTAGCGGCAGTGTCCACGCCGCGCTGCAGTAGCAGCCCCTTTGCATCCGCAGCTGCGATGCCGCACACATGGTAGGTCTAGACGGACGTAGTGCCGCCGTCTTGGGCTACTCCTGTGACCTGATACCGTGTGTGTATTTATACTGAGTGCTGTGACCTCAACAGGCTCAGTCTTTTGTATTTGTATTTATTTGGCATTCCTGTGAATTAACAGAGATTGCTCTGCACACCTGGGTGACGTTTAACCCTGTGCGCATTACCACCATATTGCTCCTGCCACCACTTTGCAGCGTTATATCACCTACTGCACGGTGGACCCCGAGCGGCGAACACACTTTATTATTATTTTTATTTAGTGCGTTCCGCCGTTCCTAACATTAGGAAGGGAGGGACACTTAGATTGACCTCCCCTGAATGCCACTCTGTCCTGGGGTGTGTGAGAAAAATGTGTTGAAATTGGTGCACACACTGCTGAATAAGGGTTATCACCGTTACGTAGATAACATTTACACCAGCATTCCACTCTTTAAGAAACTCTCTGTCAGACTTTAGGTTGCATGCAGCACTGGGCAAAAAAATCAGATAAGCCTCCTAAGCCTCTAATTGGACAGCTGCTGAAAAAGGTTGAGGGCAGAGCCCAATGCAGTGACAACTTTCTGGTGGTCAAGTATAAGGACAAGAGAGATGTCCTTATCTTGACCACCATATACTGTCACAACAGCTCCCTTGTCACTGTCCGAGGTACCACAACACAAGTTCCCAAAACTAGATTGTATCCTGGATTATAATACAGTCATAGGGGGTATAGATCTCTCAGATGAGGTCCTCAAACTATACAGTGCCGTGCAAAAGGCAAAAGTATGGTACAAAAAGTTGGCCATGCACATTGTACAGATGGCATTGTACAATGCTTTTGGGCTGTTTTGATTTGCAGGCAATATGGAGAGCTTCCTTCAGTTTCAGGAGGTTGTCATCAAGGGCAGGCCCTAATGTTTGGCAGTCAGGAAGTCTAGGGTCCTAGTACTTCTGAAACTGATAGTGCCTGTATTGTACCAGGTCAACATTTTCCCGATGACGTTTTGCAAACTGTGAGAAAAAGGAAGATCACAAAAATAGGTGCAGAGTACGCTTCAAGAGGGGAATACGAAATGGCAAATTATATCATTGTGAAGTCTGCTCTGAGAAACTTTGCCTTTGCATAAAGGATTGCTTCAAAGCATATCACACATCCATGAATTGATTAAATTTGGTTTTATCCTGTTGACACAACAACACCCTTTTATAGTCTGATGCACTCCTCACAACTAACACAAACCACGACATTTTTAATTTGCACACCAGTAAAACCAAAAGCATTGCTAGTATTACTGTAACTATGCTTTAGATAACTACTTCATGGGTGAAGTTTCAAAAAAATAGGGTCACTTGTGGGGGGGAGGGTTTCCACTTTTTAGGAAATTCAAGGCTCTTCAAATGCTGCATGGCACCCACAGATCATTACATTAAAGTGCGCTCCAAAAGGTTACCCCTCTGTAGAGTGTCCAAATAGTAGTTTCCCACCACAAATGTGGTATTGGCGTACTCAGGAGAAATTGCAGAACACATTTTTAGGTCAATTTTCTATTGCTAACCTTGTGAAAATGAACAAAATTATTATCTAAAGCAACATTTTTGTAGGAAAAATCTTTTTTTTTCATAGTTCAACATTACAAAATTCTGTGAAGCACCTGTGGGTTAAAAGTGCTCACCACACATTTAGATAAATTCCTTGAGGGGTGTAGCTTCCAAAATGGGGTCAGTTGTGGGGAGGTTTTCACTGTTTAAACATATTAAACATATTAGGGTCTCTCCAAACACAGTATAGCGCCTGCAGACTAATCAAAGTCTGTGCTGCAAAATGTCACTCCTTCCTTTTCGAGCTCAGCAGGATGGTTTTGTAAATTTTGTTGGAAAAAGGAGAAATTGCTGATTAAAATTTGAACCCTTCTAACTTCCTAAAAAAATGTAGTACCGTATTTTTCGCTTTATAAGACGCTCCGGATTATAAGACGCACCACAAATTTTGAGGAGAAAAAAAGGAAAAAGTTTTTTTTTTTTAATAAAATGGTGGTGCCTCTTATAATCCAGGTGTCTTATTGCTTACCGGGGGTGGTGGCTGCTGTGTCCCAGGGTCGCTGCTGGAGGAGGCAGGAGTCGGGTGATACTGCAGGCCGCAGGAAGGGATGAGAGGGTGCTCCGATGTGCAGCGCGCTGCCAGGGGGGCTCGTGATGCTGCCAGGGGGGCTCGTGATGCTACCTGGGGGGCTTGTGCTGCTACCATGGGGACTCGTGCTGCTATCAGGGGGCTTGTCCTGCTGCCAGGGGTCTGTGCTGCTATCAGGGGGCTTGTGCTGCTGCCAGGGGGGTCTGTGCAGCAGCCCGGGGCTCTGCCGACACTTACCGGGTGTAGGCCGCAGGGGTGTTCGGGCATCTCCGGGTGTCCGTCGGCGCTGTGGGTGTCTCCGGGTGCCCAGCCGTGTCTCCACGTGCCCAGCGGTGTCTCCGGTTCCCATCCTGGGGCTCTGCCGACATTTTGCAACAGGCCAGAGCCCCGGCGCTCCCTCTCGGTTCCCTGTGTATTGGCTGGCTCCGGCAATATGGCGGCCGCCGTCGGGGACGGCGCATGCGCTGATGGTGATCTCGGGACTAAGATCTCGAGGGATGAGATTTCAGCGCTGGGCTCAAGACATTAACCTCTGTTGTTCAGGTCAAAACCTGCACTGGGATCATGACAGGAACACTTTTAAAGTGAAACACCTACTGGTTTATTAAAGTCAGCATAGACCAAGGCAGGGTTTAGGAAAACAAAAGCAGAGTCTTCCTGGCTTAATGGAAAACAAAACAAACAAAATTCATCAGAGTCCTTTTTCTCTGCAGGATCAACCTGCAGACTCTTGGTAATGTCCTCTGCTCCCCCTGGAGCCACGTGGGAGTGTTTCCTCTCCCAACACACCACCCAGACTTCTCTCTTGTCCAGGTAATTAATCAGGCCCATGTGATGATCACGATTGTGACAACACCACCGGTCATGCTAGTATACATGTCAGTGTGGCTCTACAAGAGGAGATACGATGAGCACCCTCCCAGTCAATGGGTGCTCACACAAAACCAGCCCATTGTAACTTTAAAATTAACCCTCACAGCACTTAGCGTGCTGAAGGCAAAAACAATCTGACTGTAGTATATGCAGTGAAACGTATCTCCCTTCAAAAACTATGCTAGTGACTCTGTCACAGGTGAAAAGACCCTGCTTATGTGGCTCAGTCTCTGCTGCAGGTTGGGTGAAGGTCTGACATTTAAATGGATGAGCCTCTGCTTTATACAGTATGGACTGTTTATTTTCCAATTTTCATGCTGTTATACCTTTTGTACCCAGAAGAGAATGTTTTTACTTGTTAGGCTGGTGGTTCATAGACATATAATAGACCGAATGTTTGTTTTGAACTAACAAATCTGAGTCCTGTGTGAGTATGAGCTACCTGAGAGCTGATCACTTACAATACACTGTATATAGCTTGAAAAAGGTTCTCAGAACTGAAATGTGACCATTATGGGCTATAAATAGCACCTTTACTTTCACTTTTTTTAAAAATTGATTTGCTGCCTCCATGTTTTCTTTAGTATGTTGAAGGATTCATCTTTACCTGGAGGCTTGGCACCCTGACTACCTGCTGGTGCTGTTTCTCTTTTTATTTTTTTATATCTATATTTTTTTAATTTATACTATCGACTTAAAACCCGTTGAGAATACACCCTGCAGTGTTCTTTTTACAAAGTCATTATACTGATGATATACACAGGTTTGATCTTGGTAAATCATTAAATTGGTAGTTCATAATTTATGAAGGAGTGCATAGACAAGTAATATTGCATGTTGTTGCAAGCTATAAATGATTAAAACATAATTCAGTTAAATGGATTTTAGTTTTCTTCACTAGCAGACACATTGTTAAAGCTTTTGAATCTGAACCAGTACATTGACAGAATTAAAATGTAGGATTATGTCACATTTGAGAAATACAGATTGCTTGTTATTGCATGTCTTGCTTTTTAAATATTCTTATATTTCTCCTTTTATAACGAGCGTGCAAATCAATTTGGCTACTCTGAATATGAATATCCATACAAGAGCCTAGGTTATCACAACCTATTAAAGGGAATCTGTCAGCAGATTTTTGCTATAGAATCTGAAGGCATCATGAGGGAGAGGCTAAGACTGGTTGCAGGAATGGGTCACTTACTAGGTTGTGTGCTGTTGTTTCAATAAAAGTGTTTTATCAGCAGGAAATTATCCCTACAGGACTAACTGCCTACCTGCCTCTTGGTCCAGCTCTGATTGTATGACAACTGCTGCACCCAGTAAAGTGACACATGCCCCTTTCCATAAGGCATGCTGCTCTCACATGAGTTAGCAAAAATCTGGTGACAGATTTATTATTCACTGCATGACACTGTTTCTTATCTAAGACTGTATATTTAATAATGGTATATCATAAATTGGTGCTTGCCAACTTGATTGGTACAAGTTAATTAGGGTATCAGCATCTTCTTATACGTTAAAGGGAATCTGTCAGGTTCTCCTTGCCCTCTAACCCAGCAACATTCATTTATTTATTAATTAATTCCCTTCCCAACTATCCCTGTATAATATTTTTCTGTATAAAAGAGGTTTAAAAAAGCATTAATATGGCCCTGTTTGCTATGCTAATGATGCTTTGATTAGTTGATGGGGCGTTATTTGCCCCAGACTAGTCAGCCCTCTTTCCATGTGGGCGTAATAACAATATAATTAGCATGTGCGTCGCTCATTCCGGCAACATCGAAGCATCTCTGAAGCCAAATGTACTCTTCCCGGCTTCAGAGGCGAGCACTGCACATGACCGGAAGCCATCTTCTAAACTTTTGGACATGTGCAGTGTGTGCCTCTAAAGTCTTGAAGCGTACACCCGGCTTTAAAGACATAGCGACACTGCCGGAATGAGTGGTACATATGTGGTAGATTTGCATGAGCGGCGATGATGCCGCTCATCCAAATTATGTTATCACGTCCATCCCTAGTGCTTACCACTAAGCCATTGGTGGTTGAGCATGAACAATGCTGTTCCATTCACAGTGGACAAAAATGATCCATTCTTTTGGTCGAGGGGTGGAACTCAGGTGTACTAATTATAATAAATGCTTCTCAGCAACAAGTTGAGGGCATTTACTATATGATGTTGCTCCTTTAAGAGCAGGGGCACACGCACGCACTAGGCGTGCCGCCGGTAAGTGCAGCGTGCATAGCAGGAAGAGGCAGGAGCATACCGGGGAACCACGCCATGGGGCTTGGGCAATAAGTAAGCCGGCGTCACTGCATGGAGGGAGAAGGGGACACCATGCTGGGTCGCCGGCTATAGCACTACATTCCATGAGTAAGTGACAACTTCTAGAAACCAGAATACACTTTTATGAACAATATTAATACCAATGTCTGGTCGAAACACCTATTGTTCTTTCTTGTTGTGGTTTGTGCACAATGTTACTGTGATGTACTTGGCACTTGTAAATTTGCTTACTTGGACTTTTCTAAAATTCATTTGCAATATATTTCTGGTTTAGGGAAGCAAATCCTTCTGTTTCAGGAAGTGCAAGCTGGCAAATGTTCCAACAATGTTAGGAAGCGATGAGCTCAGGCAAATTAGAATAAAGTTAGCTCAAGGTCAAATGGTTATCATGTGCATTAACCAGCTCCTCTCATGTTTTTCAGCTCTTGAATGAATTACCGTGGTGGAAGCAGAGTTACTGTTGAAATCATCCAGCCTGGCAGGAAATTACACAACTCAGCTGTGTCTGTACATAGTCACTGTGCACAGGCGCTATCATGCTTGTCTAATTTTAAATTTGGCGCAAACCGCACAAGTTTTTGAAGAGTGTGCAATCTGTTTATTTGAAAAGTCACTAAATTCTAGGGCTTAAGGGCACAGGAGAGCCTGAAGACCTTTGTGCGCTACCATAGATGCTCTGTGGGATGTCTACGAACATACACAGTGCATAATCACATATTTAAAAAAATTCAGGTGCCGGCAAAGTGGGTAAAATCTTCGAAATTTATTCCATTACAGAAGATTAAAAATCCTACGATGAGAAGTAGGAACCGTGGTTCCTACCTCTCATCATGGATTTTTAATAATTTGTAATCGAATAAAGACAAAATCTTCGTGTGTTACGTTAGGTTCTTGTCTAGAATCTGCTGTAAGTAAAAGCAGTTTGTTAAAGGAAATCCGTGAGTAGAATTAACCCTCCTAAGCTGTCAAAGAGAGACATGTGGGTCACAGGAAGATGAATAAAATTACACCTTGATGTCTTATTCCTTAGATATCCATGTTTTTCTTACATGTAAATAAGATGTTCAAGACTATGGAACAGACAATGATCTGTTTGAGAATCTGCCTCCAGAGCTTTTTGTTTTTATTACAAAAAGGGGCATTAACAGTGTGAGCCATGTTAACTAACAGAGAACAGAAGAATTGAACAATTGAACTTTGTCTCCTATCAAACACATTTACTGAAGTTCTCACAGCTCTGCTGTATTGCAACTCTGGCTGCCTATGAGATGGAAGTTGAAGCCCTGAGAGGAACCTGCAGGTGTGTCATTTTATAATCACACTGTGAGATCAGGAGAGCAGAGAGCGGCCATTATACATCACACTGGTAACTCCCCTTTTTATTAAAAATACAATCTGGTGGAAGATTTTCATGCAGATCAGCATAGGGACCATAGTCCTGAACAGCTCATTTACATATAAGAAAAACGTGGATATCTAAGGAATAATTGCAGATATCAAGATATCATTTTATTTAGCTTTCTATGACCTACATGCCCAGATAGTCAGCTTTAGGCTATGTGCCCACGTATGCAGAAATTTCCTGAGAAAAAACGGACTCCTTCTCAGGAAATTCGCATTTTTATTTTTTGCAAGTTTTTTTCCGGAGCATCCACATTTTCATTAAATATAGTTGGAAATGCATTTTTTCCGCAAAATTAACGAACATGCTGCGTTTTTTCCGCGATGCGTTTTTTTTTGCGGAAAAAAACGCATCATGTGCAAAAAAATTGCGGAATGCATTATAAGAATGGGATGCTTAATGTATGCTTTTTTTAAGCATTTTTTTCAGGGAAAATCACTTAAAAAAAGTGAAAGAAACGCTTACGTGGGCACACAGCCTAAAATGGTTGATCCTACTGACAGGTTCCCTTTAAAATAATTTTTAATTAGAATATATTGTAATTTTCGGTGAGAACAAATACTCAATCTGTGATCCTAGCTTTATGCTATGTTTCAGCTCAGATCACATCTTTTAACTTGCCTAATAGCTAAAATAGTCAAATAGCTCATATAAAATGGAATCACCTTATAGCAGGTGAATCAGTATCTGTACAACATGTAGAAATGTAGAAATGTAGAAATGCACATAAAAGGTAGGGTGGCAAACACAACAGTGCGCAAAACTGCACATACAATATAGTTTGCCAGCCACATAATGTAAGTTCTTATACCATTGACACTTTTGGGCTGTTTTGCAATACCTATATTTCACTCTTCCAAGTATCATGTGCTATTTGTAGCAAAAGTGCTAAGGTATCATTGACTGCCCTTAAGCTCCAAAGCATAAATGCCAATTGCTGCCCTCAATCTACATTTCAGAAGTACCATTGGCTGCCATAAACTCCATAGCAGAGAGATACCAATGGCTGCTTTAAGGGCCATAGAACAGTTACCATTGGTTTCCCTCAGGCTCCATAGAAAAGGTACCATTGTCTACTCTCAGGCTCCATAGGAGCGGTACCAATGGCTGCCTGTTGTGATTGGGTCACTGAGGAGGAAAACAAGACCAAGCTAAGCCACAGAAAACCAGAGAGATTGGTAACTAAGCGGATTGCAGACCCCTGATCCAATCCACACAACTAGCAGTAGCCGTGGAGCATACCTGCAATGATTCTAGATGCCTCGACACAGCCGGAGGACTAAATAAGCCTAAAGCAAGAAAAGGGGAAATCTAAACTGCCCCAGAGCAGACCCCAAAGGAATAGATAGCCCCCTTACATATTTTGTCAGTGAGACAAGATGAAAACAGAAACACAGGTAGGAAAATAAGCTGAGCAAACGATGGGGCCCACACTAACTAGAAAGGACAGGAAAGGAAAGATTCTGTTTGCAATCATGCCAGAAAAACCCTGCAAAAATTTCACACACTTCTGATAGCAAAAAAAAAACCCTGAAGTCGCTAGACTTCACCCACTATATCAGCACTCTGGCATATTCTGAAAACAGAGCAAAAAGAGGCCAATCTAATAAGGGACAAAACGCAAACTGGCACAAACAGTAAAATAAGAATTTAAATTCAGTACAGCCCCAGCCGGGGCTGGCTGACCACACAAAACTGAATAGACAAAACCAAATCAAATGTGAACAATAGCAAAGAACACTTAGCGTGAGAATACAGGGACTGAACTGGAAACTAAGACCTCTGGAGGTAGGAAAAATCACCAGCAGGGGTAGAGGGAGTCAGCTGTCTTAAATCCAGTCAGAGACTCCAGATGTCCAATTGTCATCCTCATTATCAGGTGGCAGGTCTCTGTTAATTAGATCTGCTTCATTACCTCCTGCAACCACCAGAGGGAGCCCGGAAAGAGAACTCACGACTCCTCTGTCAATATAAACAGCTCCACCACCCTCAACAGCAACCAGAGGCAGACCAGAAAGTGAATTCACATCAGCTGCCCTCATAAGCCATAGTAGAGGTGCCATTGTCTGCCATCAGGCCCCCAGAACAAAGATACCAATGGCTGCCTTACGGTTCCATAACAGAGGTACCATTGTCTGTTTTGATAAGGTCCTTATTTTAAAAAACTGATTTTCCTAAAGTCACACAGCACATAGGATGTTAGTCATGCAGGAGGAGGCAGAAGTGGATGAGAAATAGAGCTGGAGTAAAGTGACAGAGGCTTCACATCTACAGTTGTGTCCAAAAGTATTGACACCCCTGCAATTTTGTCAGATAATACTCAGTTTCTTCCTGAAAATGATTGCAAACACAAATTCTTTGTTATTATCTTCATTTAATTTGTCTTAAATGAAAAAACACAAAAAGAATTGTCCTAAAGCCAAATTGGATATAATTCCACACTAAACATAAAAAAGAGGGTGGACAAAAGTATTGGCACTGTTCGAAAAATCATATGATGCTTCTCTAATTTGTGTAATTAACAGCACCTGTAACTTACCTGTGGCACCTAACAGGTGTTGGCAATAAGTAAATCACACTTGCAGCCAGTTAACATGGATTAAAGTTGACTCAACCTCTGTCCTATGTCCTTGTGTGTACCACATTGAGCATGGAGAAAAGAAAAAAGACCAAAGATTTGCCTGAGGACTTGAGAAACCAAATTGTAAGGAAGCATGAGCAATCTCAAGGCCACAAGTCCATTTCCAAAGACCTGAATGTTCCGGTGTCTACTGTGCGCAGTGTCATCAAGAAGTTTAAAGCCCATGGCACTGTGGCTAACCTCCCTAGATGTGGATGGAATAGAAAAATTGACAAGAGATTTCAATGCAAGACTGTGCGGATGTTGGATAAAGAACCTCGACTAACATCCAAACAAGTTCAAGCTGCCCTGCAGTCCGAGGGTACAACAGTGTCAACCCGTACTATCCGTCAGCGTCTGAATGAAAAGGGACTGTATGGTAGGAGACCCAGGAAGACCCCACTTCTTACCCCGAGACATAAAAAAAGCCAGGCTGGAGTTGGCCAAAACTTACCTGAAAAAGCCTTAAACGTTTGGAAGAATGTTCTCTGGTCAGATGAGACAAAAGTAGAGCTTTTTGGGCAAAGGCATCAACATAGAGTTTACAGGAGAAAAAAGAGGCATTCAAAGAAAAAAACATGGTACCTACAGTCAAACATGGCGGAGGTTCCCTGATGTTTTGGGGTTGCTTTGCTGCCTCTGACACTGGACTGCTTGACCATGTGCATGGCATTATGAAGTCTGAAGACTACCAACAAATTTTGCAGCATAATGTAGGGCCCAGTGTGAGAAAGCTGGGTCTCCCTCAGAGGTCTTGGGTCTTCCAGCAGGACAATGACCCAAAACACTCTTCAGAAAGCACTAGAAAATGGTTTGAGAGAAAGCACTGGAGACTTCTAAGGTGGCCAGCAATGAGTCCAGACCTTAATCCCATAGAACACCTGTGGAGAGATCTAAAAATGGCAGTTTGGAGAATGCACCCTTCTAATATCAGGGACATGGAGCAGTTTGCCAAAGAAGAATGGTCTAAAATTCCAGCAGAGCATTGTAAGAAACTCATTGATGGTTACCGGAAGCGGTTGGTCGCAGCTATTTTGGCTAAAGGTTGTGCAACCAAGTATTAGGCTGAGGGTGCCAATACTTTTGTCTGGCTCATTTTTGGAGTTTTGTGTGAAATGATCAGTGTTTTGCTTTTTGCTTCATTCTCTTTTGTGTTTTGTCATTTAAGACAAATGAAATGAAGATAATAATACCAAAGAATTTGTGTTTGCAATCATTTTCAGGAAGAAACTGAGTATTGTCTGACAAAATTGCAGGGGTGTCAATACTTTTGGCGACACCTGTACAATAGCTCTTTAGTCTCATTTGTATTTCAGTTCAACATTGATTTCTCAGTAGTGGAGAATTGGACATACCATGTAAAGATATTGCTGAACTTCTCTTTGAAAGACCTATAAGGACATTTAACTAGCTGGGATGAAATCAAACTGATAGATTTACCTTAAGGCTATGTTTACATATTGCATTTTCAGCCTTTTTTAACCCCTTAACGACCACCAATACAACTTTTAATGGCGGTAGTTAAGAGTTTTCTCCGGGGTGTCAGCTGCCGAACATAATTCGGTTCGATTTTTACTGACCCTGTTTTTGCGATCGCCGTTATTAACCGTATAACAGCGACCGCACAAAAAAAGTCTGATGTGCCATTTAATTTCTCTCTCCTCTGATGTGACCACACATCAGAGGAGAGAGAAATGGGGTCCCCGATCCCCCCCGTTACCTCCTGGTGGTCCTGGGCCCGCGTGTTTCCCCTCCATGGACGCCGCAATCTTCTTCCAGGAAGAAAATGGCGGGCGCATACGCAGTGCACCCGCCGAGATCTGCTGGCTGGCAGATTCCATTCATTCATGCAACGCACATTTTGATCACTGTGATAAACCCTATCAAAGTGAGAAAAATAAAAAAATAGTAAATAACCACCCCTTTATCACCCCCTTTAGAGAAATATAATGAAATAAAGAAAATATATTTATTTTCATTTTTCCATTAGGGTTAGAGCTAGAATTAGGGTTAGGGTTAGAAAGGGTTAGAATTAGAGTTGTGGTAAGAATTAGGGTTGGAATTAGGGTTAGGGTTGGAATTAGGGTTAGGGTTGGGATTAGGTTTAGGAGTAGGGTTAGAGGTTATGGTTGGGATTAGGGTTAGGGGTGTGTTGGGGTTAGGGTTGGAGCTAGAATTGAGAGGTTTCCACTATTTAGGCACATCAGGGGGTCTCTAAATGCGACATGGCGCCACCATTGATTCCAGCCTATTTTGTGTTCAAAAAGTCAAATGGTGCTTCCTCCCTTCTGAGCCCAGATGTGTGCCCAAACAGTGGTTTACCCCAACATATGGGGCATCAGCATAGTAAGGACAAATAGCACACCAACTTTGGGGGTCTAATTCCTCTTGTTACCCTTGGGAAAATAAAAAAAACTGGGGCTAAAAAAAATCATTTTTTTGGAAAATAAAATGATTTTTTATTTTCACGGCTTTGTGTTATAAACTTCTGTGAAGCACTTGGGGGTTCAAAGTGCTCACCACACATCTGGATAAGCTCCTTGGGGGGTCTAGTTTACAAAATGGTGTCACTTGTTTTTTTTTCACTGTTTAGGCACATCAGGAGCTCCCCAAACGCATCATGACACCCGCAGAACATTCCATCAAAAATGGAAATTCAAAAACAGCGCTTCTTCCCTTCCAAGCTCTCCCATGCACCCAAACAGTGGTTCCCTCCCACATATGGGGTATCAGTGTACTCAGGACAAATTGCACAACAACTTGTGTGGTCTAATTTCTCCTGTTAGCCTAGTGAAAAATAAATAGCAGGCTAAAAAAATCATTTTTTATTTTCACTGCTCTGCGTTATAAACTTCTGTGAAGCACTTTGGGGTTAAAAGTGTTCAGCACACATCTAGATAAGTTCCCTAAGGGGTCTAGTTTCCAAAGTGGTGTCACTTGTGTTTTTTTTTTCATTGTTTAGGCACATCAGGGGCTCTCCAAAGGCGACAGCGTCCAATCTCAATTCCAGCCAATTCTGCATTGAAAAAGTCAAATGACACTCCTTTCCTTCCTTCCCTTCCGAACTCTGCCGTATGCCCAAACAGTGGTTTACCCCCACATATGGGGTATGGGCATACTCAGGACAAATTTCCCAACAATTTTTGCGGTCTATTTTCTCCTGTTACCCTTATAGAAATAAAATTTGTGGGCAAAAAGATCATTTTGTGGAAAAAAAATGATTTTCTGTGATATTCTGTGAAACATTTGGAGGTTCAAAGTGCTCACCACACATCTAGTTCCTTAAAGGGGTCTAGTTTCCAAAACCAAGTCTCTTGTTAGGGGTTTCCACTGTTTATGCACATCAGGGGCTCTCCAAATGCAACATGGTGTCCGATCTCAATTCCAGACAATTCTGCATTGAAAAAGTCAAACTGCGCTCCTTCCGTTTCAAGCCCTGCCGTGCGCCCAAATAGTGGTTTACCCCCACATATGGGGTATCGGCGTATTCAGGAGAAATTGCACAACAAATTTTGTGGCTAATTTTCTCTTTTTTTCACTTGTGAAAATAAAAAAAAATTGGTTCTGAAGTAAAATGTTTGTAAAAAAAAGTTAAATGTTAATTTTTTCCTTCAACATTGCTTCAGTTCCTGTGAAGCACGTAAAGGGTTAATAAACTTCTTGAATGTGATTTTGAGCATCTTGAGGGGTGCAGTTTTTAGAATGGTGTCACTTTTGGGTATTTTCTGTCATATTGACCTCTCAAAGTGACTACAAATGTGATGTGGTCCCTAAAAA
The DNA here is from genome assembly GCF_039654945.1 of Dendrobates tinctorius. Taxonomy (NCBI): domain Eukaryota; kingdom Metazoa; phylum Chordata; class Amphibia; order Anura; family Dendrobatidae; genus Dendrobates; species Dendrobates tinctorius. The sequence continues at coordinate 74,138,277 of NW_027361728.1, read as the reverse complement.
AATGGTTTTGTAAATTTTAACCCTTATAACTTCCTAACAAAAAAAAAATTTTGATTCCAAAATTGTGCTTTTGTAAAGCAGACATGTGGGACATGTTATTAAGTATTTTTTTGTGACACATCACTCTGATTTTAGGGCATACAAATTAAAAGTTTGAAAATTTTAAACATTTTCACCATATTTCCTTTTTTTTATAAATAAATGCAAGTCACATCAAATAAATTTTACCACTAACATGAAGTAAAATATGACACGAAAAAACATTCTCAGAATCAGTGGGATCCGTTAAAGCGTTCCAGAGTTGTAACCTCATAAAGTAACCGTGGTCAGAATTGTAAAAATTGGCCTGGTCATTAAGCTGCAAATTGGCTCCGTTAGCGGCAAAAAATGGAAACGGATCCATTTGGCGGACACAAAAAACGGATGTGTGAAACAGGGCTAAGTGGTTAAGGCCTGTTTCACACTTCAGTTATTTGACGTAAGTCAAAATCCAACAAAGTGTGAAAAAATTGATCCGTTTCCGTTGTGGCACAAACGGATGGCGCGGGATCCGTTGTTGGTACGGATCCGCTTTGACTGAAATTTAAAGCGACACGATTCTGGAAAAGTGGGGGGAGAGAGAGACCATCCGTCAAAATCCGCCGCTAATGCAAGTCAATGGGAAAAAATGGATCTGCTAAAAAAAATGGCGGATCCGTTTTTTTTGCAAAATGGCGGATTTTGACTGACGTCAAAATACTGAAGTGTGAAACAGGCCTAAGCAGCTAAAACCTGTTTTGTTGACAGTAATAATGCTGCTTTCAAAATGCTAGTTTTTCAGCTTTTTTATGCTTTTTCACTGTGTTTTCATTTTTTGGTGCTGACTATTTGTGTGATTTATCTACAGTACATTTTTAATAAAGTAAGTTTTATTCACCAAAATGATGCAAAAATGCAACGTGAGAGCATAACCTAAGGACAGGTTCGAGGACCCTTATCAACAACGTATCCCCTAACCTGTTGACTGCGGATAACTTGCGATTTTAGGAAAATCCCTCTAAAGCAGCTGGTAAATAAGTAATATTAACTTCACACTAATATATTCAGAAGCTTTAGTCTCTCTAAATTATCATGTGCCAACAAGTTAAAGTTCTATGTACTTCAGGAGATTTTACAAGATGGATATTGATTTTACAAAAAACACCTAATTACAGCACGCTTAAAGATTAAAAAAACGTGATTTAAAGAGCTGCTATAGAAAATAAGTATTTACAGTACGTGTAATTATTACACATTTCTCTGCCTGGTAATGGTATAGAAATGAGAAAATAGGAAATCTGAGTTTAGTAATGAAATATGTAGCATTGTGTGTTTTTTGTACAAGTATAGTACATTTTACAGCATTTTACATTTTACAGTTGTGATGTGTTTTCTTTGTAGGTTGTGCGGTGTGGTCAAACATGTTGTCAATCCATCAGAATGCTCCTCTCCAGAACGCTGTATTTTGGCTTACTTATATGACCTTTATGTATCATGTAGCCATTTAAGATGTAAATTTGGAGATCTATTCAGGTAAATGCAATAATATCATTTACATACAATAGCATCACATTACACCACAGTCAAAAGAAAAAAAAAACAACACAAAATTGCCAACAACATTATTAATTTAGGGCAGAAAACAGAGTTGTAAATACATAAGACATTACTCCATTCACCTTTGTGTAGCCTTCTTTTGTAGATCTGTGCTGTGCATCTCTAGTCTGGAGTCTACATTGCACCCAGTGACAGACTATTTTACATTTCTGCTAGTGGACAGCCATTTGGCAAACCCTAATTCTAATCCATAGCCAGCAACCACCATGATGAGACCTCCACCCCTTCTGCTGGATATTGTTGGGCTTTCTCATTAACTGAATAAACAGGCGGGTCAGTCTGTTTTTCTTGGATGCCGAAGTCCCCAAAACTAGGCCAATTATGTGTTTACATAAGTAAATGGATATTTATAATTGTTTGGGATTTACTGTTGATTATAAAATTCTCCAATGAAAAGTTTTGGACAAAAACCAAGAAACCTGGAAATGCATGGACACTATCCTAAATAAAATAGAACAAAATGTGATATATCCTCTTCAAGGATGGCTCTTTCATTTAACTGAAGGCTGTACAGACAGCAAGTCCTGGCACCTGGCTCATCATCCTCAGATGCCTTCACAAATACAGATTCCTTTTGGTTCCTGGTGAAACCGGAAGTGAGATTCATCTCTATACTCCTTGGTTTATAGCAAGAACATGGCTTTCATAAAGAAACAGAATGGTACTTGGTGGTTTATAATAATATGAATGTTTTTCAGAATACAGGAGATCTTCACTTTTCCTTTTAGGATATGTGCACATGATGTCATTTGTAAGTGGATTCCTCCTGGAAACTGCTGGAATAAGAATGAAAAAGCAGCTTCAAAGATTGAACATAATGCAAAGAAAAGTGAAAACTACTTGTGTACATATTTTTGATTTTTTTTTCTGTCACTTCTTTTATTCACTTTAGGCTTGGAAAGTCGGAAAGTGATAAAATGGAGTAGCATGTTCATTCCCTGAGCAACTTGGAAGCTGCATGCTTTTTAAAGCTTAAAGGACAAAGAAACATCCAGATGCAAAAATGATGCTAAGAACATCAACAAATATGTTTCAGGAAAAACACCATATTTTCCTGAAGTACCTTCGCTTTGAATATCTCGGCAGTTACGTCGGCATCTAAAAGATGCCATGGGCACTTATCCTTAGTATGTAATGGAAAAGTAGTTCATAGTTATTGCAGGGACTTATTTATTTTTATACTTAGCATTTCTTTTTGCTGCAGTTTCACAGCATTATTTTACCTACCTGTTCTTTATAGAAATGGCAGTTATAATATTATACAAAATGCTGTTACATCTTAAAATAATTCTTTCCACATGTTCATTGGAAAGTTGTGCCATTCTAAATTCTAAATCTACTGCCACATGACAAATGTCTCATTCAGCAGCAGTAGAACGGGTCCCGGGATACCACAGACGCACCACACACGGATATGTTTAATAACATCGGCACTATTCTAATAATAATGAAACATTTCCCTACCGTTTTTTACTCTTTCTTGTGTGTTCAAATTCCATTTTACTATACTGTCTTCAACCACAAAAGAAGTTGAAACAATAATTAAGAAGAATGAACAGCGAAAAGAACAATTAAATAAAAAATGACATTTTCAGTAAATAATAAAACAAACCAAAACAAAATGCATCAAATGACACGACATGAAGGCAATAAATGTGACACGTTTGAATACTATCTTGTTTTTTTTTTTATAATGTCAGCCATTATACATATGTAGCAATTGGCAACATGTTCCATACCATTCCATGGCAAACTTCTGCTTGTTTAGCCCAGCTTAAGCCTTTGGAAATGTCATATTAAGGTTTGTTGCATCATATTTCATTGAGTGTCAAGTTAACATTTGCTACATCTATAGGTCATTACATCAGGTAATCTTCGTCATCGTCATTGTAAGAGTTTGTATAGAAGCATAAAAGACATTTCTTCATACAACTTTACCGGAGTTGCATATTGTCTGTAGAGTAACGCTGACGGACAACGTGTATGCTTAACCCCTTTATCCTCAGTCCATTTTCCATTTTTGCGTTTGTTTTTTGCTCACGTTCTTCCCAGAGCCAGCCATACCTTTTTTTCTTTTTCCGTCAATATTGCCGTGCGAGGGCTTGTTTTTGCGAAACAAGTTGTACTTTCGAACAACACCATTTATTTTAACATATAATGTAATGGAAAATGGTAAAAAAAAAATTAAAGTGCAGTGAAATTGCAAAAAAATGTGCAACTCCACAATTGTTTTTCTGTTTTTTTTTTGTTTTTTTTACCATCCCTGGAACCTTTTTTCAACATGATCTCATAAGGTCACATGTTGCTTGTACTAACGGGAGCAGTCTGCATGGCCTTAACATGCTAACATGCTCTGCAATCTCTGCAGACTTCTCTCATTCCCATTGAGCCCATCAGGGAAATGTGGAGTTTGGATGAATTTCCCAAGTGCATTCAGCGTGTCAGAATGTTCTTTAGAGTTTAGACAACCTCATAACCTCATTGATAGCAGCCAAGGAGTGTAAGTGCATGTAGGTCTGCACATGGCTCTCATACTAAATGCTGAATAAATTGAGATGCTTTGAAAAATGTTTCCATTTGTTTCCCATTTGCGTATCATTAGTATGTCTATCAATCATAATTGATATTCATAATTCTACAACTTTTCCTTCTTGGTGTTGTAATTCCAATGTTGAGGAATGTATAGGTAGCACAGGATCCACAATTCAATCGAAATGGTCACAGATTCCCTCCTTCCCCTCCGTGAACAATGGCTTCTACAAAGATCAGAGAATTTGCCTGGAAAGCTCTCCTATAGAAGTAAATTAATAATAATTCTGTTGTTCCATATAAAAAAAAGAATAAAAATAATATCTATCAGTATACATCCCCATATATTATAGAAAAAAATGAAATGGACAAAATAGCTATATATAGATTAAAATCTAAATAATATGCCACAAATGCATTAATTCACTTGAACTGGTCCTCTTGACCATAACATAACTCTCCTATAAATTTCGCCATGAGAAAAATAGAAAATAATTCCATTCTGGTTAACAAAAACCATTCTCATTATCAACAAGTCAATATACTAATGAGATTTCAGCCAGCCATTATCTTTACTACGTATTTGTGTTTCCACTGAGAGCTTTCTGTAATGGTCGCTCCATAGCACCAGGTTCAGAGATCGGCGTGACACAATGTTATTACTAGGTAAACAGCCAGTTATTTCTACAGCAGAACCAGACTAATTAACACTAATAACAGTAACCCTCTTTCTGCATTGTTTTACCTCTCCAGCGGCGCATGCTCAAAGGTAAAGCAGACCATATACAGCAGCGTGCAGCCCTCCAACTCTAATGTGGGATCTAGACTTTATGGCCGACTTTATAGAAAACCCTTCTGTTCATGACATTAATCACATGATGCTGGGGAAGATCCTCAGCGAAAATGCTGCAAATCGCTACAGTTTTGTCTGTAATGTTCTCATGAATGTTTGTATGGGGCATCAGGAAGCAGAGAGGTAAGATCTGCGCCCATTTGTCTTCATTAATGTGGAAATGTTTTTTAAGCATTACTAATATATTAAAACATTATCATCACATTATCCTGGCCAGTTATAGAAAGTAACCATTCATTTCTATGTAAAATTGTCATCTCAAATTTGGAAGCTATTCTTTATCTAAGGGATAAGGGCTAAGGGATAACTCCCGAATCGCTGGAGGTCCGTACACTGGGACCCCTACAGATTCAAAGAACCAGGGCTTCAAAGGGCCAAGTGTCAATGCAGTGGAGGTCAATCACTGCCACTCCTTTATGTTTATGGCAGTGCTAAAGACTAGTGTTGAGCGATACCATCCGATATAGAGAAATATCGGATCGGATTGGATCGGACCGATACCCAAAAAGTATCGGGTATCGCCGATTCCGATACCGGAAGTCCTATTCAAGTCAATGGGATAGAAATATCGTAATTAAAAAAAACCCTTTCTTTCCTTGCACATCCAGTTCGGGAGGGGGGAAGAGTGTGGGCGGACACTGTGCGTGTCTGTGTGTGCGGGCGGGGTCTGTGCGGGCCTGCCAGGGGTCTGTACAGGCCTGCCGTGGGCCTGTGCCAGCTGCCGGGGGTCTGTACGGGCCTGCCGGGGGCCTGTGCCGGCTGTCGGGGGTCTGTACGGGCCTGCGGGGGCCTGTGCCGGCTGTCGGGGGTCTGTACGGGCTTGCCAGGGGCCTGTGCCGGCTGTCGGGGGTCTGTACGGGCCTGCTGGGGGCCTGTGCCGGCTGCCGGGGGGTCTGTTCGTGCCTGCCGGGGGCCAGTGCCACTGAAGGGACTAAATTATATTCTGAAGGGGCCTACATTATACTCTGAGGGGGCTGCATTATACTCTGAGGGGGCTGCATTATACTCTGAGGGGAGATGCATTATACTCTGTGGGGGGCTGCATTATGCTCTGAAGGGGCTGCATTATATATATTCTATGAGGGGACTGCATTATACTCTGAGAGGGGCAGCATTATATTCTAAGGGGGCTGCATTATTCTCTGAGGAGGGGCTGCAATTATACTCTATCAAAGACCATGGTCAGTGCCTTAAACTATATGTACTATATGGGACCCGTATTATACTGTATTGTGGACTATCTATCCCCATAATTCTTCCTCAGCCGGAGTAAAGAGGCCGGGAAACAAATGGGTCGCCCTCCCAGGGCTGTGGGGTACTCGGTACCGGGCCGGTGTCAGGGGGATGTGACACAGTGGCGGTGACTCGGTCCGTGGCCCTGGGCGACCAAGCAATGGGGAGATGTAGTTAATGGTAGGATAGTTTGTGACGCCACACGTGGTGTTTGGCAAATATGGTGTTAGGCCAACGCTGCATACAGATCCGCTGGGACTGATGGTATGTGCAGCTTAGATGGTAAAGCTCCCCACAGGTGGAGCTGTAGTCCCAGGGCAGTGTAGTTGTATCCGGCACAGGGATGTAGCAGTGCTGGAAGCGTAGGGAACAGACAAGACACAGCGGTTGCAGTTTCTGTACCTTTACTTCGTATATGCAGTCCAGGGTCCTGATTACAGATGGTATTGGAGCAGGTTAGCCTGGAAGCAGATCAGGATTCTCTCTCAGCAGAAGGGCTGTGCAGTCTCCTTCCTAGCGCTTTGTAGTGTGAAGCACTCCAGTACTTAGTTACTCTGAAATGCCTCTCTTCAGATGTTCCTAGAACTTTACTTGTATGACAGACAGCTGTAGCCTCTCTTTTGGGGACTCCTCTCCTGAGTCCTGGCTCACTAGTCAATTGCTGTTGTGTCCCAAGTCTTTGCTGGGAGCAGGGCATTTACAGCCTCCTACTCCTCTGGTATCTGTGGTAGGACCGTCAGTATCCGTACCACCGTGGAGACCAGGCTCCAGTTCTGTGCGCTCTCAAGCTGAGGGAGCTCACCTTCTGCAGCTCAACCTCTCAGCTTCGCACCTCCCATCTGCATACTTCACCCTCTGCAGACTATCTGATCTCTCTTCCTCCTGGCACCCCCTGCTGGCTAGGAGTGGAACGGTGTTGCATGTATTAGGTTAACTACTGGAGAGACCCATCACTGCTTCCAAGCCTGGCATTACCCTCCCCTGGCGGAAGGCAAAGCCAGTGTGGCGACCATACCCCTGGGGGCGCCACACAAACGTCAAACAACCCACAGCCCAACACCGTGGGGGATGCTTGGCATTTGCCACAGAATACCAGGATTGGCAAATTTGCCACTAGCGTCCTGTGCTCTTCACAGATGAAAGCAGGTTCTCACTGAGCACATGTGACAGACGTGACAGAGTCTGGAGATGCCGTGGAGAGCGATCTGCTGCCTGCAACATCCTTCAGCATGACCGGGTTGGCAGTGAGTCAGTAATGGTGTGGGGTGGCATGTCTTTGGAGGGCCACACGGTGTTGGGCTGTGAGCACAACCCCCATCTGTGGACATCGGGCACTCAGACCATCCTCATGGAATCAGTTTCTAACCGTTTGTGGACACTACGCTGACAGACACAGCAAACTTTGGTGTGCCATCCTGGATGAACTGCACTACCTGAGCAACTTGTGTGGGTTGTAGAGTCCGTCTCATGCTACCACGAGTGTGAAAGCACAACCAACATTCAAAAGTTACCAAAACATCAGCCAGAAAGCATTGGTACTGAGATGTGGTCTGTGGTCCCCACCTGCAGAACCACTCCTTTATTGAGTGTGTCTTGATAATTGCCAATAATTTCTATCTGTTGTCTATTCCATTTGCACAACAGCATGTGAAATTGATTGTCAAACAGTGTGGCTTCCTGAGTGGACAGTTTGATTTCACAGAAGTTTGATTTACTTGGAGTTATATTCTGTTGTTTAAGTGTTCTCTTTATTTTTTTGAGCAATGTATATCAATAAGCACAATTTTCTCTTGCCTTCTAAGGTCTGTTTTTCACATACGTACAGTATACTACCCGCGTTTTTCGTGGAAACATCAAATGACCATTATAGTATATGGTACTGTTCACATGTCCGTGTTTTTTCGTGGACTGTGTGTCCACAAAAAAAATCAAACACCTGTCCAATTTTGAGCTAAGTCATGGATCAAAATCACCCATACAAATCTAAGGATCCCTTATAACCATGGACAGCAGAAGGACCCAATATGTGTACTGTCTCTTTTTAGCATTGCAGAAGGTAGAAATTTAGCATTTTTTTATGCATTGGATGAAAACACTGACCAAACACTGATGAAAATTGGATCCAAATCACTGATGAAAATCTGACATTTTTTCTTGCTTACGATAAAATTGACTGATATCTGAATGAGGTCTAACTTACTTTCTCTGCATGTTCAATGCCTCTTACAGCAGTGTTTTTAATTATTTCTAAACTAAGTACACCCTAGTTCCATTGCTATCTTAAAGGAGTTATTTTGTGTACATTTTTTCTTTTTCTTAAATGCATAATCTGGAGCCAAAAATAATTTAGCAATTTTTTTTTTTAAATATAATTTTCACCATTTGGCTTTCACAAGATTTTTGTTTCCCTGCACATTCAACTTTAATGTGGTTTGTGGTCATAAATCCACTGAGAGGAGCTGAAAAAAAGAGAAAAACTGAGTAAAAAAACTTTCCATTAGACCATCAAAGTGGGTTTACGGATGGATTCTTACTCAACTTATTCGGCAGCCAGGATTATAAAAGGCAAGTGTTAAATTTCTTTTATGAAACCCAAGTGCAAAAAAAAAGGTTTTTAACACCAATTAAGTGCATTTAAGTAAAATATATAAATAAATAAATAAATTGTTCTCCATAGTGGACAACCCCTTTAAGCAAATTACAGCATATTACACTGCAATAATGTAATTAATGCAATTTCCTGCATAAGCAACTGAACTGTCATAGGAGTAAATGGCAACGTAAGAGAAAGTTGATGTCACACATCTGTCAATTAGTGAACAAGAAGTGCAGCACTTACCGGCTTTATCCAAAAGAGCTTGCAAATGTCCCTTTGAAGCTGTCTGAATCCCTCAGTTCTGTGTCCCTGTACTTCTTTGATACAGCAGAGAAAGAGTGTGTTACCACCCCTCCCCTGAAATTAAAGTAATGCTACCCCCTTCATACAGTACAATGTACATCTTCAACCACCCTTACTACAATGCTACCAACTACATAGTACAGTTAGTCAACACTGTGTAGAAAAAAAGATAAGGCTCGGCACAGTCAAAATACTAAAGAACTCATGAATAGCAGGACTCGCCCTGTGGGTAGTGGATCCAGTGGCACTTTACTTTCAAATTTTAGTTTTAATAGTTCATTTAGCGAATGAAAAAATTATTGAACATGTCACCAATTTTCTAAGTAAATATGTTTCTAAAGGTTGATTGATTGATATGAAATTCTCACCAGATGTCAGTAACAAACCATCCAATCCACATAGGCAAAGAAATCAAACCATAGATGTCCATAAATTATGGGTAATAATGAGAAATGACACAGAGAAAAAGTATTGAACATATGAAAAAATAGAAGGGCAAAAAGCCATGGGAAGTCATGACATCATCTGAAATCTATCAGTAACTAGAAACCAAAACTGCAGCTCGGTAATGGCGGACACAGACTGGCGGTATAGCAGATCCACACGGGTTAACTTCACCCGGTGAACTAGAAGGCGAAACCTGTTACTTCACAGGCCTGCATTACTGCAAAATGAACGCTAGGGTTCGGTCACCGGAGCCTTTCCCAAAGATATGGGGTTAGAGTCCATCTAGACCCCCTAGCGTTCGGCACTGCAACAGTGGTGCCTAGAAGACCCAGCTAAAGGTAAGCACTAGGTGTGCATACAGCAAGGCCCAGGCAGACGCCATCGACCACCCTAAGCTTGGGGCAGTAAGGTGCACTATTCTGCGCACGGCTCCGCTCTGATGGACGTTGCTGTAGACGCAGTACAATCGTGCATTGTGCTGGATGGCACTATATGGCACTAAGTCTGGTGCTGCGACGTGATAGCACAGTGGCTCCAGACTATGCCACTAGTAGGTGCTGACTCTAACTCTAAATCTCTTAAACATGTGTATCCAAGGGATGGGAGTTATAATGAGTCAGTCATCAGATACATGCATCCATCATCACACACACAACTAACCATAAGAGTCTATACTAGTGCATGGCCGAGCGGCCATACGAACCTTTTATAGCAGCATCCTTCTGGGACCTTCCTGATGGTCCAATCCGAGCTGGAGAAGGACCTGAGCATGTGATCTCTAATCTCCAATGAGAGATCGTCCTATGGGCATGCTCAGTGGACTGAAAGGAGGACTTACTCCCTGGAGTAGCTTGCTGCTGACCAACATGCATTGCTATAGCTGGACCAGAGGTGGCGGCAGCAACCAAACCCACAGTGCTGGTCTGAGCAGAGCGCCGGGATCGACGAGTCTGCTGAGCAGCCTCCTCTGCGGCCGGAGAGGAATGGGAGACTGCCGAAGGCAAGGCTCGGGATTCCTGCTGTGCAACGACAGGAACCCGACGCCTAATACATAGTTGATGACTTGTACCTGGGCTGTGAGCCGAAAGACTGCTCTGCCTCTCGCCCCAAAGAGTGTTTTGCCAAATCTTCTTCCAGGGGCAAGTAAGCCCTTTCTTTTGTTATGTGCCTACCATGCATTTATATGGGGAATGTATCCTGGAAAGATTGAATTACCATGTTAGGCTATAGTATCTAAACCAATATCTGGAATTTTTTGAAGTGCTACAAACGTGTGTATAAATATTTGTAATATCTCTTCTTTAAGGTCAGTATTCTCTGCATTAGTTATCCTACTAAATTGATTCTGATTGTTTTTTCTATAACTATAATACTAATAGACCTATTGTATAATTATGCTATGACTACCATGTATCTAACTCAAGTTATGTTATAGTCCCTATCCAAACCTTGTAATATCAGGGAAAGCCAGCCTTGTGCGGGTGTGCCATATTTCGTATATCTAGGGTGCCAACCTCTGCGCCTAGACAGTACCAGTACAGTAAACCAAAGAAATTGAGCACGAGCATGGGATAGCATAAGTGCAATGCATGTGTGCAAATTCACACTGTGGACATATAACACACAAAATATAAGATAAAAACAAAATGAGCAAATACCCTGCAGTAAGTACAAGTGCTTCTCACAAAATTAGAATATCATCAAAAAGTTAGTTTATTTCAGTTCTTCAATACAAAAAGTGAAACTCATATATTATATAGAGTCATTACAAACAGAGTGATCTATTTCAAGTGTTTATTTCTGTCAATGTTGATGATTATGGCTTATACCAATGAAAACCCAAAAGTCATTATCTCAGTAAATTAGACTAATTAGCAAAAACACCTGCTTGTGGAGTATGTCAATGACTGCCTTCTGGACATCTGTCAAGTCAGCAGTCTTCCCCATGATTGTGGAGCCTACTGAAACAGGCTAAGGGACATTGAGGGACATCTAGTAACTTCTCTCTATGACTAGGGGTGCATACAGCACCAGAAACTTGTCAAAGTGGTTTTTCTATCACCAGCATGTGGATTTTCATTGTTCAATATCTTCAAATTATATTCAATAAGTTTTATCTATTTTTTGGATGTGCCGATCAACTTTACTTTTCTTGGACTACTTTCCTGATGGTCAGCAGTATTTGAAATGGCAGCCATTACATACAAGTGACATATTTGGTCAGTCACTGCATGGTGAGCAGTTTATTCACTTCTTTTGTCTTGTTCTAATCCTCAACATTGGATTCGAATACGACTTGCTCTGAGCTTCGCCAATCTCATTCTCGGATACGTCAGTCTTATGGAAATATGAATGGACCTGTGAGACCCTATGGGTCTGAGTTCTGTCCTATAAAGTATCGGAGATTCCACACGAATCTGAAAATGCACCCCTAACCTCACTTATGCTAATACTTAACTATAATATAAAAAAAAATGATTCAATATTTACATTATTATTAATCTTGAACATGCTTGGAACAAGTTAGGTAGGTCTCTGGCTTGTCAAGCAATAAATTAAAGGGGTTTCCTTTTTCCGAAAACCCCTGTCCGTGGATTTAGTTTGTTTAGAAAAAAAAAAAAAAAAAGAAAACAAACTGTGCTTTACTCCCACTCACTGAGTTTTTGGCTGCAATGATGATAGTGATGTCAGCGCTGCAGAGAATAACAGGTACGGGGCGCCTCAACAGAGACTCAGTCCTGGATTATGGGAGATGGAGTAAAGTACAATCAGATTCTTTTTTAAAGACAAACTGCAGCTGGGGAGATTGGTTTTCTGAAACTGGAAACCCCCTTTAATGTTTTACTGTGAAAAGGAAGCTTCACAGGAAATTGGGGATATTTGGCATATTCTGCTGACCTCTAATATTTTCCTGTTATACAGCACACTTTGGACACTCTGCACAAATGTTTTAATACTCTAATGATCTAGCGATACCACTTTTTATAGTCCATAGCTGTAATTTATACTACGTGCTTCAGAGCAGAAATCCTCCAGCATTCCTTGCTATCTCTGGGTTTGATCTGGTGATTGTGTTGTGGTAGTCTTAAGCCCCAGTTAAGCTGGAGTCACACATAGCAACTTACCAGCGATCCCGACAAATATATCAACGTGTCAGGATCGCTGGTAAGTCGCTATGTGATCGCTGGTGAGCTGTCAAACAGCCAGCTTCACCAGCGATTAGCACAGCGACGCTGAGCGCGCGGCATCGCTGTGTTCGTTAGCGCTGATGCCATGGATCCATGTAAAAAACAGAATTAAAATAAAAAATATTGTTATTCTCACCTTCCGACGTCCCGCGCAGCATTCCCGCCTCTCTCCACACTCTGGTCCCAGTAATCCTTTGCGAGAATGACAGCGATGACGTCCATTCTTGCGGGATCGCGAAGTCTCGCGGTCATTCTTGCAAAGGATTACTGGGACCGGGAGTGTGGAGAGAGGCGGGAAGGCTGCGCGGGACGCCGGAAGGTGAGAATAACAATATTTTTTATTTTTTTTATTATTTTACAGCTGATCGCTGGTCTCCCGCCTGTCACACGCAGCGATGCGTGCTGGCCAGCGGGAGATCAGCGACGAAAAAAATGTCCAGAGGTTTCTTGCAGCGATCAGCGATACCGGCAGGGGGGCCGGTCGCTGATCGCTGTCACACACAGCGATCTCGCTGGTGAGATCGCTGTTATCACAAAAGTTGTGACTCAGCAGCGATCTCGCTAGCGAGATTGCTATGTGTGAAGGGGCCCTTACACATAACGATGTCCCAGCAATCCCACCAAAGATACGACAAGGATGGGATCGCTGGGACATGTTAGGCTGATTGCTGGGGAGCTGTCACATAGACAGCCCCTCCAGCGATCAGGAGCAGCGAGCAAGCTGGTATCCAATGCAAACATCGGGTTTCTAAGAGCCACAGGGCTCTTAGAAGCCTGATGTTTACCCTAGACACCAGCGTGCACTGCAGGGCGGGAGGTGGAGGCAGAGCGGCGCAGAGACAGACCAGAGTAGCCGATTGCAGAGCTACTCCGGTCTGTGCGCCGCTCTGCCTCCACCTCCCGCCCTGCAGTGCACGCTGGTGTCTAGGGTAAACATCGGGTTTCTAAGAAGCCAGCGGCTCTTAGAAACCTGATGTTTATCTTGGAAACCAGCGTCGCTCATCGCTGGCTCCCACTGCCACATGCGGCGATGCACTCTGGCCAGTGGGAGACCAGCGATGAAAAAACTGCCCAGGACGATCCAGCATGATCAGCGATACCCGGCAGGGGGGCCAGTCACTGCTGGATGTCACACACAGCGATATCGCTGGAGAGATCGCTGATGTGTCACAAAGTCAGCGATCTTGCCAGCTGTGTGTAACGGGGCCCTAAGATTTCTTCACATCAGACCAAGCTGTTGCTTCACAAGTACATAACAAGGATTAGATCGGATAAACTGAAAAGTCTTATTGCGTGGTGACTTATCAGTGTATGTTATAGCAAATTCTCTCTTCAGAAAGGAAGAGGACTTGAATTCTAGTGCCACCTATTGGACGCAACAATCCTACAAGTCATTATCGACCCTCTAATGAGCCTTGAAAAATCAGTTAGGGTAAAAACCAAACCAGTATCTCAATTTGTAGACACAGTGTTTCAGGGTATTGCCCCTCGTCAGGGCAAAAGCATGAGATCTGATTTGGCTAGGTGAGAGGGTAAGACTGGGATCTAAGGGATCAGGTTTCTCCTTGTGGAGAGTGGCATGCCAGTATGAAGAGACTTAAATGCCTTACTTGCTCTCTGGGAAATTATATATTCAAATTGTCTTTTATGTTATAGCAATTACTACTGAGCAATTCATTTGAAGGGGGCTACTGTGCATGCTTTTCCAGGGTTACCAGGGGTTAGACTCCTTCAATATCAAACATTTCAGGCCCATCCATACACATTAAACTAAAGTCAGAGATACCAGCCGATATCACTGCCATTAACAGCCTTATGTGTATGGGGACCTCTCTACTGTTTCCCAATAGATGATGTCAGAAGAGATTAGGGTTGAGCAGTGTTACACCGTTCCATCATACTCACCCGGCCTCCGCTCCCACGCCGCAGCCGGCCTCCGCTCCCATGCCGCAGCTGGCCTCCGCTGTCACGCCGCAGCCTCTCTCCACCCGACGGCCACGGCGGTCACATGACGGGCTCGCGGCCGACGCCATCCCTGCATGCAATGCGCATGCGCCATAGGCCGTGGCCGCGCCTCCCTGCTGCTTCTTGTGCTCCTGCAGTGCCCTGACCCGGAAGCACCTTCGGACAAATGGCAGACCAGACGGGGCGATATCAGGCCGCTTACCCCTGAGGGAGGCGCCTGATCATTGTGTTACCTTGCACACTGGGCTCTGCTTTCTCCTGTGCTCTCTACAGTCTCTCGGTGCCATCCTCAGTGTTTCCTGCAGCAGCTTCGCAGCCTGTCTTCTGTGTTCGCTAACAGTTATTCTCAGTCCTGCTCCAGTGTTCCTGTTTCCTCCGTCTCCTGCCTCTGGTGTTCCTGATCCATCCTGCTCCAGCCCTGCCGTCCTACTCCAGTCCTGCCTCCGGTGTTCCTGATCCATCCTGCTCCAGCCCTGCCGTCCTACTCCAGTCCTGCCTCCGGTGTTCCTGATCCATCCTGCTGCAGTCCTGCTGTCCTACTCCAGTCCTTCCTCCGGTGTTCCTGTTGCAGTCCTGCCGTCCTACTCCAGTCCTGCCTCCGGTGTTCCAGTTCCATCCTGCTTCAGTCCTTCCGTCCTCCTTTATTCCTGTCTCGTGTGTTCCAACTCTATCCTGTCATCCTACACTTCAGTTCCTCCACGTTCCAGTCTATAGTCTTACTCTATTCCTGTCTTCTGTGTGCCATCCCTGTTCTGTCATCTACACTTCAGTCCCACTGTCCTACTCCAGTCCATCCTGAGCCGCCCCTCTCGGTACCGGCTACCGTGGTACCCGAACCCCAGAGGGTCCACTGCTGGAGATTCCGGCTCCTGACCACCCACGCTAACAAGCATGTTGAATTTTAACACTCTCGACTCTCCTGTTATTCAGGAGATTTGCCGCTGCCAGGGGAGCAGTCTGTCAGTGGCGTTCTGGGCTGTTAATTAGCAAAAACACAACTTTAAAATTAGACTTCTTTTTATGCCATGAAATGGGGTGTAGGTACTGATTGTATACAATGTGCTAAAGCGCACATGATCGGATTGAGCTCATATTCAGTGCCCTTTAGGGTTGCCAATTTGACTTTTTATTCTTTCTGGACAGAGCATTAAGAAATCACGGCCGCATTGGAAAACTGTAATCATGATTATAAGTGATCCGTGTCTACAGTCCATAATTCTCATATGAAGACATCGGCTGGTTTCACTGTAATCTGTAAAATGACGATGATAATTACAGTGAAAATAATCTGAATAAGTTTCTTGAATTTAAAAAATATCATGGCCGCCTTAAATCTTTTTTACAGATAGGGCAAAAAGTGCTCTATTTTTACAGACTGTCCTGGAATTTCTGGGCAGTTGGTAATCCTGCTGCCCAGTGCATAAAACTTAACTTAATAATACATTATTTATTTACTCATTATGCTTTACTTACCACTATCATGTAATACTGTATGGGGTTCATAATAATAAGTAAAAGATGCCTGTATCATTTAGAATCCCTGATTGTGCTCTTGTTTTCCAGGTTAGTGACCTTTCATTTCATGACTCTCTGGCCACTTTTGTTGCTGTTCTAATAGCACGCCATGGCTTTTCACTGGAAGACGTGGTCCAGCATGTTGCTCTTCCATCCCTACTGGCTGCAGGTACTATCCTTGAGTAACAATATCAAAAGATAGGGTAGGGGAAAAGGAAAGTCAGCTCACCACAGCATACTGGTCTGTAGTAATGGAAGTCCTCTGCACGGAGCCGCCCCAGTCCAGGGCGTCAGCAATCAGCAGAAAAGAAGAAGGGTGTGCTCCGGCAATGAAACAATCCACTGATGTATTAAAAAAAAGTTTTTTTATTTGCTTCTTAAAAACATGAAAAAACAATGTGGGTAACACAAAAAGCAGAAATATAACCAATTTATATTTAAGAAGCAAATAAAAAAACTTTTTTTTAATACATCAGTGGATTGTTTCATCGCTGGAGCACACCCTTCTTCTATCCTTGGGTAACAGAATGTAAGAAGGAATGGCGCCACAAAATCTGATTTATTAGCTGAATAACCTGTATGCATGTTCATTTCTGCTCTGTATTTTCTCTGGCTGCATATTAACACAGTTTCTGCTGATAAGATATCTGTAGAAAATGGAAGTTAAATGAAAAGCAAAGCCTTTACATCACACTCGCTATAGTGTTTAATGACAAATAGGGTGTGTTAAAATTATAGGTAATTATGTGCGTCATCATAATTACGAGACGGCTGCGAATAACCTATTCAAACCTGAAAAGAACAGGGTCTCTAGTGCCTCCTATTAGAGGGAACAATTCTAGAAGTCAATATTGACCCTTTAAAGAGCCTTGCCAAATAATTTATGATAGAAAGTCATACCAGAAATTTCCCAAAAGGAAAATAACTCCATTTGCAGATAGCTGTTTCAGGATTCTGGTTAGTGTAAAGTAGGAGACAAGTTGGCTGGGTGAGAGGCATTTGACTAAGTCATTCAGCAAGGCCCTCTTAAAGGGTCAATATATTATCTTCTTGGATTGTTACATCCAATAGGTGAGATTATAGACTATGTTCTCTTCCTCAGAGGCTATTTGCATACTTTTATCCATTTAGCATTTTCTGGCCAGCTCGACACTGCGCAAGCACGGGATTCCAGTGACGTCAGCACAACCAGGGAAATCAATCAAATTGAGTGGGCGATGATGCTCGTTACAGAACAATGAAAAATGAAGCACACCTCTATGACTAAATGAACAGGTACTATATATCAAGTGTTTTTTAGACATCATTATAGCGCGGTTTTTGATTAGAAAAACCTGTTAGTGATGCACATTGCGTCACTAAGGCTGGTTTCACATTAGCGTTTTTGTGCGCAGCGCATCGTGCGCATCCGATCACATGCGTCATGCGCACCTATGTTTAACATGGCGTGTGCATGGTCTTGCGTTTGCACGCGTTCGTCTGCGTTTTCGTGCGCATGCGTTTTTCCAGGTGTGCGTCTAGATGCGCTGGACGCAACATGTTGCATTTTTGGGTCCGCCCAAAGGCATTAAAAAAACGCATGCGTTCGTTTGCGCACGGAATGTGTCAAAATAACACATTACAGTCTATGGCAACGCAGGCGTGCGCATGGATATGCGTACGCCTGCATTTCGAACGCATACATTTCCTCTTCAATCTTGCGTCTTTTCTGTCTTGTTTTCATTTCCAAATCTTTCCAAGATTAATGTTTTTCTTTCTTTTCTAGGCTCCACAACGGGATGAAGAACTCGCCCTTGACAATGAGGCCCTCATCCATTTAGTCCAGGAGCGAGTCCCGTTGTGGGACAGCCGTGATCCACTGCACTCGGACAACGTAGTGATCCTGCGGCTCTGGAATGAGATGGCCGCAGCGATGATGAATGGTTGGGACAACTCCTCTCCACGGCCCTGCAAGGAATTTCATAAGTATTTCAATGTGAGTTTCTAGCATCACACACATTTGTGTTATCCCGGCCTACAGTGCATTGTCTAATTTTTTTTTTCCACAGTGAACAGTCAGAACCCGTTGGCGCTCAATGAAGGACCGCTTCAACAGGGATGTCCATCAGGAGAGCCAGGGTCACAGTGGTGCTGCGGCAAGGACCTCAACCAAATACAGATATCATCGGGCATTGGCCTCCTTAAGACCGGTCCTTGCCACCATTTCGTAAATATTTTGTTGTTGTATTGAATTGTGTTTTACTCTGTTTTCCTATTCCATAGGAGTTGGCACTTTGACTATTTTAAGTGCATGATACTAATGTTTTTCTTTTCTTTTCACAGCACCTGGAGCAGCACCCTGCAACCTGTTCCTGGAGCGGTCCTTCATCGAGCTGCCTCGGACCCGTCTCAGCCATCCGACAGCGAAGAAGCAGCTTGAGGGTCGGCACCACAGAAGCTGGTTTGTCAGGTGTTCTCCTGTCCCAGGTCTCTGCCACTGGTTTTGTGGGTACTTTCCACCAGCGGCAGAAGGCCTCGGACAGGACCGTCATGCCTGAGTTCCTTCACTTGAGCTCGGTCTTTCAGAATGGCCTCAAGGTGCTGTCAGACTGGAACGTGGTTTTGGCCGAATGGAAACACACTTCCAGGCTGTCGACCATCACCTTGACTGTCTGGAAGCCAACTTCAACAGACCAGCGCACCATTTCTTTACTCAAATTGAACGGGGCATGGTGGAACACCTTAGTAGTGATCTCCAGCTGAATGTGATGCAGGCCTGCAACACTGCTTGCATGCAGTCTATGCAGCAGAGTCAGTACGTGCAGCAGTCAGTGGTGGCATTTCCAACTGTGCCACCACTGACTCGCTTCACCTCACCACCAACTTCTGCTGCACACCACTGCATGGTCACCTGCAGTCCAAGCCATGCCGGACACCACTACACCACCCCAAGGCCGAGTGCAGCTGGACACTCCCTCCTGCCTGGATCACCACCGCCACCACTCCTGCCTGGACCACCACTGCCACCACTCCTGCCTGGACCACCACTCCTGCCTGGACCACCACCGCCACCACTCCTGCCTGGACCACCACCGCCACCACTCCTGCCTGGACCACCACTGCCACCACTCCTGCCTGGACCACCACTGCCACCACTCCTGCCTGGACCACCACCACTCCTGCCTGGACCACCACCATCACCTCCACCACTGAGCAGCAGCAGCAGCTGGGGGACCCAGATTCATTATTTGCCACCACGGATCCTGGCAAAACCTCCACCACCACTACCAGCATGCCGCAGCAGCTACAGGATCCTGCCAGGAGGTCCCCCAGCTCCATGAGGTCCCCCAGCTCCAGGAAGTCCACCAGCACCAGGCGCTCCAGGCAGGACACAACAGCAACGGGCCACAGAAGACATAAAAGTGCCCACAAAAAGAGAAAGACTCTTGCACTCCCTCTCCACTCACCTCACACTGTGTCTGACCCACCCCATGCCTCCAGTTCCATCCCTGAGCTCCCTTACCCCCACTACTTTTGTTGCCCCTTCCCCTAGAACCCCTTCCTCACCTTTAAGCCATTCCTCGTCCCTCCACACCCCCAAGTTGCCATCATCTTCCCCCAAACATTGCTCCCAGTAAATTTTTTGTATTTTTTTTAAATAAATGTCATTTTGTTTTTTTCCCCTAATACTGTTTGGTTATTGTGTCTTTTGCCGCCTACACACACTGCGTTGTATACTTTGTGTTTTTGCCACCACATAGCTCCAGTACTGACACATGTTTCTTGTGTCAGTCCTGGAGGTATGTGTTGTCAAAAACACAAATATATGACTTTAACCACCAGTCTCTTCAGTCTGCTAATATTGGTCAGACTGAATAGAGGATGGTGGTGAGTGCAAGGCATATCTATTCTCACCTTGCCAGGTATCATAAAGAGTGAATTGATGATGGAGTGCTTTGAACATCATCATTTCACTCTTTGGGGCACAAGGCCAGGGGATTCTAGACATACCTTGTAATTGACCACATCATCTCTTCAGTCTGTGGTGAATAGACTGAAGAGATAATGGAGAAAATACACATCATATCTACAATACCCTGGCCTGGTATCATAATTATTTAGCATACCTCGCCTGATGAGTATACCTATGAGTTGTCATCTGCAGCGTCGCTTCAGTCTGAATTATCTATTGAACGCACACTGGAGAGGTGCTGGAGGTTAACTCATATGTGTAAAGGCCTCATCCCCAACCATTACAAATGGCAGTGGCGAACCTTCGGTGTGGGGAAGAGGACGTGGCAGGGGGAAATTAAAATGGTTGCCATACAACCAACGGCCCATGTACAAGCTCTTAAAAGCCTCGGAGTCATTACCCCAGCCAAATGCCGCAATGTCCACTGCAACAAACAGACAGTCTTCATCCATAATAGTCATGAGTACTGTAGAAAAGTACTTTTTATAGTTATAGCACTCCGATCCACTTCTTGCAGATTTGGTTATCCTGATGTGTTTCCCATCCACCGCTCCCAAACAGTTGGGGAAATTACAGACTGTCAAGAATTGTTCAGCGATTTCAATCCACTTTTCCGCAGTGCGCAGGGGCATAAATTCTAGACAGAGAACGTCCCTCAAAGCTCGGCAGGTGTCCGCTACTATTGCCGACAAGGTGGAGATTCCAAGCCGGTACTGGAAGTGGAGTGATGATAGGGTCTCTCCAGTAGCCAGGAATCTGCCAAACAGAGAAAGAAAAAAATTAATATTTATGTCTAGGGTTTTGCAAAACACTGAAATGAAAAAAATATTAGTACATGGCAGAACATAATTCTGCAGGCTTTTGTTTACTACATGGCAGAACAATAATTCGGCAGGCTTTGGATTAGTACATGGAAGAACAAAAATGTCACGCCGCGGTCCCCGCCGGCTCCCACGCCGCTGCCGTGGCCGCCCCGGTCACTGCCGCGGTCCCGCCTGCTCCCACGCTGCTGCTCCCCGCCACACTTACCCGTCGTGCGTTCCCGCTCTGTCACCTGCTCCCCGACGGGCGCGCGCTCCTGCCTTGCTTCCTGCTCCTCGTCGGGTGCGCGCTCACACTATGTTTAGGAGCGCACGTGCTCTCTGCCCCTCCCGAGGGCGCATGCTCCCCTCACTCTGCCCTGGGGGGTCATGACCCGGAAGTCCTTGGCACATTCCCTATATCAGGCCGCCTCTCCCTCCTGGCGGTGCCTGACTATCATTTGTGCCTAACAAGTGATTCCGGCCCCACGTCCCGCTGTGCGTGTTCCTGCCTGCATCTCCACTTCCCTGCCTGTATCTTATCCGCTCTCTCCGTTCTCCTCTCTCCTAGTGCCTGGCAGCCCGTGGCTCTGACCTGTCTTGTTTTGGTGTCCAAGCTGTGTCCTCCAGTCCATGCCTGGATCCTGCTGTCTTGTCCGTGTTTCCAGCTCCGTCTGCCATCCATGTTCCTGTCCTTGGGTGGTCCTCCGCCAGCTCCTCCGGTCTCCCACTGTGACTCCTGTGTCCGTCCCTGGGTACCAGCTGCTGTGGTGATAGTCTCCTGCGGGTCTGCCCCTAACACTCCCTGTTTAGGGGGTGGTGCACCTGGTCAGCTCACCCGTGGGGGGTTTGTTGCCACGGTCCAGCGAGTCCACTCCAGGAGTACCTCTTAAAGTCTCACAAAAAACAATTATGCAGGCATTGGTTTTTAAATATTACATACCGTAATGTGACCAGGAGCCGTTCCTCAGGAGGAATCACACGACGGAGCTGTGTGTCCTGTCTCCAGATGGCTCCTTTAACACGACCAAGCAAATCCATGAAGCTTTGTTGGGACATCCGGGTATAGTCAATAAATTTTGCCGGGTTTGCCTGGAGCTCACTATAGAGGGTGTGGTACGCTCCACGGCTCTCCCGGACTTCAATAATTGGATGTCTCCAAAAACTCCGCCACTGCCGTATTCGCTGTCTCTCTCTCACTTTCTTGTTGGCAAGCAAATGCAAAAGCCTGAGACAGCGCGATTTTCAGATCCAAGTTGAAGCGAAAACTCTTCCAACGCGGATCCATGGTGACAAAGGAAACAGCAGCAAAATCTTAAGAATTCAGCTGTAACAGGGTCTATATAAAGAATTCCCATGAAAAACACCCACTGGTGTCCCATTGGTGGAGTCTGTTTCATGGATTTTTCAAGGATTTTCCTCCTGTGAAATGTGACACTGAGAGAATGCATGCGCATAAAAAATGCAAACACATGCAAAAATGCACGAAAACTCATGCAAACGCTGTGTTTTTTTGTCGTCATGCGTATGCTGATGCGTATAAAAAACGCTGTGTTTGCATGCATTTTTCCATGCGTTTCTACTTGCGCACGATGCGCTACGTAAAAAGGCGCAAATGTGAAACTAGCCTAACAACGCACTTGGGACAGATTACATGCTTGAAATGACGTGACAGGTTCCTTTTAAAATCCAAGTCCTCTGCCCCCTGTCTTATACTTAACTTTTATCTTTTTAATCTGTTTTCAACTGCTCCAGGCTGGCTCCTGCACTTTGTGACCTGCCGGCTGCTTCAGTGTTTGCTGGAGCGAGCCAGAGGTCATTAATCAATGTACAGTAAGTCTATGAGAGCTTTGTTCTGGCCTCATTTTGTCTCTCATAGACTTGCATTGAGAGCTTGTTACGTAGTTTCTGACTTCTGGCCAGTAATAAGCTGCATTCACAAGATGGCGCCGGAAAACGGCAAAGAGTGTACGCCGGAGCCTGCGTATATGACTGGGGGCAGGGGACTTACGTTTAAAGTGCCACTCCAGCACTAAATAGAAACAAAACAATAGTACACTAGCATTCTAAAAAAATACAGCTTCTCATGGTAGCTTGTGGGGACCCGGATGCTGAACAAGGTGCCAGAATGACATGCCTCCTTTTACATCTGTTGAGAACTCCAACAATCACCTTGTCTGGAGTCACAAATGGTTAAGTTTGTTCTATAAACTAACAGAAATGAAATATTTTCACATTAGATTGCCTTTATTGCTGTAGTCAAAGATTGACGATAGCAGCAGCTTGCCAATGATTGGCTGAGTGGTTATTTTCAAAATGTGGGGATAAGAGGAGGAATTTGTGTGGGGGGTAGGTGAGAATTCTGTTATTTTTTTTAAACAGCCAAAAGCATTTAGATTAAATTTCCTTGAAAATGCTGTTAATTATGTTTCCATTAACACCGTAAAATACTAAATATCAAAATATATTTTATTGTGTAAGAAAAGGCAGGAATAAAACGATCAAACCAATGTATTTGGGGATCGGGAGTATAAATATGAGCCTAAATGGGTGTCATATGCAAAATAAGGGACTACACTGTTTGCACAATTACTAGGCAAGTCAATACTTTGACCATAGCATCACTTTTACACAGATTTTCCAAGTATAAACTTGAATGCTTATTGGGTGAAGCAGATAGGTGATATGTATTTGTGTAATGAGAGAAGATGAGGTCTAAGGATACAACAGCATTTATCAAGAAGTGCAGAATGATTAGGCAGATTGCTTTCCTCAGGACAAATGGACCAAAAATTAGACTGAACTGACTCTAAAAAAGTCAAAAATTCTTAAAGTCGTTTTCCGGCCTTAGGTTTCAAGTCTGCAGTCACTCTACATAACTGCAGACTTATGAATCCTCACATCCCATGTACTGTGTGCTGTCAGGATTCTCCAGTGCTGGCACCGGATCCGGGCGGTCATGAGACACTTGTATTGATCAAGGTTACATCCATTTAGTCAGCACATCACCGCATGTATGTAAATCACATGCTTGCATTAACAAGCCCCATGCTTCTGGCATCGGCATCAGATAGTCCACACAACACACAGTGTGTGCGATGTGAGGATTCACAAGTCTGCAGTCACATAGAGTTACTGTAGACTTGCAGCTTATGGTAGGATAACCCCGTAAAGTCTTACAGAAGGATGCAGCATTATTGAAATTGCTAAGATATTGGGGCGTGATCACAGAATCATCAAAAGTTTTGTTGCAAATAGTCAACAGGGTCACAAAAAATATGTTGAGAAAAAAAGACGCACATCAACTCCTCTAATAAAGTGATTTGCAAAATTCCATCACTTTCCATGCTGGACAAACTTATTAAGACCACAAATGTAATTACTAGTGATGAGTGAGTGTGCTCGTTACTCGAGTTTTCCGAGCATGCTCGGTTGTCCTCTGAGTATTTTGGCATGCTCGGAAATTATGTTTCAGTCCCCACACTGCATGATCTGCAGCTGCTAGACAGCCTGAATACATGTGGGGATTCCCTAACAAACAGGCAATCCTTGCATGTATTCAGGCTGTCTAGCAGCTGCAAATCATGCTGCTATGGGGACTGAAACATAATCTCCGAGCACGCCAAAACACTCGGAGCACACCCGAGCATGCTCGGAAAATTTGAGTAACTTGTATACTCAGTCATTACTAGTAATTACTCTTTAAGGATCTTCTTACATGGGTAGATTTTCTGCTGGAAATCAGCAAATATCCAACATATTGGAAAATCAGTTGGCACTGGTTTATCTACGCTTGCATATATTAATCGGCTGCGTGCTCAATCTGTATGGAGGTGAATGATAATCTGTCATCCCCATGATTTCTATGCCTACATAAAAGATGTGACAAATATACATGGACTGGAGAGGTTATCATTTTTGTAGGAATACCTCTTTAAGGTTGTATTTTGTATGGGAGATGTCAAAGCTGCCACTATCAAACAAGACATTCAGGGCACGGGTAACTGAATGGTAGGCACAAATCCTGATGATGACTTCTGTGTCTTGAATGTGTCTAGCAGTCATTATTCTGCCTCCGTGGCTAAACTGCAAGTGCTGGGTGCTTAGACCGCCATCCCATTCGTCTGTTTACCATTACTCACGTTTAGTGATGTCCGCAGATAGGTTAACTCAACTGGAAAAGAGCATGTTTGAGGAGTCCAGTAGAGGGTTTATTCTCAGCTGAATCCTTGCATAATGCACAGTTATAGTAGTTAAAAAGAGACTTTCCTTATACAGAGCTGTATAAAACGTGTGTCTCCAAGATGCAGATAGACTCAAAGATGGAGAAGAAAGGAGGGGTTACAGAAATGAGAGTCACATGCGAGAGGGGAGGAGACAACCTCTAAAAGGGACAGATCTATACCCAACAATATAATAAAATGCAATACTGTCTGTATGATTCTAAATCATGGGACATGACAGTCATTATCTGCAATGGTCTCCCAACAAAGGATGGATTGTGGCACTATGGGACACTTCAGTCCTATTTACAATTTATAAATTTATTATCTACCCTTTGTAGACTTGAACCTGTTTCCTAAAATGCATATTTTCAAAACACAAGTGTTCTACTTTCCTTAGGGAAGCTTGCACCTGGATTATGCTCTTCATGTGACAGACACCTTTCGGCAGCAGCTGATAGCAGCATTGAAGTGGGAGCTGTATTTGCAGTCCTGAAAGCTATCCTGATGCTGGGTATGTTCTGAGTCCTAGCTAATGTGATAACACTGTGAAATTCAGAACTGCTGCTTATAACAGAAGACTGCTCGGTCATGTCGGATGTGTGGTCGGGATATTAGTTATAATTAGCAGTAATTTGCCTCTGTTCACATCTGCCATCATAAACAGAAGCACATCTTCATTGTAAATGGAACCACAGCACATTGCCTGATCCATTGCATGATGGTCACCAGTGACACCCACAGAC
This sequence comes from Dendrobates tinctorius, assembly GCF_039654945.1. Taxonomy (NCBI): domain Eukaryota; kingdom Metazoa; phylum Chordata; class Amphibia; order Anura; family Dendrobatidae; genus Dendrobates; species Dendrobates tinctorius. Next base: position 74,112,292 of record NW_027361728.1, on the reverse strand, counting down.
CACAGTAACTTAGATTGAGGACCAGAAGTTTAAAATACGGTGTCCATAATTTTCAAAGATAAAATAAGGCCACAGATGTGACCATAGCCTTAAAGTGGTATTCCAATCTCCAAGATCCTATCCCAATATGTAGTAGGTGTAATATTAATGTTAGAAAATACCTACAGCTAGAAATGTAGTATAGTTCTCCTGATAAGCTATGTCACTTAACCCATGTACATGCATTGCAATAGCTTAGATACTACTCCAATGCCCTGCACATGGGGTAAGTCACATATTGAATTGGAAGAACTATATTACATTTCTAATTGTAAGTATTTTCTAATATTAATATTATTACACCAACTAAATATTTTAAGGTCTATTTTCATTACATGATTATAGCCTACTAGATGGTGACCTGATTCTAACGCATCAGGTATTCTAGAATATGTATGTAGTTTATTTATGAAGATTTAAGAATAATGCAATAATGCACCCCCCAATCTTGATATGCATGCTACCCCTCACCCCCCTATCCTGGTATGCATGGTCCCCTCAGCCCCCTATACTGGTATGTATGGTCCCCTTACCCCCCAATCCTGGTATGCATGGTCCTCTCACCCCCCTATCCTGGTATGCATGGTCCCCTCAGCCCCCTATACTGGTATGTATGGTCCCCTTACCCCCCAATCCTGGTATGCATGGTCCTCTCACCCCCCTATCCTGATATGCATGGTCCCCTCAACCCCTATCCTGGTATGCATGGTCCCCTCACCCCCCAATCCTGGTATGCATGGTCCTTTCACCCCCCTTTCCTGGTATGCATGCTACCTTTCACCCCCTATCCTGGTATGCATGGTCCCCTCACCCCCCTATCCTGGCGTGTGGCATGCATGGTCCCCTCACCCCCCTATCCTGGTATGCATGGTCCCTTCACCCCCCCTTTCCTGGTATACATGGTCCCCCTCATCACCCTATCCTGGTATGTATGGTCCTCTCACCCCCCCCTATCCTTGTATGCATAGTTTCCTCACCCCCCTTTCCTGGTATGCATGCTACCTTTAACCCCCTATCCTGGTATGCATGGTCCTCTCATCCCCCTTTCCTGGTATACATGGTCCCCCTCATCACCCTATCCTGGTATGTATGGTCCTCTCACCCCCCTATCCTGGTATGCATAGTTTCCTCACCCCCCTTTCCTGGTATGCATGCTACCTTTAACCCCCTATCCTGGTATGCATGGTCCTCTCATCCCCCTTTCCTGGTATACATGGTCCCCCTCATCCCCCTATCCTGGTATGTATGGTCCTCTCACCCCCCTATCCTGGTATGTATAGTTTCCTCACCCCCCTTTCCTGGTATGCATGCTACCTTTAACCCCCTATCCTGGTATGCATGGTCCTCTCATCCCCCTTTCCTGGTATACATGGTCCCCCTCATCCCCCTATCCTGGTATGTATGGTCCTCTCACCCCCCTATCCTGGTATGTATAGTTTCCTCACCCCCCTTTCCTGGTATGCATGCTACCGTTAACCCCCTATCCTGGTATGCATGGTCCTCTCATCCCCCTTTCCTGGTATACATGGTCCCCCTCATCCCCCTATCCTGGTATGTATGGTCTTCTCACCCCCCTATCCTGGTATGCATAGTACCCTCACCCCCCTTTCCTGGTATGCATGCTACCTTTCACCCCCCCTATCCTGATATGTATGGTCCTCTCACCCCCCTTTCCTGGTATACATGGTCCCCCTCACCCCCTATCCTGGTATGTATGGTCCTCCCACCCCCCTTTCCTGGTATGCATGCTACCTTTCACCCCCTATCCTGGTATGAATGGTCCTCTCACCCCCCTATCCTGGTATGCATGGTCCTCTCACCCCCCTATCCTGGTATGCATGGTCCTCTCACCCCCCTTTCCTGGTATGCATGGTCCTCTCACCCCAATATCCTGGTGTGCATGGTCCTCATACCCCCCTATCCTGGTATGCATGGTCCTCTCACCTCCTATCCTGGTATACATGGTCCCCTCACCCCCCTATCCTGGTATGCATGGTCCCCTCACCCCCCTATCCTGGTATGCATGGTCCTCACACCCCCCTATTCTGGTATGCATGGTCCCCTCACCCCCCTATCCTGATATGCATGGTCCACCTCACCCCTATTAAACTGCACACATACCAAAAAAAACATTTATATTCACCTTTCTTCCCTGTTCTTCCCAACACTGTCCTGTTCTGCTGGAGCCCGGGTGAGAAGTGTGGCGCCGGAGTACACGCATGCCCATACCGCGCTGTCCGGTGCCATATTGCTGAAGACACACTGCAAATGTGTCTTCAGGAAAATGGAGCTGGATAGCGCTATGCGCATGCGTGATTCTCACGTGCACTCCTGCCCCGGTCACCGGAAGAAGAGAAGCATTGCAGCAACGCTCCTCCCGGTGAGGTAAGTATGTAAGTATGGCGCCGAAGATTGCGGTATGCATTCAGTGTCTACGCGTACTGCGATCTCCAGCGCCATACCCTTTACCATACAGTATCTGTCTGTTTGTTTGTAATGGAAATCCTGCGTTGCTGATTGGCGCACCCGGCCGGCCATGGCCAATCAGCGACGCAGGATTTACGCTACAGACAGACAGACAGAATTAGACGATTATATAGTAGATGAACAGTCCTAGGAACACCTGCCTCAGTAAGATGGTGCAGTGCAAAGAGGCTGCTGATCACAAGATGAACAAGTAAAACCCTTTTTCATTGGGTGACAAGATTACTAGTGCAGCACAAAAAAGATCATCGTTCATGGCTGTACATTGTGCGGTGTAAACAGGACTTTTAATGCAGAGTGCTTGACAGCCTATGCCTGCAGAGCGATCTGCTACAGAAAGTTCAATGAGTATCTAGCCAGGTCCGACAGGGTAAACAAGCTATTAAATGACTGCTGACCGAAAAGCATATTGCCGGTCAGCAGTAGTTTAACACTGCACACTGTGAAATGCAAATGCAGCTGTGGACAGTTACAGAAGTAATCCACCATTGGTATTCTCAATTCAATTAAACCAATTTGATGAATATCATCCCTCTCGCAACTGCTAGTAATATTTTACTTTTAGAGCTTGGAAAAGACATTTGTTCACTGCGATTCATTACACAAATTTTTTATTAATAGACAAGGGGCGAACAACAGGAACACTACATGAATAGGGATACCAGTGCTTACCAAAAAAAAAGGTAAGTCGAAACAAAATGCATCATCATGGTAAAATATGATGAGACAAACCTAATTGGGAGAGCCCCCACTCCAACTTACGTTTCGCAGAACTTTTTCAGGGAGTGAAAATTCTCCTCCTTGAAAAATCATTACTCCTTAAAAAGCGCCGTGCGAAACATACGTACTTTTTACCATGATGATGTATTCTGTTTTGACATATATTTTTTCTTAAGCACTAGTGATGAGCGAGTATACTCATTGCTCGGGTTTTTCCAAGCATGTTCGGGTGATCGCCTAGTATTTTGGCATGCTCGGAGATTTAGTTTCTGTCGACGCAGCGGCATGATTTGCAGCTGCTGGACAGCCTGAATACATGTGAGGAATGCCTGTTTGTTATGGAATCTCCACATGTATTCAGGCTGTCCAGCCGCCGCAAATCATGCAGCTGAGGCGACAAAAACTAAATCTCCGAGCACACCAAAATACTCGGAGGCCACCCAAGCATTCTCGGGAAAACACGAGCAACGAGTATACTCGCTCATCACAAGTTTTAACCTATATTTATGCAGATATGATGGTGAGTAAGAAACTCGTTTTTTTGGTAACTTTCCACTTTTACTCCAAAATATGTATTGAAAACTATTGCAATTTAGATATAATAATAATAATAATAATAATAATAATAATAATAATAATAATAATAATAATACAATGATCAGATATGCAGAAATGAAAATCAAGATTGCATGTAACGATAAAATAGTAAGTGATAATAAGAGAAATGCTGACATCACTGACATTTTTCACTAATGGCTTAAAAGGAGGAGATTTCAGCAGGTGTAAATCTGTCCATTTCACATTAGACAAGATTGATCATTATTCTTTTCACTAAAAACACTGCAGAGGTTAATCTGCAAGTTAATATCATTCTGAGCCTGCCTGGCGCTGGCACTGAGAGCCCTGCTGCCAGGAGGAAATTAACTTTATTCTTCCTGGCATCCCCTGTGTCTCAATCATAGGGTGTGACCGGCACGACTTCAGTCACCATTTACTACATAGTGAGCTTTGGTTGTAACCATGCCACAGCAAATGAATAACAGCCAGCGGTTAATCAGTGCCGGGGAGTGTTAGGCCACGGCCACACTATCAGTATTTAGTCAGTATTTCACATCAGTATTTGTAAGCCAAAACCTGGAGTGGGTCAAACATGCAGAATTGGTGCACTTGTTTCTACTATACCTTGTCCTCTGATTGTTCCTCACCTGGTTTTGGCTTACAAATGCTGAGAAAAAATACTGAACAAATACTGATACTGTGGCCGTAGCCTTACAGTGCAGACGTCATTCAGCTTCAGAACGCTATTAACCTGCAGAATATCTTCAGGTTAATAGCATTCTTTTTTACATGATCAGTTCCCTTTAACCCCTTCACCCCAAAGGGTGATTTGCACGTTCATGACCAGGCCAATTTTTACTATTCTGACCACTGTCCCTTTATGAGGTAATAACTCTGAAACGCTTCCATGGATCCTGGTGATTCTGACATTGTTTTCTCGTGACATATTGTACTTGATGTTAGTGGTAAAATTTCATTCAAATGACTTGCGTTTATTTGTGAAGAAAAAACGGAAATTTGGGGAAAATTTTTAAAATTTCGCAATTTTCCAACTTTGAATTTTTATGCCCTTAAATCACAGAGATACGGCACACAAAAAACTTAAGTAACATTTCCCACATGTTTACTTTACATCAGCACAATTTTGGAACCAAAATTTTTTTTTGTTAGGAAGTTATAAGGGTTAAAAGTTGACCAGCGATATCTCATTTTTGCAACACCATTTTATTTTTACGGACCACATCACATTTGAAGCTACTTTGAGGGGTCTATATGATAGAAAATACCCAAAAGTGACACCATTCTAAAAACTGCACCCCTTAAGGTGCTCAAAACAACATTCAAGAAGTTTATTAACCCTTCAGGTGCATCACAGGAATTTTTTGAATATTTCGAAAAAAATGAACATTTAACTTTTTTTCACAAAAAAATACTTCAGATTCAATTTTTTTTATTTTACCAAGGGTAACAGGAGAAATTGGACTGCAAAAGTTATTGTGCAGTTTGTCCTGAGTACGCTGATACCTGATATGTGGGGGGAACCACTGTTTCGGCGCATGGCAGAGCTCAGAAGGGAAGGAGCGCCGTTTGACTTTTTCAATGCAAAATTGGCTGGAATTCAGATCGGACGCCATGTCACGTTTGGAGAGCCCCTGATGTACCTAAACAGTGGAAACCCCCCACAAGTGACCCCATTTTGGAAACTAGACCCCCCAAGGAACTTGTCTAGATATGTGGTGAGAACTTTGAACCCACAAGGGCTTCACAGAAGTTTATAACGTACAGCAGTACAATTAAAAAATCATATTTTTTCCACAAAAATTATCTTTTCACCCCCAATTTTTATTTTTCCAAGGGTAACAGGACCATAATGTTATTGTGCAATTTGTCCTGTGTCATATCCGCCATGTCTGTTTTGTCTCAAGAACTCCTGGAGCGATGTGCATGCGCATATCTTGTCTGCTATCCTGCATGTTCCCTAGAGCAGTGTGCACACTCACCTCATGTCTGAGCTGCAGGATGCCTGCGTTTCTGCTCTGCGCTCTGCAATCATCTCGTCATGTCTGAAACGCTGATCATGTGACTTTTCCTAGGATCCTGCACTATCTGGTTCTGCAATCATCTCGTCATGTCTGAAACACTGATCATGTGACGTTTCCTAAAGATCCTGCACTGTCTGGTTCTGCAATCATCTCGTCATGTCTAGAACTCTGATCATGTGACCTGTCTAGGTTTCAGCACTGGATCTGCAGTCGTCTCGTCATGCCTGGAACTCTGATCATGTGACTGCGCTCTGCTATCCTGTGGATCTGAACCCAGAAGTGCTCCCCTGGTCCTGACCTGGAAGAGGAGGTGCTACGCCCTATATCAGGCCGCCCCTTCCTTTGCTCAGGGCCTGAGTATTGTGTGGTGTCCCTGCATGGCTGCTTGGTCTGTGGGGCGCGCCCTCTATTCTGTGCCCTTGCATTCTGCTCTGTCGTGCGTCTCTGCACACGCTTCATGCTCGCATTCCGTCTCTTGTCTTGTGCCATGTCTTGTGTTGTCTCTCGTGCCATGTTCTGTCCCTGCTCTGCTTTGTCTTGTAGTCCTTGTTTCCTCTGATTCTGTTCTGTGTTTCTGTCCTCGTTTCATGCCTGGCTCTGGGCTTCGGCCTACGCTCCGCTGCTAGACTGTCCCTGTCCCTGGCATGTCTCTACACGTGCATGCCTCCGCTCTGAACCTCTCCCTGGCGTGTCTCTACACGTGCAGGCCTCGCTCTGTACCCTGTCTAGTCCCAAGGTCCTTCCTTGGCCCGGCTCTGGGCTTCGGCCTACGCGCCGCTGCTAGACTGTCCCTGTCCCTGTCGTGTCTCTACACGTGCAGGCCTCACTCTGAACCTCTCCCTGACGTGTCTCTACACGTGCAGGCCTCACTCTGTATTCTGTCTAGTCCCAAGGTTCTTCCTTGGCCCGGCTCTGGGCTTCGGCCTACGCTCCGCTGCTAGACTGTCCCTGTCTTTGCATGCGCAGGTCTCTGCCTAGTTCTTTGTATGGTCCCTGATGTTTCGTGCGCTCTTGCACATTTTGTACTAGGCTTTGCCATGCTGTCTCGCATGTGGCTCTGTCCTGTGCCCTTTGCCTAGCCCTGCCTTGTGGCTCTGTGCCTCTGTGCACATGCCTGGTCGCCTGTGCCTACCTGGTGTGCCTCAGCCGTGCCGCCTCTAGCCGTGCTCGCCTGTATGCCCCAGCCGTGCCCCGTCCAGTGCTATAGTGGTCTGGCTGTGTGGCCCCGCAGCGGTGCCGCCTCTAGTCGTGCCCGCTTGCAACTGCCATCGTCAGTACCACCTGCCGGTGCTCCCCAGCCGTGGTCTCTGTGCTTCCTTGCACTCACGCTGGTTCTCGCACTGTGCCTTTTCGTGCTACTCTTGCACAAAGCCTTTGTCTCTTTTGCTCTTCTCTGTACCTCTAGTTTGCCTGCCTGATTCCATAACCTGCCGACCGCTGCCAGAGGTCCGGACCTAGATGACTGCGGCCTGATGTCCGTAGCCAGATACCTGGACCCTGTCGGTCGATGCCAACATTTGGATTCCGATGCCACCGCACTCTGTGCCTCTCCCTGGCATGCCCCTTGGCATGCGCAGGCCACCATCCTGTGAACCTGACCCATCCCTGGCATGCCCCTCGGCATGCGCAGGTCTCTGTCCTGTGAACCTGATCCTGGCGTGTCCGTTGACACGCACCATGTCACTAACTCTCTTGTTTCCTTGCATGGAACCCTGGCTAACTTCTGGATGTCCGGATCCTGCCGATCACCCTCTGAGCTACAGACCCTGATGCCCTGGTTGATCGTGGACTGTTGTCCGGAGTCCGATGTCCGTGTACCATCTGCACGTTCCATGCCTGGACCTCAGCGTGTCATTGCACGCACCCTGTTTCTTGAACTCTGTGTGTTCACGTTTGCTCCTGTTGCACCCTGAAGAATTCCTCAAGTCTTGGACCTCGGCGTGCTCTTGCACGCACCTTGTCTTATGTTCTGTGTGTTCACGTTTTGCACCTGTTGTACCTGAAATCTTCCTTAATGAAGTTTCTTTGAATTAATGACTCGTCTTGCCTTGTCTTGTTTCCCTGAGCCGGCCATCTGGTCCAGCTGCCGTGGTGGCTCACCCCCTTGGTCTTGCCCCTGACACTCCCTGTATAGGGGGTGGTTCTCACTAGGTCAGCTCGCCCTAGGTGGGTGGGTGCCACGGCCCAGAGGGTCCACTCTTTCTAAGAAGAACGACTCAGCGTAAGCTGACTCTTCATCACATCCTGAGTATGCTGATACCTCATATGTGGGTGTAAATGACTATTTGGGCGCATGGCAGAGCTCAGAAGGGAAGCAGCGCCATTTGACTTTTTTTTACTGGAATTGAGATCGGACACCATGTCGCAATTGGAAAACCTCTGATGTACCAAAACAGTGCAAACCCCCCACAAATGACACCATTTTGGAAACTAGACCCCCCAGGAACTTATCTAGATGTGTGTTGAGAACTTTGAACCCCCAAGGGCTTCACAGAAGTTTATAACGTACAGCCGTACAATTAAAAAAACATATTTTTTCCACAAAAATGATCTTTTCACCCCAATTTTTATTTTTCCAAGGGTAACAGGACCCTAAAAGTTATTGTGCAATTTGTCCGGAGTACGCTGATAACCCATATGTGGGTGTAAACGACTATTTGGGCGCAAGGCAGAGCTCGGAAGGGAAGCAGCACCATTTGACGTTTTTGGCTGGAATTGAGATCGGACACCATGTCGCGTTTGGAAAGCCCCTGATGTACCAAAACAGTGAAAACCCCCAACAAATGACACCACTTTAGAAACTAGACCCCCCCAAGGAACTTATCCAGATGTGTGGTGAGCACTTTGAACCCCCCAGTGCTTCACAGAAGTTTATAACGACCGGGCGTGAAAATAAAAAAAAAATGTATTTTTTCAACAAGCATGATTGTTTAGTCCCCATGTTTTTATTTTCCCAAGGGTAACAGGAGAAATTGGACCCCAAAAGTTGTTGTCCAATTTGTCCTGAGTACGCTGATAACCCATATGTGGGGGTAAAACACTGTTTGGGCGCATGTCAGAGCTTGGAAGGGAAGGAGCGCCGTTTGACTTTTTCAACGCAGAATTGGGTGGAATTGAGATCAGATGCCATGTTGCATTTGGAGAGCACCTGATGTGCCCAAACAGTGGAAACCCCCCAATTATAACTCCAACCCTAACCCCAACACACCCCTAACTCTAATCTCAGCCCAACTCTAATCTCAGCCCTAGCCCTAGCCCTAGCCTTAACCCTAATGGGAAAATGGAAATAAATACATTTTCTTTTAATTTTATTATTTTTCCCTAACTAAGGGGGTGATAACGGGGGTTTGATTTACTATTTATAGCGGGTTTTTATTTTTGGCAGCTGTCATACGCTAAAAGATGCTTTTTATTGTAAAAATAGTTTTTGCATCACCACATATTGAGAGCTATAATTTTTCCATATTTTGACACACCAAGTCATTTTAGGTCTTATTTTTTGCGGGACGAGTTGACATTTTTATTGGTATCATTTTCGGGCACGTGATATCTTTTGATTGCTTTTTATTCCGATTTTTGGGACGCAGAATGAACAAAAACCAGCGTTTCATGAATTTCTTTTGGGGAGTGCGTTTACACCGTTCCGCCTGCGGTAAAATTGATAAAGCAGTTTTATTCTTCGGGTCAGTACGGTTACAGCGATACCTCATTTAGGTCGGTTTTTTTATGTTTTGGCACTATTATGCAATGAAAACAATTTTATATAAAAAAATAATTATTTTTGCATCGCTTTATTCTGCGAGCTATAACTTTTTTTTTTTTTTTTGCTGATGCTGTGTGGCAGCTCGTTTTTTGCGGGACAAGATGACGTTTTCAGCAGTACCATGGATATTTATATGCGTCTTTTTGATGCGCGTTATTGCACTTTTTGTTTGGTGGTATGATAATAAATCATTATTTTTTGCTTCGTTTTTTATTTTTATTTTTTAAGGGGTTCACTAATGGGGTTAACTAGTGGGACAGTTTTATAGGGCAGGTCGTTACGGACACGGCGATACCAAATATGTGTAGTTTTATTGTTTTGTTTTTTTTATTTCCAAAAAATGAATTTATTAGGGAATATTTTTTTTTTTAATTTATTTAGTGATTTTTTTTTTTAAATTATTTTTACACTTTTTTTTAACTTTATTACATTGTCCCAGGGGGGACATAGCTGTCATGTGACAGATCGCTGATCTGTCACATCACAGATCACTGTGACAGATCAGCGATCTGTCACAGGCACTGCACAGGCTTTCCTCATGCCTGCGCTTTGCAGGCACTGAGGAAGCCAGCTCCCTGCAGGCCCCCGAAGGTTCCCGTCGCCATCTTGGATTCGGGGACCTGCAAGGATGGAGCCCCCGCAGCAGCGCTGCACATTGCGCTGCTGTGGGGGGCTCAGGGAAGCACGGAGGGAGCCCCCTCCCTGCCGATGCTTCCTTTTAACCCCCAGTACACCACGATCGCGGTGTGCAAGGGGTTAACGTGTCGGGGATGGTCTGTGACCGCCCCTGACACATTGTGCAGGGTGTCAGCTGTGATAATCAGCTGACACACGGCCACGATCAGCGGCGCTCACCATGTGCGCGCCGCTGATCGCTGTGACGTACTATCCCGTCTCTGGGAATTAAGTCCCAGGGCACATGGACGGGATAGTACGTCACATGACAGAAAGGGGTTAAATTTTCGAAAAGCTAGTTGCTTTTTCTGATATTTAAAAATCGGCTAAGGAACTCCCGTTAATTCTGCCAAATAAAATTGAAAAGGAAGTCTCTATAGGTCACATGATGGGCCTTTTCCTTCCCCACCTTTTTTCAACCACAGGGTAGCCCTGTTAGGTGTCATTAATTAAAAAAAAAAAAAAACTGGTGAGTTCAGACTGATACATCACTTGTTGCACCCATAGGGTCGCTTGGTGAATGATGGCATTAGTGCGAACGAGGCTTCAGTGGCTATGCTTCTTTTGATCAGGCAGTTAGGTTGTTGCGTCAGGCAGGGCATGGTGCATTGATGGCAAAATCGGATATCGCTTCCGTTTTTTCATCTTCTTTCAGTTTCTCTTGATTATTATCAGTTGCTAGGTTGTTTATTATGACACTTGCCTTCCCATGGGTTGCGTTATTTATGCAGATATTTCGAATTATTAGTAGTTTCCTCGAATGGTGGTTAATATGGGGAAACAGGATCATGATGGATGACTCATTATTGGGACGATTTCCTTTTTTGTAGGGCCAGCAGAGTCAGAGAGTTGCAAAATGAAAAAAAAAGTTTGGGACAGGTTCCGGGACTAATGAAAGTATTTGGGGTACAGTTATCGGAGTAGAAGCGGTTTGTCCGTCTACTCACCTTTGTTTTTCTTGGCATTAAGATTGATTCAGTTAATATGGTGTTCCGTTTGCCCCATGACTTATTGACGATTTGTTAGGTTTGATTGATGTTTTCATGTCTTTATAAAAAAAAAAAAAAGTGACGCTGTATACAAATGCAATCCCTGCTGGTTTTATTGGCATTTGCGTGGTGTGTTATGCCTATGGGCAGGTATTTTTCTCACCGGCTGGCGATTGCCACGCGGGGTGCCAAGCTCCTCATCATATGATTCGGCTTGGTCTTCCTTTGAATGAAGATCTGCAAGTGTGGAGTTTTTGTTGTTGAATTATCATGATAGTACTGCCTTTCAAAGGGAAGAAAGGGCGAGTTAGGATATTTCATTATTTTAGACTCTGCCAGGTCTGTCAGTCTTTGTTCATCCTGTGGGATCAGTGTGTGCAGGACATTGGCTGCTTAATTAGTTTCAAAATGGCTGAACAAAGAAATTTACTTTTCTTGAGTTTTTCCTTTTGGTGGTGGCAGTGTGGAGGCAGTGTGGAGTTGTGGTAATCAGTTGGTAAATTCACTCATTCGCTTTTGGTCTGACAATGAAAGAGTGGTTCAGACAATAGATCATTTGTCGTCATCTTCTATTCCTGTCAAAAAGTTGATTTGTTTCCTGGTATTGAGGTGCTGGCATTTTAATATCTGGTTCAGATCACGGCATGTACCAAGTAGTAAAAATGCTATTGCTTATGCCCCTTTTTAAGTTTTGACTTTCAGAAATTTCAAGATTTCGCCCATCGGATAGGCATCAAGGAATTCAGTGTCAAGGATACCGGTGGAAAATTCCGGAAATCACTTAATGCCATTGGTCAGGGCGTCGGTGGCTCCGGCAACGTGGTCAGCATATGGTAAGGCGTGGCAGGAGTGGGGGGGTTTTGCAAGAAGTCTCCTGGTGGATCCTCTAACGAGGCAAGGTTGGAAGTGATAGAGATTTATTTAGAGCACACACATTTGCGGTTCCTCGGCAGCGGTTGCCAGGAACAAGTTAGCAGGGTTGTCTTTTCAGTTCAAGATATCTGGAAGGGAAGGTGTCACTAAAATTTTTTTATTTTACATCAGGCTATTAAGGGTTGGGAAAATTACACAAATAAAAAAATTAATTTTCTTAGACGGCCAATCTCTTTTTCTCGGTTGGTCAGAATTATTAATAGCACAAATACGATTTGTAGCTCCCAAGGTGTATCTGCTCTATTTTCTGCGGCATTCAGGATTGCAGTTTTGGGGCATTGCTTATTAGTGAGTGGCTGCACCTTCGGCTCGTATACAAAGGGGGATTGCAGCATAAAGATTTATCGTTTTGCAATAGTGGTATTCGTGTTCGTATTCAGCGTTCAAAAACTAATCACAGTTAAGGGAGCATGGTTTCCTTTATTTTTCATTCAGGCCCGGTGTGCCCTATTAAATTGATTACTCAGTACTTGGCATTTAGGCCAGACAGCCAAGCATTTTTGCGCATGACTGACGGGTCCCCGTAAATCAGATTTCATTTCTTGGCAGTCATGGGTCTAAATTTTTATAGCTTTGGGTCTTCCATCGGGGGATTTTTTTGTACCCATTCTTTCAGAATTGGTGCAGCGACGGTAGCGGCTCGGGTGGGTTTTCACAGTTGAGGAAATCATAGAATACACAGGTGGCGTTCCACGTGTTTCTTTCATTACATAAGGCCAGAGTTACTAATGTAATATATAAATTAATGTACAGTTGAATTTCAATTTTCTCATTATAGGTGGTGCAAGACCAAGTGTATGAATTTTGGGTCATTCTTATTTCTGGTGGGCCGAACTGAGGGTGAAGTTGCATCCTGGTGGGAAATCGCTTCGATTCTTCAATGCCGAGGTGAATTGGAAAGGCATTCGAGGGCTAACATGGTCGCAAGTGCTGATTGAAGTGGTTCACATCTCTAGATTGACGGCCTCCACAGTTATCTTGGTGCTGCATGAGGGGGAAAATGATTTAGGTGCGATACAACTGACGGAGCTTCTCACACTATTGCGAGCGGATATTGATAAAGTTCTGGGTTTTTCTCCCAACTCATCATAGTTTGGTCAGAAATAATCCCCAGGATGGTGTGGCGTGGTGCTCGAGAGTGGGCTGGCATCTAATGTTCTCGGAGAGCTATACAGTAAATCACCGAATATCTCATTTTTTCATTTTAAGGGGGGTGTTATAGTTCGGCACAGGCAATTGGAAGGTAACAATGCCAGGTTGATGCGTCGAGATGGGGTACATTTAATGGATATTTGGCTTGGACAGATTTTCTTTCAGGTTTACAAGATGGTATTCAAGAGGCGCTATTTGTTCTGTGTGGGGGTCGTAGCTATACTGCGTCTCGCTACTCCTTGGCGGAAGAATAAGTCGGGTTAGCATGAGCCGGGAGTCCGGTGGCATATCACCCACAGCTTCCGGTGTTTAATTAATCCAGAGCTGCGACCTTACCCCTCCAGCAATGGGTTTTTGAGAAGATGAGTTATTGTAAATGTGTTACTCTCCATTAAAGATATGTTTTCGTTAATCACTGGATTCTTTCTTTGCGTTGGGGAAAAGGGGCAAGAGTTTTTCTTGAGGTATGAGCAGTCTTTCTGTAGAGGTCCTTTACCGTACCTTTGTATAGCTTTATACAGAGGTATTTTGTGTATTAGATTTTGTACGAATCTGTTTAAAGAAAATCTGTGATTAATCCATGAGATGCCGTATACACAGCTGTATCCCCTAAATTTTTGTTTCTATGAAAGAAAAAAATGGCTCTGTAATTAAAACAACCCCTAGAACCAGCATTGCAGCAAAAAGACAGTGGGTCCCCTTGCTATGGAGTGGAAGAGCACAATGTGCTTCCAAAAACCTAGTTCTGCTTGAGCACTTAGTTTACTTTAACTCCAAGGACAGAATTTTCTTGCGCTGTAAGAAATAGTCATTAACTATGTAGAAGCTGCCATTTATTGGTTATATGTCAACTTGTGTCTTATTTTGCAGGAGATGCTGACATCGGTAATACAGTAGTAACATCAACTCTTCTAGGCATATTAAGGATGATATCATGGAGCAAGCATTAGTGGATGGGATGCCAGAGTCTCAATCCTCTGTACGACCAACTGGAAAGCCATTTGTTACTGAGACTGCTAGTTTAAGCGAATATTCTAAGTACATTCTGAGTTTGATTTGCCAACAGGTAATTAATCACATCTTGAGACTTCTCATATTTTGCTCTTTGGATTGAGGAGGATTTCCTCATTTGGTAACTCTTTTATCTTTCATTGGCATATAGGAGTGGGTCGGAGACCATTGCTTGAAGGAACCAGAGCGGCTATGTTCTGATAAAGACCTCATCGTGTATCAGGTTCTCTCAAATAAGCAAGCACGGAAGTTACTACAGCTGATTTGTTACCCTCATGGAGTGAATGATTCTGTTGGAGATAAAATCCAAGTGCTCCATATTAAGCGGATTCTACAGGAAGTATATTGGTAGTAATGGGCAGGATTTATCTACTCTGCCCAATTTGAGAACTGTAGCAATGTAAATAACAGTTAATAGTTGGGGACACAACTGATATTTGTCTCCTGTAACGCTGCACAACAAATTTTAGGGAAGTTCTTGTCCCATGATAAAATTTTATTGTATCTTATAGATTCTGATATGCTGAACATGAATATGTGCTCCAAAAGTCTGTATTACATAAGGTCTTAAACCCCTTCATGACCAGAGCTTTTTTTCGTTTTTCGCTCCCCTTCTTTCCAGAGCCATAACTTTTTTTATTTTTCCATCAATATGCCGTGTGAGGGCTTTTTTTTGTGGGATGAGTTGTATTTTTGAATGACACCATTGGTTTTACCATGTCGTGTACTTGAAAATGGGAAAAAAATTCCAATTGCGGTGAAATTGCAAAAAAAAGTGCAATCCCAAAGTTTGCTAAAAAAAACCAAAACAAAACAAAAAAAAAAAACGAGCTGACGTTTTCAATGATACCACTTTTGTGTAGATACGTTCTTTTGATTGCCCGTTATTGTATTTTAATGCAATGTTGTGGCGACCAAAAAAACGTAATTCTGGCGTTTTTATATTTTTATCGCTACGCCATTTAGTGATCAGGTTAATTTTTTTCTTTGATAGATCGGGTGACTCTGCACGCGGCGATACCAAATATGTGTAGGTTTTTTTTTTGTTTTATTTTGATTGGGGCGAAAGGGGGGTGATTTGAACTTTTTTTATTTTTTTAAACACTTTTTTTTAACTTTTGGCATGCTTCAATAGCCTTTATAGGAGGCTAGAAGCTGACATAGTGCGATCGCCTCTGCTACATAGAGGTGATGCTCAGATCACCTCTATGCAGAAGATTTACAGGCTTGCTATGAGTGCCAACCACAGGGTGGTGCTCATAGCAATCTGCCATCAACAATCATAGATTGTTGTGATGGAAATGCAGTGATGACCCCCGATCACGTGACGGGGGTCGTCGCTGCACGTATTTCCAGACCGGCATCCGGAAGTGCATTTAAATGCCCGCTGTCAGAGTTTGACAGCGGCATTACACTACTTAATAGGCGCGGGTGGATCACTATTCTGCTCGCGCCTATTGCGGGCACATCAGCTGTTAAAAACAGCTGACATGTCGCGGCTTTGAGGTGGCAGTAAGGGGTTAAGAAACAACAGTTTATAGCCTACATTATGATGTCTGACACACTACATACATGTGCATCGATGTTAGTAGCAAAAGCAATTGTTCAAAAGTGTTTTGCAGATGACTTTCATTTATAATCCGTGTCAGATGCTTCTCGAATAAGATTCCAGCAATAGTTAGCCAGTATTGATGTACTCCACTTTCCCTGGTACCTTTTCTCCATCAGCGCAATGTCATGGTGAAATCATTCACCGTGTTCATCGCTAACGGCACCAAGATTGGCTGGAAAAAAGTCCAAGTGAGAATGTAGAAAATGCATTTTTAGTGACATATTGCATTTCATCAAATGATATGCTGTGAGTATGTTGTCCACGAGTTGTTCAAATTTCGGTGTCCTGCTGTTGCCAAGGAAGTTGAAGGTCACATCTTTAAAGGCTCTCCATGCCACTTGTTCAGCACCTTGCAAAAGACCATCAAAGCTACTGTCATTCATTATATCTCTAATCTGTGGGCCAATAAAAATACCTTCTTTAATCTTTGCATCACTTATTCTTGGAAATTTTTATCGCAAGTAAGAAAAGACTTCCGATTCGTTCATAGCTTTGACAAAATTCTTCATAAGCCCAAGTTTAATATGCAAAGGAGGGAGAAATATCTTTGCTGGATCAACGAGAGGATTATGTTTAACATTCTTCTGTCCAGCAACCAGGTTTTCACGGAGTGGCCAGTCCTTTCTGAAATAGTGCATTTCTCGTGCACGACTGTCCAACTCACAAATAAAACAATGATACTTGGTATATCCAAGCTGCAGTCCAAGAAGAAGTGCAACAACTTTTAGATCACCACATATGTTCCAGTAATAATTTCTATAATTAATGTAGGTCAACAGTAACTCCATATTCTCATGCATTTCTTTCATGTGTACGGCATGTCCAATAGGTATAGAAGGATAGATATTTCTGTTGTGTAGTAAAACAGCCTTCAGACTTAAAACTGATGAGTCAATGAACAGTCGCCATTAATTTGGGTCATGTGCGTATCCAAGAGCACCATTCAACCCCAAGACGTCGTTGCAAAAGGTTAAACTGTCGACATGATTGAAAAATTGATTGTCTTCTTGACCACTGCGAAAAGCAGAAACTAACATGATAGGAAAAATCTGAAATCATTTCTGAAATCAGCACGAAAAAATCTATCAGGAACACTCAAAATTGTCTGAGGGACAAAACCTTGGTAACACAGTGTAATCAGATGTACCACAAGCTGGTATACTAGTTGCATATATGTTCTCATTCTAAGTAAAGGAGTAAATATTGTACATAAAACATGAGCTAATATTAACAGAATTATAAAGAAGCATATAGCACACTCTAATTCATAAAATCAAACGATGGAAGTGGAAACAATTAGACTGCCTAACTGAACTTTGCCTTGCACTAATATAAAAGAGAACCTGTCATCACAATTATGTGGGTTAAAGTAAAGCCATGGCCATAATGACTCTGATATACAGATTCACTAGATACCTTTAGTGAAGAAATTCACATCCTGGTTGCTGTTTAATCAACATTTAAGAATTTGGGCTTCATAAACTTTGGTGCATAGGGATGGGAATGTGGGTAGGTTCTTCGGCTCCTGCCCTGTCCCCTTTGCCTGGAGTCTACAACTTACCCTTGTTTTAAAGTTTGTGACAGCGCTATCCTTATCGTGGGTGCATGTGCAGGTTGCTCTCTCGATGAGCTTCAGTAGAATGCAGCCAGTGGCGGTACATACTTATATTGAGACCTTGGCTCCTCATTGAGCTGAGATCTCAGTCTGCTCATGCTTTATTAAAGAGCAGCAGATCGGCCACAAAATCAAACAGAGCATGAGCCGCCCAAAGCCAATGACCGCTCAAAATTTTAAACAAGATACAAGTCCCTGAAAATTCAATTACCTGTCATTGAAACACTGGAGGCAGGCTGATAGGGCGTAGCAGGAGAGGACCCTACCCACAGTCCTGCCCCTATGCACCCAAATATCATTAGAAGAAAACATCAGACTGAGTAAACAAGAACTACAGTTTGGATTCCTTCATCAAAGGTATCAATTTAATAAGTATAGCAGCGCCATTATAGCCATGCCTTTACTTTATAATGCTAAATCCTGCTGACAGGTTCTCTTTAAGACTTATAAACTTTTTTTCAAATGTGACAAATTGCATCTCCAGCCTGGCAATACTACCTGCTGTTTGTTGACCATTGATAACCATTTGCTTCATCTGTACTTGTCAAAGACTTCTTCTAATTCATTGAAAAGTATACACGGTTTGTGGTGGACCTGCCCACCCTTATCCATACTGCGTGTCGTCAGCCTTAGGCTACTTTCACATTAGCGTTTTTTAGCTCTGCGCTTCGTGCGCAATAGAAATGCATGCAAAAAACGCATCATGCATTTTGCATGCGTTTGCATTTTTAAGGCGCATGCATTTTAACCAGTTTCTAGCCATGTTAACTCTTAAAACACATGCGATTTTAAACGCAGGCTTGCGCATGTCCATGCACACACCTGCGTTCCCATAGACTGCAATGCGCTATTTTGTCGCATTCCATGCGCAAGAGTGCGCATGCATTTTTTGACACAGTTGGATGGACCCAAAAATCCAACAGGTTGCGTCGGGCGCGCCTAGGCGCACACTACAGAAAAACGTATGCACATGAAAACGCATATGAACGAATATAGGGGTGCATGGCGCATGCTCATGGACGCGCGCAATGCGCTGCGCTAAAAAAAGCTAATGTGAAACCAGCCTTATAAATGAAAAATGGTTCCAAAAGTAAAGCATGAAAAAACAGTAGCATACAGAGAATAGGTGACTTACATAATTGTTACCACTATAAGTGTAAAGGCGGAAAAAATGGCACTGATGTCACTGTGATGTGGTTGGAAACAGCAGCACATGTAGCCTATGTGGTTTTTCATTTGATAAAACAGGCACATGAATTGAAGGGAAATCTCTCAGTCTGACCTTGTCCCAAGTTAAATGTTTAGACCAATGTTTCTCAACTCCAGTCCTCAAGAACCAACAGGTCATGTTTTCAGGATTTCCTTAGTATTGCACAGGTGATGGAATTAATGCTTGAACAGGTGTTGAAATCACCTGTGCAATGCTGAGGATATCCTGAAAACTTGACCTGTTGGTAGGTCTTGAGGACTAGAGTTGAGAAACACTGGTTTATACCTTCACTCCTATCGTGTATAGTTACTGATTTAATTGCTCATTTATTACTTTTGTACCAGTTTTCCAATTGTGTAGCAATACTTTTTGTGTTAAAATTAGCAATAGTAAGCTGTTCTGTAAGTAATCTCCAATATTTTCTCCATTTATTAGAACCTTGACCAGTGGACCCTCAGGCAGTCATGGCTAGAGATTCAGCTGATGATCAAGCAATGCATGAAGGAACCTGTTAGTACTTTATCTCTAGACTCTGCAAAACATTGTATGTAATAGAGATCGTGACTTTTTAATAATTAGGCACTTATGAAAGCAGCACTATTAAACTATAATTATATTGTGTTTTCAGGGCTCCAGCTCAGTGAATGAAATGAATGCACTTCTGGATAATATTGCAAAGGCCACCATAGAAGTATTCCAGCAGTCCGCTGAACTGAACAACAGCCCCAATAATCCTGCCAGTGATCTCTTCAATGCAAACTGTGGATCACGTTTTGAGACCAACAACATATGACAAAATGTGAAGTCATGTGAAGAAAAAGTTGGTTTACCTTCATATTGAGTTTTGAGTCATTCATAGCAGCACCGTATTATAGTCCCGAGCAACGACCTACGTGCCAGTTGTTACATTTTGGCATAGTCGGCAGGATACGGTGCTCGCTATGGATGTTAATGACGGAGCAGAAGGTGCTGTCGCACCTGCAGCAATTATCCAAGCCCCTTCCCCCATTGCTTCCAGTGGAGACCGTCTAGCGGGTTGCTCTGCCACGGGAGCGCTGCTTAATCACCTGGTCAAGTTTGATGGATACAACCTGCTGTTTAGTGATTAGATAGGCAGGTTGAAGAATGCTATTGCCTTGCATGGTGTTAGCCCCTGACTGCAGCCAGAAGTTGCGCTTAATGCTTTGGAAGGGGATGCCTGCAAAGTTGTTTTGTTGAAATTCGAAGATAAGCGATGGACAGCTGATGACATCATTCGGATATTGGAAAAAGCATTTGATCACGTGGCAGCGGCAGGGCAACTGCGAGTACAGTTTTTCGCTCGGACCCAGAGCGACGGAGAAAGTCTGATCCAGTATTCTATAGTGATGGAGGAGCTGCAGCAGGAGGTTAAAAAGAAGACGCCTGTGCCTGTGGGTACTGAAGCCAACAGCATTCTTCGGGATCAGTTCATTGATGGGATCTGAAGTGAGACACTAAGGAGTGAATTGTTACCGAAAGCACAAAGTATTCCTGGTATTACATATGCTGAAATACAGGAAGAAGCAGTAGCATGGATCTTAGAAGTGAAGTCCGCTCTGCAGTGGAGTAACCTGCAGGTGGCTGATACACGAGGGCTGGGGCCAGATCCTGTCCAGACACAGCTGGAGGCTTTACAGAAAACCGTGGAAAGTCTGGTGGAGCGGATGCAGCAGATGCAGGTTCGGGAAACAACTCTGATATACCCGGCGCCGCTTAGCCCCTCTATTCTGTTCTATGGGCAATTACCCTATACCTCAAGGGAAATGTCGACTGCTTTAAGACCCGGGCCATCTGGAGATCGGGCCAGAAGATGGGTACAATGCTGGCAATGCCGGGAATTTGGTCATTTGCAGCAAGACTGCCAGAGAAAACTGGCAGCTGAAGCCTCGCTGTCAGTAAAAGAGAGGCCCTCACTGTAGTTGGGCATATGGTGGGGCAGCAATGAAAATCAGTGCCCAACATCTGTTCCAAGGATCTGATTTAGGACAGCCCCACTTTGGAGGTGCGGTTTGCAGGCAAGAAAGTGGCGTGCCTGAAGGATACCGGGCCGGAGGTGACTACGATGCCAATGAAATTTTTTAGGGCGCACTTCGAAAGGAATGTCAAACCAGAGTCGGGACATCTATTAAGACTGAAGGCCGCTAATAATGAGGATATCCCAGTGGCGGCATTGTGTGGATGAAGGTACAGCTGTGTGGTCAGGAGTTGGGAACCAAGGGAGTGGTGCTTGCGAAGACGTAGGCAAGACCAAACCTTCCGGTGGTTCTGGGAATGAACATCCTGAGGGAGCTGGATTCTCTTCTGTTTGAATGTTTGAGAGGCTCATACGCAGGATGCACATTTTGGACCTGAAACGACCTATAGATGGTTGCACTGATGTATGTACACACTTGGCTCAGAAGAAGTCATGAGAGAAGTGTGTGCTAAGTGCCTGCCCTGGGAATTGAATAAGTCCCCAGAACAGAGAGCTCCTATTCAGACAATTGTGATGTCTGCCCCCCTGGAGGTATTAATGGTGGATTATCTGTCCATTGGATACTCCAGCAGCAGTCATCATTTATGCCTGGTCATGACCGATAATTTCACAAAATTTGCTGTGGCCGTTCCCATCAAAGATCAGACTGCTAATTCCGCAGCAGAGGCAATCTGTAAACATTCATTCCGGTGGATGGGTGCCTCCAAAGTGTGCATTCAGACCAAGGTATCTGCTTTCAGGACTAGTTCATGACTGATTTGCTGCAGGTCTATGGGATTCAGCAATCACGGACGATGCCCTATCACCTGCAGGGAAATGAGGCTTGTGAGCCATTCAACTGAACTCTGCTCCAGATGCTGAGAATGCTGGAACAGAGGCAAAAGGGGCAGTTGCCTGAGTTTCTCCCTGAACTTCTGTGGGCTTATAACAACAGAGTCCATAGTACTACAGGGTTCACGCCTTACGTGATGATGTTCGGCTGGCCTGGATGAGAAATCGGGGAGCTGGGTTTGATGGTACTGGATGAGCCACAGTATCATACAGCCAGTGAGTGGGTCCAGGATCATCAATGAAAACTGCAAGAGATTCATCAGATAGCAGTATAAAACGAGAAAAAAGGAATCAGCCATAGAAAAGGGATCACCCGAGGCAGGAAATAGCTTAAAATTAATCAAACTTTATTAGACACAAAAAGACAAGCACAAACCATTTAAAAACATTAAAAATAGTCACACATGTGACATATTAGCAAATGTTGCTAGGCTCATAATAGGGCCAACCACCTGCAGCAGAACACTCCACAATATTATGATTTAAGTAAAGGATCTGGGACCATATAAACAGCATACCATGGTGTGATAGATATAAATTATCTATAGAATATATCCAGTGCCCATACAGAGAATAAGAAATTAATTCTTACATAAATAAATGTGCATTGATTGTTGGTTCAGAGCCCTATACAGCAAAGCTCATATTGATAGCTAGGGGTCACCGTGCAACAAGGAAAAACATGTTACCAAGAGCAGCTTACCCATATAAAGTGCATAGGTTTAAAGAGAACATAAGCGTAAATAGCCAACCTGCAAAATATAGTTAACAGAGTCCTGGAAAACGGACGCTGAACAATGTAAGCGCAAAGTATGGCCAAGCAATTATGGGCACATAATGATAAATGGTAATTGCTAAAATAGCCACCCGTGAAAGATAACATAGATTGGCATTATCTGTGAAAAGAGCACATGTGTAGTGGAGCCAGGCAGAGCAGGGGCCAGGCAGAGCAGGGACCCGACGCGTGTCGCCACCCCCAGCGACCGACGTGCCGGTTGTCACGGTAGCAAAGGAAAAAGACAGCCAGCTCACCTTTCGGCATGTGTTGTGGGAAGCACGGACCACGTACAGTCATCACGTAGTAGTCAGAATAAAGTGGAAAAAAGGTTCAGCTTCACAAAAAGTCCAATTTATTTATAATAATCTCTGGAGGCAGAGTCTCATGCAGATCAGAGTGCAACCCATAGGCTGGAAAAGCTCATTTACATATAAGAAAAGCATGGATTTCTCCGGAATAAGACATTGGAAAGCAGATATCAAGATATCATTTTATTCAGTTTCCTATGACCTAATGACCTACAAGCCCATATTGACAACTTTGGAGGTTTAACCCCTTCACCCCAAGGGTGGTTTGCACGTTCATGACCGGGCCAATTTTTACAATTATGACCACTGTCCCTTTATGAGGTCATAACTCTGGAATGCTTGTATGGATCCCGGTGATTCTGACAATGTTATCTCGTGACATATTGTACTTCATGATAGTGGTAAAATTTCATTCAAATAACTTGCGCTTATTTGTGAAAAAAATGGAAATTTGGTGAAAATTTTGAAAATTTCGTAATTTTCCAAATTTGAATTTTTATGCCCTTAAATCACAGAGATATGGCACACAAAAAACTTGATAAGTAACATTTCCCACATGTTTACTTTACATCAGCACAATTTTGGAACCAATGTTTCTTTTTGTTAGGAAGTTATAAGGGTTAAAAACTGACCAGCGATTTCTCATTTTTGCAACACCATTTTATTTTTAGGGACCACATCACATTTGAAGCCACTTTGAGGGGTCTATATGATAGAAAATACCCAAAAGTGACACCATTCTAAAAACTGCACCCCTTAAGGAGCTCAAAACCATATTCAAGAAGTTTATTAACCCTTTAGGTGCGTCACAGGAATTTTTTGAATATTTAAAAAAAAATGAACATCTAACTTTTTTTCACAAAAAAAATACTTCAGGTTCAATTTTTTTTATTTTACCAAGGGTAACAGGAGAAATTGGACTGCAAAAGTTATTGTGCAATTTTTCCTGAGTATGCTGATACCTGATATATGGGGGAACCACTGTTTCGGCGCATGGCAGAGCTCAGAAGGGAAGGAGCGCCGTTTGACTTTTTCAATGTACAATTGGCTGGAATTCAGATCGGACGCCATGTCACGTTTGGAGAGCCCCTGATGTACCTAAACAGTGGAAACCCCCCACAAGTGACCCCATTTTGGAAACTAGACCCCCCAAGGAACTTATCTAGATATGTGTTGAGAACTTTGAACCCACAAGGGCTTCACAGAAGTTTATAACGTACAGCGGTACAGTTAAAAAATCATTTTTTCCACAAAAATGATCTTTTCACCCCCAATTTTTATTTTCCCAACTGTAACAGGACCCTAAAAGTTATTGTGCAATTTGTCCTGAGTACACTGATGCCCCACATGTGAGGGTAAACCACTATTTGGGCGCATGGCAGAGCTCGGAAGGGAAGCAGCGCCATTTGACGTTTTTGGCTGGAATTGAGATAGGACACCATGTCGCGATTGGAAAACCCCTGATGTACCAAAACAGTGGAGACCCCCCCACAAATGACACCATTTTGGAAACTAGACCCCCCCAAGGAACTTATCTAGATGTGTGTTGAGAACTTTGACCCCCCAAGGGCTTCACAAAAGTTTATAACATACAGCCGTACAATTAAAAAATCATATTTTTTCCAAAAAAATGATCTTTTCACCCTCAATTCTTATTTTTCCAAGGATAACAGGACCCTAAAAGTTATTGTGCAATTTGTCCTGAGTACGCTGATACCCCACATGTGGGGGTAAACCACTATTTGGGCGCATGGCAGAGCTCGGAAGGGAAGCAGCGCCATTTGACGATTTTGGCTGGAATTGAGATCGGACACCATGTCGCGTTTGGAAAACCCCTGATGTACCTAAACAGTGGAAATCCCCCACAAATGACACCATTTTTGGAAACTAGACTCCCCAAGGAACTTATCTAGATGTGTGGTGAGCACTTTGAACCCCCAGTGCTTCACAGAAGTTTATAACGCCCGGGCGTAAAAATAAAAAATTCATATTTTTTCCACAAACATGATCAATTAGTCCCCAATTTTTTTATTTTCCCAAGGGTAACAGGAGAAATTGAACCCCAAAAGTTGTTGTCCAATTTGTCCTAAGTATGCTGACACCCCATATGTGGGAGAAAACTACTGTATGGACACACGTCGGGGCTCGGAAGGGAAGTAGTGACTGTTGTGAGTTCATTTTCCCCTTCATTACTGAGGCCTGAGGAACTCCCTCCTCTGGTAAAGAAAGGTAGTGAGCCTGATTGTCAAACACCTGAGGCTGATGATAAGGACTGGCTGAGTGGAGTTACGGACTGGATATAAGGCTGCCGACACCCTTCTGCCCTGCGGGTGATTTCTCTGTGGGATCCTTGGAGACCAGTCTGAATTCCTGCTCCTCCAAAGCTAAGTTTGCTGCTCGGCCTTTTGCTTTTGTGCTTTGACTTTGTTTTTCTGGATTTCTGCCATTCCCTGCTGGGGTGTGCTGAATTCATTTAGCTCTGTCCTCTGAAAATACCTGAGTGCTGATTCAGTTTTTGAAGCCTAGCTGCTTCAGGGCCTTTTTCATATCAGCTGGTTGGCTTATTTCTTTGATAGGGTTTTGGCAGATTGCAGACAGCAGCCTTC
This sequence comes from Dendrobates tinctorius, assembly GCF_039654945.1. Taxonomy (NCBI): domain Eukaryota; kingdom Metazoa; phylum Chordata; class Amphibia; order Anura; family Dendrobatidae; genus Dendrobates; species Dendrobates tinctorius. Next base: position 74,086,970 of record NW_027361728.1, on the reverse strand, counting down.
CTGTCCTTTCCTATCTAGGTAGTTTTGGGGCCCCGTCTTTGCTCAGTCTATCTTTCTGTCTGTGTTAGTATTTTCATCTTGCTTCACCGTCATTATATGTTGGGGGCTGCCTATTGCTTTGGGGTCTGCTCTGGGGCAGTTTAGATTTCCCCTTTCTTTCTTTAGGCCTATGTATTTCTCCGGCTGTGATCGAGGGGTCTAGGGCATCGTAGGAACCCCCCACGGCTACTGCTAGTTGTGTTGATAGGTTCAGGGGTCTGCAATCTGATAGTTGCCAACTTCTCTGGTTTTCTGGACTTAGCTTGTATTTCTGCTTTTGCCTCCTACGGTGACACATTCATAACATAATCACCCGCCATACCGCAGATTCTAGGGTACTCAATAGCAGGAAAGAATTGTAAAAAAAAAAAAAGTGTGTATATTTTTTCCTCTATATCTCTGAGGCCGTAGGGGGAATTTTTTTTTTTCTCTCAATGGAGATAAAGCAATTGTCTGATCGTGTGGAGCAGCTCGCTGCGGAGGTGCGGGGAATTTCCGCCTACCTTGCTCATTCACATGCTGCTGAACCAAAGATTCCTACACCTGATGTATTTTTTGGGGATCGGTCTAAATTTTTGAACTTCAAAAATAATTGTAAATTATTTTTTGCTTTGAAGCCTAACTCGTCAGGGAGCTCCGCGCAGCAGGTTAAAATTGTCATCTCTTTGCTGCGTGGCGATCCCCAGGATTGGGCGTTTTCTTTAAAACCAGATGATCCTATTCTGACTAATGTGAACGCATTCTTTCAAGCTTTGGGGTTGTTGTATGACGAACCTAATGCCATTGATCAGGCCGAAAAGACCCTGCTGGCATTGAGCCAGGGTCGTGATTCTGCAGAATTGTACTGTCAAAAATTCCGAAAGTGGGCAGTACTTACTACCTGGAATGATAATGCCTTGGCTGCTCTCTTTCGGAAGGGGTTGTCAGAAGCCGTAAAAGATACTATGGTGGGATTTCCTGTTCCCTCTGGTCTTGACGATTCTATGTCATTAGCCATTCAGGTTGATCGGCGTTTGCGCGAACGCAAAGCTGTACGAGAGTTGTTGCCACCTGTTGAACAAATGTCTGAACCTATGCAATGTGATAGAGTTTTTTCCAGAGAGCAGCGTCAGGAGTTCAGAAGGCTTAATAAGTTGTGTTTTCTCTGTGGAGATTTTTGGTGTTGCATAATGTGCATGATACTGTTGTTCTGGGGTTTCCCTGGTTACAGATTCATGATCCAGTTTTGGATTGGAAATCTGTGTCTGTGGTGAGTTGGGGTTGTCGGTGTGCCTTTAGTGAGGCTCCGGTGTTTTCCACCTCTCCTCAGTCGCATGATGTTCCTGATTATTTGGCGGACTTTTATGATGTATTTAGTGAGAATGAGTCTGCGTCTCTGCCTCCTCATAGGAGTTATGACTGTGCAATTGAACTGAGCCCGGGGTGTAAATTTCCCAAGGGTCGGCTCTTCAATTTATCTGTACCCGAGCACGAGGCTATGCGATCCTATATTAAGGAGGCGTTGGAGAAGGGTCATATTAGACCATCCTCGTCACCCTTGGGTGCCGGTTTTTTTTTTGTAGCCAAAAAGGATGGGTCATTAAGACCTTGTATTGATTATCGTGCCCTCAACAAAATTACTGTTAAATATCAGTATCCGTTACCCCTGATTTCTGATCTATTCTCCAGAGTTAAAGGTGCTTGCTGGTTTACCAAGCTTGACCTCAGGGGGGCGTATAATCTTATTCGCATTAAGCATGGGGATGAAAGGAAGACGGCGTTTAATACTCCGGAGGGACATTTTGAGTACCTGGTGATGCCTTTTGGGCTCACTAATGCCCCTTCTGTCTTCCAGTGCTTCATGAACGATATTTTCCGAGATTTTGTCGATAAATTTTTGATTATCTATCTGGATGATATTTTGATCTTCTCCAAGGATTGGGATTCTCATGTAGAACATATTCGGACTGTGTTCCGGATCTTGAGGGAGAATTCCCTGTATGTCAAGGGATCTAAATGCCTTTTTGGAGTACAGAGGATTTCTTTTTTGGGATTTATTTTGTCCCCGTCAACTATTGAAATGGACCCGGCCAAGGTACAGGCCTTTCATGATTGGGTTCAGCCCACTTCTTTGAAGGCCCTCCAGAAGTTTTTGGGTTTTGCTAATTTTTATCGGAAATTTATAGCAAAATTTTCTAGTATTGCCAAGCCATTGACTGATTTGACTAAAAAGGGTGCTGATGTGTTAAATTGGTCTCCGGAGGCTGTTTCTTCCTTTCAGGAGTTGAAGCGAAGATTCACCTCCGCCCCGGTTTTGCGGCAACCTGATGTCTCACTTCCATTCCAGGTAGAGGTGGATGCTTCCGAGATTGGTGCAGGAGCTGTTTTGTCCCAAAAGGATCCTGTAACATCTAAAATGAATCCCTGTGCTTTCTTTTCACGAAAGTTCTCTCCATCTGAGCGTAACTATGATGTGGGGAATAGGGAACTGTTGGCCATGAAATGGGCATTTAAGGAGTGGAGACATTGGTTGGAGGGAGCTAAGCATCAAGTCGTGGTCCTCACTGACCACAAGAATTTGATTTACCTAAAGTCGGCTAAGCGCTTGAACCCTAGACAGGCTAGGTGGGCCTTGTTTTTTACACGTTTTGATTTTGTGGTTTCTTTTCTTCCTGGAACAAAGAATGTCAAGGCAGACGCCCTCTCTAGGAGCTTCCTTGCTGATTCTCCTGTGGTGACCAAGCCTGCTACCATCTTAGGCGAAGGGGTAGTTCTTTCTGCCATCTCGCCCGATTTGAGACGTGCCCTGGAAGAGTTCCAGGAGGACAAACCTGAGCGTTGTCCCAGTGGAAAGTTGTATGTTCCTGACCAGTGGAAGAAGAGAGTGATGTCTGAAGTTCATTGCTCTGCTTTGGCTGTTCATCCAAGTATTTTTGGTACTGGAGATCTGGTGAGTCATTTTTTTTGGTGGCCCTCCTTGTCTCGTGATGTCGGGACGTGCTCCCGGTCTAAATCGTGTTCTCGCTCTAGTGGGTTGTTGATGCCTTTGCCTGTCCCCAAGAGGCCATGGACCCATATTTCAATGGATTTAATCTCTGATATGCCTGTCTCTCAGAGGATGACTGTTATTTGGGTGATTTGTGATAGGTTCTCTAAGATGGTTCATCTTGTACCACTCCCTAAGTTGCCGTCTTCCTCTGAGTTGGTGCCCCTGTTTTTACAACAGGTGGTTCGTTTGCACGGTATTCCTGACAACATTGTATCTGACAGAGGAGCCCTCTGCCTTCCCAGGTGTTGACACTGTGGTGGAGAGAATGCACCAGATCTGGGACCAAGTGGTGGATAAGTTATCTCTCTCCCAGGAGAAGGCCCAGCGGTTTTCCAACCGACATAGGACCATTGGTCCCCAGTTTAAGGTTGGTGATATGGTGTGGTTATCATCAAAAAATATTGCTTTGAAGGTGGCTTCTCCTAAGTTTAAGCCTAGATTTATTGGACCTTACAAGATTGTGGAGATTATTAATCCGGTCTCTTTTCGTTTGGCTCTTCCTGTCACATTTAAAATCCATAATGTGTTCCATAAATCTTTGTTGAAGAGGTTTGTTGAACCTGTTGTTCCGGGGGTGGCACCTCCAGACCCTGTATTGGTTGAAGGTAACATGGAGTATGAGGTAGAGAAAGTACTGGATTCCCGTCTGGCTAGACGGAGACTCCAGTATTTGGTTAATTGGAAGGGTTATGGTCAGGAGGATAATTCCTGGGTCTCTGCCTCTGATATTCATGCCAAACGATTGGTGCGTGCCTTTCATCGGGCTCACCCTGATCGCCCTGGTGGCGTAGTTGAGGGTTCGGTGACCCCTCCTCAAGGGGGAGGTACTGTTGTGAGTTCATTTTCCCCTTCATTACTGAGGCCCAAGGAACTCCCTCTTCTGGTAAAGAAAGGTAGTGAGCCTGATTGTCAAACACCTGAGGCTGATGATAAGGACTGGCTGAGTGGAGTTACGGACTGGATATAAGGCTGCCGACGCCCTTCTGCCCTGCGGGTGATTTCTCTGTGGGATCCTTGGAGACCAGTCTGAATTCCTGCTCCTCCAAAGCTAAGTTTGCTGCTCGGCCTTTTGCTTTTGTGCTTTGACTTTGTTTTTCTGGATTTCTGCCATTCCCTGCTGAGGTGTGCTGAATTCATTTAGCTCTGTCCTCTGAAAATACCTGAGTGCTGATTCAGTTTTTGAAGCCTAGGTGCTTCAGGGCCTTTTTCATATCAGCTGGTTGGCTTATTTCTTTGATAGGGTTTTGGCAGATTGCAGACAGCAGCCTTCCTGTCCTTTCCTATCTAGGTAGTTTTGGGGCCCCGTCTTTGCTCAGTCTATCTTTCTGTCTGTGTTAGTATTTTCATCTTGCTTCACCGTCATTATATGTTGGGGGCTGCCTATTGCTTTGGGGTCTGCTCTGGGGCAGTTTAGATTTCCCCTTTCTTTCTTTAGGCCTATGTATTTCTCCGGCTGTGATCGAGGGGTCTAGGGCATCGTAGGAACCCCCCATGGCTACTGCTAGTTGTGTTGATAGGTTCAGGGGTCTGCAATCTGATAGTTGCCAACTTCTCTGGTTTTCTGGACTTAGCTTGTATTTCTGCTTTTGCCTCCTACCGTGACTCATTCATAACAAGTGACGTTTTGGAATGCAGACTTTGATGGAATGGTCTGCGGGTGTCATGTTGCCTTTGGAGAGCCCCTAATGTACCTAAACAGTGGAAACCCCCCACAAATGACCCCATTTTGAAAACTAGACCCCCTAAGGAACTTATCTTTTCAACTCAGAATTGGCTGGAATTGAGATCAGATGCAATGTTGCATTTGGAGAGCCCCTGATGTGCCCAAACAGTGGAAACCCCCAATTCTAACTCCAACCCGAACCCCAACACACCCCTAACCCTAATCTCAGCCCTAACCCTAGCCCTAGCCCTAGCCCTAACGGAAAAATGGAAATAAATACATTTTTTTAATTTTATTATTTTTCCCCTAACTAAGGGGGTGATAACGGGGGGTTTGATTTACTATTTATGGCGGTTTTTATTTTTGGCAGCTGTCGCACGCTAAAAGACGCTTTTTATTGTAAAAATAGCTTTTGCATCACCACATATTGAGAGCTATAATTTTTCCATATTTTGACTCGCCGAGTCATGTGAGGTCTTATTTTTTGCGGGACGAGTTGACGTTTTTATTGGTACCATTTTCGGGCACATGACATTTTTTTATCGCTTTTTATTCCGATTTTTGGGACGCAGAATGAACAAAAACCAGCGTTTCATGAATTTCTTTTGGGGGGTGCGTTTACACTGTTCCATGTGCGGTAAAATTGATGAAGCGGTTTTATTCTTCAGGTCAGTACGATTACAGCGATACCTCATTTAGGTCGTTTTTTTATGTTTTGTCGGTTTTATGCAATGAAAACTATTTTATATAAAAAATAATTATTTTTGCATCGCTTTATTCTGCGAGCTATAACTTTATTTTTTTGCTGATGATGCTGTATGGTGGCTTGTTTTTTGCGGGACAAGATAACATTTTCAGCGGTACCATGGATATTTATATGCGTCTTTTTGATCGCGCGTTATTGCACTTTTTGTTTGGCGGTATGATAATAAATCATTATTTTTTGCTTCGTTTTTTATTTTTATTTTTTAAGGGATTCGCTAAAGGGGTTAACTGATGGGACAGTTTTATAGGGCGGGTCGTTACGGATGCGGTGATACCTAATATGTGTACTTTTATTGTTTTGTTTTTTTTTTATTTTCAAAAAATGAATTTATTGGGGAATATTTTTTTTTTTTTTACTAATTTATTTGGCGATTTTTTTAAAATTATTTTTACACTTTTTTTTTATTTTTTTTTTACTTTATTACATAGTCCCAGGTGGGACATCACTGTCCTGTGACAGATCGCTGATCTGTCACATCACAGATCACTGTGACAGATCAGCAATCTGTCACAGGCATTGAAGAAGACTTCCTCTTGCCTGCGCTTTGCAGGCACTGAGGAAGCCAGCTTCCTGCAGGCCCCCGAAGGCCCCCGTCGCCATCTTGGATTCGGGGGCCTGGAGGAAAGGAGCCCCCCGCAGCAGCGCTGCACATTGCGCTGCCGTGGGGGGCTCAGGGAAGCACGGAGGGAGCCCCTCCCTGTCAATGCTTCCCTTTAACTCCCGGTACACCGCGATCGTGTTTGATCGCGGTGTGCAAGGGGTTAACGTGTCGGGGGCGGTCTGTGACTGCCCCTGACACATTGTGCCGGGTGTCAGCTGTGATAATCAGCTGACACCCGGCCGCGATCAGCGGGGCTCACCACGTGGGCGCCGCTGATCGCGGTAGACGTAATATCCCGTCCATGGGCATAGGGGCCCGGGTCCCATGGACGGGATAGTACGTCGGATGTCAGGAAGGGGTTAATTACCTTGTGTTGTACTAAGACGTAATGATGCTACTATAACATTATTCCAATAAGTAATAAAATTGTCTGGATACATAATAGACATCCGTATATGATAACTATATTTGTATATTTTTCAGTCTATTGTGGTAATGGAACTGATAGTAAACTCTCCTGGCTGTGATTAAGAGATCACAAACCTCTGAGTATTTTAATGTATTCCCATAGCCATTCTCTTTGTCAAGTTGTTAGAAATGAGTGGATTGATCCGCGGAGGATCAAGTTGAGTCGAATATTCTGAATTTCGGGGATTCATATGAATTCAAACATTCTGAGATTCAATTTGTGATTTGCAAAATGAAAAAACCTAGCCTGGCACCATTTCACACACTGCTGAAGCCTCATAGAGCTGGCAAACATTATTTTGTGTTGCTGCATGGGCTTCCCCATAATGCCATGTAGTTATGACACCTTATGGATTATCATACCTTGTACAGTGGTGTTGCTTGCACGCTGAAATCAGCTGCCAGCTTCAGACGACGCAGTGCGGAAGGGAAGCGGAGGTGAGTATTTCATTTATTTTCTTTCTATGCATTAACCCCTTACCTACAATTAACGTAATATTCCGTCCATGTGACCATGGACCTAATTACCATGGACGGAATATTACGTCATCGCGATCAGCGGCGCCCACGTGGTGAGCGCCGCTGATCGCGGCCGAGTGTCAGCTAATTATCATAGCTGACACCCGGCACAATGTGTCAGGGGCGGTCACGGACCGCCCCCGACACGTTAACCCCTTGCACACCGCGATCAAACGCGATCGCGGTGTACCGGGGGTTAAAGGGAAGCATCGGCAGGGAGGGGGCTCCCTCCGTGCTTCCCTGAGCCCCCCACGGCAGCGCAATGTGCAGCGCTGCTGCGGGGGACTCCCTTCCTCCAGGCCCCCGAATCCAAGATGGCGACGGGGGCCTTCGGGGGCCTGAGGAAGCTGGCTTCCTCAGTGCCTGCAAAGCGCAGGCATGAGGAAGTCTGCAGCAGTGCCTGTGACAGATCGCTGATCTGTCACAGTGATCTGTGATGTGACAGATCAGCGATCTGTCACAGGACAGTGATGTCCCACCTGGGACAAGGTAATAAAGTAAAAAAAAAAAAAAAAAAAGTGTTAAAAATAATTTTAAAAAAATCGCTAAATAAATTAGTTAAAAAAAAAAAATATTCCCCAATAAATCCATTTTTTGAAAATAAAAAAAAACCAAAACAATAAAAGTACACATATTTGGTATCGCCGCGTCCGTAATGACCTGCCCTATAAAACTGTCCCATTAGTTAACCCCTTTATCGAACCCCTTAAAAAATAAAAATAAAAAACGAAGCAAAAAATAATGATTTATTATCATACCACCGAACAAAAAGTGCAATAACGCGCGATCAAAAAGACGCATATAAATATCCATGGTACCGCTGAAAACGTCATCTTGTCCCGCAAAAAACGAGCCACCATACAGCATCATCCGCAAAAAAATAAAAAAGTTATAGCTCGCAGAATAAAGCGATACAAAAATAATTATTTTTTATATAAAATTGTTTTCATTGCAAAAAACCGACAAAACATAAAAAAACGACCTAAATGAGGTATCGCTGTAACCGTACTGACCCGAAGAATAAAAACGCATTATCAATTTTACCGCACGCGGAACGGTGTAAACGCACCCCCCAAAAGAAATTCATGAAAAGCTGGTTTTTGTTCATTCTGCATCCCAAAAATCGGAATAAAAAGCGATCAAAAAATGTCACGTGCCCGAAAATGGTACCAATAAAAACGTCAACTCGTCCCGCAAAAAATAAGACCTCACATGACTCGGTGGGTCAAAATATGGAAAAATTATAGCTCACAATATGTGGTGATGCAAAAACTATTTTTACAATAAAAAGCGTCTTTTAGCGTGCGACAGCCGCCAAACATAAAAACCGCCATAAATCGTAAATCAAACCCCCCGTTATCACCCCCTTAGTTAGAGAAAAATAATAAAACTAAAAGAAAATGTATTTATTTCCATTTTCCCGCTAGGGGTAGGGTTAGGGCTAGGGTTAGGGCTAGGGTTAGGGCTAGGGTTAGGGCTAGGGTTAAGGCTAGGGTTAAGGCTAGGGTTAAGGCTAGGGTTAAGGCTAGGGTTAGGGCTAGGGTTAGGGTTAGGGATAGGGTTAGGGCTAGGGCTCAGATTAGGGTTAGGGGTGTGTTGAGGTTAGGGTTGGAGTTATAATTGGGGGTTTCCACTGTTTGGGCACATCAGGTGCTCTCCAAAGGCAACATGGCATCTGATCTCAATTCCAGCCAATTCTGCGTTGAAAAAGTCAAATGGTGCTCCTTCCCTTCCAAGCTCTGCCATGTGCCCAAACAGTGTTTTACCCCCACATGTAGGGTATCAGCCTACTCAGGACAAATTACAAAACAACTTTTGGGGTCCAATTTCTCCTGTTACCCTTAGGAAAATAAAAAACTGGGGGCAAAAATATAATTTTGCGGAAAAAAATGTTTTTTTTATTTTCACGCCCAGGCGTTATAAACTTCTGTGAAGCACTTGGGGGTTCAAAGTGCTCTCCACACATCTAGATAAGCTCCGTGGGGGGTCTAGTTTCCAAAATGGGGTCACTTGTGGGGAGTTTCAATAGTTTAGGTACATCAGGGGCTCTCCAAACGCACATGACACCCGCATACCAATCCATCAAAGTCTGCATTCCAAAACGTCACTACTTCCCTTCCGAGCCCCGACGTGTGCCCATACAGTAGTTTTCTCCCACATATGAGATATCAGCGTACTCAGGACAAATTGGACAACAACTTTTGGGGTCCAATTTCTCCTGTTACCCTTGGGAAAATAAAAAAAATGGGGACTAAAAGATGATGTTTGTTGAAAAAATACGATATTTTTATTTTCACGCCCGGTCGTTATAAACTTCTGTGAAGCACTGGGGGGTTCAAAGTGCTCACCACACATCTAGATAAGTTCACTAGGGGGTCTAGTTTCCAAAATGGGGTCACTTGTGGGGGGTTTCCACTGTTTAGGTACATCAGGGGCTCTCCAAACGCAACATGACACCCGCAGACCATTCCATCAAAGTCTGCATTCCAAAACGTCACTACTTCCCTTCCGAGCCCCGACGTGTGCCCATACAGTAGTTTTCTCCCACATATGAGGTATCAGCGTACTCAGGACAAATTGGACAACAACTTTTGGGGTCCAATTTCTCCTGTTACCCTTGGGAAAATAAAAAAATGGGGACTAAAAGATCATGTTTGTGGAAAAAATACGATTTTTTTATTTTCACGCCCGGTCGTTATAAACTTCTGTGAAGCACTGGGGGGGTTCAAAGTGCTCACCACACATCTAGATAAGTTCATTAGGGGGTCTAGTTTCCAAAATGGGGTCACTTGTGGGGGGTTTCCACTGTTTAGGTACATCAGGGGCTCTCCAAACGCAACATGACACCCGCAGACCATTCCATCAAAGTCTGCATTCCAAAACGTCACTACTTCCCTTCCGAGCCCCGACGTGTGCCCATACAGTAGTTTTCTCCCACATATGAGGTATCAGCGTACTCAGGACAAATTGGACAACAACTTTTGGGGTCCAATTTCTCCTGTTACCCTTGGGAAAATAAAAAAATGGGGACTAAAAGATCATGTTTGTGGAAAAAATACGATTTTTTTATTTTCACGCCCGGACGTTATAAACTTCAGTGAAGCACTGGGGGGTTCAAAGTGCTCACCACACATCTAGATAAGTTCCTTGGGGGGTCTAGTTTCCAAAATGGTGTCATTTGTGGGGGTTTCTACTGTTTTGGTACATCAGGGGCTTTCCTAATGCGACATGGTGTCCGATCTCAATTCCAGCCAAAAACGTCAAATGGCGCTGCTTCCCTTCCGAGCTCTGCCATACGCCCAAATAGTGGTTTACACCCACATGTGGGGTATCAGCGTACTCAGGATAAATTGCACAATATCTTTTAGGGTCCTGTTACTTTTGGAAAAATAAGAATTGAGGGTGAAAAGATCATTTTTGTGGAAAAAATATGATTTTTTAATTGTACTGCTGTACGTTATAAACTTCTGTGAAGCCCTTGGGGGTTCAAAGTTCTCACCACACATCTAGATAAGTTCCTTGGGGGGTCTAGATTTCAAAATGGTGTCATTTGTGGGGGGTTTCCACTGTTTTGGTACATCAGGGGTTTTCCAATCGCGACATGGTGTCCGATCTCAATTCTAGCCAAAAACGTCAAATGGCGCTGCTTCCCTTCCGAGCTCTGCTATGCGCCCAAATAGTCATTTACACCCACATATGGGGTATCAGCGTACTCAGGACAAATTGCACAAAAACTTTTAGGGTCCTGTTACCCTTGGAAAAATAAAAATTGTGGGTGAAAAGATCATTTTTGTGGAAAAAATATGATTTTTTAATTGTACCGCTGTACGTTATAAACTTCTGTGAAGCCCTTGTGGGTTCAAAGTTCTCACCACATATCTAGATAAGTTCCTTGGGGGGTCTAGTTTCCAAAATGGGGTCACTTGGGGGGGTTTCCACTGTTTAGGTACATCAGGGGCTCGCCAAACGTGACATGGCGTCCGATCTGAATTCCAGCCAATTTTGCATTGAAAAAGTCAAACGGCGCTCCTTCCATTCTGAGCTCTGCCATGCGCCGAAACAGTGGTTCCCCCCCACATATCAGGTATCAGCGTAGTCAGGACAAATTGCACAATAACTTTTGCAGTCCAATTTCTCCTGTTACCCTTGGTAAAATAAAGAAAATTGAACCTGAAGTATTTTTTTTGTGAAAAAAAGTTAAATGTTCATTTTTTTTTTAATATTCAAAAAATTCCTGTGACGCACCTAAAGGGTTAATAAACTTCTTGAATGTGGTTTTAAGCACCTTGAGGGGTGCAGTTTTTAGAATGGTGTCACTTTTGGGTATTTTCTATCATATAGACCCCTCAAAGTGGCTTCAAATGTGAAGTGGTCCCTAAAAATAAAATGGTGTTGCAAAAATGAGAAATCGCTGGTCAAATTTTAACCCTTATAACTTCCTAGCAAAAAAAATTTTGGTTGCAAAATTCTGCTGATGTAAAGTAAACATGTGGGAAATGTTATGTATTAAGTTTTTTGTGTGCTGTATCGCTGTGATTTAAGGGCATAAAAATTCAAAGTTGGAAAATTGCAAAATTTTCAAAATTTTCGCCAAATTTCCGTTTTTTTCACAAATAAACGCAAGTTATTTGAATGCAATTTTACCACGAACATGAAGTACAATATGTCACGAGAAAACAATGTCAGAATCACCAGGATCCATGAAAGCGTTCCAGAGTTATGACCTCATAAAGGTACAGTGGTCAGAATTGTAAAAATTGGCCCGGTAGTTAACGTGCAAACCACCCTTGGTAGTGAAGGGGTTAAAGAACAGCAGCAGAATAGTGGATGTATACAGTATGGGGATATATATATGTGTATATATATATATATATATATATATATATATATATAATGTGCTTCTCAGAAAATTAGAATATACTCAAAATGTTTATTTCAATTCTTCAATACAAAAGTGAAACTCGTATATTATATAGAATCATTACAAACAGAGTGATCTATTTCAAGTGTTTATTTCTGTTCATGTTGAGGATTATGGCTTGCAGCCAATGAAAACCCTACCTAAAGTCATTATCTCAATAAATTATAATAATTGACAAAAAACACGGCAAACGCTTCCTAAGTGTTTAAAAAAGTCCCTTAGTCTGTTTCAGAAGGCTCCACAATCATGGGGAAGACTGCTGACTTGACAGATGTCCAGAAGGCAGTCATTAACACACTCCACAAGGAGGGTAAGCCACAAAAGGTCATTGCTAAAGAAGCTGGCTATTAATACAGTGCTGCATCCAAGCATATTAATGGAATATTGAGTGGGTGTAAGGAAAAAGTGTGGTAGAAAAAGGTGCACAAGCAACTGGGATAACCGCAGCCTTGAAAGGATTGTTAAGAAATGGCCATTCAAAATTTTGGGGGAGATGCACAAGGAGTGGACTGCTGCTGGAGTCATTGCTTCAAGAGTCACCACACACAGACATATCCAGGACATGGGCTACATGTGTCGCATTCCTTGTATCAATCCACACATGACCAATAGGCAATGCCAGAAGCATCTTACCTGGGACAAGGAGAAAAAGAACTGGATTGCTGCTCAGTGGTCCAAGGTGTTGTTTTTAGATGAAAGTAAATTTTGCATTACATTTGGAAATCAAGGTCCCAGATAGGGATGAGCAAGTATACTCGTTAGGATTCGGTACTCGGCGTGTAATGCAGCACTCTCGGTACTCGGATCTTAGCAAGTAAATTTCACTACTCACCTCACAATATTCGGCACAGCCCGCACAGTCCCCGCACAGCCTGGCACAGTCCCGCACAGTCCCAGCACAGGCCAGCACAGTCCCCGCACATTCCCCGCACAGTCCCGCACAGCCCCGACACAGTCCCCGCACAGCCCAGCACAGTCCCTGCACAGTCCTGCACAGACCTCACACAGTCCTCACACAGCCCAGCACAGTCCCCGAACAGCCCAGCACAGTTCCGCACAGCCCGGTACAGTCCCCGCACACACACAGCCGATTACTCGCATTTCCCATAGACTTACATTGGACTCGTTACGAGTACCCGAGTATTAGGAGCTACTCGTAACGAGTACAGCGAGTTCGAGTATTTCACTACTCGCTCATCCCTAGTCCCAGAGTCTGGAGGAAGAGTAGAGAGACAGACAATTCAAGCTGTTTGAGGTCTAGTGTGAAGTTTCCATAATCAGTGATGGTTTGGGGAGCCATGTCATCTGCTGGTGTAGGTCCACTGTGTTTTATCAAGACCAAAGTCAGCACAGCCGTCTACCTGGAAATTTTGGAGCACTTCATGCTTCCCTCTGCTGGCAAGCTTTTTGGAGATGGAAATTTCATTCTCCAGCAGGACTTGGCATCTGTCCACACTGCCAAAAGTACCAATACCTGGTTTACAAACAACAGTATCACTGTGCTTGATTGGCCAGCAAACTCACCTGACCTTAACCCCATAGAGAATCTATGAGGTATTGTCAAGCGGAAGATGAAAGACACCAGACCCAGCAATGCAGATGAGCTGAAAGCAACCTGGGCTTCCATAACACCTCAGCAGTGCCACAGGCTGATGGCCTTCATGCCATGCCGCATTGATGCAGTAATTGATGCAAAAGGAGCCCCGACCAAGTATTGAGTGCATTTACTGAATATACATTTCAGTAGGCCAACATTTCGGATTTTAAAATAATTTTTCAAGCTGGTGCTATAAAGTATTCTAATTTAGTGACATAATGACTTTTGGGTTTTCATTGGCTGTAAGCCATAATCATCAACATTAACAGAAATAAGCACGTGAAACAGATCACTCTGCAATGACTCTATATAATATGAGTTTCACTTTTTGTATTGAAGAACTGAAGGAAATTAACTTTTTAATGATATTCTAATTTAATGAGAAGCACATGTAGTGTATACCAGGATGCAGAACATATATACCAAGATGTGGAACATATATAACAGGCTGGGGCCAGGATAATAGACACAGTTACCAGGATTGGAGACATTTCTACTAGGATGGTTCTACCAGGAAAGAACCCAGGATGGGGGGACATTACTACAAAATGGGGGCATCTTGAATTTCCTTATAGGATTTAGAATTCTACAAGGGCCCATACATCTCATCAACATGCGGGATGGAACGGTTAGGCGGTGGTGTGTAGTGCCCAGGTATAAATTACACCGGGGCCCATCGGACTCTAGTTAAATCACTGACTCTCTTTCAGCCAAAATGACTGCTTACGATAAATGTCTTTACCTTGCATAGAAGCAGGTAACAAATCAACCAAATGATTGTCAAGTTATGAGTGATACTTGGGTTTACTTTAAACATAATTTCTTTTGGTAGGAACAGCATATTTGAGGACTTTAATTGTCGCTGTGAAATAATTTGTAAAATCTAAAATATTATGCCTGATGTTTTCTAGAGGTTGGAAATAAGTTACTGTGCATTTTACAGGTCACCCAGTAGATGGTGATGTTTTAATACAATCCAGCCCAGCATAATAAAGTAACATTAAAACATTCCATAAAAAGCAGGCACCAGTTGTTTCCTCTGCATCAATCTGATCACCATTCTATCAAAGCTCCCTAGATAACGTAATAAAGCAAGTATTTCTTCACTAGTTATAAAAATAATAGTAGGTATAGTGAGAAGTTGGGACATACATTAGATATGGAGATCCAGCTCAGTTTGCCTTGTTAATATTTTCAGTCATAGTCAAAGCTAATTTAGGCATTTCTACTTATATGATACAATTATTTATAGTTTATGAGTACAGTACAAGAAAATAATTAGAAGGATCCTCATTGTATAACATGGCTCAATGCAGAGACAATCCTTGTTTAGATAAAGTCTTCTCCTCTATCAGCAGCTCATATCATGGAAAGCTAATCATAACTGTAAAACCTTTCCAGGAGGGTGAGCACACTTGAAAAGTTAAAGACAAGACTATGCTTAAGTTTTCCCATCTACAAAAGAATGGAGAGGTCTTTAATTTTTATTGTAGGTACACTTCAACTGTGAGAGACAGAATATAAAAATAAAAAAACAGAAAATCACATTTTATTATTTTCACATAATTAAATTTTGCTTTACTGCCTGAAATAAGTATTTGATCACCTACCAACCAGCAATATTTCTGGCTCTTACAGACCTGCAAGCAGCTTGGTGAGAAGGCAACAACTGTTGGTGCAATTATTAGAAAATGGAAGACACACAAGATGACTGTCAATCTTCCTCAGTCTGGGGCTCCATGCAAGATCTCGTCTCGTGGGGTAAGGATGATTCTGAGAATGGTCAGGAATCAGCCCCAAAACACACGGGATGAGCTGGTCAATGACCTGAAGAGAGCTGGGACCACAGTCTCAAACATTACCGTTAGTAACATACTGCACCGACATGGATTAAAATCCTGCAGGGCACGCAAGGTCCTCCTACTCACGCCAGAACATGTCCAGACCTGTTTCAAGTTTGCCAGTGACCATCTGGATGATCTAGAGGAGGCATAGAAGAAGGTCATGTGGCCACATGAGCCCAAAATAGAATTCTTTGATAACAACTCCACTCGCCGTGTTTGGAGGAAGAAGGATGAGTACAACCCAAGAACACTGACCCAACCATGAACCATGGTGGGGAAACATCATACTTTGGGGGTGCATTTCTGCAAAGGGGACAGGACGATTACACCGTATTGAATAGTATAGAAAAACTTTGAGGCACAAATTAGATGCTCATAAGTGCAAAAAAATTAAAAAATGAATTATTTAATCTTTTATCCGCTGGACTGAAAAAATATTCAATGAGACAGAAACCAATAGGCCTTGTTGACAGTTATCTTAGTGAGAGAGATTGAAAGGTGAAAAGCTGAGTCACCAGGAGATATATGTGGCCAGCGGTCTAGGGCACTATTAGACCGAAACGTTGGTTCTGTTTCATTGAATATTTTAAGTCCAGCTGATAAAAGATTAAATAATGAATTTTTTTCACTTATGAGCATCTAATTTGTGCCTCAAGGTATTTTCTGTACTTTTAGACTACATTTCCCAGTAGGCAGCCCCCTTTTTTTGATCAGCAATCCCACTAATCTGATCAATATTGCACCGTATTGAAGAGAGGATGGATGGGGTCATGTATCGTGAGATTTTGACCAGCAACCTCCTTCCCTCAGTAAGAGGATTGAAGATGGGGATTGTGGCTGCGTTTTCCAGCATGACAATTACCCAAAAGACACAACCAGGGCAACTAAGGAGTGGCCTTGTAAGAAGCATTGCAAGGTCCTGGAATGACCAAGTCCGACTCCAGACCAGAACCCAATAGAAAATCTTTGGAGGGATCTGAAACCCAATGTTGCCCTGTGATCCGATATCTGAATGATCTGGAGAAGATCTGTATGGAGTACTGGGACAAAATCCCTGCTGCTGTGTGTTGAGACTTGGTC
Organism: Dendrobates tinctorius; assembly: GCF_039654945.1. Taxonomy (NCBI): domain Eukaryota; kingdom Metazoa; phylum Chordata; class Amphibia; order Anura; family Dendrobatidae; genus Dendrobates; species Dendrobates tinctorius. The sequence goes on along the minus strand of NW_027361728.1, from coordinate 74,070,444 downwards.
AAGAACTACAGGAAATGTCTGACCTCTATAATTTGCAAACAAAGGTTTCCTTACATAATATTAAGTTCTGTTTGTCTATTGTATCAAATACTTATTTCATGTAATAATAATAAAAAAAATTACTTAAGTAAAAATCATACAATGTGATTTTCTGGATTTTTTTTAAGATTCTGTCTCTCACAGTTGAAGTGTATCTACGATAAAGTTTATAGACCTCTCCATTCTTTGTAGGTGGGGAAACTTGCAAAATCAGCAGTGTTTCAAATACTTATTTTCCCAACTGTATATGTTCCAAGGGAACCTGTCAATTTTACTACTGAAAGTAATCTCAGTTTCGTAGTAATCCTATATGTCAGCACTGAGATATTATGCAAATTAGCCTGGAAGTGAAATGCAACATTGTTATGTATTTTCCTTTTTTACTTTAGTTAAAGGGAATCTGTCACCTACTTTTGGCAGGCGATGAAAACGAGGTCGGTCCGGTCTGATGGGCGGTGTTCCCGATGTGTGCCACCTCCCCATCCTTGGCCGCCGTCCGCAGTTTTTTGAGGAATAGGAGTAGGTCTCCGCCATTTGTTGCGTGTGCGCTAAGCATTCTTGGCTAGCGCACGCGCAGTATGCTTTGCCCATCTGTGGGCAACGCCAAAAAGCTTGACTGCACATGCGCCGGTTAACTAAGCCCCGGAAGTATTTTGCTGTGTTCCAGGGCTTAGTTAACCGGCGCATGCCAGCAGCCACCCAGAAAAAATGCATCTATTAGTTGCACCAATTCTGGCACTTTTCCCTGCTCTTCCCACTTGCCTTGTAGCGGTGGCAAGTTGGGTTCATATTTGTGGGCTTAATGTAACCTTTGTATTGTCCAATGACATCAAGCCCATGGCTTAGTAATGGAGAAGCTTATACACCTATGCATTACTAACCCTATAGTTGTAAGGTAAATAAACACAGCAATTATAAAGTATTTTATTTAAAATAAAAACAAAACACACTTTTCCATTTTTATTTAAAAATACCAAGCACAGTTATACTCACCTAATGCCCATTTCATCGAATCCCTTGTCACCTGTAATAAAACAAAAATGAAAAAACAACCATATCCCTTACCTGTCTGTCCTTCTGTCCCACTTCATAATCCATATTTGTGGATAAATACAGTAGTTTTCAACCTCAACGGTGCCAAGACACGACCGTCCAGACAGAGAACCACTGTTTGAATGAGCTGCTGCGAGCTCAGCTTCGGTGACCAGTGGTGACCTCACCCTCAATTCATCATTGTTTGTGCTTCCCCACCTCAATACATCATCATTCACTGTCACCCTTCCCAAATCCTCAATTCATCATTATTTGTGCTCCCTTCATTACATCATCATTCACTGTCCCCATCCCACACTCTTAATTCATCATCATTTGCTACCCCCCAAACCTATTTAACTCACGTTATTGAAAAAAAAGTTTTTCATACTTACCTCTCATAACCCCCTGTAGGAGCAGCTCCCCTTCTGGTGTCCTGACGAGTGGCGCACAATGACTTCATTGGATACGCATCATCACCACTGTGCCACAGAACAGGCAGAGGGACTCCATTGGAGCTGCACGGCTGTTCAGTGGAGATCCATTAAGATTTAATGGGACCCTTATTCATTGACAAAACAATGGGCACCATAAACCAGAGCCAGGATGCAAGATTCTAGCCAGGTATGCTTTCCTCTAAAATGGGGTAGCTTTTCAAGAAGAAATAGTTTGAAGATCTAATCAGGGACCATGGACACAGATGTAACTAGTCCAGCGCCATCCCTAGCTGGCTTCTCCCAACATTGGAAGAAGAGTTCCTAAGGACTTGGCTCTAGCACCAATGGGAAAATGTTAAAACATAACTGTTTCTGTGCAATTAAAAATGTGAGACCAAGCAAAAAAATAAAAAATTATCCATAAGCTTACACGTTTCGGGTTGGCAACCATTAGGCTACGTTCACTCATTCAGTAATTGGTCAGTATTTTATCTCTGTATTTGTAAGCATAATAGAAACACGTCACCACTTTGGCATTTTTCACCCCTTCTTGGGTTTGGCTTATAAATACTGATGTAAAATACTGACCAAATACATAACGAAGGAACATGGCCTAATTAATAGTTTTGATCCTTAATCTTTTTTTATCTATTTGCTTTTCACACCATGTTTTTATTTACATAATAAGGCCACATTAACACATTCAGTATTTGGTGAGTTTTTTACTTACGTATTTGTAAGCCAAAACCAGGAGTGGGTGAAAAATGGTGGTGCAAATGTTTCTACTATGCTTTTCCTCTGACCCTTCCACTCCTGGTTTTGTTTACAAATACTGGTGTAAAAAACTCATCAATTACTCTGTGTGCACATGGCCTAAGGAGCATTGCAGCTTTAAGTCTCCTCATCTCGACATGCTTAGCAGGTCATTCTCCGCAAGGAGAAATAATACTTCTTGGATATCGGTCAGACGCCTATCTCACAGCCAAACCAGATCTCACACTTTGCACTGACGAGGGGCAGTACCCCAAAACAAAGTGTCTGCAAATTGAGATTCTGGCTTGGCTTTTATCCTAAGTCATGTAACAAAGCTCGACATTGACTTTTAGGATTGCTACTTCCAATAGGTGGCACTAGAGTTCCAGTCCTCTTCCTCTCTGAAGAGACAATTTGCATAATTAGCATGGCCTAAAAGTTATGTTTTAACATTCTGCCATTCTGACATTGGTGCTGGAGCCCAGTCCTCATTGACCCCTCTTCCATTTTTGACCTTGATACCAGCCTGGTGTGTTCCTACATTCCATTCACCAGACCATGGCCAAACAAGGTCTACCAGGATTCAAACGGTTTTCACACTGAATTGTCCTCCCTGGGAGATGAACTGATTATCATTTTTTCCTTCTCACAACACTGCCACTGCTATAGTTGACTCATGTGTGTACATAAGGAGAGACCTGTCAATCAAGTGAAGAGGTGCAGCAAGAAGTTGGCCGATGGCAGGGCCAGATTAGTCTTGTCTCTGCCTATGGTTTCCAGGTGGTCTTCAAACTATGTATTACATGTATAGTGCCCCTTCCGGTCAAGGCCCTAGAGCAGTACAACTATTGAGATATTCATAATAACATAACTAAATGCAGACACAGGAAGTGCCATTTCTTACTGACTCTAGAGAATCCATAATAAGTAAATGACCCCCTGTGTGGAAATCTAGGTAACATACAGTTGTATTTAATATAAAAGCGATTACAAGAAAGATTAGAAAAAGAAATACCATTTTCTTATCAAATGCTGTATAAGATTTCAGGAACACTCTGGACATCAAGGATACTTGTATCATGTTAATAAAATCATGCATCTGGTCCTCATTTACAATATATTCTGCTTTTCTTGGCCAAAGGTTGGGGGCATGTTTGACGCGGTGCAGAGAAGCACACAATGGACTGCAGATTGGGCTGTGTTGCTTCTTCAGATTATTACTTCAGGGACAGTTGGTAAGTTCTGGGTAGTTATCTTTATTCACAAATTGTTTATACTTAGATTTTTGTTTAGATTTTTGATATTTGTTTTCTGCATTTTCTCTTTTCATTGAACAATGCTGCTTTTATCTTTTGCTATCATATGGTATTTTCTTTTTCTTGAAAATTAGGATACACATTGACATTTACTTTTTGCATCTCTGAATATCTTCCTAATAAAGTTTAATTAAAGTAAATAAATAAATAATTAAATGCATAAATAGATACCGGTAATTATATTGGATTCTTCAGTTGGAAATACCATTACATTTTTTATGGGTTTTGCACAGCCCAAATGTCCACATTTAGAGTGTGAAATTTTCTATAATCTAATAAATGATATTAAAATGTTCCATGCAAAAATAAATAAGTAAATAAATAAATAATACCAATAAAGGACTAAGCTAAATGTGCCAGAATTCTCACCTAAGTTGACAGTTTTGCAGTGCCCCTCCTCCCTGCTGCTGCCCAGATCTCACAATGCTCATCACAAGCTTCAGCTGTTAGACCGGCTGGGCGGGTTGACATGGATTTTCAAACTGGCATGAATTTTCAAACTGAGCATACCAGCCTCATCAGGTGTAAAGGGAAACTGTCGTGAATGCTATTAAAATATGTGGGGATAAACTGAAAGTTAATAGCGTTTTAAAGCTGTGTGGCCATCGCGCTGAAAGCCTCCAACTTTTAGGCATACAGGTATGCCAATGCAGCCACAGTCACTGCTCAGTATATGGAGAGTGGCTGACAGACTTTTCTGGAGCATATCAGAGCAGCAATGGCTGTCGGTCAATGTGCTAGGGCACAACATCCTGTCATAAACCTCCTGATCTGTATGATGATAAACAGCTAAACCACCAAGGAGTCAGCCTACTTGACAAATAACTCAAAGACCTAGTGTTCAACAGAGTCCTGAGACATAAAACCCACACAAATCAAAAATCTGTAGAAAGAGCAATGACAAAAGATAGACCTAAAACAGAATATGCTCAGCAAACTGGAAACTGCAACCTGAACCCAAAATTAGGCCATGAAAGACACAAACCATGGAAGACATCACCCGCCCCACACAGAGAAAAGCAGAGCAGTGGCAGTGCTCATCTGAGTGGAAAACACTCATGCAAATGGACCAATTGCCTGTAACATAGTCACCATAGTAAGCAATCCAAGTTGTCCTATGCATGGCATTACAAGATATAAAGCCACACAATGTCACCTCTGATTATCAGTAGCTAGAACATCAAGGGTCTGAACACATTTTTACGTAAGGCAGATGTCCCAGACCTCAATCAAAGACTGAAAAACAGAAAAATATTGATATACAGATTCTCCTGAAGACGTGGACTAAAGCAGATAATGAATCCCCTGTTCCCACCAGATACAGGAAACACTGTCCCTGCACTAGAAAACAAAAGCCCTAAACAGGGCCGGAGCTCAGGAGGAATATTAGTCTGGTATAAGGAAGAGCTTCATGAAGATATCAGAGCAGTGAAGAGAAGAGACAGCTACATCTGGGTAAGAATAAGCCGCTCAGTCCTAACCTCTTGGACTGACATCTACTTTTATGCAGCATATGTAGCTCCTCCGGAGACTCCAAACTTCAAGCCAGACAGCTTTGAGACCCTACAGAGTGAATTTGCCCATTTCCAGACTCTGAACAACATTCTTATTGGAGACCTCCATTCAAGAATGGGAAGGGAAAGAGACTATCTGACCACTGATGGAATCATCTATATATTCGGAACAGATACTGACTGTGACAACCCAATACACACTGAGAGAAACAACTATGACTGCACAGTCAATAAAAGTGGCAGAGCACTGTGGAACCTATGTCAAAACCTCAAACTTTTTATTTTAAATGGCTGCACAAACGGAGTCATTGGGAAGAAACACCCTAAACTCCCACGTGGGCGCAGCGTGATAGAATATGTTATCACAGATATGGACCCTACAAACATTGGATTCTTTATAGTCACAATCACCATCACAAACTCTGCAGCAGTCCGGCCTCTTTAGCGTGTCTCCATCCTTCAAATGGCCCAAGATGTCGGCCTCAAAATATACAAATGCCATCAACAGACCATAGATCAAGGAGAAGCTCCATCGCTTCCATAATAACGTGTATGAACTTAACCCAAAAGGAATACACCTAATGTTAAGGGACCTCAACAAAATTAAATGCAGAAATGTCCGACCTGAAAAGATGCAGCAACAAGTGGCTGAGTAAACAAAATCCTAACAACTAATTTGACAAGGAATGTAAAACCATAACAAAGGCCCTAAGAATGGCTTCAAATGAAAACAATGACCCAAACAACCCCACTCTGAGAGAATGAGTAACAAAAAGAACCAGGGTAAAATATGCTAAAAGATCATTACAAAGTTTATTTTTACAGAAAATGACCAAATAACAGTATAAGAGTATTATGAGTACATGTGCAAATCAGTGATTAGAACTCTAGGTATATAGGCCGTGGAAGAGGTCAGGACATGAATACAGTAATTAACCAGAGACAGCATAGGTTTGTAGCAAACAAGTCATGCCAGATTAATCTAATTTCCTTCTATGATGGAATCACTGACTGGGTGGATCAGGGAAATGTGGTAGATATACTATATCTTGACTTCAGCAAAGCATTTGATAAAATATCTCATACTATCATTACTGAAAAAAAGACCAAGTATGGGATTGACAAGGCTATAGTTAGGTGGATTCATAAATGGCTCAGTGATTGTACTCAAAGAGTGGTAATAAATGGTTGCATATCCAATTGGAAGAGTGTTTCAAGTGGGGTACCACAAGGCTCTGTCCTGGCCCCAGTGTTGTTCAGCATTTTTATAAATTATCTAGATAAGGGAACTGAAGGTAAACTGATGAAATTTGCAGATGAAGCAAAGCTAGGAAGGATGATTAACTCTAGAAAAGACAGAGAAAGGATTCAGAAGGATCTAGATAAGCTTGAACAATGGGCAGTGACTAATAGAATGGTATTTAAAAAGGAGAAATGCAAGATACTACATCTGGGCAAGAAAAACAAAAATTACATCTGTAGAATGGGAGGAATAGAACTAAGCAACAGCACATGTGAAAAAACTTGGGTATACTAGTAGATCACAGGCTGTACATGAGTCAACAGTGTGATGCAGCAGAAAAAATGGCAAACACCGTTCAAGGATGTATTAAGAGAAACATAGAGTCTAGATCACGTGAAATAATTATCCCCCTATACTCCTCCTTGGTCAGGCCTCAACTGAAATACTGTGTCCCATTCTGGGCAGCACATTTAAAAAAAAGTTGAAAAACTGGAGCAAGTTCAGAGAAGAGCTACCAGGATGGTGAGCAGACTGCAAAGTATGTCTTATGAGGGACAGTTAAAGGATCTGGGAATGTTTAGCTTGCAAAAAAGAAGGCTAAGATGAGACGTAATAGCTGTCTACAAATATCTACAGTTGTGCTCAAAAGTTTACACACTCTGGCAGAGTTTTTGCTTTCTTGGCCGTTTTCAGAGAATATGAATTATAACACCAAAACTTTTTCCCCATTCATAGTTAGTGGTTAAGTGAAGCCATTTATTTTCAAACTACTGTTTTTTCTCTTTTTAAATCATAATGACAACCCAAAACGTCCAAATGACCCTGATCAAAAATGTACATACCCCATTTCCTAATACTGTGTATTGCCCCCTCTAAAATCAATGACAGCTTGAAGTCTTTTGTGGTAGTTGTGGATGAGGTTATTTATTTTCTCAAATAAAAAGCTGCCCACTCTTCTTAGCAAAAAGCATCCAGTTTCTGTAAATTCCTGGGCCGACTAGCATGAACTGGACGCTTGAGATCTCAAAAATGAACTTTTAATTAAATAATTAAAAACTTGATACAATTCCAACTTAGCAATACTTCCCATCCAAATTTTTATGGGAAGTATTGCTCTACACCCTATAAGTTGGGATTGTATCAAGTTTTTAATTATTTAATTAAAAGTTAACTTTTAGGATCATTACGATTGTTCTACCCTGGTTTTTTGCTATTGATGTTTTTTTCATCCTTTATTGTGTCTGAGGATTTTTCGCTTGAGATCTCCCCAGAGAGGCTCAATGATATTGAGGTCATGAGACTGAGATGGCCACTCCAGAACCTTCACTTTGTTCTGCTGTGGCTAATGGCAGGTCAACTTGGCCCTGTGTTTTTGATGGCTGTCATGTTAGAAAGTCCAAGTACGTCCCATGCGCAGCAGTATTTGCTGATAACGTGCTACATTCATCTGTCCTTCAACTTTGATCAAGTTTCCTGTGCCTTTGTGGCTCACACATCCCTAAAACATCAGAGATCCACCTCCGATCAATGAGTGGAAAAGGCTGCCATGAGAGGTGGTAAGTTCTCCTTCAATGGAAGTATTCAAATAGAGGCTGGACAGATTTCTGAGATGGTTTAGTGAATCCTGCATTGAGCAAGGGGTTAGACACGATGACCCTTGAGGTCCTTTCCAACGCTAGCATTCTATGATAGTTTATGTCAAACAAATAGACAATATAACTGATGTGTATTAATAAATGTGATTATGAAAGATATGTCATAAGTGTTCCAGGAATAATTGCATACTCTATGTTGCCCTATTGGGTAACATACATTCATTGCTGGTGTAATGTGACATAGACCAAAGACTAGTGTCAATATCATAACAGGAGACTCATATTTGGGCACATTGCATATTGCAAAAAAAAGTAAAACTAAATTTATGTAATGTATTCACCCATTGTGTATGTCCTGCCTGGACATCGGCGTCATTCTCCCAAGCACGCTTTGCGTGATGTCGCTTCCTCAGGAGGTCTAGAGACCTTCAGCATCACGTGGGCACTGCCAATCAACTGGAAGAAAACTAATATCATGGTGTTCCAGAAAAGAAAGCAGAAACCTGCTGCCCATCCCCCTTCATAGTAGACAACTGTCCACTTACAGAAACCAACCAGTTCACTTAACTTGGCCTAGAACTCAGCCAATCAGTGAGCTTTAAGCAAGCCATCAGAAGATGTCTATATCATCTCAAGGAATCTGTAATCATCTGGCTAAAATATTTTGATACCATCATTACTCCAATCCTTCTGTATAGCAACGAAGTCCAGGGGTTCAGTCTTATACCCAAACTGGTCAAATCAGAACGCTGGGCCAACAAAAATATTCTACCTAGAGTTCTGAAAACTCCTCCTCCAAGTCATCGGAATACATCAACCAGTGCCTACCGAGCAGAGCTGGGCAGAATCCCACTACACCTTGCGCTCCAGATGAAGGAGCTATCATTCAAGGCTCATTTACAAAGTAGCAGTCTCAGCTACTACCATCACAAAGCCTTGCTACATCGAGAAGCCCCAGGAGAATGAAGCATCGCAACACAAATCACCAAAAACCTGCTTAACCAAACCACCAAGGTGCATGGCCTGAAAAAAGGCAAAATCTTGAAGACAGTATACAAAAGCAAAGAGGAATGTATCTACATCTAGAGGAACTATATAAACAAATCACAAACTGATAATATACCGGAACCTACATAGGAAATACAAACTGATCCCATATCTAGGGAAACTAGCAAACCCCAAATAGCAACAGATCCACTGGTCCGCCCATCTCTAGTCATCACCAGTCATGCAGTGATGACGTCCTATCTATCACCACATCATGTAGGACCTCTACAGCCAATCACTGACCTCTGCGGTTATATGCAAGCATCACAATTGCGACAGGTATGGCTGCAATAATCATATTAACTATGGTTGACCATTAAGGACCAGAGTGGCAGGAAACACATGGATATTTTTCAATTCTGAAAGAAAACAAAAAATACTCAAGAAGACAACCTTTGCCTACATGCTTCTTAGTAGATGTTATGGAATTGCTTTGTTGTTAGTTTCCTCACTGTTTCCTAACTATTTTCTGCAGTGGCTAAGTCGGTCATGCCATGTGTTACTTGGTCGCCCATTCATTTCAGTGAACATGTTTTATTACTACATTTACCCTGTAGGGTATTTCCATAGGATAAGAGAGGTGAAGAATATGGTGTAAGATTTGTAATTATTTAGGTTGTTTAGTCTGGTGTCTCTATGTTTTTAAAAATTCATCTGGGGTCTGTGTTTATTTATGCAGTTTTGTCAGGGGTATGTATTTAGGGGTTTTAGTCTGCATTAGCTAAGGGGGTTGAGTATGAGGTCTATAGTTAATTAGTAATTTTCAATCATTTCCAGGGGTCTGTATTATCTTAGTGGGTCCCTGAGGTCTATTTTCACTTTTAGTCATGATGAAAGTAGTTCACATGCCATTGGTGTAAATGACTGTGGCATAAGGTAAAATATATTGCATTCTTTTCAAAATCTACCAGATGTCTCTTTCCAAAACTTGGTCAGTATCAAACTGTTCTATTCAGTTTTGGGATCCATGGAAATACTATGATCTAAAAACCTATTTGCTGAATCGATCAAATCTAATATAAATATGCAAATTAATGAAGAAATATATGAGAATTACAACATCTGGAATGACTTCAATGACCAAACAATTAACTCATATTTTGAGAACATTTCACATTTTCTACCTAATGATTTCCCCCCTCGGGCAATACAGGGGTAACACACTTGTTGCTATTTTCTCTCCGAGTAATGAAAAAGCTCATGTGTCTTTTCTTCCTTTCACAGTGAATTATTCACAACTGTTCTTGATATGCTGGGTGTCCTTATTAATGGGAGCCTCGCTTCTGATCTCTCCAGTGTCTGTCAAGGAAGTTCAGAGGAGAACAAAAGGGCTTATATGAACCTGGTGAAGAAGCTTAAGGTAGTATTGCATGCTGAGTCCTACCGTGCCACTGACAATATCCAGAAGGAAAATAAAATATGTGTTTTAATGAAAAACATAGGTTTGTGCTATAGAATTTCTCAATACTTTACATTGAATAATGTCTATAGTACATTTAGACACTTAGTCTGTGATCACAGTTCTCTATTTTTTTCTGCATGTTAAAACAATGATCAATGAAAAGCTGTCAAAAGATTCTACTGCTTGAAAGGTATCAAAGGATCTATTGCGATCTGATTTTTATTTTAAGAAGACCTGTCAGTTCTCCTGACATGTCTATTACAGGTAATACTTGTGTTTTTCATAGTGGAACCATTTAAGAGCTTCTTCTTTTAGAACTTTGTGTTTTGCAGTGTGTTGTTCCTCTATTATTGCTCTTGGAACAACAAATGGCAACTGGATGTGACCTGTGATGACTTTCTTAGGGTACCGTCACACATAGCGACTCCCCAGCGATCCCGACAACGATATCAACGTGTCAGGATCGCTGGTGAGTCGCTACATGATCGCTGGTGAGCTGTCCAACAGGGAGCTTCACCAGCGATCAGCACCAGTGACGCTAAGCGGGCGCGTCCCTGTGTACATTAGTTACCAGCGCGCTGATGCAGGGAGCTGGTAACTAAGGTACACATCGGGTTTCAAAGGGACGTGCATCACTTAGAAACCCGATGTGCTCCCTGCATCAGCATGCTGGTAACTAATGTACACAGAGGGTTTCCAAGCACAGCGCAGTGCTTAGAAACCCTGCGTTTACCTTAGTTACCAGCTGATCGCTGGTCTCCCGCCTGTCACACACAGCGATGCGTGCTGGCCAGCGGGAGACCAGCGACCAAAAAAATGTCCAGGGCTTTCCAACAGCGATCAGTGATACCGGCAGGGGGGCCGGGCACTGATTGCTGTCACACACAGCGATCTCGTTGGTGAGATCGCTGTTATGTCACAAAACTTGTGACTCAGCAGCGATCTCGCTAGCGAGATCGCTATGTGTGACGGGGCCCTTAGACAGCATAGGTTAAAGGGGGTTTCCTATAAAATCAGTTGGCCACTTTATCTTAATTTTAAGTTAAATTCACCTCCTATTTTTGTTGGTGCACCTTAACTCACAAACTGCACGTTTTTCATGTTCTCAAAATGGTTGATTATGGTAGAACATGTGGCCAGATCTGTCCATCAGCCGCCTCCAATTAAAAAATGTCTTTCCTATGTACAGTGTTTTTTAATTGGATCTGATGGATATTTTGGGAAATGTAGTGCTATGCAGCCTGTGAAGAAAACTGCACTAATAAGTGGTTGGAGAAGAATGTGAAATACTTATATACTAGTAGGTGCCACATAGTCATGTCCCCATCACATTCATGAAAACAGATATGTTTCATTGATTTATGATCTCAGATGAATATGAATGTAATATATATTATGCTGTATAATAAATTTAGTACAACATAGGGTATCAAACCTGCCATCATCAGTACATCTTAAAGATTGGGAAAACCCTATTATATTAATACTAAACCTACAAGATAAGCAAAAGCATCTTCTTTCTTATAAAAATATCATTTTATTAGAAATTACATATAATGTGGTACAAACACAATAAAAAATGAGTGTATTATCCCAGGTGGTAAGACACAGAAAAGAGGACTGATCTTATATGTAAGTTTGTTGTTTAAATTGTTCCTAATCAGTTCACCGATGAAGTCCAAGAAACCAGGCTCACTTCCTTGCCAAATAATAAAAACGTCATCTATGAATCTAAACCAGCACTGCACATGGGACGCGGCCGGTACGCCGCCCCCAAAAACATCCCTCTCCCAGTAACCCAGAAAGAGGTTTGCATAGGACGGCGCACAAGCCGCGCCCATCGCAGTGACGCGTTGCTGCACAAAAACGGTCTTTAAAAATAAAATAATTATGTGTCAAAATAAATTCAAGGAGCTCCAAAATCAGCGAGCATAGTCCAGAATCGTAACTGCTCGAGCTCAAAAAGAACCCCACCGCCTCCAGGCCGTCCACATGCCCAATACTTGAATGTAACGATTCCACGTCTACTGTTGCCAAGTGCATGTCAGGCTCAATTGATAAACCATCAATCTTCCTCAGGACGTCCGTAGTGTCTCTGACATGGGAGGGCAAGGTCTCAACCAAAGGTTGCAAGTAATGGTCAATAAATTTGCAAACGGTGTCACAGAGCCCCCCGATGCCAGAGACAATCGGACGTCCCGGGGGTATAGTTGGATTCTTGTGCACTTTAGGCAACAAGTAGAACGTGGGAACAGTCGGGTTCTCCACCAAAAGTCCCTTACAAATTTTCCTTGGAATAATCCCTTGTAAAACTGCCTCATCCAAGATTTGATATAATGGTGCCGAGAATTTCTGAGTTGGGTTCTCAGGCAACTGGATATAAGCATCCCTATCTCTCAACTGACGGAATGCCTCCCTCTCATACATGGCAGAAGGCCAAAGGACCACATTCCCCCCCTTATCTGCCTGTTTAATGACCACATCCTTGAGATCCCTTAGTTCTTTAATAGCATCCCGTTGTTTCTTAGTTAAATTCCTAGAATTCATAGTCTCAGGGAGTTTTTTAAAATCATCTAGGACTAGTTTATTAAAGATGTCAACCTGTGGACAGGAGGAAAGGGGGGAAAAGTGGTTGACCTGGGCAATAAAGAGGTGGGAAAATTACCTGCATTTGAGGGAGGCACTCCGGTTTCAAGTTCCTCCAAGATATCAATGGCTTCACGTTCCTGAGTGGTGTTAAGATCATCACCATCCTTTGGTTTCAAATGGAACTTGCGCAGAACAACCTTCCTCAGGAACAACTGAAGGTCCTTCATTGCTATAAAAAAATTAAATATATTAGAGGGAACGAAGGTGAGGCCTTTTCTCAAAACATCCATCTGGGGCTGCGTGAGACTATGGCTAGACAAATTAATTACCTCCAATTGATTTTTGGATTTCTTTTCTCTAGTTTGGGTGGGAGTGATTTTTCTCTTCATCTGTGCCTTGCCCCTCTTAGGGCCCTATCTATTAGTTCCCAGTCTCTCCCCAAAAGACGGCGGTAAAGAGGAACCAGAGGCCACATCCTCATCGACTGAGGAAACAGAAGAGAAAGACTTCCGATGAACTCTAGGGGTTGAATGTGATACTCCACGATTTCTTCTCCATCTATAAACTCTCTCATTAGCAAAACGCGTCGGGTGACAGTGAGGTGCATCAGGACCCCACATGGGTAAGGTTTTTTTTTTTTTTTCGCACGTTGGCATTTTAGCACTCTGTCACTTTGAGATCTAAGGTAGTGTTTGTTCTGGTGATTGACTATACTGGGATACCATTCCTTATATCCCCTTTTTATTCAACCTCCCTGGGCATTTTACTATTGCTGAGCAACTTATGTGGATCATGTGGCTGCCTATATTTATAAAATTACATATGTGTTACTCCGTAGCCTTTATTTGGGAGAGTTTGGGTGGTTTGTTTAATAATTTCCTACAAATTTTGTAAAACCTACCATTTTGCAATAATGTAACTAATGTGTACTATATCATAAAATTCCTGGTGCATCTTTTCTGTGTCTTACCACCTGGGATAATACACTCATTTTTTATTGTGTTTGTACCACATTATATGTAATTTCTAATAAAATGATATTTTTATAAGAAAGAAGATGCTTTTGCTTATATATTGTCTGGGGCAATTTAGACTCCAGCTTCTCTTGTAGGTTTTGTATAATAAATTTGTGGTATTGCATTGTTCCATAGTTACTTGTATTTTATGTTCCTCTTTGTGGCTAAATTTGGTTGCATATAGTTATGTCTACCTTCGGCTTTACATTTTGTTGACCACGCATCTGGAGTAATGTTCTAAACTTTCCAAATTGTTGAGTCTTACTGCTGCATATTGCCTTCTGGTGGAACTAAAGAGGCCAATGCTTAAGTTGTAGAAAGCATGAAGGGTAGCGCTTAAAATTTGTGTCCGAGCAATGACTTGTCGACTTTGTGCACAGCTCTTCCACTTTCTGGAGTAAAATGAGGAAGCACAGTAAAGGCCCTGTCACACTAAGCGATATCGCTAGCAATATCACTGTAACGTCACTGATTTTGTGACGTAGCAACGATATTGCTAGCGATATCGCTGTGTGTGATACTTACCTCCGACCGGCTCCCCTGCTGGTTATCGCGCGAGAACGTCCTGGACCGTTTCTCATCGTCAACTTCCTGCTGTGCTTCCTGTGGCGCCGACGAGCGACTCGTGGACACGGGCGGGAGGACGTATGGATCGCCTCGTCTGACAGGTAAGTAGCGACCGCTGACCGCTGCTATGTCGCTGATGAGATCTGCCTGTGTGGCAGCTCACTAGCGACCACTTAGCGATGCACCAGCGATCCTGACCGCGTAATATCGCTGGTCGGGATCGCTGGTGCATCGCTAAGTGTGACAGTATCTTTAGTGGTTCAAATAAGTAGATTGGTAGAAAAAAGTAGGTTAATAGAGAACAATTAGTGCAATAGGATATTTGGTAGAGATTAGGTGATAGGAGATAAGACTACTTTTTAATACTCAATTTACACCAAGACGATGGTGCTTTGTCAGTGTATAGAGGCTAGAAAAATCTTTTAACATACTAAATGTGCCAACATCCAAATATATTTTAATAGCCAAAAGTATAGTATGCCAATACAGTGTCCTCTTGACTTATTAAACATAAGTCCCAACTGAATCAAAAAGTATAGTGGATAGTTCTTTTATAAAATGTGTATAAAAAAGTTATAGAAAAATATATGCTAATGCATAGGCATACCGATGAATTTGTGCCCATAAATTTGGGGTCTCAAACAAAACAATGAATATGGGACTGGAATTTGCCATTGGCAAATGAACCTCTTAAAACTTCAAATTGGCCAGTGCATTGACACAAGGATTAGCTCTATGGTATTGCTATTGAATTCATAATCAGCTTTTCGAAGTAGAATCTATGTCAACAATGAAAATACTGTGATTTTTAAAATGTACAGCACGTTCAATTTTTTTGTTCATATTTTTAATGTGAATAAAGTTAAAAATCTCCTATTCACATGCAATGCCGAAATGGCTTTAAAGAGGATCTGTTACTTTTGCTATAGATATGTTTTTACCTGGTCTGTTGTGAGTTCATTTTCCCCTTCACCATTGAGGTCTGATGAACTCCCTCTTCTGGTAAAGGAAGGTAGTGAGGCTGATTACCAAGCACATGAGCAGAATGATGATGACTGGGTGACTGGAATTGCTGACTGGATATAAGGCAGCCGACGCCCTTCTGCCTTGTGGGTGATTTCTCTGAGGGATTCTAGGAGACCAGTCTGATTCCTGCTCCTCAAAAGCTAAGTTTTCTGCTCTGCTTTTTGCATTTGTGTTTTGGTTTTGTTTTGCCTTGTTTTTCTGGATTTCTGCCATTCCCTGCTGGGGTGAGCTGAATTCTTTTTTGCTCTGTCTTCAGAAAATACCTGAGTACTGATATAGTCTTTTTGAAGCCTAGCGTCTTCAGGGCTTTTTTCCCTATCAGTCTGTTGGCTCTTGTTTTCATAGGGTTTAGGCGGATTGCAGACAGCAGCTTTTCTATCCTGTCCTATTTAGTTAGCTTGGACCCCATCATTTGCTCAGCCTATCTTTCTATCTGTGTGAGTGTTTTTTCATCTCGCTTCACCGTCATTATATGTTGGGGGCTGCCTATTGCTTTGGGGTCTGCTCTGGGGCAGTTTAGATTTCCCTTTCTGTCTTTAGGCTATTTAGTTCTCTGGCTGTGATCGAGGGGTCTAGGGCACCGTAGGAACCCCCCACGGCTACTGCTAGTTGTTGTTGATAGGTTCAGGGGTCTGCAATCCGATAGCTGCCAACTTCTCTGGTTTTCTGGACTTAGCTAGTATTTCTGTTTTTGCCTCCTACGGTGACTCATTCATAACAGAATCACCCACCCATCCGCAGATCTTGGGTACTCAATAGCAAAAAAGAATTGTAAAAAAAAAAAAAAAAAAACTGTATATTTTTTCCTCTATATCTCTGAGGCCGTAGGGGGAATTTTTTCTTCTCTCAATGGAGATAAAGCAATTGTCTGATTGTGTGGAGCAGCTCGCTGCGGAAGTGTGGGGAATTTCCGCCTACCTTGCTCATTCACATGCTGCTGAACCAAAGATCCCTACTCCTGATGTGTTTTTTGGGGATCGGTCTACATTTTTGAGTTTCAAAAATAATTGTAAATTATTTTTTGCCTTGAAGCCTAACTCGTCAGGGAGCTCCGCGCAGCAGGTTAAAATTGTCATCTCTTTGCTGCGTGGCGATCCCCAGGATTGGGCGTTTTCTTTGAAACCAGATGATCCTATTCTGACTAATGTGAACGCATTTTTTCAAGCCTTGGGGTTGCTGTATGATGAACCTAATGCTATTGATCAAGCTGAAAAGACCCTGTTGGCATTGAGCCAAGGTCGAGATTCTGCAGAATTGTACTGTCAAAAATTCCGAAAGTGGGCAGTCCTTACTACCTGGAATGATAATGCCTTGGCAGCTCTCTTTCGGAAGGGTTTGTCAGAAGCCGTAAAAGATACTATGGTGGGATTTCCTGTTCCCTCTGGTCTTGACGATTCTATGTCATTAGCCATTCAGGTTGACCGGCGTTTGCGCGAACGCAGGACTGCACGAGAGGTGTTGCCACCTGTTGAACAAGTGTCTGAACCTATGCAATGTGATAGAGTTTTGTCCAGGGAGCAACGTCAGGAGTTCAGAAGGCATAATAAGCTGTGTTTTTTTGTGGAGATGCCTCGCATATTATTTCTATCTGTCCTAAACGAGAGAAACATTTTGCACACACGTTTTCTGTGGGTGGTGTTCAACCTAAGTTTCTTCTGGCAATTACTCTGATCTGCTCCCTGTCCACATTTTCCGCCAAGGCTTTTGTGGATTCGGGAGCAGCCCTGAACCTAATAGACCTGGATTTTGCTGAACGTTGTGGATTTCCGATGACACCTCTGCGGACGCCTATCCCTTTGAGGGGGATTGATGCTCCTCCTTTGGCGAAAAATAAACCTCAGTTTTGGACCCAGGTGGTAATGCGGGTTGCCCCAGACCATCAAGAAAATTGCAGATTTTTGGTGTTGCATAATTTGCATGATACCATTGTCCTGGGGTTTCCCTGGTTGCAAATTCATAATCCAGTTTTGGATTGGAAATCTGTGTCTGTGGTGAGTTGGGGTTGTCGGTGTGCCCTTATTGAGGCTCCGTTTTTTTCCACCTCTCCTCAGTCGCACGATGTTCCTGACTATTTGGCGGACTTTTATGATGTATTTAGTGAGAATGAGTCTGCGTCTTTGCCTCCTCATAGGAGTTATGACTGTGCAATTGAACTGAGCCCGGGGTGTAAATTTCCCAAGGGTTGGCTCTTCAATTTATCTGTACCCGAGCACGAGGCTATGCGATCCTATATTAAGGAGGCGTTGAAGAAGGGTCATATTAGACCATCCTCTTCACCCTTAGGTGCCGTTTTTTTTTTCGTGGCCAAAAAGGATGGTTCATTAAGGCCTTGTATTGATTATCGTGCCCTCAACAAAATTACTATTAAATATCAATATCCGTTACCCCTGATTTCGGATCTATTCTCCAGAGTTAAAGGTGCTTGCTGGTTTACCAAGCTTGACCTCAGGGGGGCGTATAATCTTATCCGCATTAAGCATGGGGATGAATGGAAGACTGCGTTTAATACTCCGGAGGGACATTTTGAGTACCTGGTGATGCCTTCTGAGCTCACTAATGCCCCTTCTGTCTTCCAGTGCTTCATGAACGACATTTTCCGAGACTTTGTGGATAAATTTTTGATTATCTATCTGGAGGATATTTTGATCTTCTCCAAGGATTGTGATTCTCATGTGGAACATGTTTGGACTGTGTTCCGGATCTTGAGGGAGAAATCCCTGTATGTCAAAGGATCGAAATGCCTTTTTGGAGTACAGAGGATTTCATTTTTGGGATTTATTTTGTCTCCGTCAACTATTGAAATGGACCCGGCCAAGGTACAGGCTATTTATGATTGGGTTCAGCCCACTTCTTTTAAGGCCCTCCAGAAGTTTTTGGGTTTTGCTAATTTTTATCGGAAATTTATAGCAAAATTTTTTTAGTATTGCCAAGCCATTGACTGATCTGATTAAGAAGGGTGCTGATGTGTTGAATTGGTCTCCGGAGGCTGTTTCTTCCTTTCAGGAGCTGAAGCGAAGATTCACTTCTGCCCCGGTTTTGCGGCAACCTGATGTCTCACTCCCGTTCCAGGTAGAGGTGGACGCTTCTGAGATTGGTGCAGGAGCTGTTTTGTCCCAAAAGGATCCTGTAACATCTAAAATGAATCCCTGTGCTTTCTTTTCCTGAAAGCTCTCTCCATCTGAACGTAACTATGATGTGGGGAATCGGGAACTGTTAGCCATGAAATGGGCATTTGAGGAGTGGAGACATTGGTTGGAGGGAGCTAAACATCAGGTCGTGGTCCTCACTGACCACAAGAATTTGATTTACCTGGATTCGGCCACATGCTTGAACCCTAGACAGGCTAGGTGGGCCTTGTTTTTTTACACGTTTTGATTTTGTGGTCTCTTTTCTTCCTGGCACTAAGAATGTCAAGGCAGACGCCCTCTCTAGGAGCTTCTTTGCTGATTTTCCTGTGGTGCCCAAGCCTGCTACCATCTTAGGCAAAGGGATAGTTCTTTCTGCCATCTCGCCCGATTTGAGACGTGCTCTGGAAGAGTTCCAGGAGGACAAATCTGAGCGTTGTCCCAGTGGAAAGTTGTATGTTCCTGACCAGTGGAAGAAGAGAGTGATGTCTGAAGTTCATTGCTCTGCATTGGATGGTCATCCAGGTATTTTTGGTACTAGAGATCTGGTGAGTCGGTCTTTTTGGTGGCCCGCCTTGTCTCGTGATGTCAGGAATTTTGTGCAGTCCTGTGGGACTTGCTCCCGGTCTAAACCTTGTTCTCGCTCTAGTGGGTTGTTGATGCCTTTGCCGGTCCCCAGGAGGCCATGGACCCATATTTCAATGGATTTCATCTCTGATATGCCTGTCTCTCAGAGAATGACTGTTATTTGGGTGATTTGTGATAGGTTCTCTAAGATGGTTCATCTTGTACCACTCCCTAATTTGCCATCTTCCTCTGAGTTGGTGCCCCTGTTTTTGCAACAGGTGGTTCGCTTGCACGGGATTCCTGAGAACATTGTGTCTGACAGAGGAGTTCAGTTTGTGTCTAGATTTTGGAGGACTTTCTGTTCCAAGCTGGGAATTCAGTTGTCCTTCTCCTCTGCTTTTCACCCTCAGACCAATGGGCAGACGGAGAGAACAAAACCTTGGAGTCGTATTTGAGATGTCTTATTTCCGCTGATCAGGATGATTGGGTTTCATTTTTGCCCTTGGCCGAATTTGCTTTAAATAATAGAGCTAGTTCTGCCACTTTGATGTCACCTTTTTTTTGTAACTTTGGGTTTCATCCTCGATTTTCTTCAGGGCAGGTGGAGACTTCTGCCTGCCCAGGTGTTGACACTGTGGTGGAGAGAATGCACCAGATCTGGGACCAAGTGGTGGATAAGTTATCTCTCTCCCAGGAAAAGGCCCAGCGGTTTTCCAACCGACATAGGACCATTGGTCCCCAGTTTAAGGTTGGTGATATGGTTTGGTTATCATCAAAAAATATCGCTATGAAGGTGGCTTCTCCTAAGTTTAAGCCTAGATTTATTGGACCTTACAAGATTTTGTAGATTATTAATCCGGTCTCTTTTCGTTTGGCTCTTCCTGTCACATTTAAAATCCATAATGTGTTTCATAAGTCCTTGTTGAAGAGGTTTGTTGAACCAGTTGTTCCTGGGGTGGCACCTCCGGACCCTGTATTGGTTGAAGGTAACATGGAATATGAGGTAGAGAAGATACTGGATTCCCGTCTGGCTAGACGGAGACTCCAGTCAGTATTTGGTTAAGTGGAAGGGTTATGGTCAGGAGGATAATTCCTGGGTCTCTGCCTCTGATATTCATGCCAAAAGATTGGTGCGTGCCTTTCATCGGGCTCACCCTGATCGCCCTGGTGGCGTGGATGAGGGTTCGGTGACCCCTCCTCAAGGGGGAGGTACTGTTGTGAGTTCATTTTCCCCTTCACCATTGAGGTCTGATGAACTCCCTCTCCTGTGAAGGAAGGTAGTGAGGCTGATTACCAAGCACATGAGCAGAATGATGATGACTGGGTGACTGGAATTGCTGACTGGATATAAGGCAGCCGACTCCCTTCTGCCTTGCGGGTGATTTCTCTGAGGGATTCTAGGAGACCAGTCTGATTCCTGCTCCTCAAAAGATAAGTTTTCTGCTCTGCTTTTTGCATTTGTGTTTTGGTTTTGTTTTGCCTTGTTTTTCTGGATTACTGCCATTCCCTGCTGGGGTGAGCTGAAATCTTTTTTGCTCTGTCTTCAGAAAATTCCTGAGTACTGATATAGTCTTTTTGAAGCCTAGCGTCTTCAGGGCTTTTTTCCCTATCAGTCTGTTGGCTCTTGTTTTCATAGGGTTTAGGCGGATTGCAGACAGCAGCTTTTCTATCCTGTCCTATTTAGTTAGCTTGGACCCCATCATTTGCTCAGCCTATCTTTCTATCTGTGTGAGTGTTTTTTCATCTTGCTTCACCGTCATTATATGTTGGGGGCTGCCTATTGCTTTGGGGTCTGCTCTGGGGCAGTTTAGATTTCCCTTTCTGTCTTTAGGCTATTTAGTTCTCTGGCTGTGATCGAGGGTTCTAGGGCACCGTAGGAACCCCCCACGGCTACTGCTAGTTGTTGTTGATAGGTTCAGGGGTCTGCAATCCGATAGCTGCCAACTTCTCTGGTTTTCTGGACTTAGCTAGTATTTCTGTTTTTGCCTCCTACGGTGACTCATTCATAACAGAATCACCCACCCATCCACAGATCTTGGGTACTCAATTGCAAAAAAGAATTGTAAAAAAAAAAAAAAAACTGTGTATATTTTTTCCTCTATATCTCTGAGGCCGTAGGGGGAATTTTTTCTTCTCTCAATGGAGATAAAGCAATTGTCTGATTGTGTGGAGCAGCTCGCTGCGGAAGTGTGGGGAATTTCCGCCTACCTTGCTCATTCACATGCTGCTGAACCAAAGATCCCTACTCCTGATGTGCTTTTTGGGGATCGGTCTACATTTTTGAATTTCAAAAATAATTGTAAATTATTTTTTGCCTTGAAGCCTAACTCGTCAGGGAGCTCCGTGCAGCAGGTTAAAATTGTCATCTCTTTGCTGCGTGGCGATCCCCAGGATTGGGCGTTTTCTTAGAAACCAGATGATCCTATTCTGACTAATGTGAACGCATTTTTTCAAGCCTTGGGGTTGTTGTATGATGAACCTAATGCTATTGATCAGGCTGAAAATACCCTGTTGGCATTGAGCCAGGGTCGAGATTCTGCAGAATTGTACTGTCAAAAATTCCGAAAGTGGGCGGTCCTTACTACCTGGAATGATAATGCCTTGGCAGCTATCTTTCGGAAGGGTTTGTCAGAAGCCGTAAAAGATACTATGGTGGGATTTCCTGTTCCCTCTGGTCTTGACGATTCTATGTCATTAGCCATTCAGGTTGACCGGCGTTTGCGCGAACGCAGGACTGCACGAGAGGTGTTGCCACCTGTTGAACAAGTGTCTGAACCTATGCAATGTGATAGAGTTTTGTCCAGGGAGCAACGTCAGGAGTTCAGAAGGCATAATAAGCTGTGTTTTTTTGTGGAGATGCCTCGCATATTATTTCTATCTGTCCTAAACGAGAGAAACATTTTGCACACACGTTTTCTGTGGGTGGTGTTCAACCTAAGTTTCTTCTGGCAATTACTCTGATCTGCTCCCTGTCCACATTTTCCGCCAAGGCTTTTGTGGATTCGGGAGCAGCCCTGAACCTAATAGACCTGGATTTTGCTGAACGTTGTGGATTTCCGATGACACCTCTGCGGACGCCTATCCCTTTGAGGGGGATTGATGCTCCTCCTTTGGCGAAAAATAAACCTCAGTTTTGGACCCAGGTGGTAATGCGGGTTGCCCCAGACCATCAAGAAAATTGCAGATTTTTGGTGTTGCATAATTTGCATGATACCATTGTCCTGGGGTTTCCCTGGTTGCAAATTCATAATCCAGTTTTGGATTGGAAATCTGTGTCTGTGGTGAGTTGGGGTTGTCGGTGTGCCCTTATTGAGGCTCCGTTTTTTTCCACCTCTCCTCAGTCGCACGATGTTCCTGACTATTTGGCGGACTTTTATGATGTATTTAGTGAGAATGAGTCTGCGTCTTTGCCTCCTCATAGGAGTTATGACTGTGCAATTGAACTGAGCCCGGGGTGTAAATTTCCCAAGGGTTGGCTCTTCAATTTATCTGTACCCGAGCACGAGGCTATGCGATCCTATATTAAGGAGGCGTTGAAGAAGGGTCATATTAGACCATCCTCTTCACCCTTAGGTGCCGTTTTTTTTTTCGTGGCCAAAAAGGATGGTTCATTAAGGCCTTGTATTGATTATCGTGCCCTCAACAAAATTACTATTAAATATCAATATCCGTTACCCCTGATTTCGGATCTATTCTCCAGAGTTAAAGGTGCTTGCTGGTTTACCAAGCTTGACCTCAGGGGGGCGTATAATCTTATCCGCATTAAGCATGGGGATGAATGGAAGACTGCGTTTAATACTCCGGAGGGACATTTTGAGTACCTGGTGATGCCTTCTGAGCTCACTAATGCCCCTTCTGTCTTCCAGTGCTTCATGAACGACATTTTCCGAGACTTTGTGGATAAATTTTTGATTATCTATCTGGAGGATATTTTGATCTTCTCCAAGGATTGTGATTCTCATGTGGAACATGTTTGGACTGTGTTCCGGATCTTGAGGGAGAAATCCCTGTATGTCAAAGGATCGAAATGCCTTTTTGGAGTACAGAGGATTTCATTTTTGGGATTTATTTTGTCTCCGTCAACTATTGAAATGGACCCGGCCAAGGTACAGGCTATTTATGATTGGGTTCAGCCCACTTCTTTTAAGGCCCTCCAGAAGTTTTTGGGTTTTGCTAATTTTTATCGGAAATTTATAGCAAAATTTTTTTAGTATTGCCAAGCCATTGACTGATCTGATTAAGAAGGGTGCTGATGTGTTGAATTGGTCTCCGGAGGCTGTTTCTTCCTTTCAGGAGCTGAAGCGAAGATTCACTTCTGCCCCGGTTTTGCGGCAACCTGATGTCTCACTCCCGTTCCAGGTAGAGGTGGACGCTTCTGAGATTGGTGCAGGAGCTGTTTTGTCCCAAAAGGATCCTGTAACATCTAAAATGAATCCCTGTGCTTTCTTTTCCTGAAAGCTCTCTCCATCTGAACGTAACTATGATGTGGGGAATCGGGAACTGTTAGCCATGAAATGGGCATTTGAGGAGTGGAGACATTGGTTGGAGGGAGCTAAACATCAGGTCGTGGTCCTCACTGACCACAAGAATTTGATTTACCTGGATTCGGCCACATGCTTGAACCCTAGACAGGCTAGGTGGGCCTTGTTTTTTTACACGTTTTGATTTTGTGGTCTCTTTTCTTCCTGGCACTAAGAATGTCAAGGCAGACGCCCTCTCTAGGAGCTTCTTTGCTGATTTTCCTGTGGTGCCCAAGCCTGCTACCATCTTAGGCAAAGGGATAGTTCTTTCTGCCATCTCGCCCGATTTGAGACGTGCTCTGGAAGAGTTCCAGGAGGACAAATCTGAGCGTTGTCCCAGTGGAAAGTTGTATGTTCCTGACCAGTGGAAGAAGAGAGTGATGTCTGAAGTTCATTGCTCTGCATTGGATGGTCATCCAGGTATTTTTGGTACTAGAGATCTGGTGAGTCGGTCTTTTTGGTGGCCCGCCTTGTCTCGTGATGTCAGGAATTTTGTGCAGTCCTGTGGGACTTGCTCCCGGTCTAAACCTTGTTCTCGCTCTAGTGGGTTGTTGATGCCTTTGCCGGTCCCCAGGAGGCCATGGACCCATATTTCAATGGATTTCATCTCTGATATGCCTGTCTCTCAGAGAATGACTGTTATTTGGGTGATTTGTGATAGGTTCTCTAAGATGGTTCATCTTGTACCACTCCCTAATTTGCCATCTTCCTCTGAGTTGGTGCCCCTGTTTTTGCAACAGGTGGTTCGCTTGCACGGGATTCCTGAGAACATTGTGTCTGACAGAGGAGTTCAGTTTGTGTCTAGATTTTGGAGGACTTTCTGTTCCAAGCTGGGAATTCAGTTGTCCTTCTCCTCTGCTTTTCACCCTCAGACCAATGGGCAGACGGAGAGAACAAAACCTTGGAGTCGTATTTGAGATGTCTTATTTCCGCTGATCAGGATGATTGGGTTTCATTTTTGCCCTTGGCCGAATTTGCTTTAAATAATAGAGCTAGTTCTGCCACTTTGATGTCACCTTTTTTTTGTAACTTTGGGTTTCATCCTCGATTTTCTTCAGGGCAGGTGGAGACTTCTGCCTGCCCAGGTGTTGACACTGTGGTGGAGAGAATGCACCAGATCTGGGACCAAGTGGTGGATAAGTTATCTCTCTCCCAGGAAAAGGCCCAGCGGTTTTCCAACCGACATAGGACCATTGGTCCCCAGTTTAAGGTTGGTGATATGGTTTGGTTATCATCAAAAAATATCGCTATGAAGGTGGCTTCTCCTAAGTTTAAGCCTAGATTTATTGGACCTTACAAGATTTTGTAGATTATTAATCCGGTCTCTTTTCGTTTGGCTCTTCCTGTCACATTTAAAATCCATAATGTGTTTCATAAGTCCTTGTTGAAGAGGTTTGTTGAACCAGTTGTTCCTGGGGTGGCACCTCCGGACCCTGTATTGGTTGAAGGTAACATGGAATATGAGGTAGAGAAGATACTGGATTCCCGTCTGGCTAGACGGAGACTCCAGTCAGTATTTGGTTAAGTGGAAGGGTTATGGTCAGGAGGATAATTCCTGGGTCTCTGCCTCTGATATTCATGCCAAAAGATTGGTGCGTGCCTTTCATCGGGCTCACCCTGATCGCCCTGGTGGCGTGGATGAGGGTTCGGTGACCCCTCCTCAAGGGGGAGGTACTGTTGTGAGTTCATTTTCCCCTTCACCATTGAGGTCTGATGAACTCCCTCTCCTGTGAAGGAAGGTAGTGAGGCTGATTACCAAGCACATGAGCAGAATGATGATGACTGGGTGACTGGAATTGCTGACTGGATATAAGGCAGCCGACTCCCTTCTGCCTTGCGGGTGATTTCTCTGAGGGATTCTAGGAGACCAGTCTGATTCCTGCTCCTCAAAAGATAAGTTTTCTGCTCTGCTTTTTGCATTTGTGTTTTGGTTTTGTTTTGCCTTGTTTTTCTGGATTACTGCCATTCCCTGCTGGGGTGAGCTGAAATCTTTTTTGCTCTGTCTTCAGAAAATTCCTGAGTACTGATATAGTCTTTTTGAAGCCTAGCGTCTTCAGGGCTTTTTTCCCTATCAGTCTGTTGGCTCTTGTTTTCATAGGGTTTAGGCGGATTGCAGACAGCAGCTTTTCTATCCTGTCCTATTTAGTTAGCTTGGACCCCATCATTTGCTCAGCCTATCTTTCTATCTGTGTGAGTGTTTTTTCATCTTGCTTCACCGTCATTATATGTTGGGGGCTGCCTATTGCTTTGGGGTCTGCTCTGGGGCAGTTTAGATTTCCCTTTCTGTCTTTAGGCTATTTAGTTCTCTGGCTGTGATCGAGGGTTCTAGGGCACCGTAGGAACCCCCCACGGCTACTGCTAGTTGTTGTTGATAGGTTCAGGGGTCTGCAATCCGATAGCTGCCAACTTCTCTGGTTTTCTGGACTTAGCTAGTATTTCTGTTTTTGCCTCCTACGGTGACTCATTCATAACAGAATCACCCACCCATCCACAGATCTTGGGTACTCAATTGCAAAAAAGAATTGTAAAAAAAAAAAAAAAACTGTGTATATTTTTTCCTCTATATCTCTGAGGCCGTAGGGGGAATTTTTTCTTCTCTCAATGGAGATAAAGCAATTGTCTGATTGTGTGGAGCAGCTCGCTGCGGAAGTGTGGGGAATTTCCGCCTACCTTGCTCATTCACATGCTGCTGAACCAAAGATCCCTACTCCTGATGTGCTTTTTGGGGATCGGTCTACATTTTTGAATTTCAAAAATAATTGTAAATTATTTTTTGCCTTGAAGCCTAACTCGTCAGGGAGCTCCGTGCAGCAGGTTAAAATTGTCATCTCTTTGCTGCGTGGCGATCCCCAGGATTGGGCGTTTTCTTAGAAACCAGATGATCCTATTCTGACTAATGTGAACGCATTTTTTCAAGCCTTGGGGTTGTTGTATGATGAACCTAATGCTATTGATCAGGCTGAAAATACCCTGTTGGCATTGAGCCAGGGTCGAGATTCTGCAGAATTGTACTGTCAAAAATTCCGAAAGTGGGCGGTCCTTACTACCTGGAATGATAATGCCTTGGCAGCTATCTTTCGGAAGGGTTTGTCAGAAGCCGTAAAAGATACTATGGTGGGATTTCCTGTTCCCTCTGGTCTTGACGATTCTATGTCATTAGCCATTCAGGTTGACCGGCGTTTGCGCGAACGCAGGACTGCACGAGAGGTGTTGCCACCTGTTGAACAAGTGTCTGAACCTATGCAATGTGATAGAGTTTTGTCCAGGGAGCAACGTCAGGAGTTCAGAAGGCATAATAAGCTGTGTTTTTTTGTGGAGATGCCTCGCATATTATTTCTATCTGTCCTAAACGAGAGAAACATTTTGCACACACGTTTTCTGTGGGTGGTGTTCAACCTAAGTTTCTTCTGGCAATTACTCATCTGCTCCCTGTCCACATTTTCCGCCAAGGCTTTTGTGGATTCGGGAGCAGCCCTGAACCTAATAGACCTGGATTTTGCTGAACGTTGTGGATTTCCGATGACACCTCTGCGGACGCCTATCCCTTTGAGGGGGATTGATGCTCCTCCTTTGGCGAAAAATAAACCTCAGTTTTGGACCCAGGTGGTAATGCGGGTTGCCCCAGACCATCAAGAAAATTGCAGATTTTTGGTGTTGCATAATTTGCATGATACCATTGTCCTGGGGTTTCCCTGGTTGCAAATTCATAATCCAGTTTTGGATTGGAAATCTGTGTCTGTGGTGAGTTGGGGTTGTCGGTGTGCCCTTATTGAGGCTCCGTTTTTTTCCACCTCTCCTCAGTCGCACGATGTTCCTGACTATTTGGCGGACTTTTATGATGTATTTAGTGAGAATGAGTCTGCGTCTTTGCCTCCTCATAGGAGTTATGACTGTGCAATTGAACTGAGCCCGGGGTGTAAATTTCCCAAGGGTT
Source organism: Dendrobates tinctorius (assembly GCF_039654945.1). Taxonomy (NCBI): domain Eukaryota; kingdom Metazoa; phylum Chordata; class Amphibia; order Anura; family Dendrobatidae; genus Dendrobates; species Dendrobates tinctorius. The sequence goes on along the minus strand of NW_027361728.1, from coordinate 74,042,722 downwards.
GGCTCTTCAATTTATCTGTACCCGAGCACGAGGCTATGCGATCCTATATTAAGGAGGCGTTGAAGAAGGGTCATATTAGACCATCCTCTTCACCCTTAGGTGCCGTTTTTTTTTTTCATGGCCAAAAAGGATGGTTCATTAAGGCCTTGTTGTGACGGACTCAGCTCCTGCTGAGCCCATTTTTTGAGTGGACCCTCTGGGTCGTGGCACCCACCCACCGAGGGCGAGCTGACCTTGTGAGAATCCACCCCCTATACAGGGAGTGTCAGGCGCAAGACCAAGGGGGTGAGCCACCACGACTGCTGGGACCAGACGGCCGGCTCAGGGGACACTAGACGAGTGTCTGACGACAAGGACGAGCAGGAAGCAAGACGAGACTAGACGTAGGTGCAAGGTATCTTCATTAGAATATCACAAGATCACATACAGAGAAAAAAAGCAAAACGTGCAAGGTGCGCGCGTGGGCACGCCAAGGTCCATAACATGGTACGTGCCAGATGGCACGCCTAGGCACAGGTAATGGCATGATGGCATCGGACTCCGGACTGCTGGCAAACCGACAGGGTCCAGGGATCAGGCTGCGGACGTCAGCTCCGGACATCAGGCCGTAGTCATCTGGTTCCAGACCTCTGGCAACGGTCGGCAGGTTCCGGGTATCCGGCAGGCAAACCAGGGTTCAGGCAAGGAGGCACGACAGATATCCAAGCAGGGTGCGTGTTTAGGGAACACGCCAAGGTCCAAGGCTAGGTGCGTGTGTAGGGGACACGCCAGGGTCCAAGGCTAGGTGCGTGTGTAGGGGACACACCAGGGTTCAAGACTAGGTGCAAGGCAAGGTGCGTGTGTAGGGGACACGCCAGGGTTCAAAGCGAGGTGCGTGTGTAGGGGACACGCCAAGGTTCGCAAACGAGACAGGGTGCGTGTGTAGCCACGCCAAAGCATAGAATAAGACAGTGCGTGTAGAGACACGCCAAGGTGCAAGGTATAAGACAGAGTGCGTGTAGAGACACGCCAAGGTTCAAGGTACAAGACAGAGTGCGTGTTGAGACACGCAAAGGCACAAGACAGGGTGCGTGTAGAGACACGCCAAGGTTCAAGGCAGGGTGCGTGCTAGAAGCGACGCCAGGGTTCAAGGCAGGGTGCGTGCTAGGAGCCACGCCACACTGGCCAGTGCACACGGCTGTACACAAACACGTGGCACTTACCACGGCACAGGAGACGGCCAAGGGGAACCCACGCCGGGGTTCAATGCAAGTACAAGGCAGGGAACAAGGCAAGGAACACAAGCAGAAACAGAGCCAGGTCAGAGCGAGGACAGAGTCTAGCAGCGGAGCGTAGGCAGAAGCCCAGAGCCGGGCCAAGGGAAGACCTTGGGACTAGACAAAGAAACGAGCACTAAGGAGAGGAGAAATGGTGCGTGTGCCAGGGAGCACTACAGAGCACCATAGGAGAGAGCGAGGCAGAGCAAGCAAAGACTGAGACCATAGGGAGGAACACAAAGCAAGGAATAGCAAGGCAGAGAACACAGGGAGGACTACAAGTCAAAGCATAGCTAAGGCGAGACATAGCAAAACAGACTAAGACAAAGAACAGCAGAAGGACTACAAGGCAAAGCAAGGCAAAGACAAACATGGCACGAGAGAGAACACAAGACATGGCACAAGACAAGAGGCGGAATACGAGCACGGAGCGTGTGCAGAGACGCACTACAGAGCAAAGTGCAAGGGCACAGAATAGAGGGAGCAACCCCACAGACCCAGAGCCTTGCAGGGAAGCAACACAATAATCAGGCCCTGAGCATAGGAAGAGGCGGCCTGATATAGGGCATAGCACCTCCTCCTCCAGGTCAGGACCAGGGGAGAACTTCCGGGATTCTAGACATGATGAGATGATAGCAGAACCAGACAGTGCAGGATCTTAGGAAACGTCACATGATCAGGGTTTCAGACATGATGAGATGATCACCGAACCAACCAGTGCAGGATCCTAGGAAGAACACATGATCCGGGATTCTAGACATGACGAGATGATTGCAGAACCAGACAGTGCAGGATCTTAAGAAACATCACATGATCAAGGACTCCAGACATGACGAGAAGATCACAGAAGGCAGAGCAGAAACGCAGGGATCCTGCAGCTCAGACATGAGGTGAGTCTGCACACAGCTCTAGCGAACATGCAGGACAGCAGACAAAACATGCGCATGCACATCGCTCCAGGAGTTCTTGAGACAAACAGACATGGCAGACATGGCGGACGTGACACTTGTATTGATTATCGTGCCCTCAACAAAATTACTATTAAATATCAATATCCGTTACCCCTGATTTCGGATCTATTCTCCAGAGTTAAAGTTGCTTGCTGGTTTACCAAGCTTGACCTCAGGGGGGCGTATAATCTTATCCGCATTAAGCATGGGGATGAATGGAAGACTGCGTTTAATACTCCGGAGGGACATTTTGAGTACCTGGTGATGCCTTCTGGGCTCACTAATGCCCCTTCTGTCTTCCAGTGCTTCATGAACGACATTTTCCGAGACTTTGTTGATAAATTTTTGATTATCTATCTGGAGGATATTTTGATCTTCTCCAAGGATTGGGATTCTCATGTGGAACATGTTTGGACTGTGTTCCGGATCTTGAGGGAGAATTCCCTGTATGTCAAAGGATCGAAATGCCTTTTTGGAGTACAGAGGATTTCATTTTTGGGATTTATTTTGTCTCCGTCAACTATTGAAATGGACCCGGCCAAGGTACAGGCCATTTATGATTGGGTTCAGCCCACTTCTTTGAAGGCCCTCCAGAAGTTTTTGGGTTTTGCTAATTTTTATCGGAAATTTATAGCAAAATTTTTTTAGTATTGCCAAGCCATTGACTGATCTGATTAAGAAGGGTGCTGATGTGATGAATTGGTCTCCGGAGGCTGTTTCTTCCTTTCAGGAGCTGAAGCGAAGATTCACTTCTGCCCGGGTTTTGCGGCAACCTGATGTCTCACTCCCGTTCCAGGTAGAGGTGGACGCTTCTGAGATTGATGCAGGAGCTGTTTTGTCCCAAAAGGATCCTGTAACATCTAAAATGAATCCCTGTGCTTTCTTTTCCTGAAAGCTCTCTCCATCTGAACGTAACTATGATGTGGGGAATCGGGAACTGTTAGCCATGAAATGGGCATTTGAGGAGTGGAGACATTGGTTGGAGGGAGCTAAACATCAGGTCGTGGTCCTCACTGACCACAAGAATTTGATTTACCTGGAGTCGGCCACATGCTTGAACCCTAGACAGACTAGGTGGGCCTTGTTTTTTTTTTACACGTTTTGATTTTGTGGTCTCTTTTCTTCCTGGCACTAAGAATGTCAAGGCAGACGCCCTCTCTAGGAGCTTCTTTGCTGATTCTCCTGTGGTGACCAAGCCTGCTACCATCTTAGGCAAAGGGATAGTTCTTTCTGCCATCTCGCCCGATTTGAGACGTGCTCTGGAAGAGTTCCAGGAGGACAAATCTGAGCGTTGTCCCAGTGGAAAGTTGTATGTTCCTGACCAGTGGAAGAAGAGAGTGATGTCTGAAGTTCATTGCTCTGCATTGGATGGTCATCCAGGTATTTTTGGTACTAGAGATCTGGTGAGTCGGTCTTTTTGGTGGCCCGCCTTGTCTCGTGATGTCAGGAATTTTGTGCAGTCCTGTGGGACTTGCTCCCGGTCTAAACCTTGTTCTCGCTCTAGTGGGTTGTTGATGCCTTTGCCGGTCCCCAGGAGGCCATGGACCCATATTTCAATGGATTTCATCTCTGATATGCCTGTCTCTCAGAGAAGACTGTTATTTGGGTGATTTGTGATAGGTTCTCTAAGATGGTTCATCTTGTACCACTCCCTAATTTGCCATCTTCCTCTGAGTTGGTGCCCCTGTTTTTGCAACAGGTGGTTCGCTTGCACGGGATTCCTGAGAACATGGTGTCTGACAGAGGAGTTCAGTTTGTGTCTAGATTTTGGAGGACTTTCTGTTCCAAGCTGGGAATTCAGTTGTCCTTCTCCTCTGCTTTTCACCCTCAGACCAATGGGCAGACGGAGAGAACAAAACCTTGGAGTCGTATTTGAGATGTCTTATTTCCGCTGATCAGGATGATTGGGTTTCATTTTTGCCCTTGGCCGAATTTGCTTTAAATAATAGAGCTAGTTCTGCCACTTTGATGTCACCTTTTTTTTGTAACTTTGGGTTTCATCCTCGATTTTCTTCAGGGCAGGTGGAGACTTCTGCCTGCCCAGGTGTTGACACTGTGGTGGAGAGAATGCACCAGATCTGGGACCAAGTGGTGGATAAGTTATCTCTCTCCCAGGAAAAGGCCCAGCGGTTTTCCAACCGACATAGGACCATTGGTCCCCAGTTTAAGGTTGGTGATATGGTTTGGTTATCATCAAAAAATATCGCTATGAAGGTGGCTTCTCCTAAGTTTAAGCCTAGATTTATTGGACCTTACAAGATTTTGTAGATTATTAATCCGGTCTCTTTTCGTTTGGCTCTTCCTGTCACATTTAAAATCCATAATGTGTTTCATAAGTCCTTGTTGAAGAGGTTTGTTGAACCAGTTGTTCCTGGGGTGGCACCTCCGGACCCTGTATTGGTTGAAGGTAACATGGAATATGAGGTAGAGAAGATACTGTATTCCCGTCTGGCTAGACGGAGACTCCAGTCAGTATTTGGTTAAGTGGAAGGGTTATGGTCAGGAGGATAATTCCTGGGTCTCTGCCTCTGATATTCATGCCAAAAGATTGGTGCGTGCCTTTCATCGGGCTCACCCTGATCGCCCTGGTGGCGTGGATGAGGGTTCGGTGACCGCTCCTCAAGGGGGAGGTACTGTTGTGAGTTCATTTTCCCCTTCACCATTGAGGTCTGATGAACTCCCTCTCCTGTGAAGGAAGGTAGTGAGGCTGATTACCAAGCACATGAGCAGAATGATGATGACTGGGTGACTGGAATTGCTGACTGGATATAAGGCAGCCGACTCCCTTCTGCCTTGCGGGTGATTTCTCTGAGGGATTCTAGGAGACCAGTCTGATTCCTGCTCCTCAAAAGATAAGTTTTCTGCTCTGCTTTTTGCATTTGTGTTTTGGTTTTGTTTTGCCTTGTTTTTCTGGATTACTGCCATTCCCTGCTGGGGTGAGCTGAATTCTTTTTTGCTCTGTCTTCAGAAAATACCTGAGTACTGATATAGTCTTTTTGAAGCCTAGCGTCTTCAGGGCTTTTTTCCCTATCAGTCTGTTGGCTCTTGTTTTCATAGGGTTTAGGCGGATTGCAGACAGCAGCTTTTCTATCCTGTCCTATTTAGTTAGCTTGGACCCCATCATTTGCTCAGCCTATCTTTCTATCTGTGTGAGTGTTTTTTCATCTTGCTTCACCGTCATTATATGTTGGGGGCTGCCTATTGCTTTGGAGTCTGCTCTGGGGCAGTTTAGATTTCCCTTTCTGTCTTTAGGCTATTTAGTTCTCTGGCTGTGATCGAGGGGTCTATGGCACCGTAGGAACCCCCCACGGCTACTGCTAGTTGTTGTTGATAGGTTCAGGGTTCTGCAATCCGATAGCTGCCAACTTCTCTGGTTTTCTGGACTTAGCTAGTATTTCTGTTTTTGCCTCCTACGGTGACTCATTCATAACACTGGTCTACATGTCACTCTTCTGGAGAATCTGTCATTCCTTTATTTTGTTCCTGAAAGTCTGCACAGGGGTGGACATACCCATATATTGCAACTTGTGCAGCCGCACAAGGGCCCAAGGGATTAGGAGGCCCACCTCTTCCTCCAAAGCAAGTGAAAGTATGCATTATGATGGACTTCAGTAGGATCATATATTGTTCTTGCACAGAGGATCTCTTCTGTCTGTGTCTTCTTGTCCTGTCTATTCATTCCTGAGATTTGATTTTTATTCCTTGTATGTTCATCTAATCTTGTTAGCCAAGTAACCATGATTCTCAAGAAGACTTCCAAAGATTTGATGATGACGCCACTTTAGCTATCAAGGCTAGATTTACATACAAGGAAAAGGGAACATTATAGTATTTATGTTAGGGCTGGCGGAACGCACCAAATAATAAAATAATAGTAAAGTGCATTCGCAGCCCGGGGTCCCCTGTGCAGGGGTGGTAAACTGCTGCTTAGTAATGGCGGAAGTATAAAGCGGTATACAGAAGGTCATACGTGGGTTAACGTCACCCAGTGTGAGCAAGGCGAACTCTGTTGCCTCACAGAGCCGAACTACCGCAGAACATAAATGCCGGAGCCTGTTGAGCTCACAGAGCTCGGCAACGGAGTGCACAGAATGCGGTCACAGAACTCTGCCCCAAGGACACAGGGTCAGAATTCTGCTAAACCTTCTGAGCACGCTGCGTTGCACCTGCGGATGCCACTATAGATGCTGACTATGGTGGAGTGTCGAGCACGTGCACCGTGGCATGCAGAGCCACCGGTGAACACTGAGCCCAGTCTCAGACTCTGCCTCTACCTACACCTAAGCCTGGGTGCTTAACAGGCTAGGCTGCACATCACATGCGTACCAAGGGTAGGGGTTTCTTAATGAGTCATTCACCAGAGACATTCATACGTGCATACAACACTCACTCCTCATAGTCTGGTAATGCAGTCTATACTAGCACATGGCCGAGTGGCCATGCAAACCTTTTATAGCAGCGTCCTTCCGGGACCTTCCTGACCTTCCTGATGGTCCAATCCGAGCTGGAGAAGGACCTGAGCATGTGACCTCTGATCTCCAATGAGAGATCGTCCCACGGGCATGCTCAGTGGACAGGTCTGATGTTCCAGCAGATGACTCGGAGAACCGGGACATGTCAGAGATAGCCAAGTGTGGTGGAAGGGCCAGCCGATAGACCACAGAGCTGATCTGCTCAAAGGACCTTAAAGGGACCAATGTAGCGAGGAGCGAACTTAGTGGACTCGACTCGCAGCCTGATATTACGGGCGGAGAGCCACACTAAGTCGCCAGGGGAGAAGGTTGGAGCAGGATGCCGGTGTGCGTCCGCGGAGACCCTCATTCTCTCCTTAGCGGCCCGAATAGCATCCTGGGTGCAGTCCCAAATATCACGTGTTTCCACCGCCCAGTCTGCCACCCTAGAGTCGGTGGATGACATGGGCATGGGCACAGGGATACGAGGATGTTGGCCGTAGTTAAGGAGGAATGGGGTCTGGCCAGTGGAATCGGCCACAGTGTTGTTCAAGGAGCACTCTGCCCACGGCAACAAGGATGCCCAGTCATCCTGGCTGGCCGAGACAAAATGTTGGAGATTAGAGTTGAGCAAAATGGGTTGGTCAAATTCATAAGTCGCCGACTTTCGCTAAAGTCGGGTTTCATGAAACGAAACCCGACCATAGCGTGAGGTCGGCCATGAGGTCGGCGACCAGAGCGCCAAAGTTGCGTTTCAAATGATGCTTCCAACGCCTTTTTTCAGCCAATGATGGAGGACGCACACTGTGGGCAACACAATGACATGGGCAGCGATCACCAACATCTTTGAGAAGGGCATGCAAGTGATTGGCTTGCTTTGTGTGGCGTCACAGGGGCTATAAAAGGGCGTGCACGCCGACCGCCATCTTACTTCTGCGATCTTAGCATAGGGAGGGAGAGGTTGCTGCTGATGATTCTGAATAAGGGAGAGCGTTAGACAGAGAAGAAGAAAAAAAAACTGCTTCTGCTGGTAGCGATATTCACTGTACAATGCAACAGTTTGTGTGCAGTGACAGGGGAGGATATATTTGTGTGCATCAGCTCTGCTGGTTATTAGCTGCCTTACAAGGCTCCTTGATAGCTGCAATGCTGTTTGCACACAGCTGTGCAAACTGCTTTTTTAAAAGGAAAAAAACTTTTCTTCCTCTTTTCTGCACAGTTACCAAGCGTTCATTTTTCCACACTTTTGTGTGCAGCAGTCCTGCTTATTAGGCTGCCTGCTGCCTTACTTGGACTGAGAGCATCATTCTCAGCCTCCTAAAATCTCTAGGGAGATTCAAATTCTCGCCAATACTATATACACCTTGCACCTTGTCAAACACCAGCCTATTTCAGCCTGTTAAATTGAGGTGTAATCTATAGTGGGCCTGAGATAATTGTTCAGCCTCCTAAAATCTCTAGGAAGATTCAAATACTCCCCAATGCTATATACACCTTGTACTTTTGTCATATGGGTCGCCCTCCCAGGGCTGTCGGGTACTCGGTACCAGGCCGGTGTCAGCGTGATGTGTCACAGCAGCGGTGACCCAATCCATGGCCCTGGGCGCCCAAAAATCAATGGAAGTTTGTAATGTAGTTTAAGTGGAATGGAATAGTTTTTGATGCCACCTGTGGTGTTCGGCAAGGGGGATGTTAAGCCGACGCTGCATGTGGATCCTCTGGGGCTGGTGGTGTGTGGCAGCATAGATGGTGTAGCTCCCCACAGGTGAAGCTATAGTCCCAGGGCCGTGTAGTTGTAATGGTTGAGAGGCACAGGCAGTGTAAATGATGATACTCAGATGTAGCTGTGCTGAGCGGGTTGGCGCAAGAATGAATGGAGGACACCGGGGCTTGTAGTTCCAAAGCTTTACTCACAGTCTGCGGTACACAAGGGTGCCTGCCTCCGGGCTGTGTCCTCCGGGTCAGAGACTCAATCAACCTGCAGGCAAGATGGAAAGCTCCCCTCCAACACTCCGCCAACATGTACCTTCCTGAACGACTCCTCTATAGCACCTTAAAGTGTGAAGATCTCCAGTACCGTGGTAAATCGAAGTTCCTCCTGTCAGATGTTCCAAAGAACTCTACTTGTACGGCAGACAGCTGTAGCCTGCTTCGGGGACTCCCTTCTCCTGAGTCCCGGCTCTCTATCCGATTGCTGTTGTGCCCCAAGTCTTAGATGGGAGTAGTGCATTTACAGCCAGCTACTCCACCAGTGTCTGCTGCAGAACCATAAGTGTCCATACAACCTCGGGGACCGGGCCCCGGCCTTGCGCTGAGAACCTATAGGCAGGGTTCCTCTTATAACCCACGTCCTCTCTACTCCTTCGTTCCGTACTTGTCTTTCTCTCTCTCTCTCTCTCTTATGGAAGCTTAGGTTTCAGTTCTACGTCTTTCTCCTTTTCCTTTCCCGTGCCAGCTGGCTCAGATCACTGAGGCAGCTGCAGCACTCCTTCCTCCATCCCTTCTTCCAGGGATCCTCACTCCTGTCTGAGTGACTTCCTACCCGACTGACTTTGTCAGACTGACCTGTAATCCTACACTTTCCCACTCTTTTATGTATCTAAACTCCACCCACCTCCCAGCACATCCAGTGTTCCAAGCAGGGAACCACCAAAGGTGCTCTGCTACTCTCTAAGCACTGAGCCGCAATGTGGTTGTGCAGAACTACCCTGTAGTGTGGGGTGCGAGTGTTGGAGCGTGGAAAGGAGTTCCCACCTTACCCGGACGGTGGGGCACTACACCTTAGGAGAAGGTGCAGTACCTCTGTGGTGACTGAGCCTCAGGGGTGCCACACATACACCAGCCAATTTCAGCCTGTTAAATTGAGGTGAAATCTATAGTGGGCCTGAGATAATTGTTCAGCCTCCTAAAATCTCTAGGGAGATTCAAATTCTCCCCAATACTATATACACCTTGCACCATGCACCATATAGCTGGTGGTATTTTGAGTACATTTTCCCAAAAATGAGGAAGCATGGTGGAAGAGACAGTGGACGTGGGCGGGGGTTGCCAGCTGGTACTGATGGTGGTGGTGGTGCATCTGCTGGTAGTGGCAAAAGCACAATAGCACCTAAGGCAGGAGGTGTTGAGCCTGCGTCATCGTCTAGCTCCACAAGGCCTCGAAGGCTCCCTTTTCTGGGAGTAGGTAAACCGCTTTTAAAGCCGGAGCTTCAGGAACAAGTTTTGGCTTACATTGCTGACACAGCCTCCAGCTCTATCGCCTCCTCTTCTGAAGTTTCAAAAAATAAAAGCACTGAGTCGTCAGTGGAGGCTCCTGGTCAGGAACAACACCTTTCCTTGTGTCCTTCACCCTTACCAAAACTGAAGGATGCGGCAGACCACACAACAGATTACTCCATGGAGCTCTTTTCACATACCATGCCTGGGTTATCAAGTCAAATCGTGAATTCCTCAGTCCAAGATGAATCTGACATGTAGTGCACTGATGCACAGCCACTGCAAGATTTTTCTGCTGGTACATTCACTCAGAGCACTACATTGTCCTCGCAATGTACTGAGCCAGAATCTGTCCATGATGAAACTCAGGTGCCCCTTCCCACATACTATACCACCTTACACGGTGACATAGAGGAAGGTGCACATGAAATTGAAGAGGAGGTGATGGATGACCCAGTTGTTGACCCGGATTGGCATCCATTGGGGGAAGAGGGTGCCGCTGCCAATAGCTCAGAAGAGGAGGAGGAGGATCCGTAGCAGGCATCGACATCGCAACAGCTGTTATCTGGCAGGCCCGTAGCAGTCCAAAAACAGGTTACAAACACCAAAAGGGTTGCAGGACAGCTTGGCCAGACGGTCAAATTAGTACAGCTTGCAAGGCCTCAAAATGTCTCCCATAGTAGGAAGAGTGCAGTGTGGCACTTTTTTAAACAAAATCCTAATGATAAGGCAAATGTTATCTGTAAAAAGTGCGCAAAGACCTTTAGCCGAGGGAAAAATCAGAGAAATTTGAATACCAGTTAGATGCTTAGACATTTAACCACCATGCACTTGCAAGCGTGGACGGACTACCAAACCTCACGTACCCCATGTGCACCTGCTCCGAATGAAGGTAGTCAGCAATGCTAGATCGCTTCCCCCACTGTAAGCCTACCGGTTAGCACACCACCAGCAGCAAATGTTGAGGTGTCGTCGCAAGGCCAAAGCAGTCAGGGAATCACAATGTTATTGCTACGAAAGACTGAATCTAGGCCATAAGCAAGACCACCAACACCATCACCAACTCTCTCTCAGTCCTCCATGTCCACCGCTAGTTCCACCATATGCAGCTCTCAAGTCCAGCTCACCCTACCAGAGACTCTGAGTAGGACAAGAAAGTACTCATCCTCTAATCCACGTACACTGTGTTTGAACGCCCACATTGCCAAACTAATCTCGTTAGAGATGATGCCCTACCAGTTGGTTGAAAGCGAAGCTTTCCACGAGCTCATGACCTACGCAGTACCACGCTATGACCTACCCAGTCGGCACTTCTTTTCTCGAAAAGCCATCCCAGCCCTCCACCTGCATGTGAAAGACCGCATTGTCCATGCACTCAAGCAATCAGTGAGTGGAAAGGTGCACCTCACAACTGATGCATGAGCCAGTAGGCAAGGCCAGGGCCGTTACATGTCCATCACTGCGCACTGTGCTAAGGTGGTGGATGCAGGGTCGACAGGGGACAGCGGCGGTGGGCCACGGTATAGGAAACAGTTGGCTGTAGGCGTTCCACCCTCCTCCTCCAGAAGCGAAAGCTCGTCCACAGAGCGCAGTCGCATGAGCACTCCATCCGCAGCTGGCAGTGTGGCACACGAGGTGTCCCACTATCGAGCAGCTAGTGGTAAGCATCAGCAGGCTGTGTTGAAGATGTGTTTGGGCGACAACAGACACACCGCGGAGGTACTGGCCGACTACTTGCAGCGACAAACTGAGTCATGGCTGGGCAGTCTACATCTTGAGGCAGGCAAGGTAGTTAGTGATAACGGCCGGAATTTTGTGGCAGCCATAGCCCTTTCAAAACTCAGACACATAGCTGTTGTGAGCTCATTTTCTCATTCACCTTTGATGTCCGATGAACTCCCTCTGCTGGTGAAAGGAGGTGGTGAAACTGATTTGGATGGGAGAAACCTGTCACCTGAATAGGTGGATTGTGATTGGACATCCGGAATCTCTGAGTGAATATAAGGCAGCCGACGCCTTGTAGGGTTGCTTGTGATTTCTCTGCTCTGAGCTCTGGCCTCCAGTTCAGTTCCTGTCTTCTAAAGCTAAGTTTTGCTCTGTTATAGTTCCATGAGATTTTGTCTGATTTGCTTAGCTTTGTGTTCTGCCAGCCCTGGCTGGGGCTCTGCTGAATTTCCATTTTTGTCCCTGATCGGTTAAATCTCTTTTGCTCTGTCTTCAGAATATATCGGAGTGCTGATATAGGGATTTTGAAGTCTAGTGACTTCAGGGCCGTTTTTCCTATCAGACGTGTTGGGACATTTTTGGTAGGGTTTTAGCGGATTGCAGCCAGCATCTTTTCTGTCCTTTCCTATCTAGTTAGTTGGGCCCCATCGTTTGCTCTGCCTGTCTTTCTGTCTGTGTTTGTGTTTTCATCTGTTTTAACTGACAATACATATTGGGGGCTGTCTATTGCTTTGGGGTCTGCTCTGGGGCAGTTTAGATTTCCCCTTTCTTTCTTTAGGCTTATTTAGTTCTCCGGCTGTGAAGAGGCATCTCAGACCACCGTAGGAATGCTCCACGGCTACTGTTAGTTGTTGTGAATAGGATCAGGGGTCTGCAATCCGCTAGCTACCAACCTCTCCGGTTTTCTGGACTTAGCTTGCATTTTTGTTTTTTCCTCCTCCGGTGACTCATTCATAACACATACCTTGCCTGGCTCACACCTTGAACCTGGTGGTGCAGTGCTTCCTCAATAATTATCCGGAGTTAACAGCCCTGCTCCATAACGTGCGAAGACTGTGCTAGCACACCCGCCGATCGCCCGTACACTCCAGTCGTATGCAGAAGCGGCAGCGATTGCTCCACCTTCCCAAGCAGCGCCTAATTATCGACATTGCAACAAGGTGGAAATCCACCCTGCACATGGTTGAGAAGCTGTGCGAACAGAGGCAGGCTGTAATGCATTTGTGGGAGGATACACGGGCAGGCAGTTTGAGGGCAGACATGGAGTTGTTGGGTGTGCATTGGTCGAAACTGAAAGACCTCTGTAAAGTCCTTCAGTGTTTTGAGGAATGCACAGGGCTGGTAAGCGCAGACGACGCCATCATAAGCATGAGCATCCCACTTATGCGTCTACTCATGCAAACTTTGACACACATTAAGGAGCAGGCGTCTGCAGCCGAAGAGGAGGAGGGAAGCCTTGATGACAGTCAGCCATTGTCAACTCAGGGAACTCTCCTGGACGAGGTGGCGGAATAAGAGGAAGAGGAGGAGGATGATGGAGATGATTATTTAGGAAAGGAGTATGCTTCTCAGGGGGCAAGAGAAAATGTTGGCGTGGCAAGGTCAGATACAGGGTTTGTGCGTGACTGGAGGGATGAGGATTTGCCAGAAAGTGCTCCTCCGCCCAGCACTCACAGTGCAGCATTGACACCTGGAACATTGGCCCACATGTGTGATTATGCCTTGCAGATCCTAAAAAGGAACCCCCGCATTGCCAAAATGATGAACGATGACGACTACTGGTTGGCCAGCATCCTGGATCCACGCTATAGAGGCAAATTCCAAAACATCATGCCACAGGAGAACCAAGAGCTAATTTTGGCTAACAAACAAGCAACTCTGGTAAACCGTTTGTTTGAGGCATTCCCAGCACACACAGAAAAAAACTCATTCTTTAAAAGAGGCTTTATTAGCAATTCTTAAAAAATGAGAAATAATCTCAAAGGCACAAATAACACACACTGATCAAAACTTTCAAAAAGTCCAGCTCCTTCAAGCATATAGTACCACGTCAGGGTTAAATAGAGTATATACCCCTACCTATTGGGCACTTAATTTTTCCCTACCTGACAGTGGAGGTTGGCACCCTCTTGGAACGCAAATGGCGCCCCCGCTCCACGGTGGCTATCCCTACTTGCCCTGTTAAGTTCTATATCTAGGATATACCAGATTACAGAGCAACCAAATGGCCAAGTTCAATAAATTACAGTCAAAAAACTCATGCCAAAAACCACCAAACCAAAAAGACTAGAAAGGGGTGAAAAACAGTAGCTAGAACAATCATCATTTTATGGGAACATAGTGCATGGGGAAACAAACTACGCAATGCTAACAATCCCTATTTATGGATATCCCTGCCTAACAGCGGAGCTGTTTCACCCTAAGTTACTCTGGTGCCCCCGCTCCACGTAGACTATCCCTTACTGACCCTTCACAATAGTGATACTGACAATATCTATGAGGGTTTATATAGGGCCAAAAAAAGCAATAGCAATTAACAATCTGTTGAAAAATTACTATCACAAATAATCCCCCACAAAGTTCTCAAGACAAATGAGGGCAGGTTACCAACATATCCCAATGGCAACCAATAACTTCTATGGGAGTCCAGATTAAATCTCTTCCAATGCAGATCTCATCCATTTCAAAGGTTATATATGAATTAACACCATTGTTCTCCCATAAAATGAAAATCATTAGCAATATAACCCATACCACTCATGTTCAATACATTGCACTATGCCCAAAATGAAAATCAGCAAAAAATCATGTAAACATAACTTAGCTCATCGCTGTTATGATATGTGCACCCCCACCGTCAGACACAACGGCGTACTATGAGGGGCCCAGTGCGAGTACCGCCACCCACGAGTGGGCCCCCCTGCTTGCTCAGGGCCCCAGCACTTGCAATACTTACCTCTCCCTGCTCCACTGCTGGGTAGTCTGGGCTGTTAAATCCTTCACTGGGATTGCCACTACAAATTTGGTGAACTGATAGATGATGGTTAAGACGTAGCTATGCCATGTCCTGCTCGGCTCTGTCTTCAGATGATCAATGGCTTCCATTTGTTATGGACGTTGACTCACAATGAGATGCAGTGGTGGTTTATCATCAGCTTTCACGGTTTTCCTACTCACAGATGTGTGACATTCCTGCCCACATTTTTAAATGTGTCCTCTCATGCCAATCCAATAGAATCGCCTACAGCCTGTGGCTTCTGTCTTTTGCACTCCAAAGTTACCTGACAGATCTCCCTGTGATCACAATTTGATGGAGATGAGTAACGGTGATGGGATCCACGGTACTGCGATACAGCAACCCTTTCTTCACAAAGAACTGTTTTTGCTGTCTCCACAGACAAAGTAATTGAGGGTCAGCATAGAATTCTCCAGGGAGTTTTTCCCGTGATTAGTAATTCCAAAATTTCTGCAATCACTCGACTTTCCATCTGTACTTGTATCCATCTCGTTTCCTCTTGCGGAGAGTCTGGACTGTCTTACTGAGACTGAAATATAGATGAAGATTTAAAAATATCCCAAAAGTGTATACTGGTGTACGCTTCGAAAACATTACCCTTTTTCTACTTTATAGATTCTTGTCTAATCCATACTGAGGCTCTGAGTGTCTTTGTCAGACTCCGGAAATATACACAGAGATTTTGAATGTTTAAACTATGCTATATATACCTGTTATCCGGTGATACTGTACCCTTTCTCAACTTTCAACAATCTTGTCGAATCCATACCGGGCCTGAGACCGTCTGAGTCTGCCTCCTGATTAGAGATGAGTGGTGTTCGAGTCGAACTGTTCGCAAAGTTCAAATTCGAGCTGTTTTGGGCGGTGTTCGAGCCGTTCGTCGAACTCGAACACTTTGCTTAAAATTAGGCTGTTCAAGGTTCCGTTCGAGAACGTTTCATTCACCAAAAGCGTAACTTTATTTTCACATTAATAATGGTTTTCAATGTTAATAGACAGTTTCATTGCATAGTAGCGGTGTCTGGTAGCCAGCGTTGTAGTACACCTGTCAAGGAGCTACACACCGTGTGTGTTTCTAATAATGTTTTACCGCATCTTGTCCAGAAAATCCTTTTGGGCCTTGTGGCACAGTCTGCTACTCAGCAGAGTAGCCCACCCGTGAACCTAGCTATGCCGCCTGTTTATTAAAGAACCAGTTTTTGACTGCATTTAGCCCAGTTAATGCTTTCGGCCTAGTAACTGTGTCTGCTACTCAGCAGAGGAGCCCACCCGTGAACCAAGCTGTGCTGCCTGTTAATGTAAGAACCATTTTTTAACTCCATTTAGCCCAGTGAATACTTTGGGCCTAGTACCTCTGTCTACTGCTCAGCAGAGGAGCCCACTCATGAACCTAGCTATATCGCCTGTTTAAGTAAGCACTGTCTGCTACTCAGCAGAGTTGCCCACCCGTGAACTAAGCTATGCCACCTGTTTATGTAAGAACTGTGTGCTACTCAGCAGAGGAGCCCAGCTGTTAAGCAAGCTACAGCACCTGTGGTTTGGAATAGAGATGAGCGACTTTGCCTTTTTTCGGGTCGAGTCGGGTTTCATGAAACTCGACATTCTCAAAAGTCGGGTTGAGCGAAATTGGCCGATTATCGCCAAAAGTCGTAGGCCGACTGAAACACGAAACCCAATGCAAGTCATTGGGGAACCAAGGTCGGCAGGGAGTGAAGGACAGGAAACACACCTACAGTGCCCATTTTAATGCCAAAAACATCTATTCTTATTACTTAAGCTTGTCAACCTTAATTTACTTTATAATAATAGTTAGGCATTGTAAACTGGGGGTTATTTGGCTAAAGTTGTGGGGGGGGTAGGGCTGGCTCCAGTTTTTCGTGGGCCCTGGGCCAAAGAGTGTCACTGGGCTCTTTTAACTCATGCCACAATTAATGATCCTCTGATACGGCAGAGAAATAGCGGTATAGTATAATGAAAACTACTTCACTTCTTACATCTCATGACTGATATCCATTTTAAATTCTCCAATAGCTCCAAAAATGGACAATATATTACTCCATACAGTATTATGGCCACCGCATAGTGCGCTATACAGAGTAATGACGCCCATATATTTCTCCATACAGAATCATTGGCCCCATATAATGTTTGAAACAGTATATGATAAGCTCCACATAATGCTACAGTATATGTTGGTCCCCATGGATGAAGCTCCACTGTGTTATGGGCCCAAATAATGCTCCGTATATAATGGGCCCCATTTGTAATGCTCCCATATTCTAGTGCATAATGGGCCCTGTAAAAGCTGCTCCAGTGTCTGATGCCCACCTTTGGAATGCTCCAGTGTATGGTGAGCCTCATATATCATTCTCCAGAGTATAGTGTTCCCCAAAAATAGCTGTCCCAACATTAAAAACAATTAAATAAGTCTCCTCGCTAGGGAATCCCTGTACCAGTCGACTCCTCGTCGTCCCCATCTTCCATCTCACTGCACTTGGACTGTTTAGGCAGAGGGCGTACAGACGTGATGTCATCGCGCTCTCTGACCAGAATGTCACTGTCAGGAAACGCGGAAGACGGCGGTGGAGCAGGGAGAAGTAAGTATTTCAACTTTGCAAGTGCTGTGATCCTGAACAAGCAGGGAGGGCCCACTCATTGGCAACAGCACTGGCACAGGGCCCCTCATAGTACGGCGGTGTGTCTGATGGCGGGTGGTCCCACCGGCAGAGACACTTTTGCGTACTATGTGCTGTCGCCCATGAGTAGGCCCCCCCACATGCTCAAGGAACCTGCACTTTCATCTGCACCTTCCTCTTTGTCACCGTGTAAGGTGGTATAGTATGCGGGAAGGGGAACCTGAGTTTCATCAAGGTCAGATTCTGGCTGTGTAGCGTGCAAGGGGAATGTAGTGGTCTGGGTCAATGTACTAGCAGAATCATCTAGCAGTGGCTGGGCATCAGTGCATTTGTGGCGCCCCCTGGAGTATGGTCGCCACAGTGGCATTACCTTCCTCCTAGGGAGTGTGATGTCATGCTTTGGAGCAACGAAGGATCTCTCTAGCAGTTAAGCCAACACACAACACAGTTCCCACTCCAGGCCAGCAGGGAGACCTCTGAACCTGACTGCTGAGGAGCTGCTTTCTGTGGTCGGGAGGAGGTAAGTTAGGGCAGTCTGTGAAGGGAAGGAGAAGTGTGAGGACGTGCGAAGGGGAGCTGGAGGATAAGGCTCACTCCTATTTGGAGCGCATGGTCCAGATTCCGGTCTCCTAGTTTGTAGGGACACTGACAGTCCTGCAGCAGAAACCGGAGGAAGTAGCAGCTGTAAATGCTCTGTTCCCAACTAAGGCTCGGAGGCCCCAGCAGCGATGTGTGAGAGCCAGAAGGAAAAGGCTTTGGCTGCCTGCCATATGAGAAAGTACCAAAAGAGAGTCAACAGGGGGAACTTCAGTGAACTCAGTACTGCGAGTACCTCAGATAAGCGCTAGAACGGAGGCCACACTACCTATCTGCAGAGAGAGAATTCCAAATTTGCTTCCAGGCTGACCAACTCCTTCTCCATCTGTACTCTGGGTCCTGGAAGGCACTTACCAAGTACAGGTAAAGGAACTGCACGACTGTGTCTGTCATCTTTCTCCTGCGCCTGGCGGACAGCTCTGCTACATCCTGCACTGCACACCATCTACCAACTCTTTCATCTGCCCTGCGACTACGGCCCTCCCTGTGCAGGGCTTCTACATCTTGGCTGGACCACAACATCAGTCCCAGAGAAGCGACACTGCAGAACGGGTCAATCTGATCAGAAACCACAGGTGGCGTCACGTATCATTCACCTATAAACGTTATTCACTCCTTTGCATGGACGCCCAGTGCCACGGAACGGGTCATCACCACCAACGTGACACATCGCTCTGAGACACCGGCCCGGTACCGATTAACCCTGCTGCCCTGGCTGGCCACCCACACTCCATGTCAGATTCATCTTGGACTGGGGAATTCACGATTTGACTTGATAACTCAGGCATGGTATGATAGAAAGAGCTACATGGACTAATGTGAAGTGTGGCATGCTGCATCAGGTGTGAAGGACAAGGAAAGGGGTTCTTCCTGACCAGGAGCCAGCACTTGACGACTCAGTGCTTGCATTTTATGAAACTTCAGAAGAGGAGGGCATATTTGCTGGAGTCTGTTTCGGCAAAGTAAGCCAAAACTAGTTCCTGATGTTCTGGCTTTAAAAGCGGTTAACCTACTCACAGAAAAGGTAGCCTTCCAGGCATTCTGGAGCCAGACCATGACGCAGGCTCAACACCTCATGCCTTAGCTGCTATTGTGCTTTTGCCACTACCTACAGATGCACCACCACCATCAGCACCAGCTGGCCCCCCCACGCCCACATCCGCGGCCTCTTCCAACAAACTTCAAAATGTTGCAGAACATGAACCCAAAATAACATCAGATATATGGTACTGTATCAGAAGCGTACAGCTCTATACAGTCAAAGGATGATTGTCAATCTCCCTATATATACCATCAGTCACACAGACGCTCACAGGCTCAGTATGGATTAGACAAGAATATAAAAGTAGAAAAAGGGTACAGTATCATCAGATAGCAGGTATATATAGTATAGTTTAAACATTTTAAATCTCCGTAGTTATTTCAGGAGGCAGACACAGACGCTCTCAGGCTCAGTATGGATTACATCACAATATAAAAAGCCGTAAAACGGTAATGGATCTGAAGAGTACAGCTGTACACAGTGTAGGGGTCATTGTTGTCAATCTCAGTATTTATTTCCACAGTCAGAAAATAACTCTCACTTGGTCAGTTTGGATTAGACCAGAAAATAAAAAGCAGTAAATGGGTAATGTATCACAAGCGTAGAGCTGTATACACTAGTGTTGGGGTAATTTTTAAATGTACATCTAAATTGCAGGAGTAACCCACAGACTGTCACACGCTCAGGATGGATCACACCACAATATAACAATAAGATCCGCAAGAAATAATCACACATGTGGGACAATGTTCCAGGTGTCAATGATACACTTAGAGTGGTTGGTGGAGGAGGACTTCCTGGCAGAAAGGGTACAGTATCACCAGATGCCAGGTATATATAGCATAGTTTAAACATTAAAAATGTACGTCTATATATTCAGGAGTAGTGTTGAGCCACCCAGCTAGTGTTCCAGTTCGTTTTGGTTCGTCGAACACGAGGCAAGTTAGTCGAATGTTTGTCGAAGGTTCGACGAACAAAGTCGAACACCATTGAAAACAATGGCAGGCAAACACAAACACATACAAACACATAGAAAACAATTACAAAACACCTTAAAAGGTGTCGCAAAGCAGACAAAATGTTCAGAAGACACAAATAACATATTGAAAAGGGCAACTACATATAGAAAAGAGGTGGAGGAGTAAAACGAGGAGGAGGAGACACAAATATAGGCATGTCATGCCCTTATGAAGTCAAGAAAGGCTGGAATAAAAATGTAAAATACCAAAAAACAGGAAAAATCTGAAACTGAAGACGATCATATACCGTCTGACTTCCCACCATAAATTAGGCCAACTGCTGATCGGACGGCGATATTCCCACGAACCACCGAACAGCGTCCATGAAGGCAAAGTGTTTGGTTTCCGGGGGCAGTACGGTTGCAAAGCTGAACCTTAAAGGAATGTCCAGAAGGGCACCACCAGGAGTGGAGCCTGTGGCTTAATTCGACTCCACCCGGTAAACCTCAACCATGCCAGCTTTAGAAAAGATTGACAGATTGCAAGCTTTGTTGATTCTGTGGGTGGTGGTGGATGTCCGTTTTTAGCTGTGCTAGCGATTTGTCAGCTTAATTCCGTTAACAACCGAGACTCGGTATGCCCCCGCGGTACGCGTTAAGCTTACTAGAGGGACACGTGAGGCTCTGGCACACGAGATCGATCAATAACAGGTCTGTCATGCCCTTACATGTCCGGGGCTGCATGCGCGCTACACTGAAAGGTCCAGTGTGTGAGCTTACAGGTGCAGATGACCCGCTGAACCCCATTAGTGATGGGGATCTGAGATTACAATTCTTCCCCGCGAACGATGATTTCTCAGTAAGTGCAGGTCAACCGGAATTCCAGAATTAGGCCTAACCGGTATTCCAGAAAAAATGAAAAAGTTAAGTGTCCAAACCACAGGTGCTGTAGCTTGCTTAACAGCTGGGCTCCTATGATGAGTAGCACGCAGTTCTTACATAAACAGGCGGCATAGCTTGGTTCACTGGTGGGCTCCTCTGCTGAGTAGCAGACAGTGCTACAAGGCCCAAAAGGATTTTCTGGACAAGATGCGGTAAAAAAATAATTAGAAACACACACGGTGTAGCTCCTTGACAGGTGTACTACACCGCTTGCTACCACACACCGCTACGATGACATGAAACAGTCTATTAACATTGAAAACCATTATTAATGTGAAAATGAAGTTACGCTTTTGGTGAACGAACCGTTCTCGAACGGAACCTCAAACAGCCGAATTTTAAGCAAAGTGTTCGAGTTCGACGAACGGCTCGAACAACACCCAAAACAGCTGGAATTTTAACTTGGCGAACAGTTCGACTCAAACACCACTCATCTCTAATCAGGAGGCAGACTCAGACGTTCTCAGCCCCAGTATGGATTCGACAAGATTGTAGAAAGTTGAGAAAGGGCACAGTATGACTGGATAGCAGGTATATATAGCATAGTTTAAACATTAAAAACCTATGTCTATATATCAGGAGGCAGACTCAGATGGTCTCAGGCCCAGTATGGATTCGACGTGATTGTAGAAAGTTGAGAAAGGGTACAGTATGACTGGATAGCAGGTATATATAGCATAGTTTAAACATTAAACATCTGCGTGTATATTTCCGGAGTCCAACAAAGACACTCACAGCCTCAGTATGGATTAGACAAGAATCTAAAAAGTAGAAAAAGGGTTATGTATTCGAAGCGTACACCAGTATACACTGTTGGGGTATTTTTCAATCTTCATATATATTTCAGTCTCAGTAAGACAGTCCAGACTCTCCGCAAGAGGAAACGAGATGGATACAAGTACAGAAGGAAAGTCGACTGAGTGCCGAAATTTTAGAATTACTCATCACGGTAAAAACTCCCGGGAGAATTCTCAGAGGCGATGCTGACCCTCAATTACTTTGTCTGTGGAGACAGCGAAAACAGTTCTTGTGAAGAAAGGTTTGCTGTATTGCAGTACCATGGAACTCATCACCGTTACTCATCTCCATCAATTTGTGATCACAGGGACAGATGTAGACATGTCCTCACTGCCTATCATGATCTGTCAGGTAACTTTAGAGTGCAAAAGACACAAGCCACAGGCCGTAGGCGATTCTATTGGATTGGCATGAGAGGACACATTTAAAAATGTGGGTAGGAATGTCACACGCCTGTGAGTCAGAAAACCGTGAAAGCTGATGATAAACCACCACTGCATCTCATTGTGAGTCGATGTCCATAACAAATGGAAGCCATTGATCATCTGAAGACAGAGCCCAGCAGGACAGAGCATAGATACGTCTTAACCATCATCTATCGTTTCAACAAATTTGTATTGGCAGTCCTAGTGAAGTATTTAACAGGCCAGACTACACAGTGGTGGAGCAGGGAGAGGTAAGTGTTGCAAGTGCTGGTGCCCTGAGTAAGCAGGGGGGGCCCACTCGTGAAACCCCTGTGTCCAACGCCACTTTGGCTGTGTGCACCACGAACACCTCTTCCATGTTGCCCCCTACGGCTCGTTTTAAAGTCATCACCGCCGCTGTGTGCTGCGAATGCCACAAACGGTTTACCAGAGTTGCTTGTTTGTTAGCCAATATTAGCTCTAGGTTCTCCTGTGGCATGATGTTTTGGAATTTGCCTTTATAGCATAGATCCAGGATGGTGGCCAACCAGTAGTCGTCATCGTTCATCATTTTGGCAATGCGGGGGTCCCTTTTTAGGATCTGCAAGGCATAATCAGACATGTGGGCCAATGTTCCAGGTGTCAATGATGCACTGCGAATGCTGGGTGGAGGAGCACTTTCTGGCACATCAACATCCCTCCAGTCACGCACAAACCCTGTACCTGACCTTGCCACGCCAACATTTTTTCTTCCCCCTGAGAAGCATCCTCCTCCCCAAAATTATCATCCCCATCATCCTCCTCCTCTTCTTCCTCCACCTCGTCCATGAGACCTCCCTGAGCAGACAATGGCTGACTGTCATCAAGGCTTCCTCCTCGGCTGCAGACGTCTACTCCTTAATGTGCGTCAAAGTTTGCATGAGCAGACACATAAGTGGGATGCTCATGCTTATGATGGCGTCGTCTGCGCTTACCATCCATGTGCATTCCTCAAAACACTGAAGGACTTTACAGAGGTCTTTCAGCTTCGACCACTGCACAACAGACAACTCCATGTCTGCCTGCAAACAACCTGCCTGTGTAGCCTCCCACAAATGAATTACAGCCTGCCTCTGTGCGCACAGCCTCTGAACCATGTGCCCGATGGAGTTCTACCTTGTTGCAACGTCGATAATTAGGCGGTGCTTGGGAAGGTGGAGCAATCGCTGCAGCTTCTGCAAACGACTGGAGTGTACGGGCGACCGGCGGATGTGCGAGCACAGTCTAACACCTCATGGAGCAGGGGTGTTAACTCCGGATAATTATTGAGGAAGCACTGCACCACCATGTTCAAGGTGTGAGCCAGGCAAGGTATGTGTCTGAGTTTTGAAAGGGCTATGGCTGCCACAAAATTCCGGCTATTATCACTAACTACCTTGCCTGCCTCAAGATGTAGACTGCCCAGCCATGACTCAGTTTGTCGCTGCAAGTAGTCGGCCAGTACCTCCGCGGTGTGTCTGTTGTCACCCAAACATATCATCTTCAACACAGCCTGCTGACGCTTACCACTAGCTGTTCGAAAGTGGGACAACTCATGTGCAACACTGGCAGCTGCGGATGGAGTGCTCGTGCGACTGCGCTCTGTGGACAAGCTTTCGCTTCTGGAGGAGGAGGGTCGAACGCCTACAGCCAACTGTTTCCTATACCGTGGGCTAGGTAGCACTGTCCCACCACCACTGTCCCCGTGGACCCTGCATCCACCACATTAACCCAGTGCGCAGTGATGGACACGTAAGGGCCCTGGCCATGCCTACTAGACCATGCATCAGTTGTGAGGTGCACCTTTCCACTCACTGATTGCTTGAGTGCATGGACAATGCGGTCTTTCACATGCATGTGGAGGGCTGGGATGGCTTTTCACGAAAAGAAGTGCCGACTGGGTAGGTCATAGCGTGGTACTGCGTAGGCCATGAGCTCACGGAAAGCTTTTGCTTCAACCAACCGGTAGGGCATCATCTCTAACGAGATTAGTTTGGCAATGTGGCCGTTCAAAGCCAGTGTATGCTGATGAGAGGATGAGTACTTTCTTGTCCTACTCAGAGTCTCTGGTAGGGTGAGCTGGACTTGAGAGTTGCATATGGTGGAACTAGCGGTGGACATGGTGGACTGTGAGAGGGTTGGTGATGGTGTTGTTGGTGGTGTTGCTGATGGCCTAGATTCAGTCTTTCGTAGCAATAACATTGTGATTCCATGACTGATTTGCCCTTGCAACGACACCTCGACATTTGCTGCTGGTGGTGTGCTAACTGGTGGGCTTACAGTGGGGGAAGTGATGTAGCGTTGCGGACTACCTTCATTCGGAGCAGGTGCACATGTGGTACGTGGGGTTTGGTAGTCCGTCCACGCTTTCATGTGCATGCTGGTTAAATGTCTAAGCATGCAACTGGTATTCAAATTTCTCAGATTTTTCCCTCGGCTAAAGGTCTTTGCGCACTTCTTACAGATAACCTTGGCCTGATCATTAGGATTTTGTTCAAAAAAGTGCCACACTGCACTCTTCCTACTATGGAAGACATTTTGAGACCTTGCACGCTGTGCTAATTTGACCATCTGGCCAAGCAGTCCTGCAACTCTTGTTTTTTGTAACCAGTTTTTGGACTGCTACGGTCATGCCAGATAACAGCTGTTGCGATGTCATTGCCTGCTGCAGATCCTCCTCCTCCTCTTCTGAGCTATTGGCAGCGGCAACCTCTTCCCCCAATGGATGCCAATCTGGGTCAACAACTGGGTCATCCATCACCTCCTCTTCAATTTCATGTGCACCTTCCTTTGTGTCACGGTGTAAGGTGGCATAGTATGCGAGAAGGGGCACCTGAGTTTCATCAGGGTTTGCTTCTGCCTCAGTACACTGCGAGGACAATGTAGTGCTCTGAGTGAATGTACCAGTAGAAAAATCTAGCAGTGGCTGTGCATCAGTGCACTCCATGTCAGATTCATCTTGGACTGGGGAATTCACGATTTGACTTGCTAACCCAGGCATGGTATGTGAAAAGAGCTCCATGGAATAATCGGTAGCGTGGCCTGCCACGTCCTTCACTTTTGGTAGGGGTGAAGGACACAAGGAAAGGTGGTGATCCTGACCAGGAGCCTCCACTGACGACTCAGAGCTTTTATTTTCTGAAACTTCAGAAGAGGAGATGACAGAGCTGGAGGCTGTGTCAGCAATGTAAGCCAAAACTTGTTCCTGAAGTTCCGGCTTTAAAAGTGGTTTACCTTCTCCCAGAAAAAAGAGCCTTGGAGGCCTTGTGGAGCCAGACAATGATGCAGGCTCAACACCTTCTGCCTTAGGTGCTATTGTGCTTTTGCCTCTACCAACAGATGCACCACCACCACCACCACCATCATCGGGACCAGCTGGCAACCCCCGCCCACTTCCATGGCGTCTTCCACCATACTTCCTCATTTTTGTGAAAATGTACCCAAAATACAGTACCAACAGCTATATGGTACTGTAAAACAAGGTAGAAGGTGTATCTACTATTGTTGAGAATTTGAATCTCACTATACATTGAGGACGCTGAATTATTCTCTCAGGCCCAGTAGAGATTACACCTCAATGTAACAGGCTGAAATTGGATGGTGTATGACAAAGAGTAGGGTGTCTATAGGATTGGTGAGAATTTGAAACTCATTATAGATTTGAGGACGCTGAACTATTGTCTCAGGGCCAGGAGAGATTACAC
Source organism: Dendrobates tinctorius (assembly GCF_039654945.1). NCBI lineage: Eukaryota > Metazoa > Chordata > Amphibia > Anura > Dendrobatidae > Dendrobates > Dendrobates tinctorius. Next base: position 74,017,009 of record NW_027361728.1, on the reverse strand, counting down.
CTCAATGTAACAGTCTGAAATTGGATGGTGTATGACAAGGAGTAGGGTATCTATAGGATTGGTGAGAATTTGAATCTCACTATAGATTTGAAGATGCTGAACTATTGTCTCAGGCCCAAGAGAGATTACACCTCAATGTAACAGGCTGAAATTGGATGGTGTATGACAAGGAGTAGGGTGTCTATAGGATTGGTGAGAATTTGAATCTCACAATAGATTTCAGGACGCTGAAATATGGTCTCAGGCCCAGGAGAGATTACACCTCAATGTAACAGGCTGAAATTGGTTGGTGTATGACAAGGAGTAGGGTGTCTATAGGATTGGTGAGAATTTGAATCTCACTATAGATTTGACGATGCTGAACTATTGTCTCAGGCCCAGGAGAGATTACACCTCAATGTAACAGGCTGAAATTGGATGGTGTATCACAAGGTGGAGGGTTTCTATAGGATTGGTGAGAATTTGGATCTCACTATAGATTTCAGGACACTGACCTATTGTCTCAGGCCCAGGAGAGATTACTCCTCAATGCAACAGGCTAAAATTGGATGGTGTATGACAAGGGTTTCTATAGGATTGGTGAGAATTTGGATCTCACTAAAGATTTGAGGACGCTGACAATGATGCTCTCAGTCCAAGTATGGAAGAAGGCAGCCTAATAAGCAGGACTGCTGCACACACAAAAGGGTATAAAATGAACGCTTGGTAACTGTGCAGAAAAGAGGAAGAAAAGTATTTTTGCTTTTAAAAAAGCAGTCTGCACAGCAGTGTGCAAACAGCAATGCAGCTGTCAGGGAGCCTTATAAGGCAGCCTAATAACCAACAGAGCTGTTGCACAAAAATAGAACCTCCCCTGTCACTGCACACAAAGTGTGTGTTGTAAGTGGAAATCGCTAACAGCAGAAGCAGTTTTTTGGTTCTTCTTCCCTGCCTAATGCTCACCCTTCTTCTGAATTAGCAGCAGCAACCTCTCCCTAAGGCCGGAGTCACACTAGCGACTAAATCGGATGAATGCAATGCGATAAAAAATTGCATTGCATTCGTCCCAATGTTATTCTATGTTGCTGCTTCCATCATGCTTTTTTTATCGGATCCGTTCCTCGGATCGAGACAATCGCAGCATGCTGCGATTGTCACCAATTTTCGGATCGGATTCGCCAATGCAAGTCTATGGATGCGATTAAAAATCGCATTGAAAAAGCACCACACGTGTGACTTGCGATTAAATCGCAAGACTTCCCCGGGTCAACAGTAAAGAGCATCAGGCATTGGCATTGGATGTCAATTTGATGCTTAGGCTGGTTTCACACTTGCGTTTTTTTGCGCTGTTATTTAGCGCTAAAAAACGCATCCGGTTTTTTCCCTATATTTTGCATGGGGTGCGCTTATGTGTGCTTACCCATGCGTTTGTATGCGTTTTTGTGCGCATGCGTTTTTTTGCAGTGTGCGCTCGGGCGCACAAAATGCAACTTGTTGCATTTTATGTGCGTCTGGCTTGCCCCAACAAAGCGCATGCGCACGCTATGCGTTTTTTTACAGCAAGACACCCATTGTAAGTCTATGGGTGCGCATAACGTTTTTTTGCGCAGGCGTTTTTTTGTTGTACATTGGTTAGACAATGGTTATGGTAAGGGTTAGGGTGAGTTAGGGTTAGTAGAATCAGGGTTTAGGGTTAGGGTTAGGTTAAGGGTTAGGGGTTAGGGTTAGTTAGGGTTGGTTTTTGGGTTAGGTTAAGGGTTAGGGTTAAGGTTAGGGTAAGGGATAAGGGGTAGGGTTAGGACTAGGGGTTAGTAGGGTTAGGGTTAGGTTAAGGGTTAGTGGTTAGGGTTAGGGTTAGGAGTTAGGGTTAGTAGAGTCAGGGTTTAGGGTTAGGGTTAGTGCTACTAGCCCTAACTAACCCTAATAATATCTTGATTTTTTTGTTGAGGACAATGTTGAAAAAAACGCAAACGCACTAAAAACGCATACAAATGCATAAAAACGCTGCGTTTTTTTCCTGCATATGCTTGAAAAAAAAAGCAGCGATTGCATGCGTTTGTATGCGTTTTTTTCCATGCGTTTTTTTGCCCAAAAAACGTTCAGCAAAAAAACGCAAGTGTGAAAGTAGCCTTAGATGCGAATAAAATCGGTTCATCGCCGGAAAATGGGATGACAGACGGATCCCTGGACAAGAAATCTTTGTGCGATTTCGTACCGTTAAAATCGGACCGATTTTTTAACAGTTGTGTGTGACTCCAGCCTAATGCTAAGATCGGCAGAAGTAAGATGGCGGTCAGTGTGCACGCCCTGTTATAGCCCCTGTGACGTCACACAAAGCCAGCCAATCACTTGCATGCCCTTTTCAAAAATGGTGGGACCGATGCCTATGTCATCGCGTTGCCCACAGTGTGCATCCTCCATCATTGGCTAAAAAAGGGCTCTGGAAGCATCTTTTGAAACGCGACTTTGGCGCTCTGGTCGCTGACCTCACGCTATGGTCGGGCTTCGTTTCATGAAACCCGACTTCAGCGAAAGTCGCCGACTTTTGAATATGACTGACCCGTTTCGCTCAACTCTAGTTTGGACACTTAATTTTTTCACATTCTTTCTGGAATGCCGGTTAGGCCTAATTCCGGTTGACCTGCACTTACTGGTGTGGTACAGTAAAGGGTGTTTTACTGGATGGAAGATATGTTTCTCCCAGCAGATTAATGTTTGGCCGGGTTTTTCCCTAAAGACGGGACCTGCGATGATGTCAGGGACACGTGATCAGCCCATGTGGTGTCTACCTCACTGGTGGGAGGGGTTAGGCCCTATGTAATGGAGGTTGGTAATTACCACAGTGTGAGTGTGTTTCTGGAAGCTACAGGAACTTGTGTGGACTCAGCCTAAGACTTGTATACAGGATTCCCATGCTGCAGGACTATAGCAGCAAGACTCGGAAGAACCCCGGGAAAGGCACCTGGCGGATGCCGCAGGACCTGGCAGCCGCTTAGTTACGCCCGTCCCATGCAAGGGGTGAGTCTTGGACCAGTGGTTCTCCAAGCTGGAGTATGTGTTTGGTTTTCCTTATGCTCTGTTCAGCTGCTGGTTACTGAGTGACATTAAAACCACTGGAATTGGACTTTATGCCTGTGTGTTGCCTCGTTATTGCCACCCAGCTATTGCCTGCCAGAGCGAATCCCTACACTGGGAAATCCTCGTTCGTGGGGAAGAATTGCAATCCCAGATCCCCATTACTAACGGGGTTCAGTGGGTTATCCGCACCTGTAAGCTACACACACTGGTCCTTTCAGTGTAGCGCGCGCAGCCCCAGACATGTAAGGGCATGACAGACCTGTTATTGCTTGATCTCCCGTGCCAGAGCCTCGCGTGTCCCTCTAGTAAGCTGGATGTGGACGGCGAGGGCATGCCGGAGTCTTGTTCGTTAACAGAATTAAGCTGACAAATCGCTAGCACAACTAAAAACGGCCATGCACCACAACCCACAGAATCGAGAAAGATTGCAATCTGTCCATCCTTCCTGTGACTGGCATGGTTGAGGTTGCCCTTGTGGAATCCAATAAAGCCGCAGGCTACACTCCTGGTGGTGCTCTTCTGGACATTCCTTTAAGGTTCAGCTTTGCAACCATACTGCCCTGAGAAACCAAACACTTTGCCTTCATGGACGCTGTTTGGAGGGTCGTGGGAATAACGCTGCCCGATCGGCAGTTGGCACAACTTATGGTGGGAAGTCCGACGGTATATGATAGTCTTCGATTTTAGAATTTTAGAATTTTTTTTATTTTAGATTTTTATTCCAGCCTTTCTTGACTTTATAAGGGCATGACATGCCTATATCTGTGTCTCCTCCTCCTCCTTTTACTCCTCCACCTCTTTTCTATATATAGTTGCCTTTTCCATATGTTATTTGTGTCTTCTGAGCATTTTGTCTGCTTTGGGACACCTTTTAAGGTGTTTTGTATGCGTTTTCTATGTGTTTGTATGTGTTTGTGTTTGCCTGCCATTGTTTTCAATGGGGTTCGACGGTGTTCGTGAAACGTTCGACGAACTTGCCTCCCGTTCGACGAACCGAACTCGAACACTAGCGGGGTGGCTCAACACTAATCCTGATATATAGATGTACATTTTTAATGTTTAAACTATGCTATATATACCTGGTATCTGGTGATACTGTACCCTTTCTGCCAAAAAGTCCTCCTCCACCCACCACTCTAAGAGTATCATTGACACCTGGAACATTGGCCCACATGTGTGATTATTTCTTGCGGATCTTCTTTTTATATTGTGGTGTGATCAATCCTGAGCGTGTGAGAGTCTGTGGGTTACTCCTGCAATTTATATGTAGACTTAAAAATTACCCCAACACTGTATACAGCTTTACGCTTGTGATACATTTCCCATTTACTGCTTTTTATATTCTGGTCTAATCCAAACTGACCAAATGAGAGTCTGTTTCTGACTCTGGAAATAAATACTGAGATTGACAATGACCTACACTGTATACAGCTGTACGCTTCAGATTCATTACCGTTTTACGGCTTTTTATATTGTGTTGTAATCCATACTGAGCCTGAGAGCGTCTGTGTCTGCCTCCTGAAATATATATGGAGATTTAGAATGTTTAAACTATACTATATATACCTGCTATCTGATGATACTGTACCCTTTTTCTACTTTTTATATTCTTGTCTAATCCATACTGAGCCTGTGAGCGTCTCTGTGTGACTCATGAAATATATACGGAGATTTATGATTATCTGACATGGAGTGTGGGTGGCCAGCCAGGGCAGCAGGGTTAATCGGTACCGGGCCGGTGTCTCAGAGCGATGTGTCACGTTGGTGGTGATGACCCGTTCCGTGGCACTGGGCGTCCATGCAAAGGAGTGAATAACGTTTATAGGTGAATGATACGTGACGCCACCTGTGGTTTCTGATCAGATTGACCCGTTCTGCAGTGTCGCTTCTCTGGGACTGATGTTGTGGTCCAGCCAAGATGTAGAAGCCCTGCACAGGGAGGGCCGTAGTCGCAGGGCAGATGAAAGAGTTGGTAGATGGTGTGCAGTGCAGGATGTAGCAGAGCCGTGCGCCAGGCGCAGGAGAAAGATAACAGACACAGTCATGCAGTTCCTTTACCTGTACTTGGTAAGTGTCGTCCATGACCCAGAGTATAGATGGAGAAGGAGTTGGTCAGCTTGGAAGCAAATTTGGAATTCTCTCTTTGCAGATAGGTAGTGTGGCCTCCGTTCTAGCGCTTATCTGAGGTATTCGCAGTACTGAGCTCACTGAAGTTCCCCCTGTTGACTTTCTTTTGGAACTTTCTCATATCGCAGGCAGCCGTAGCCTTTTCCTTCTGGCTCACACACGTCGCTGCTGGGACCTCCGAGCCTTAGTTGGGAACAGAGCATTTACAGCTGCTACTTCCTCCAGTTTCTGCTGCAGTACCAGCATTGTCCCTACAAACTCGGAGACCGGAATCCGGACCATGCGCTCCAGCTTGGAGTGAACCTTAACTCTGCTCATCCTCCAGCTCCTGTTCTCACGTCCACACACTTTCCCTTCCCTTCACACACTGCTCTAACTTCCCTCCTCCCGACCACAGAGAGCAGCTCCTCAGCAGTCAGGTTCAGAGGTCTCCCTGCTGGCCTGGTGTGGGAACTGTGTTGTGTGTTGGTTTAACTGCTAGAGAGATCCTTCGTTGCTCCCAAGCATGACATCACACTCCCTAGGAGGAAGGTAATGTCACTGTGGCGACCGTACTCCTGGGGGCGCCACAAATGCACTGATGCCCAGCCACTGCTAGATGATTTTGCTGGTACATTGACCCAGACCACTACATTCCCCTTGCACTCCACACAGCCAGAATCTGACCCTGATGAAACTCAGGTTCCCCTTCCCGCATACTATATCACTTACATGGTGACAAAGAGGAAGGTGCAGATGAAAGTGCAGGTTCCTTGAGCATGTGGGGGGGCATACTCATGGGCGACGGCACTGGCACAGGGCCCCTCATAGTACGCAAAAGAGTCCCTGCCAGTGGGAGGAGAGTCACCCGCTGTCAGACACACCGCCATACTATGAGGGGCCCTGTGCCAGTGCCGTCGCCAATGAGTGGACCCCCTGCTTGCTCAGGATCACAGCACTTGCAAAGTTGAAATACTTACCTCTCCCTGCTCCATCGCCGTGACGTCTTCCGCGTTTCCTGACAGTGACATTCTGGTCAAAGAACGCGATGACATCACGTCTGTACACCCTCTGCCTAAACAGTCCAAGTGCAGAGAGATGGATGACGAGGAGTCCAGAGTGCAGGGATTCCCTAGCGAGGAGACGTAATTGTTTTAAAGGTTGGGAGCAGTTTTTGGGGAGCACTATACTCTGGAGAATGATATATGAGGCCCACCATACACTGGACTGGAGCATTCCAAAGGTGGAGATCAGACACTGGAGCAGCATTTACAGGGCCCATTATACACTGGAGCATTAGAAATGGGGCCCATTATATATGGAGCATTATTTGGGCCTATAAGACACTGGAGCATCATACATGGGGTCCATCATATACTGGAGCATTGTAAATGGGGCAGATTATATAAGGAGCATTATTTGGACCAATCATACACTACAGCATCATCCGTGAGGCCCATCATATGCTGGAGCTTTCCAAATGGGGGATATCAGACACTGGAGCAGCATTTATAGGGCCCATTATACACTGGAGCATTAGAAATGGGGCCCATTATATATGGAGCATTATTTGAGCTCATAAGACAGTGGAGCTTCATCCATGGGGACCAACATATACGTACTTTAGCATTATGTGGAGCTCATCATATGCTGTATCGAACATTATATGGGACCAATGATTCTGTATGGAGAAATATATGGGCCACATTACTCTGTATGGCGCACTATGCGGTGGCCATAATACTGTATGGAGTAATATACTGTCCGTTTTTGGAGCTATTGGAGAATTTAAAATGGATATCAGTCATGTGATGTAAGAAGTGAAGTATTTTTCATTGTACTATACAGCTATTTCTCTGCCGTATCAGAGGATCATGAATTGTGGCATGTGTTAAAGGAGCCCAGTGATACTCTTTGGCCCAGGGCCCACGAAAATCTGGAGCCAGCCCTACCCCCCCCCACAACTTTAGCCAAATAACCCCCAGTTTTCAATGTTTAACCATTATTATAAAGTAAATTAAGGTTGACAAGCTTAAGTAATAAGAATTGATGTTTTTGGCATTAAAATGGGCACTATAGGAGTGTTTCCTGTCCTCCCCTCACTGCCGACTTTTCTTCCCCATTGACTTAAATTGGGTTTCGTGTTTCAGTTGGTCTTCGACTTTTCACGATAATTGGCCGATTGCGTTTGACTCGACTTCTGTGAAAGCCGGGTGGTCCGAACCCGACACGACCCGAAAAAAGGGAAAGTCGCTCATCTCTATCGGAGATATGTGACCAGGGCCTGGTTGGCCGTATCTACCAACCCGTTCATCTCGGAATGATAGGCCGAGGAGAGATTCAGCTCAATACTGAGCAAACGACAGAGCTCTCTCCAGAACCGAGACGCAAACTGGGGACCCCGGTCACTGACAATCTTGTCTGGCATGCAGTGTAACCGGAAAACGTGTTTAATGATCAACACTGCAAGGCCCCGTGCGGATGGTAGCTGAGAGAGAGGCACCAAGTGCACCATTTTAGAAAAATGGTCGGTGACGACCCAAATAACTGTGCTGCCACTGGACTTGGGTAGACCCACCACAAAGTCCATGCCAAACATCTCCCAGGGCCTGTCCGCCACCGGTAAGGGGTAAAGTAACCCAGCGGGTCATTGCCGGGAAGACTTATTCTTGGCGCAGGAGATGCACGCCTGAATATAGTCTCTGACGTCACGAGCCATATGCGGCCACCAGTACGTCCTCACCAAAAGCTCAACTGTCCGCTTAGTACCAAAGTGTCCAGCCACCCTTGACGTTTGAGCCCAAGAGAGAACCTCCAGATGCAAACGGGCAGGGACAAAAGTCTTTCCCGGGGGTACAGACTCAAGAGCGACTGGAACTACTGTCCTCAGGCTCTCAGATGGTACAATTAACTAAGGTTCCTCCTCCTCCGCTGATACCACGGAGAGAGAGAGCGCATCGACCCGGACATTCTTCTCACCGGAAAGGAAATGTAGGGTGAAGTGGAACTGGGAGAAGAAGAGAGACCATCTGGCTTGGCGAGAATTTAACCGCTGAGCGGTTTGGAGATAGACCAAGTTTTTATGGTCGATGAACACCTGGAAAGAGAACCGAGCACCCTCCAGGAGATGACTCCACTCCGAGAAGGCCAATTTCATCGCTAGCAACTCCCTGTCCCCGATGGAATAGTTTCTCTCCGCTGGTGAAAAAGTTTTAGAGAAGAAGCAGGGGTGCTTCCGACCCTGAGCATCCTTCTGGAAGAGGACCGCTCCGGCACCGACAGAAGAGGCATCTACCTCCAAGATGAAAGGTTTATCTACATCAGGACGATGTAGAATGGGTGCGCTAGCAAAGTGGGACTTGATAGAGGAAAAGGCCTTGGAGACCTGTTCCGACCATAACTTGGGGTTAGCTCCCTTTTTGGTGAGGGCAACGAAGGGAGCTACCAAGGTGGAGAAGTGAGGAATGAACTGACGGTAGTAGTTTATGAACCCCAAAAAGCGCTGCACCGCCTTGAGGGAGTGGGGTTCCTGCCAGTCCATTACCACCTGCAGTTTGGCAGGATCCATGGCCAAACCCTGGGCAGGGATGATATAGCCAAGGAAGGGCACGGATTCCTGCTCAAACAGGCCCTTCTCCAACTTGACACATGTCACATGTGTTTTCATTCCATTTTTTTCCTTGCTTTTGCATGGTTTGAGAGACCCCACCCCTCTCATGTGACATGCACATAAAGAGCCTTCTTACACCACATGCCCATACTAGGAAGCACCTGTCTTAATCCTGTTCATTTAGACACTGTTCATATGTTCAGGTTTTAAATACATTAGATAGGGACTGCTCCATTAAGGGTTACCTTGACGAGGTGGAATGGCTTGGTATACACTTTTTTGCAAAAAAGTATCGACTAAATACCCTGTATTTGTTGTCATCTTTTTACCAGAACTTGCTGATTATTGTCATACTTTTTACTGCAGGGTATTTTTGCACATTTGTTATTCTGTGCTTTCTTTTTGTGTATCAGTCAGTGGGTGGTGTGAACACTGTCCGACCGACTTGTTCACATTTGTGCATGTCACATGTGTTTTTAATCCATTTTTTTTCCTTGCTTTTGCATGGTTTGAGAGACCCCACCCCTCTCTTGTGTGACATGCACATAAAGAGCCGTCTTACACTACGTGCCCATACTAGGAAGCGCCTGTCTTAATTCTGTTCATTTAGACACTGTTGATATGTTCAGGTTTTAAATACATTAGATAGGGACTGCTCCATTAAGGGTTACCTTGACGAGGTGGAGTGGCTTGGTATACACTTTTTTGCAAAAAAAAGTATCGACTAAATACCCTGTATTTGTTGTCATCTTTTTACCAGCACTTGCTGATTATTGTCATATTTTTTACTGCAGGGTATTTTTGCACATTTGTTATTCTGTGCTTTCTTTTTGTGTTTCCCTCTACGCCAAGTTGGAAAAGTGCCTGTTTGAGCAGGAATCCTTACCCTTCCTGGGCTATATCAGATTGAGCTTGCCAAGGTGTATCCAAAAGGCTCCTTGCCCTCGCCTCTCACCCACAACAAAAAAACCCGTTGACTAAAGTAAGAAGGTCCAGGTGTGATACGCCTCTAACCTACTTTATCAGCCATACAGTCAGCTACCTCCTTTGTTGATCCACAGTCAGCTACGCATCAATCACTCAACTTGAAGCAGGTGAATCTTTTACCAATCTTTCAATCACACTGAAGATCAAACAATCTTCCATAAATTTCCTTAAAATAGGCAGTTTCTTTTCTCCCTTTTGTACAGCACTGTTGCTTTAAACAAACCACAGATCTCTCAGCGCGTAACTCATGAAGGATAGAAATACAGAAAATTTTGAGCGCAGCTCCATAAATCCTCCCATTAGACACTCAGCAGAGATAAGAGCGAGAGGAGAGGAGAAGAGAAACCGTGCAGCCCTTTCATTCCCCCCCTCCCATCAGAATGTAGCATCCTTCACAAAATAACAGAATTCTGTAGTTCTTTAGACTTAATCAGAATCAATCTCCGCAAAACCCTCAATCTCTGGTGACCACTCGACTTCACTGTATGGGCAAATAACTGTATAACGTGAGTATTCACGCCTTGCCCTTGCCTGGCCAAATGATTCCAGAAAACTTTCCAATGTCATACCACATATAACACGAGCTATATCATTACTCAATTCATTCGATCTCAGATGTAGATTGAAATATCTGTAAAGTACCCGTCCTGGACCTTGCACTAGAACTGGAAAGGTAACAATATTAGGAGTCCATGAAAAAATTCTGTAAGGCTCTGCCCCTTGACTCAGTACCCCTAGAACTCCTGTGCAATATTCACAGAATGGTGCAAATTCATCAAATTCATTCATGTGTGCTCATTCAGGGATTTTTTTTTTTTCACTTTTCAGTGGTCATTTGATTTTACAAAGAGAAGATAGCAAAAATCCCTTATCTCAATCACTCATATCTCATCTCATTCAGAGGTTCTCATAGACATATATACAAGGATTCACACAGCCTGCCTATCTTGCACTTTGGATTTGACACCTTAACCTACAGCAGTGTCCACTGACACTCTGAGCACACCAAAGCCAACTTCTTAAACAACAAGAATCAAATGAAAACCAAAACAACCAAAAACCACAGCCCTATACAAAATACCGCCTCATGTGATTTACTGCCAATCCAAAATAAACACTGCACGGAGTCTATCCCAGACTCTGTGCTACACAGTACACAACCAGTTAGTATATTTGTATATTGCCAGAATAGATTGACAGATAATACAGATGGCAATTATCTTATTACTCTATTATTCAACTCTCATACGGACATACTCACTGCTCACCGGTGATGTAGGTTCTTTTGAACCGTGTTGTACAGCATTACCCAGAGATATGTAGACATCCTTAGAGAGGTTGCAAATGCTGGGATTTTGCATATTCAACCTTCCAGGAAGCTCCCACATACGGATTCCGAATAGGCTGGTTTCCACGGTCCCTGTCGGGCGCCAAAACTGTACATTGGTATGGGCAACTTTTTCTGTGTACAGTCGGTACCCCCAATGGGATCCAAGACAGCTATGCAGATTGTAAAAGACAGAGAAGCAAAGGAAGCAGTGAAAGATGTGGGACCAATATTGAAAAAGGCAAAAATGCCAGAGTGTGGATGTTTGGATGTACAGAAATGGCACAGTTTCAGAGAGGAGAATAGGGGGTGGATAAAAGACAAAAAGAAAGAGCAACAAGTGAATAAATGGTGTTGTGTGGCAGAGGAAATACAACAGTATGGATGTAAAGAGACTACAGTGGGAAGTAAGGTGTATTATGACTGTTTTGATACACAAAAATCTATGACTGCTAGTGCCCCACCTCTGCATAATCAGAGACCGGGACAAGACAGTTGGACTTGCAAACACTGTTGTCAGTCAAACTTAGGCTGGAGAAACACTTGTATGACCTGTACTGCAACCCGACCTAAGCAAATTGCACTAAATCCTGTCCGGAGAAGATCACATGTAGTGACAGAGGAAGCTGACTCACTAGAGAGAGCATTGACTTTTGGGGAGGAAGCTAGTAGTGGTCCTGAGGAAGAGGAAGCTGGGGAACAGCATGTCACCCCCACCGATCATCCAGTCACTCCAACGACCAGACCCATGACCAGAGAAACATCCACATCGAGACCGAGAAGGGTGACTAGGATAAGACAGATACAGGAATATTATCCTTGGAGCCCCTCTGATCAGCTGGCTAGGTTAAAGCAGTTGCCTAACCCTGAAAACCAACCATTCCCATTTTATAGACAAATAAAGGAAATACAGTGGGCATATAAGTGTACCTGGGCAGACCTAGAGAGCTTGGTGAGTTCAAAGGCAGGTGACGTACTAGGACACATAATTAAGACACATTCAGATGTGGCAAAGGATCAAGCTCGGTGCTTGGATGATAAATCTGCACGGTCTGGGGAGACATACTGTGAATCACTAAAACAATGGGCTATAGTGAAACAATCAGAGCAGTCTGTACTCCAGACTGACGTGATACTGCAAAAAGGAGAGAGTGTAGAGATGTACTTTGGACGGTTACAGCTGAAATGGGCAGATATGGGGTACAGTCCCATAAGCCCACTCAACGTTAAAATACTGGTAAATGCATTCATTGATGGTATGAGCAAAGGCTTAAGAGACGCAGTACAGACAGCCAGACCTGAATGGAGAAATGTAGATCCAACAGATCTCCTGAAGGTGGCTAAAGGAGTTGAACAAACAAGGACAATAAGACGACCTGTCATGTATGCTGGAACACAAGGAAAACAGTGGAGACATAGCAAGGGACCTAGGGACATAGAAACAGTGAGGTGCTGGAATTGTGGTGAGAATGGGCACTACGCCAACCATTGCAAAAACCCTATAAAGGAGAGTAAGCAGACCAATCTTCCACCTCCTCCACATACAGACTAGGAAACTTGCAACCCAGTGACAAATGTGTGCCCTGTTCTTGTCCCCTCCGGACCTGGTCCTGCCTTGATGACCACCATAACAATGCCGGGAGGGAAAGAGGCAGAATTTTTGATTGACACTGGGGCAGCCGGGACTGTGGTACACAAAGATTTGATAATGCCAGACATGATTACTAATGAGAATGTGAAATGTGTGGGGGTAGAGGGGAAAGTGACAGAAGCCCCTATGACTTAACAAATAAGACTAAAATTACAAGATAGCCAAGAGGTGCTTACAAAACTTATTGTTAGTGACAATACCCCTATGAATTTACTGGGAGCAGGTGTGCTGAGTGCGATCCCGGCCATCATACAGTACTCTCCTGAGGGTATTACAGTCACAAGTCCCCTCTCTGATAAATATTTGTGTAAGATTGCAGCAATGGTGTATATGACAGAAGTGGTGAAACTAACACCTGACACCAAAATGCCTGAGGATAAGGAAATGGGACAGGTGCCAGACACTGTTTGGGCAAGGGGAAAAACTGATGTGGGTCGGCTGCCCATTCCCCCTGTCATGATTAAATTGAAAAAAGGAACCACTCCTCCTTGTTTAAAGCAATACCACTTGAGCCTAGCCAAATCAATGGCCCTGAGCAGAGATATTGAAGAGTATGTTAAGGCAGGGGTTCTGGTGCAAAGATCTTCCCCCTGCAACACCCCTTTGTATCCCATTAAGAAAAAAGGACCGAAGGGTTCCCCTGACACTTACAGAATGGTTCATGACTTAAGGGGTATTAATGATGTTACAGAAAGTGTGACCTCAATTGTCCCTAACCCACACACAATACTGTCACAGATCCCAGCAACAGCAACATGTTTTACAGTCATTGATTTGGCAAATGCATTTTTCTCTGTACCCCTGCACCCTGACTGTCAGTATCTTTTTTCCTTTCCTTTCCTTTCCCTTTTCCTTGTACGAGGCATTCCATCCTCGTACAAGTTCAACCAAAACCTCTGTCTATGGCCAGACAGCTCCGACTTGAGTGTGCTCTACTAATTCCTGAGTATGTCACCCTCAAAAGATGTAACGTTCTGAATCCAGTCACCCTCCTGCCTGTGGATTCAGAAAAGGGGGAATTGGTGACCGTATTAGCAAGTGAAGAAGAATACTTTGACATGACGCATGAACATGACTGCATAGAACTGATGAGTCAGGAGACAGTTGGGTTTGCACACATTCATGAAAAACCTGTTCCTAATGCAGATTTTGAGTTTTTTGTAGATGGCTCCAGATACCACCAGGATGGACGATTCTACACTGGATGTGCAGTAGTATCCTCACATGAGGTAATCCGAGCGGAACCACTCTCTCCTCACATGTTGGCGCAGGAGGCAGAGTTGAAGGCACTCACTGAGGTGTGTAGAGCAGCTGCAGGTAAAGTCGCTAATATTTACACTGATTCGAACTATGCATGGGGAATAGCCCATGATTATGGCCCTACCTGGAGAATTAGAGCGTTCCTTACATCAGCCGGTAAGCCCATTAAAAATGCAGAGCTGGTGAAGCAATTGATGGAGGCATTGATGTTACCAGTCCAGGGTGGCATTGTCAAGGTAAAAGCACACACAAAAGGTGACTCCGTGGAGGTAGAGGGCAACAGAAGGGCGGACGAGGCTGCTAAAGTAGCAGCAAGGCGGCCTAGGGAGCAGTGGACGGTGGCGGGGAGTCAGCGCATTCCAGCCACACTGAGCCTAGATGTCCTGAAATCTCTCCAGCAACAGGCTGCCCAAACAGAGAAGGAACACTGGGGGAGACTGGGAGCTGAGCTGAACTCGAACAGAGTATGGGAGAATAAGAATAAATTGTGCCTACCGAAGTACCTGTTCCCAATCATGGCGCAAGCAGCACATGGCCCCACTCACACCTCAAAAAGTCACATGTGTGCCATGGTAGATGCCTTCTGGATCGCTCCTGGTTTCAGTTACGCAGCCGCACAACTTGTACAATCATGCCTCATCTGTGCACAGCACAACCCAGGTAAAACAGTAAAAGTCCCTAAGAAAGCGACACCTAGGCCACTCTACCCATTTCAGAGACTCACAAACAAAAAGCACAGAATGACAAATGTGCAAAAATACCTTGCAATAAGACATAACAGTAATCAGCAAGTGCTGATAAAAGGTAATAGCAAACACAGGGTATTTAGTCGATACGTTTTTTTGCAAAAAAATGTATGCCAAGCTGCTTCACCAACGTCTGTGCTTTTTGTTTGTGTTTCAGTCAGGGTGGTGTGAACATGGTCCAACAGACTTGTTCACATTGTGCATGTCACATGTGTGTTTTTAATCCATTTCAGAGACTGCAGATTGACTACATACAGCTACCAAAGGTAGGAGTGTATGCAAATGTCCTAGTATGTGTTGATCTCTTGTCTGGTTGGCCGGAAGCTTATCCGGTAAAATGTGCAACTGCTAAAACGACTGCAGACAAACTGATGAAAGAACTGATCTGCAGGTATGGTGTCCCAGAAACCATTGAAAGCAATAGGGGTACACACTTTACGGGAGAAATAATGAGGGAAGTCATGCAGGCCCTGGGTATACAGCAAGCATTTCATACATATAGGCCACAAAGTAGTGGGAAAGTGGAAAGACTAAATGGGACACTTAAACTGAAAATTCAAAAGGCCATGGCAGACACAGGAAAGAGCTGGGTAGAGTGCTTGCCTCTTACACTCTTTTCAGTCAGACACACTCCAAATAGAAAGACAGGCTTGTCTCCCTTTGAAGTCCTGTTTGGTAGTGCATCAAAGACTGGTCTGTACTTCCCACAGGTGCTACAAATGCAACACGGTTCTATGACAGCCTACGTCCAGGCCTTGCAGGAAAGACTTAATGTGGTGCATAAACATGTGTTCTCATCCATTCCAGATCCTAATGAAAGTGCAGATGTGCATCAGCTGAATCCAGGTGATTGGGTGGTTATACGCAGACACGTAAGAAGGAGCCTGGACCCATGATTTGATGGCCCCTTCCAAGTAAAACTGACCACATCTACCTCAGTAAAACTTGAGGGAAAGCCCACCTGGATCCACGCCAGTCACTGCAAGAAGGTCTTTTCAACAGCAGAATGACTGTTGTCCTCATCACCTTGCTGGCAGTGACAGCCGTTACTGCACTCTACAGAGACACAGGATAAGCTCTTAAATGCTGACTGGGACAACAAACTTATTCGGCATCATGCTCTTCTTATAAAGGACATGGAAGGACAGAAACCGAAAGACTGTTGGATCTGTACACAGAGCCCAGTATCTGCAAGGACTATGCCGTACTTAGCCTTACCTCTGGAGCCATGGAAGGTATTAACCCCACACTGCATACACAATGAGACTTGGACTCAATCTTGGTTTTGGGGAAAAGATGTGCCCCGCGATATATCTGCCTCATTGGCTATAATCGGATGGGCCGCTAATCCCTGGTTTCAGTTTAATATAACGCGGCCTAAGGTACAAATGTGGTGGCGGGAATATGATTCAGATGTCGGAAATATGGTCGCTAGGAGGAGGACTGAAATCCCTCACTCAGACCCCATTCCCAATGATGGACTGTGGTTCAGTCTTTAACAGACTGGAGCGAATACCTGTGGTGAGGACAATAATTGCTTCCGTATATACACTCATGATCAAGCACAGGTTAATGAGACGGTGTACCAAGATGGTGTTGAAGGCTGTAAGTCATCTACGGGTAAAATAACAAGGAAAGAAAGGGGTAAATGTACATCTGGTATTTTCATTTTCACAAGTGTTAAAAGAGAAAATCAACCACAAAATTTGTTGTACAATTTTTCCTGAATACGCTGATACCCCATATGTGGGGGTAAACCACTTTTTCAGCACACGGCAGAGCTCGCAAGGGATGGAGCGCCGTTTGACTTTTTCAACGCAGAATTGGCTGGAATTGAGATTGGATGCCATGTTGCGTTCGGAGAGCCCTTAATGTGCCTAAACAGTGGAAACCTCTAACAAGTGACCCCATTTTGGAAACTAGACCCCTTAAGGAACTTATCTAGATTTGTGGTGAGCACTTTGAACCTTCAAGTGCTTCACAGAAGTTTATAACGTAGAGCCGTGAAAATAAAAAATCCATTTTTTTCCACAAAAATGATCTTTTCGCCCCCAAATTTTTATTTCTACAAGGGTAACAGGAGAAATCATATCCCCACAGTTGTTGTGCGATTTGTCCTGAGTACGCTGATACCCCATATGTGGGGGGGAACCACTGTTTGGGTGCATGGAAGAGCTTGGAAGGGAAGGAGTGCCATTTTGGAATGCAGACTTTGATGGAATGGTCTGCGGGCATCATGTTCCGTTTGCAAAGCCCCTGATGGGCCTAAACAGTGGAAACCCCCAAACAAGTGACCCCATTTTGGAAACTAGACCCATTAAGGAACTTATCTAGATGTGTGGTGAGCACTTTGAACCTTCAAGTGCTTCACAGAAGTTTATAACGTAGAGCTATGAAAATAAAAAAATCCATTTTTTTTCCACAAAAATGATTTTTTTGCCCCCAAATTTATTTTTACAAGGGTAACAGGAGAAATCATACCCCCACAGTTGTTGTGCGAATTGTCCTGAGTACGCTGATACCCCATATGTGGGGGGGAACCACTGGTTGGGCGCATGGGAGAGCTTGGAAGGGAAGAGTGCTGTTTTGGAATGCAGACTTTGATGGAATGGTCTGCGGGCGTCATGTTGCATTTGCAGAGCCCCTGATGGGTCTAAACAGTGGAAACCCCCCCCCACAAGTGACCCCATTTTGGAAATTAGACCCCCCAAGGAGCTTATCTAGATGTGTGGTGAGCACTTTGAACCCGCAAGCGCTTCACAGAAGTTTATAAACGCAGAGCCATGAAAATAAAAAGTCTTTTTTATTAACATAAAAGTGATTTTTTAGACCCCAATTTTTAGACCCCCAAAGTTGGTAAATAGTGGAAACCCCTCAATTCTTGCTCCAATCTTAACCCCAACACACCCCTATCCCTAATCCCAACCCTAACCCTAATCCTTAATCCTAATTCTAACGCTAATCCTAGTTCGCTCTAACCCTAATTCTAACCCTAGCCCTAACCCTAGCCCTAATCCTAGCCTAACCCTAGCCCTAACCCTAGCCCAACCCTAACCCTAGCCCAACCATAGCCCTAGCCCTAGCCCTAACCCTAACCTTAGCCCTAGCCCTAGCCCTAACCCTAATGGAAAACTGAAAAAACAAATATTTTCTTTATTTTGTTATGTTGGCCTAACTAAGGGAGTGATAAACAGGGGGGGTTATGTACTATTTTTTTTTATTTTGATCACTATGATAGTTTTTTTTTGCGGTCACAGTTATAGGATTAATAACGGCGATTGCAAAAGCGGGGTCGGTAAAAACTGACCGATTCATGTTCTCTGGGGTCTCGGCTACCCCAGGCTGCCGAAACCCCGGAGAAAATCCGACACGGGGGGCGCTATTCACGTTCTCCACAGTGCCGTGAATTAGCGGCGCTGTGGTTTATGTACACTTAATTACCGCCATTAAAAGGCGTATCGGCGGTCGCTAAGGGGTTAATTGCCTTTAAGACTTCAATTGCCTTTTGCCTATTATTGCTAGAATTATTCTTATGTAGACTATTAGTCTCTGTTTTCAAGGAAACTATACTTGTTATCATATATATGTTCTCAATAGTCAGTAACAACATGTTCTGGGTACATTGCAAACAAGGTATGACCCTGAGGGGTGGAGGGCCACATGAGCTCCATAGAGTTACATGTGTTGTAAATGGTATAAAACATTGCCTTGTAATTCTTTACATCAGATAAAGTGATCTGCCCACGGCCCGTGTGTGTGAGCAGTCTCTTTTGTCTCCAAGCGCTTGTAAATTAAGGGCGAAACTCCTTATCTGGACTCACTGGTGATCTAGCTTACCTGACTTTGGGTCAGAACGAAAAGCAGCTATGACATGGGTGTGACTCTGGAAGAAAAAGCCAAGGAGTTTGTCCATTTTTCCAGCCCTACACCTTAGATTGCTGTCCGCTTTTCAAACAGTTTCGTATATCTGCTGTTTGACTATGGTGAAACTAGACAGAGACAGCGTGTGTCAGTCCCTATACAAATAGACGGAGATTGACAATTTTCCATACAGACACCGTATAGCGGTGTACAATCCTCACACACTACAGTGTACCGGCTGGTATCACGGACAAATAGAAGCTATCTGTGTGTTACTCTGGAAAAAAAAGCCGAGGAGTTTTTCCAGACCTACACCTTGGAGTGCTGTCCGCTTTTCAAACAGTTTCGTATATCTGCTGTTTGATTACGGTCAAAACAAGACAGAGACAGCGTGTGTCAGTCCATATAAAAATAGACACAGATTGACAATTTTCCATACAGACACCGTATAGAGCTGCCCGATTCTCAAACAGTAGTGTATATCTGCTGTTCGCATTACAGTCACATCTATACAGAGTCAGCGTGTGTGTGACACTCCATAAATACATATACGGAGATTGTTAGTTACACAAAAAACGTATACAGCTGTACACTTCTGATACAGTTCCGTATATCTGCTAGTTGGATTACGGTCCAATACATTCTGTGAGAGCATCTGTGACTAACAAAATATATAGGTAGATTTAATTTTTTTTATACACCTTACACAGCTGGACGCACCTCATACAGTAGGCTTTTGATTCTCCTCCTCTATCAGTGAAAGCTCGTCCACAGAGCGCAGTCACACAAGCATTCCATCCGCAGCTGGCAGTGTTGCACACGAGGTGTCCCACTATCGAACAGCTAGTGGTAAGCGTCAGCAGGCTGTGTTAAAGATGTCTTTTGGCGACAACAGACACACCACGGAGGTACTGGCAGACTACTTGCAGCGACAAACTGAGTCATGGCTGGGCAGTCTACATCTTGAGGCAGGCAAGGTAGTCAGTGATAACGGACGTAATTTTGTGGCAGCCATAGCCCGTGCCAAACTCACACACATACCTTGCCTGGCTCACACTTTGAACCTGGTGGTGCAGTGCTTCCTTAATAATTATCCAGAGTTAACATCCCTGCTCCATAAGGTGCGAAGACTGTGCTCGCACATCAGTCGCTCAAATGTCCACTCCACTCGTATGCAGAAGCTGCAGTGATTGCTCCACCTCTCCAAGCATCGCCTCATCATAGACGTTGCAACAAGGTAGAACTCCACCCTGCACATGGTTGAAAGGCTGTGCTAACAGAGGCAGGCTGTAATGCATTTGTGGGAGGATACACGAGCAGGTAGTTTGAGGGAAGACATGGAATTGTCGGGTGTGCAGTGGTCAAAGCTGAAAGACCTCTGTAAAGTCCTTCAGTGTTTTGAGGAATGCACACGGCTGGTAAGCGCAGATGACACCATCATAAGCATGAGCATCCCACTTATGCGTCTGCTCATGCAAAGTTTGACGCATATTAAGGATCAGGCGTCTGCAGAGGAGGAGGAGGGAAGCATTGATGACAGTCAGCCATTGTCTGGTCAGGTAACTGTCCTGGATGAGGTGGAGGAAGAAGAGGAAGAGGAGGAGGATGAGGGGGATGATTATTTTGGGCAGGAGGATGCTTCTCAGGGGGCAAGAGAAAATGTTGGCGTTCCAAGGTCAGGTACAGTGTTTGTGCGTGACTGGAGGGATGTGGATTTGCCAGAAAGTGCTCCTCCACCCACCACTGGCAGTGCATCATTGACACCTGGATCATTGGCCCACATGTGTGATTATGCCTTGCGGATCCTAAAAAGGGACCCCCACATTTCCAAAATTATGAGAGATGATGACTACTGGCTGGCCAGCATCCTCGATCCACACAACAAAGGCAAATTACACAACATCGTGCCACAGGAGAACCTAGAGATAATATTGGCTAACAAACAAGCCACTCTGGTAAGCAGGTTGTTTGAGGCTTTCCCAGCACACAGCAGTGGTGCTGTTTCTCCCACGAGCCGTAGTGGGCACAATGGAAGAGGTGTTCATGGTGCACACAGCCAAAGTGACTTTGGAGACAGGGGTTTAATGACCATGTTGTGGAATGATTTCTCAAGTACCTCTCACACGACTGCTAATACTGCATCGATTGAAAGTGACAGGAGACAGCAGTTGTCAACTATGGTTACAAACTACTTCTCCTCCCATATCGATGTTCTCCATCACAAGTCATTCCCCTCTGACTATTGGGCCTCTAAACTGGACGCCTGGGCTGAATTGGCACAATATGCCTTACGGGAGCTCGCTTGCCCTGCTGCTAGTGTGTTATCTGAAAGAGTGTTCAGTGCTGCTGGATCAATCATGACAGAAAAAAGGACCCATCTGTCTACCCAAAATGTTGATGATCTAACCTTCATTAAAATGAACCATGCATGGGTTGCAAAGGATTTTGTCCCACCTTCCCCTGATGACACATAGGTTCCCAGAAAACTGCCTCGCTTTTGATCTCCTCTTCCTTGGACTTGCCCAATTACGTCCTTTGCAGCAGCAGAATGTCCAGCCAACACATCAACATATGCCATTTTTTAAACCTCCCTAAGTGGGCAGCCCACCCCCCCAATGGCTGGGGTCAACACCTGACACACCAGGGCAAGTGCCGTTGCTCTGAAGAGGTGGATGGGCCCACAGATGGCCGACGGCACTGGCACAGGGCCCCTCACAGCACAATACAGTGTCTCTGACGGTGGGGGGGCCCACTCACTGTCAGACACACCAGCGTACTATGAGGGGCCCTGTGCCAGTACCATCGACCATGACTGTGCCCCCCCGCTTGGTCATGGCCACAGCACTTGCAAGTTGCAATACTTACTTCTCCCTGCTCCACCGCTGTGTAATCTGGGCAGTTAAATTCTTCACAGGGACGGCCACTAGAACTTTTGTGTATTGATTGATGATGGTTAAGATGTAGCTATGCCCTGTCCTGCTGGCCTCTACCTTCAGATGATCAATGGCTACCATTTGTAATGGACGTCAACTTACAAGCGGATGCAGTGGTGCTTTATGATCACCTTTCACAGTTGTGATCGTCACAGACGTGTGACATTCCTGCCACCATTTTTCAATGTCTCCTCTCATGCCAATCCAATAGAATTGCCTACAGCCTGTGGCTTCTGTCTTTGGCACTCCAAAATGACCAGACACATCATGATAGGCAGTGAGGACCATGTGTACATCTCTCCCTGTGATCACAGATTGTTGGAGACGAGTAACGGTGATGTGATCCACGCTACTGTGATAAAGCAATCCTTTCATCACAAAGAACCATTTTCGCTGTCTCCACAGACACAGTAATTAAGGGTCTGCATCGCCTCTGCAACATCTACCTGGAGGTTTTCCCGCGATGAGTAATTCCCAAATTTCTGATAACACTCGAATTTCAATCTGTAATTGTTTCCATGTAGTTTCCAGTAGCGAAGAGTCTGGACTGGCTTACTGAGATTGAAATATATGCGAAGATTTAAAAGTGCCACAACACTGTATACTGTTGTACACTTCGACTACCTTTTCCTTTTTCTACTTGTTAAATTCTGGTGTAATACATACTGAGCCTGTGAGTGTCTGTGTCTGACTCCGGAAGTATAGACGAAAATTTACAATTAACCCTAGACTGGATACACCAGGTATGTGCTGTGTGGCGTCTGCCTGCGGTCTGGGCTGCAGCCAGACAACACCCCGAGAAACACTGATACCCTTTACCCCTATACAGGGATCTGGATTTATAGCAGAGCCCAGGAGGTGCTGTCTGAATAGGAGCAATGACCAGAGCAGGACGGTCGCCAGACAGGTGTTCCAACACATGACACAAAGGCAATGATATCCAAGACTAAACCAGTCAGGCAGAAAAGGTATAAAAACGGTAGACAGCAGCAAAGACAGATACCAGGTCGAAGCCAGAGTCATAAACCAGGGGAGTCGCAGAGGTACAGAATCGTTAGGCAGAAGCAGAGTCAGAATCCAGGCCAAAGTCAGTGTCATAAACCAGGAGAGTCGCAGAGGTACAGAATCGTTAGGCAGAAGAAGGGTCAGAAGTCCAGGCAAAAGTCAGAGTCAGTCAACAGCAATACACACAGTAACACGCAGGGGAACCAAGAATATATCCGGCGGCCTGCAAGAGCAGTCCCAAGGTATTTGAGGGATCAGGTCATCCCTCACAGGCCCGTGGACTGATGATGTCATCCGGACCGCCCCCAGGACCAGGCTGGATGGTGATGCACCAGCCCCTTCATGACTGACCGAGGAGCGAAGCCTGCGTCCAGCGGACGCCTGCACAGGAGGCTCATGACTATCGCCGCCACCACTCGGGGTTGAAGCACAGCGCCTCCCAGAGACCAAGGCCGGGACTGCAGGCCACGGGTCAGACGGTGATAGGACAGTCCGGCGCCTCCTAGTGGTCGAGGCCGGAACAGGCCCTGAGTCTGACGGCGATGTGATAGTCCGGCGCCTCCTACTGGCCGAGGCCGGGACAGCAGGCCCTGAGTCTGGCGGTGACGTGACAGTACCCCCCCCTCTAAGAGGGGCCTCTGGACCCTCAAAACCCAGTTTGTCAGGGTGGAGGAGGTGAAACCTTCTAATCAACCGCTTAGCACGAATGTCACTAGCGGGGACCCAGGACCTCTCCTCTGGGCCATAGCCCTTCCAATGCACCAAATATTGTACCGAGTTTCTCACTAGACGGGAATCAAATATGCCTTGGACCTCGTACTCCAAGGCGCCCTTGACCAAAATTGGAGGAGGAGGGGACTGGACGGGACGAATTGGGGAACGGTATACCTTGAGGAGGGACTTATGAAAAACGTTAGGAATTTTAAACGACTGCGGGAGCTTTAACCGAAACGCTACCGGGTTAATTACCTCTAATATTTCATATGGGCCGATGAACCTGGGACCCAGTTTGGCCGACGGTACCTTAAGTTTGATGTTTCTTGTAGAGAGCCAAACCTTGTCACCAACTCCCAGGTGCGGCCCCTGGGATCGTCATCTATTAGCCGCCGAAGTCTGTCTAATTTGAGCCCCTTTTAGATTAGAGTTTACTTCGGACCAAATAGTCTTCAGACGATGTATATTTTGCTCAACCCCTGGGATTTCCGACATCTTGGCCGAAAATGATCCAAAGCGCCGATGTAGTCCAAGGTTACAGAAGAAGGGGGTAGTTTTGATGTAGTCTTGGTATCTATTATTGAGAGCGAACTCTGCCAATGGCAAATGTTCCACCCAATCTGACTGATGTGCTGAGACATAGCAGCGGAGGTATTGCTCCAGCGTTTGGTTGGCACGCTCAGTTTGGCCATTCGTCTCGGGATGGTATGCCGAGGAGAAGGACAACTCAACACCAATACGTCTACAGAACGCCCTCCAGAACTTCAAGACGAACTGGGTACCCCTGTCGGATACGATATTTGCCGGAACGCCGTGCAAACGTACAACGTGAAGAACAAACAACTTGCTTAAGGTTTCAGAGTTGGGTAAGCCGGACAGGGGAACAAAGTGAGACTGTTTACTGAACCTGTCCACCACCACCCAAATTCAAGTTTTCCCCTCAGAGGGTGGCAGGTCTGTAATGAAGTCCATGGAGATGTGGGTCCATGGACTGTCAGGGGTGGGCAAGGACTGAAGCCAGCCGGTAGGACGGTTATGGGGGGACTTGGCGCGGGCACAGACTTCACACGCTGAGACGTACTCCTTACAGTCCTTGGCCACCATTGGCCACCAAAAGTTCCTGGTTACCAGCCTAGTGGTATTATTGAGACCCGGGTGGCCTGCCAGGACGGAGTCGTGAGATTCTTTTAACACTCGTAAGCGAAAGGTAGCTGGAACAAATAATTTTTTGGGGGGCGTAGTGTCAGGAGCTCGTTCTGATGACCTACGGATCTCCTCCAGAAGGTCCAGAGATACTGCCGACACGACAATGCCATTAGCCAATATGGGACCTGGTTCATAGTCCTCGGTATGTGTGGGACAAAAGCTGCGGGAGAGGGCATCTGCCCTCACATTTTTGGTTCCGGGGCGAAAGGTGATTAAGAAATCAAACCTGGAGAAAAACAAGGCCCACCTGGCCTGCCTAGGGTTTAGTCTTTTAGCCGACTCTAGGTAGGTTAGGTTTTTGTGATCGGTAATAACAGTAACTTTGTGTTTGGCGCCTTCGAGGAAGTGGCGCCATTCCTCGAAGGCCCACTTGATTGCCAATAGTTCTCGGTTGCCGATGTCATAGTTTCTCTCCGTGGCAGAGAATTTGCGGGAGAAAAAGGCACATGGACGAAGCTGAGTGAGGGATGCAGTGCCTTGTGAGAGCACTGCTCCCACTCCGACTTCGGAGGCATCTACTTCCACAATAAACGGGTGGTCCAAGTTTGGTTGAATCAACACCGGGTTGGCCACGAAGCACTCCTTTAGTGTAGAAAAAGCCAGGGTTGCCTCAGGATTCCAATTAGTCACGTCCGCCCCTTTCCGGGTAAGGTCCGTGAGTGGCTTGGCAATCTCTGAGAATCCCCTGATGAATTTGCGATAATAATTCGCAAATCCCAAAAATCGCTGCAGTGCTTTCAGCGATTTGGGTTGTACCCAATCCTTAATGGGTTGAATCTTGGCAGGATCCATGCGGAACCCCTTGCCTGAGACCATGTATCCTAAGAACTGCACCTCTTCAGCAAAAAAAACACATTTTTCAAATTTCGCGAACAAAGAGTTTTCGCGCAGTCTTTGCAGTACAGAACGGACGTGTTGAGCATGTGTCACAGGGTCAGCAGAATAAATCAAAATGTCGTCAAGATATACGACGACATACACCCCACAAATATCTCTGAAAATATCATTGACGAAGTGCTGAAATACTACAGGAGCGTTACTGAGTCCGAAGGGCATTACCAGGTACTCAAAATGGCCAAGGGGTGTATTAAAGGCCGTTTTCCATTCGTCCCCATCTCTTATGCGGACCAGGTTATATGCCCCCCGGAGGTCAAGCTTAGTAAACCAGCGAGCTCCCAGTAACTGATTAAACAGATCAGGAATGAGTGGCAGTGGGTATTGATTTTTTACGGTTATGGCGTTCAGCTCACGGTAGTCAATGCATGGTCTAAGTCCACCATCTTTTTTCTCTACAAAGAAAAACCCAGCTCCTACAGGTGAGGTGGAAGGTCTAATGAAGCCCTTTCGAAGGCTGTCTGCTATGTATTCCTTCATGGCTACACGCTCAGGACCAGAGAGGTTGAATATTCTCCCCTTAGGGAGACGGGCACAAGGGACCAATTCAATAGGACAATCGTATTCTCTGTGAGGAGGTAGTTTCTCCGACTCCACTATAGAGAAAACATCTTCATAATCCCTAAACGCATAGGGAATAGAAGGTGTTTTAATTTTAATCTGGTTTACTGAAAAAGACATACAGTTTCTCTGACACCATGGACTCCAGCGCACAACGTCACCTATGCGCCAGTCAATAACCGGATTATGTTGGTGCAACCATGGCATGCCTAACACAACTGGATCTGATAAATTGTATATAACAAGAAATGACATTTGTTCGTTATGTAATGTCCCCACTGACATAGAAATTTCGGCAGTAACGAATTCCACGCCTCCTTGGAATATAGATGTACCATTAATCGCAGTAGTCTGAATAGGCGCTTTAAGCCTTGACAGAGGTACACCAAGGCTCTTAGCAAATAAAAAAATCCATAAGGTTGCCAGCAGCCCCACAATCTACAAAAGCCTTCACACACAGACGTTTCTAAGCAAAAGAAAGGGAAACTGGTAACAACAGTTTGGCCGCATTTGCGGGCAATACCTGACCCCCAAAGCTGTCCAGGGGGTGATGATCCCGGAGTGTGGATTTCCAACAGCCAGCATTTTCCTTGAAGCTTCCAGGCTGCAGCATGCTTGAGCCTGAGAGTAACCTTCCAGGCTGTGCAATGTAACAGGTGTTTGGGCCAAGAATCAGCTCAGTCAGGAGGAAGGAAAAAAAAAAGGTGAGGAAAACTGCTTTTATATGTGTTAAGTGTAGACACAAAAAGCAGTTTTATTTTTTGGGCCGGATATAATGTGGCGTCTGCCTGCGGTCTGGGCTGCAGCCAGACAACACCCCGAGAAACACTGATACCCTTTACCCCTATACAGGGATCTGGATTTATAACAGAGCCCAGGAGGTGCTGTCTGAATAGGAGCAATAACCAGAGCAGGACGGTCGCCAGACAGGTGTTCCAACACAGGACACAAAGGCAATGATATCCGAGACTAAACCAGTCAGGCAGAAAAGGTATAAAAACGGTAGACAGCAGCAAAGACAGATACCAGGTTGAAGCCAGAGTCATAAACCAGGGGAGTCGCAGAGGTACAGAATCGTTAGGCAGAAGCAGAGTCAGAATCCAGGCTGAAGTCAGTGTCATAAACCAAGAGAGTCGCAGAGGTACAGAATCGTTAGGCAGAAGCAGAGTCAGAATCCAGGCCGAAGTCAGTGTCATAAACCAGGAGAGTCGCAGAGGTACAGAATCGTTAGGCAGAAGAAGGGTCAGAAGTCCAGGCAAAAGTCAGAGTCAGTCAACAGCAATACACACAGTAACACGCAGGGGAACCAAGAATATATCCGGCGGCCTGCAAGAGCAGTCCCAAGGTATTTGAGGGATCAGGTCATCCCTCACAGGCCCGTGGGCTGATGATGTCATCCGGACCGCCCCCAGGACCAGGCTGGATGGTGATGCACCAGCCCCTTCATGACTGACCGAGGAGCGAAGCCTGCGTCCAGCGGACGCCTGCGCAGGAGGCTCATGACTATCGCCGCCACCACTCGGGGTTGAAGCACAGCGCCTCCCAGAGACCAAGGCCGGGACTGCAGGCCACGGGTCAGACGGTGATAGGACAGTCCGGCGCCTCCTAGTGGTCGAGGCCGGGACAGCAGGCCCTGAGTCTGACGGCGATGTGATTGTCCGGCGCCTCCTACTGGCCGAGGCCGGGACAGCAGGCCCTGAGTCTGACGGCGATGTGATAGTCCGGCGCCTCCTACTGGCCGAGGCCGGGACAGCAGGCCCTGAGTCTGGCGGTGACGTGACATGCTGATACAGTACCTTTGTTCCAAATTTTGTATTACGGTATCATCCATAGTGAGTGAGCGTGTGTGAGCGTGTTTGTTTTACGCCTTCTATATATGGTGAATCGGAAATACCATATTTTTACCCTATACTCGATACAACTTGTATCTTGTTATACAGTACCTTTGTTCCACATTTAGTATTACGGTCAAATCCATACTGAGTAAGCATCTGAGACTGACTACGGGACTATGTTTACGGAGATTTCAATTGTACCCTATAATATATATACTTTATATACTTGCTATCTTGTTATCCAGTACCCTTTTTACAACATTTTTTATTATGGTCAAACCCAGACTGAGTGAGCGTCTGAGGCTGACTCCGGAAATATACAGTATACCGAGATTTCAAATTTGCCCAACACTGGATACAGGTGTACGCTTGTGTTACATTACCCATTTACAGCTTTTCATATTCTTGTGTACTCCATACTGGGCCTGAGAGCGTTTGTGTCTGCCTCCTGAAATGTATACGGAGATTCAGAATGTTTACACTATACTATATATACCTTGTATCTGGTGATACTGTACCCTTTTTCACCATTTTATTTTATTGGGTAATGTTATGAATGAGTCACCGTAGGATGCAAAAACAGAAATGCTAGCTAAGTCCAGAAAACCAGAGAAGTTGGTAGCTATCGGATTGCAGACCCCTGAACCTATCAACACAACTAGCAGTAGCCGTGGGGGGTTCCTACGATGCCCTAGACCCCTCGATCACAGCCGGAGGACTATATAGCCTAAAGACAGAAAGGGAAATCTAAACTGCCCCAGAGCAGACCCCAAAGCAAAAGGCAGCCCCCAACATATAATGACGGTGAAGCAAGAAGAAAGAACACAAACACAGACAGAAAGATAGACTGAGCAAAGACGGGGCCCAAGCTAACTAGATAGGAAAGGACAGGAAGGCTGCTGTCTGCAATCCGTGAAAAACCCTATGAAAATAAGAGCCAACAAACTGACAGTGAAAAAGGCCCTGAAGACGCTAGGCTTCAAAAAGGCTATGTCAGTACTCAGGAATATTCTGAAGACAGAGCAACCGGCAAAAGGAGATTCAGCTCACCCCAGCAGGGAATGGCAGAATCCAGAAAAGCAAGGCAAACAAAAACAAAACACAAATGCTAACAGGCAAAGCAGAAAACTTAGCTTTAGTGGAGCAGGAATCAGACTGGTCTCCTAGATGTCCACAGAGAAATCACCTGCAGGGCAGAAGGGCGTCGGCAGCCTTATATCCAGTCTGTGACTCCACTCAGCCAGTCATCATCATTAGGCTCAGGTGCCTGATAATCAGGCTCATTACCTTCCTTTACCAGAATAGGGAGTTCACCAGACCTCAGTGACGAAGGGGAAAATGAACTCACAACAGTACCTCCCCCTTGAGGAGGGGTCACCGAACCCTCAACCACGCCACCAGGGTGATCAGGGTGAGCCCGATGAAAGGCACGCACAAATCTTTTGGCATGAATATCAGAGGCAGAGACCCAAGAATTATCCTCCTGACCATAACCCTTCCACATAACCAAATACTGGAGTCTCCGTCTAGCCAGACGGGAATCCAGTATTTTCTCTACCTCATATTCCATGTTACCTTCAACCAATACAGGGTCCGGAGGTGCCACCCCAGGGACAACTGGTTCAACAAACCTCTTCAACAAGGACTTATGGAACACATTATGGATCTTAAATGTGACAGGAATAGCCAAACGAAAAAAGACCGGATTAATAATCTCCAAAATCTTGTAAGGTCCAATAAATCTAGGCTTAAACTTAGGAGAAGCCACCTTCATAGCAATATTTTTTGATGATAACCACACCATATCACCAATCTTAAACTGGGGACCAATGGTCCTATGTCGATTGGAAAACCGCTGGGCCATTTCCTGGGAGAGAGATAACTTATCCACCACTTGGTCCCAGATCTGGTGCATTCTCTCCACCACAGTGTCAACACCTGGGCAGGCAGAAGGCTCCCCCTGCCCTGAAGAAAATCGAGGATGAAACCCAAAGTTACAAAAAAAAGGTGACATCAAAGTGGCAGAACTAGCTCTATTATTTAAAGCAAATTCGGCCAAGGGCAAAAATGAAACCCAATCATCCTGATCAGCAGAAATAAAACATCTCAAATACGACTCCAAGGTCTGGTTTGTTCTCTCTGTCTGCCCATTGGTCTGAGGGTGAAAAGCAGAGGAGAAGGACAATTGAATTCCCAGCTTGGAACAGAAAGTCCTCCAAAATCTAGACACAAACTGAACTCCTCTGTCAGATACAATGTTCTCAGGAATCCCGTGCAAGTGAACCGCCTGTTGCAAAAACAGGGGCACCAACTCAGAGGAAGACGGCAACTTAGGGAGTGGTACAAGATGAACCATCTTAGAGAACCTATCACAAGTCACCCAAATAACAGTCATTCTTTGAGAGACCGGCATATCAGAGATGAAATCCATTGAAATATGGGTCCATGGCCTCCTGGGGACCGGCAAAGGCATCAACAACCCACTAGAGTGAGAACAAGATTTAGATCGGGAGCAAGTCCCACAGGACTGCACAAAATTCCTGACATCATGAGACAAGGTGGGCCACCAAAAAGACCGACTCACCAGATCCCTAGTACCAAAAATACCTGGATGACCAGCCAATGCAGAGCAATGAACTTCAGACATCACTCTCTTCTTCCACTGGTCAGGAACATACAACTTTCCACTGGGACAACGCTCAGGTTTGTCCTCCTGGAACTCTTGCAGAGCAAGTCTCAAATCCGGCGAGATGGCAGAAAGAACTACCCCTTCGCCTAAGATGGTAGCAGGCTTGGTCACCACAGGAGAATCAGCAAAGAAGCTCCTAGAGAGGGCGTCTGCCTTGACATTCTTAGTTCCAGGAAGAAAAGAGACCACAAAATCAAAACGTGTAAAAAACAAGGCCCACCTAGCCTGTCTAGGGTTCAAGCGTTTAGCCGACTCTAGGTAAATCAAATTCTTGTGGTCAGTGAGGACCACAACTTGATGTTTAGCTCCCTCCAACCAATGTCTCCACTCCTCAAATGCCCATTTCATGACCAACAGTTCCCGATTCCCCACATCATAGTTACGTTCAGATGGAGAGAACTTTCGGGAAAAGAAAGCACAGGGATTCATTTTAGATGTTACAGGATCCTTTTGGGACAAAACAGCTCCTGCACCAATCTCAGAAGCATCCACCTCTACCTGGAACGGGAGTGAGACATCAGGTTGCCGCAAAACCAGGGCGGAGGTAAATCTTCACTTCAGCTCCTGAAAGGAAGAAACAGCCTCTGGAGACCAATTCAACACACCAGCACCCTTCTTAGTCAGATCAGTCAATGGCTTGGCAATACTAGAAAATTTTGCTATAAATTTCCGATAAAAATTGGCAAAACCCAAAAACTTCTGGAGGGCCTTCAAAGAAATGGGCTGAACCCAATCATAAATGGCCTGTACCTTGGCAGGGTCCATTTCAATAGTTGACGGAGACAAAATAAATCCCAAAAATGAAATCCTCTGTACTCCAAAAAGGCATTTCGATCCTTTGACATACAGGGAATTCTCCCTCAAGATCCGGAACACAGTCCGAATATGTTCCACATGAGAATCCCAATCTTTGGAGAAGATCAAAATATCATCCAGATAGATAATCAAAAATTTATCGACAAAGTCTTGGAAAATATCGTTCATGAAGCACTGGAAGACAGAAGGGGCTTTAGTGAGCCCAAAAGGCATCACCAGGTACTCAAAATGTCCCTCTGGAGTATTAAACGCCGTCTTCCATTCATCCCCCTGCTTAATGCGGATAAGATTATACGCCCCCCTGAGGTCAAGCTTGGTAAACCAGCAAGCACCTCTAACTCTGGAGAATAGATCCGAAATCAGGGGTAACGGATACTGATATTTAATAGTAATTTTGTTGAGGGCACGATAATCAATACAAGGCCTTAAAGAACCATCCTTTTTGGCCACAAAAAAAAACCCGGCACCTAAGGGTGAAGAGGATGGTCTAATATGACCCTTCTCCAACGCCTCCTTAATATAGGATCGCATAGCCTCGTGCTCGGGTACAGATAAATTGAAGAGCCGACCCTTGGGAAATTTACATCCTGGGCTCAGTTCAATTGCACAGTCATAACTCCTATGAGGAGGCAAAGATGCAGACTCATTCTCACTAAATACATCATAAAAGTCCACCAAATAGTCAGGAACATCATGCGACTGAGGAGAGGTGGAAAAAAACGGAGCCTCACTAAAGGCACACCGACAACCCCAACTCAGCACAGACACAGATTTCCAATCCAAAACTGGATTATGAATTTGCAACCAGGGAAACCCCAGAACAACGGCATCATGCAGACCATGCAGCACCAAAAATCTGCAATTTTCTTGATGGTCTGGGGCGACCTGCATGACCATCTGGGTCCAAAACTGAGGTTTATTTTTCGCCAAAGGAGTAGCATCAATCCCCCTCAAAGGGATAGGCGTCTGCAGAGGTGTCATCGGAAATCCACAACGTTTGGCAAAATCCAAGTCCATTAGGTTTAGCACTGCTCCTGAATCCACAAAAGCCTTGGCGGAAAATGTGGACAGGGAGCAGATCAGAGTAATTGCCAGAAGAAACTTAGGTTGAACACCACCAACAGAAAATGTGTGTGCAAAGCGTTTCTCTCGTTTAGGACAAACAGAAATAATATGCGATGCATCTCCACAGAAAAAACACAGCTTATTATGCCTTCTGAACTCCTGACGTTGCGCCCTAGACAAAACTCTATCACATTGCATAGGTTCAGACGTCTGTTCAACCGGTGGCAGCACCTCTCGTGCAATCCTGCGTTCACGTAAACGCCGATCAACCTGAATGGCTAATGACATAGAATCGTCCAGACCAGAGGGAACAGGAAATCCCACCATAGTATCTTTTACGGCTTCTGACAAACACTTCCGAAAGAGAGCAGCCAAGGCATTATCATTCTAGGTAGTAAGGACCGCCCACTTTCGGAACTTTTGACAGTACAACTCTGCAGAATCTCGACCCTGGTTCAATGCCAACAGAGTCTTTTCAGCCTGATCAATAGCATTAGGTTTGTCATACAACAACCCCAAGGCTTGAAAGAATGCTTTCACATTAGTCAGAATAGGATCATCTGGTTTCAAAGAAAATGCCCAATCCTGGGGATCACCACGCAGCAAAGAGATGACAATTTTAACCTGCTGCGCGGAGCTCCCTGACGAGTTAGGCTTCAAGGCAAAAAATAATTTACAATTATTTTTGAAACTCAAAAATTTAGATCGATCCCCAAAAAATACATCAGGTGTAGGGATCTTTGGTTCAACAGCATGCGAACGAGCAAGGTAGGCGGAAATTCCCCGCACTTCCGCAGCAAGCTGCTCCACATGATCAGACAATTGCTGTATCTCCATTGAGAGAAAAAAAAAATTCCCCCTACGGCCTCAGAGATATAGAGGAAAGAATATACACACTTTTTTTTTTTTTTTTTTAAACACAATTCTTTCCTGCTATTGAGTACCCTAGGATCTGCGGTATGGCGGGTGATTCTGTTATGAATGAGACACCGTAGGAGGCAAAAACAGAAATGCTAGCTAAGTCCAGAAAACCAGAGAAGTTGGCAGCTATCGGATTGCAGACCCCTGAACCTATCAACACAACTAGCAGTAGCCGTGGGGGGTTCCTACGATGCCCTAGACCCCTCGATCACAGCCGGAGGACTATATAGCCTAAAGACAGAAAGGGAAATCTAAACTGCCCCAGAGCAGACCCCAAAGCAAAAGGCAGCCCCCAACATATAATGACAGTGAAGCAAGAAGAAAGAACAAAACACAGACAGAAAGATAGACTGAGCAAAGACGGGGCCCAAGCTAACTAGATAGGAAAGGACAGGAAGGCTGCTGTCTGCAATCCGTGAAAAACCCTATGAAAATAAGAGCCAACAAACTGACAGTGAAAAAGGCCCTGAAGACGCTAGGCTTCAAAAAGGCTATGTCAGTACTCAGGAATATTCTGAAGACAGAGCAACCGGCAAAAGGAGATTCAGCTCACCCCAGCAGGGAATGGCAGAATCCAGAAAAGCAAGGCAAACAAAAACAAAACACAAATGCTAACAGGCAAAGCAGAAAACTTAGCTTTAGAGGAGCAGGAATCAGACTGGTCTCCTAGAAGTCCACAGAGAAATCACCCGCAGGGCAGAAGGGCGTCGGCAGCCTTATATCCAGTCCGTGACTCCACTCAGCCAGTCATCATCATTAGGCTCAGGTGCCTGATAATCAGGCTCATTACCTTCCTTTACCAGAATAGGGAGTTCACCAGACCTCAGTGACGAAGGGGAAAATGAACTCACAACAGGGTAATCCATACTGAGCCTGTGAGCGTCTGTGTATGACTCATGAAATATATACAGAGATTTACTGTTATCCCTAGACTGTATAGAGCTGTACGCTTCTGATACAGTACCATATATATGCTGGTATTTTGGGTCAATTTTCTAAAACATGAGGAAGTATGGTGGAAGAGGATGCGGACATGGGCGTGGGGGGCCACCTGGTGGTGCATCTGCTGGTAGTGCCAAAAACACTATAGCAGCTAAGGCAGGAGGTGTTGAGCCTGTATCATAGTGTAGCTCTGGAAGGCCTGGAAGGCTCCGTGTTATGGGAGTAGGTAGGCTGCTTTTAAAGCCGGAGCATCAGGAACTGTTTTTGTCTTACATTGCGGAAACAGCATCCAGCTCTATCGCCTCCTCTTCTTAAGTTTAAAAAAATGCAAGCACTGAGTCGTAAGTGCAGGCTTCTGGTCAGGAGCAACCACTTTCCTTGTGTCCTTCACCCACACCAAAAGTGAAGGATGCGGCAGCACACTTCAGATTACTCCATGGAGCTCTTTTCACATACCATGCCTGGGTTAATTAAAAATGGGGCCCTTCATATACAGGAGCATTCAAAATGGGGGACATCTGACACTGGAGCATCATCCATGAGGCCCATCATATAATGGAACATTCTAAATGTGGCAGATCAGACACTGGAGCAGCATCTATGGTGCCCATCATATACTGGAGCATTCCAAATGGGGGACATCTGACACTGGAGCATCATCCATGAGGCCCATCATATACTGGAGCATTCCAAGTGGGGGCATCTGACACTGGAGCATCATCCATGAGGCCCATCATATAATGAAGCATTCCAAATGGGGCAGATCAGACACTGGAGCAGCATCTATGGGACACATGATACACTGGAGAATTAAAAATGGGGCCCATTATATATGGAGCATTATTAGGGCCCATAAGACACTGGAGCATCATCCATGAGGCCTATCATATACTGGATCATTCTAAATGGGGGACATCAGACACTGGAGCAGCATTTACGGGGCCCATTATACACTGGAGCATTAGAAATGGTGCACATTATATATGGAGCATCATTTGGGCCCCTTATACACTGGAGCATCGTCCATAGGGACCATCATATACTGTAGCATTATGTGGAGCTCATCATATACTGTATGGAACATTATATGTGACCAATTATTCTGTATGGAGAAATATATGGGACTCATTATTCTGTAAGGCGCACAATGTGGTGGCCATAATACTGTATGGAGTAATATACTGTCCTTTTTTTGAGCTATTGTAGAATTTAAAATTGATCAATCATGTCATGTAAGCAATGAAGTATTTGTCATTGCACTATACCTATATTTCTGTGCCGTATCGGAGCATCATGAGTTGTGGTATGTGTTAAAGGGGCGCTCTTTAGCCCAGGGCACATGAAAATCTGGAGCCAGCCCTACCCCCCCACAACTTTATCCGAATAACCCCCAGATTTCAGTGCGTAACTATTATTATAAAGTAAATTAAGTTTGACAAGCTTCAGTAATAAGAATTGATGTTTTTGGCATTGAAATGGGCACTGTAGGTGTGTTTACTGTCCTCCACTCCTTGCCGACTTTGCTTCCCCATTGACTTGCATTGGGTTTCGTGTTTCAGTCGGCCTCCAACTTTTCCCTACAGTCCGCCGATTTCGTTTGACCCGACTTTTGAGAAAGTCAGGTTTCATGAAACCTGACTTGATCCTCAAAAAGGCAAAGTCGCTCATCTCTAATGATGATGTATCTGTGTTGGCAGTGTGTTGCGTTTGGTTACAATATTACAGGAGCAATCCCATAAAAACACAATCAGTTTCAGAGACTTACCTGGTCATTAGAGTTGAGCGATACCGTCCGATACTTCAAAGTATCGGATCGGAATGGATTGGCCGATCTTAAAAAAAAGTATCGGTATCGCCGATTCCGATACCGGAAGTCCCATTCAAGTCTATGGGACTTCCGGTATCGGAATAAGAAAAACCTTGTTTTTGCCTTGTACAGGCTCTCTGGGGTCTGTACGGGCCTTTCGGGGGGCTGTGCCGGCCTGCCAGGGGGTCTGTGCAGGCTCCGGTGGTCTGTGCCAGCCTGCCGGGGGGCTGTGCCGGCCTGCCGGGGGGGCTGTGCAGGCTCCGGTGGGCTGTGCCGGCCTGCCGGGGGGCTGTGCAGGCTCCGGTGGGCTGTGCCGGCCTGCCGGGGGGCTGTGCCGGCCTGCCGGTGGTCTGTGCAGGCTCTGGTGGGCTGTGCCGGCCTGCCGGGGGGCTGTGCCGGCCTGCCGGGGGGCTGTGCAGGCTTCGGGGGTCTGTGCAGGCATCGTCCGATGGGACTACAAGTCCCATCGGGCGATGCCTGCTACCATGACAGTGATTGACACATTAGCCAATGATGGGACAGTAGTAGTCCCATCATCCGGCTAATGTGTTGAATGTAAAAAAAAAAAAAAATTACATGCTACATACATACTACATACTACATACATGCTACATTCATACTACGTATATACTACATGCAACATACATACTACATATATACTACATGCATGCAACATGCATACTACATATATACTACATGCAACATACATACTACATATATACTACATGCATACTACATATATACTACATGCATGCAACATGCATGCTACATATATACTACATGCTACATACATACTACATATATACTACATACATACTACATATATACTACATGCATGCAACATGCATACTACATATATACTACATGCTACATACATACTACATATATGCTACATATATACTACATACATGCTACATACATGCTACATTCATACTACATACTACATACATGCTACATTCATACTACATATATACTACATGCAACATACATACTACATATATACTACATGCATGCAACATGCATACTACATATATACTACATGCTACATACATACTACATATATGCTACATATATACTACATACATGCTACATACATGCTACATTCATACTACATACTACATACATGCTACATTCATACTACATATATACTACATGCAACATACATACTACATATATACTACATGCATGCAACATGCATACTACATATATACTACATGCAACATACATACTACATATATACTACATACATACTACATATATACTACATGCATGCAACATGCATACTACATATATATTACATGCAACATACATACTACATATATACTACATACATACTACATATATACTACATGCATGCAACATGTATACTACATATATACTACATGCTACATACATACTACATATATGCTACATATATACTACATGCATGCTACATACAGACTGCATGCTACATACATACTGCATGCTACATACATACTACATGCTACATACATACTACATATATGCTACATACATACTACATATATACTACATGCATGCTACATACATACTGCATGCTACATACATACTACATGCTACATACATACCACATATATACTACATACATACTACATGCATGCTACATGCTACATACATACCACATACATACTACATACATACTACATACATACTACATGCATGCTACATACATACTACATGCTACATACATACTACATATATACTACATGCATGCTACATACATACTACATGCTACATACATGCTACATATATACTACATGCATGCTACATACATACTGCATGCTACATACATACTACATATATACTACATACATACTACATGCATGCTACATGCTACATACATACCACATACATACTACATACATACTACATACATACTACATGCATGCTACATACATACTACATGCTACATACATACTACATATATACTACATGCATGCTACATACATACTACATATATACTACATGCATGCTACATACATACTACATACATACTACATGCATGCTACATACATACTACATGCTACATACATACCACATACATACTACATATATACTACATGCATGCTACATACATACTGCATGCTACATGCAATGGCATAAAGTGAGACTAGGGACTTTTTTTTTTTAAGTGGCGGAGGAATACAGTGCGGAAGGATACCTACCTTCCGTCATTGGATTCCTGCAGCCCGTAGAGAACGGCGGCATCAGCTGATGCTGCAGTTCTCTACCCAAGATCGTCGTGGGACACACTCGTGGACTGCTTCGGATCGTGGGTGAGTATTTTTGTGGTTTGTTATGTTAATATTTATTCCGTAAAAGACAATGGCTTCGGGGAACAATGTGACAAGTATTGGTAAGTATGTTACTCTATGTTATATGTACTGTATGTCTATGTATGTATTGTATGAATGTATTGTATGTAGTATGTATGTAGTATATATGTGGTATGTATGTAGCATGTAGTATGTATGTAGTATGTATGTAGCATGCATGTAGCATGCAGTATGTATGTAGCATGCATGTAGTATATATGTAGTATGTATGTAGCATGTAGTATGTATGTAGCATGCATGTAGTATATATGTAGTATGTATGTAGCATGTAGTATGTATGTAGCATGCATGTAGTATGTATGTAGCATGCGTGTAGTATGTATGTAGTATGTATGTAGTATGTATGTGGTATGTATGTAGCATGTAGTATGTATGTAGCATGCATGTAGTATATATGTGTTATGTATGTAGCATGCATGTAGTATGTATGTAGTATGTATGTAGCATGTAGTATGTATGTAGCATGCATGTAGTATGTATGTAGTATGTATGTAGTATTTTTTTTTTTTTTTTTTAACATTTAACACATTAGCCGGATGATGGGACTACTACTGTCCCATCATTGGCTAATGTGTCAATCACTGTCATGGTAGCAGGCATCGCCAGATGGGACTTATAGTCCCATCGGACGATGCTTGCACAGACCCCCGGACATCAGCACAGCCCCCCGGCAGGCCGGCATAGCCCCCCGGCAGGCCGGTACAGACCCCCACAGGGTGCACAGACCACCGGCAGGCCGGCACAGCCCCCCGGCAGGCCGGTACAGACCCCGGGCAGTCTACACAGCCCCCCGGCAGGCCGGTACAGCCCCCCGGCAGGCCGGTACAGACCCCGGGCAGTCCACACAGCCCCCCGGCAGGCCGGCAGAGACCCCCGGAAGGCCCGAAATGACGGCGCATCATGATGCGCACACACCGCGCATCATGATGATGTCAGGCTGTCAATCAACTTTGAACTTCCGATTCCGATGCCGACTTCCGATATTGAAAAAATATCGGAAGTCGGTATCGGAATTCCGATACAGCAAGTATCGGCCGATACCCGATACTTGCGGTATCGGAATGCTCAACACTACTGGTCATCTCAATTTAATGTTCTAAAGACAATGCAAAACTAGATGATTTGTTTGTAACATGTCTTGTCAACTCCGTAAGATTAGGTGTCTCGTATACCTTGAATATGTTACAAGGCTTCTCACTGTGCATCAGGTAAATGCCTGTTTGTAATGGTAATGTAAAATATTTATGACTTCTCTGGAACGTTCCAGAATCTTCCATTCTCTACTCTACAGATGAGACTTTAGCCTGTCACAGCTGCAGCTTTGTATTCTGTCCCTGCAGCCACTCACCCCCTTGTTCCTCCCCCCTCCTCGGCTCACACACACTGTGCAGTCTGAGATCCCAGTGAGGATTCTCCCCCCTTCCCCCTTAGCCAGGAAAGGATTTCTTTTGCTTGAAGCACCATGCGGCTGGATACAAGTATGGGAAATATTAAAGAGGCTGAATCATGAAAACAATACGCGACAGAAATATGAAAAATACATTTCTGCGAAGGGTGCCGACCCAGCGTCCTAGCCCATGTTCTTCACAGTTCCAGCCCCAACAGAAACCGAGAAATGGATTTCTCCTAAACGGTGTGAAATAATTAGTTTGTGTTTGGTCTTGAATTATTGTCTTTGACAGGCTGGAAAAGATGAGACTATGTGCATGTTTATATGAGGTACCCTCTGCGAGATATAGTTATTATAAGTTTTCAGAACGAGATTCTAGCCCCTAGAGCAGGGGGAGGACCATAACCAGATGGCCCCT
Organism: Dendrobates tinctorius; assembly: GCF_039654945.1. NCBI lineage: Eukaryota > Metazoa > Chordata > Amphibia > Anura > Dendrobatidae > Dendrobates > Dendrobates tinctorius. The sequence goes on along the minus strand of NW_027361728.1, from coordinate 73,976,854 downwards.
TATGTGATGTCACTAGCCCAAAGCTATAAGGTATTCCCTCCCTAAAATTGGGCATTCGAGCTGGAGATTTCATGCCAAAAGGAACTCAGATGAGTGGAGACATGTGGCTCCGCCTTCTCCCCACATGGTTGGCCTAAGACCATCTAAGCAACTGTAAGTGTTAACCTCTGTTTTTCAACCTGTTTATTTTATATTTGCATTGTACATATCTAATGTCTCAACTTTGTAAGATTTTTTATCTCTGTAAACACTGCCTTACTTTTGGCAATAAATTATAACTTTATTAGTCTGTCTTCATGATCTTAAAGTGAATTTACGTGCCTTTAAGATAATTACGCTACTAATTTGGGGGTTTGCTATGGACCCTCTTAATTAACTCATTGATTAAAAGAATCGTAGCTGGTGGCGGCGAAGTGTGTTCTGCGTCCCGGATACTGCTGGCTGTGACGGAAAGAGATTTTATAAGTTAATTGGGTGGCTGCAGCCAGAGCATTTTATAATTCCCTCACTTCAGCGTGCCGGGTGGCCAGACCTCATTGAAGCAGCCAACCGGTGACCCATTATCCCAGGTGTAGTTCTCTGACTGACCTGAGGGTAAGGGGGGCACCGGAGAGTTGCGAGTTCCAAAGTGGAACTGAAAAGTGGGATATACATAAATCCCCGCAGTTCGTGGAAGATTGTTAGCAGTGGTGGGACATCCAAAATAACCCCCCTTCGATAAATTGTTAGGGCAAGACTAGCTTGCTGTTTTTATCACATGGTGCCAGTGGTGGAATAACTAAGATAATCCCCCCTGTGCCTGTGATAGCTGTGTGTTTGCAGTGCGTTGCATCCCTGTATCCGGGACATACCGGTGTCAGCGGCAGGATCATCATGCACAATTGACAATTCTGGGCGCACTAACTGTGCCAAATACTATATTATATATAATTGCAGGTGCCGCAGCAGTGGAAGATTAACAATCAAGACAAGAGAAGAAAAAGTCACACTGCAAGGAGCGCACACTGAACCAATGTAATGATACTAGAAAATATTTTATTGATACAAAAGAGTTACACACTAAAATCATGATAAAAACATGACAGGCATCCCACAAGTACATAGTAATTAAATATAACACATGATAAACATATATGATATAATTACTTATATATAGTCTGCCCCAACTGCAACAATACACCAATATGATATAATTACTTATATATAGTCTGCCCCAACTGCAACAATACACCAATCGACCTCCCTATTTCTAGGCTCATGAGGACCATATAGCCCTAGCACTACATGATAACTAATTGGAATAGAACCATCCCATATAAGCATTCATGCTACCTGGTTTAAGTGCACGGGCCATGATAAGCCCAAGCGAATGGGAGGTTACGAACCGCAATAAGGAACAGTCATATGGGTGCCCAGCCCAGGACCATTACCCCACACGTATCGCCGCAACCCATACGGCTTCATCAGGGGAAGTGATGAAGCTGTACGGGTCTTAACCTCCCATTGCAGTGTGGACGTTTTTTGGTTTTTTTGTATGACTTGGTATTGCCTATTATTATAGGGTGTATTATTCACTGTGGCAAACTTTTCGCTTGGGCTTATCATGGCCCGTGTACTTAAACCAGGTAGCATGAATGCTTATATGGGATGGTTCTATTCCAATTAGTTATCATGTAGTGCTAGGGCTATATGGTCCTCATGAGCCTAGAAATAGGGAGGTCGATTGGTGTATTGTTGCACTTGGGGCAGACTATATATAGGTAATTATATCCTATATGTTTATCATGTGTTATATTTAATTACTATGTTCTTGTGGGATGCCTGTCATGTTTTTATCATGATTTTAGTATGTAACTCTTTTGTATCAATAAAATATTTTCTAGTTTCATTACATTGGTTCAGTGTGCGCTCCTTGCAGTTGTACTTTTTCTTCTCTTGTTTTGAGCGGCGGGATCATGACACTGTTATTGGCCAAGAACTTATCTTAAGACCAATAGATACAAAATAAATTACATCAAATATCCATATTTGTGTTAAAAAGAGTGAATTAAATTTGAAGACAAATGTCTCTGAAAAAACTAATTAATTCCAAAGATTTTCTGCCTTGAAGAAACCCTCCTCCTCCTCCCATCAAAATGTTTATCCTCTTACTATATTGCAGCCATCATATTATTTAGCATTGTGTACTCACAGTTGCTCATTTTGCCTTTCTACCTAGTTAGTTCTTCAGTTTTCCATTAGGTCTATGACTAGTGTTGAGCATTCCGATACCGCAAGTATTGGGTATCGGCCGATATTCTGTATCGGAATTCCGATACTGAGTTCCGATACTTTTAGCATATCGAATACCGGAATCGGAAGTTCCCATAATGCTATGAGCCAGTTTGATTTGATTCAGCCAATGACAATCCTCAGAAGTGTGGGCACATCCTGTTAGGCATGTAGGCATGTTAGCTAATGGCATGGCTGTGATTGGCTGCTGTAATGATGTCATGACGCACTATAAAAGCCGCTGCCGCCGCCATTTCTGGATCACTCTGCTGTGAATTCAGTTAGGGACAGGCTGCTGTTCAAGACTCTGAGGGACAGTTAGTGATAGCGATTTTCAAAATCATATTGTGCTTTACCCAAGCTACATTCTCAATAAGTATAGCTTTCTTTTGCCTTGCAGCAGTGTTCACAGCTGTCTGCAAGGTCTGTGTGAGTGCAGCTCACGCTGTGTAGTGTGTCCTGCAGGGACGTCTGCTTGTAGGCCGCTCAGCGTGTGTCACTGCCTCATACATATTTTTCTTTTATTGCTGCAAATTTTTCATTCTCCTATTTATGTGCAATTGCATCCATCCGTATCCATATACATTGGTTGCAAACACTATAGGAGTAGACAGCGGAGCCTCTCTGCAGCCTTTCAGTGCTAGTGCCCACTTATCTACACTGTTCACGGCTGTCTGAGAGGTCTCTGTGTGTGAGTGCAGCTCACGCTGTAGTGTGTCCTATAGCTACGTCTGGTTGTAGGCTGCTCAGCGTGCGTCACTGCCTCACATATATTTTTCTTTTATTGCAGCTCATTTTTTATTCTCCTATTAGTGTGCATCCATTCATATCCATCTACATTGATTGGTTGCAAACACTATATAGGAGTAGATAGAGGAGCCTTTTTTTCTGGCTTGTGCCCTTCAGCTGCAGCCAGATTAGTATTACCCTATTTTTTGGAGCCTCATCTTTTGCATTGTAGGTTACCTTCCTGCATTGTAATAGCTCCAAAAAGTTTGAGATACTATCGCTTTCAAATCTTTGGTCACATCCTTTTAGATTTTTTTCAAAAATAAAACAAAATAAAGTTCGCCAAACACTACATTTGACAGTTGTGTAGGCCACACTAGCTCCTACTAAAGTGTAGTCCACACACACTTCATAAAATTAGTGTTTCTTATACCTGTTTCCAGCTGTTCAGGAATTACCACACTAAGCCACCCCTTTGTACTTTTCTGCCTATCTTTATCAGTCTACCAAGATGAAGAAGGCAGGGAATAAGGCATGTGGGCGTGGGCGTGGAGTTTCAGCAGGGAGAGGACGTGGGGATTCTGCAGGGAGAGGACGTAGGGATTCTGCAGGGAGAGGATGTGGGGATTCTGTGCCTGCTGCGGGCACCAGTGAGTCAGCATCCCCCAGTTTTAGCAGGCAACAGTCCTTTATGCGCAGCTTTGTAGGACCTCGCCGTATCCCACTGCTGCAGGAGGAACAAATTGAAGCCGTTGTCGGATGGATGGCAGCTAATGCATCGACTTCAATGACTTCCACGTCCTCTCAGGGCCATAGCACTGAAGAGCAACCATCTGTCTCTTCACCACCTGCCAAAGTTCCCAGGCAGTCAGAGGGCCCTGGACAGGAACCATCACAGTCTCTACTTCTGTTCTCTGAATCTGTTGGCTTGGAAAGAGGGGGCCAGCCAAACAGCATTCAAGAATGTGAAGAAGAGGGAGTATGCTGTGATGCACAACTTCTTTGTCCCTCTGAATCTGAAGAGGCGGGTGGGCCAGTGCCTATGGTCAGCAAACCTCGGTACGCATCAGATGATGATGATACTCAGGTGCCACTTTCTGGTGTGTACGGTGCTGGCGAGACAACCCAGGAGAAGCAGGTGTTTGAAGAGGGGAGTGTAGATGATGAGGTCCTTGACCCATCATAGCGTGAGGAACAGGAAGGTGGTGGGAGCAGCTCTGGGGCAGAGATTCCCCGAACGGCAAAACAGGAGGGAGAGGGAGGGGGCAGACTTGGTTGCCTGTAGCCCCCACTTCGGCACCCGTTAGGAGCATTCCTCTTCCAAAAGCCAAAACGGGCGCTCCCAAGACTTGCAGTGCGTGGTCCTTTTTTGACACAGTTGCAGATGACATTTGCTTTGTCAGATGCAAGCTGTGTCATCAGAAAGTCAAAAGAGGGAAAAATGTCAGCAACCTCAATACCACAAATATGTGGAAACATGTGCGGACGAAGCACGAGGTGGAGTTACACAGACACACTGAAGACGTAGGCCAACATACAGCACCAGCTACCATCTCTTCAGCTCGTGTTGGGGTCTCTTCCTCCAGCTCACACACAGCCAATTCGGCTTCCTCAGAGGATCGCCAAGGAAGAACCTCTGGCACTGTTGTCCGGAGACCCTGTGACATTCCACCCACAGCACCACGTTCCCAGTCATCCTCACACTCCCAGGCCACTCTACCGCCATCGGTAGCACAGGCATGGGACAAAAGGTGGCCATACTCGGCAAGCCACCTCTGAGCACAGGCTCTGAATGCTGGCATTGCCAAACTACTGGCCCTTGAAATGCTCTCATTCAGGCTGGTGGAGACTGACACCTTCCGGAACTTCAAGGCATTGGCAGTCCCATAATACACCGAGCCCAGCCGATTTTATTTCAGCAGGCAAGCCGTCTCTGCCCTGCAAAAGCATGTGGAGGGAAAAATAAAACATGCGCTACTAAACGCCGTCAGTAGCAAGGTCCACCTGACCACCGATGCATGCACCAGTAACCATGGACAGGGACGATACCTTTCCCTCACTGCCCATTGGGTCAATGTTGTGGAGCCGGGTACAGATCTGGAGAGTGGCGCTGTATGTGTTCTGCCAACTCCACGGATTGCAGGAATCCAGTCTGTACACATTGACTCCTCCTCCTCCTCAAGTTCCTCAGAAAGAGCGCTGCAAGAGCCTGTTATGACCGATAAGACCACAGCCGTGGCCAAAATGTCAACAGGCCATACTCAAAATAATTTCTTTGGGGAATCGAAGCCACACAGCGCAGGAGCTCTGGAATGCCATCAAGCAGGAGAGCGACGTGTGGTTTGTGCCAGCGAATCTCCAGCCAGGCTTGGTAGTGTGTGACAATGGCCGAAATCTGGTGGCAGCTCTGAGCCTAGGCAACCTCACTCACATCCCATGTCTGGCACATGTGGTGCACTTGGTCGTGCAGAGCTTTCTGAGGGACTATCCGGATCTTGATGCACTGCTGCACAAGGTCCGCATAGAGTGCGCTCACTTGCGGCGTTCAAGCACGGCAAGATCGCGCCTTGCTGCTCTGCAGTGCCGATTACGCCTTCCAGAACATCGCATCATATGTGACCTACCCACCAGGTGGAATTCAACGTTACATATGTTGGAGCAGTTGTGTGAGCAGCAGGCAGCAGTCATGGAGTACCAGCTGCATCAGGCGCATACAAGTCGCACTGTGCGCCGGTCACACTTCAGCACCACTGAGTGGGCCTCTATGAAGGACATCTGATGCATTTTGCGTGCCTTCGATGATTCCACGCGGATGGCGAGTGCAGATGATGCACTAGTCAGCATGACTGTCCCCCTTATCCGCCTGCTTCAAAAAACACTGCAATCACTAAGGGAGGAGGTTTTGGAAGAGGTGTAGGATGAGGAGTCAAAAATGCCATCTGCTTCTGGACAGTCTGCGCTACGTGGTTCCTCACAAAGGCCTAGGCAGGGGACACTTTGTGAGGCGGATGAGGAGGAGTGAATGGAGGAAGACATCTCTCCAGAGGAGGGAGGTACACAATGCTCTAATCAGTATGTACAGCGAAGGTGGGGTGACGCAGAGCAGGCAGAGATGACGCCTCAAGCAGGGGACAGCGTTTCTTTGGCAGTTGGGAGTCTGCAGCACATGGTTGATTTCATGCTGCAGTGCCTGAGAAACAACCACCGCATCGCCCACATTATCAACACGGCTGATTATTGGGTGTACACCCTCCTAGATCCTCGCTACCGGGACAACTTACAAAGCCTCATACCACCGTTGAACCGGGAGCGTAAAATGCGGGAGTACCAAGACACACTGGTGCAGTCCATCATGTTCTCCATTCCACCCGACAGCAGTGCTGCTAGTGCTTTACAAAGCAGCTTGATGCGTTGAGGCAGAGGGAGCAGAGGCAGCGCCTCAGCACAAGGCAAGACCAGTATGGCCCAAATGTGGCAAAGTTTTGTGTGTCCGCCACAAATGTCTACACCATCACAGACGGCTCCAGTCAGCAGGAGGCAACGTTTCCGTCAGACGGTGACAGACTACATGTCTTGCCCTGTCAGTGTACTCCCAGATGGCTCTTCCCCCTTCAAGTTTTGGGTCTCTAAGCTGGATACATGGCCAGAGCTTAGCCAGTATGCATTGGAGGTGCTGGCTTGCCCTGCTGCCAGTGTATTATCGGAACGCGTCTTTAGTGCCGCAGGTGGTGTACTAACAGACCGTCGCACATGACTATCCTCCGATAACGTTGACCGGCTTACTTTTCTGAAAATGAACAAGGCCTGGATCTCGCCAGAATTTGCCAGTCCTCTTCTAGAATAAATAACTGGTTGGCAACAGTATCCAGGTATCCTGTTGTGTTCATGTTTCTACCACCTGAACTGTAATCCCTGGGCTTCAACACAGCCAGTTGTCGCTCAGAAGTGCCATCTTCACAGAGAAAAACACTAGCTCCTGTGTTAGTGGGGTTCAGTAACGCCAGCTGCTTCCCTGCTGTGTGGACGGCAAAGTCTCCTGCTCCCTCCACAATCGAACTACTACTGATTTTTAACCGTGCTCCACTTAGGCCTCTGGCTCCACTGTCTCTAGTATTTCCCCTGGCTTCCAACCCCGCCAGTTGCTGCTCTGAAGTGGCATCTGCACAATCCACACTTGTTCCTGTGTTACTGGGGCTCAGTCACGTCAGTTGATCCCCTGATGTGTGTTCGGCAATGTCTCCTGCTCTGTCCACATTCCCATTACTAGTAGTGGGAATGTGGACAGAGCAGGAGACCTTGCCGGACACACATCAGGAGATCAACTGACGTGACTGAGCCCCAGTAACACAGGAACAAGTGTGGATTGTGCAGATGCCACTTCAGAGCAGTAACTTGCGGGGTTGGAAGCCAGGGGAAATACTAGAGACAGTGGAGCCAGAGGCCTAAGTGGAGCACGGTTACAATCAGTAGTAGTGTACAACCTATATAAAAATTGCTGCAAGTTGGCCTCTGCCTGCTGCATGATTGATCCTGGGCTTCAAAACAGCCAGTTGTCGCTCGGAAGTGCTGTCCGCACAGAGAAAAACACTAGCTCCTGTGTTCGTGGGGTTCAGTAACGTCAGCTGTTCCCCTGCTGTGTGGACGACAATGTCTCCTGCTGCCTCCACATTCAAAAAAAGCAGGCCTCAGCCTGATCCATGCTTGATCCTGGGCTCCAACAACGCCATTTGGTGTTCAGAAGTGCCGTCTTCACAGAGAAAAATACACTAGCTCCTGTGTTAGTGGGGTTCAGTAACGTCAGCTGATCCCCTGCTGTGTGGACGGCAATGTCTCCTGCTGCCTACACATTCAAAAAACAGCTCCATGCTTGATCCTGGGCTCCAATAACGCCAGTTGGTGTTCAGAAGTGCCGTCTTCACAGAGAAAAACACACTAGCTCCTGTGTTAGTGGGGTTCAGTAACTTCAGCTGTTCCCCTGCTGTGTGGACGGCAATGTCTCCTGCTGCCTCCACATTCAAAAAGCAGCAGGTCTCAACCTGCTCCATGCTTCATGCTGGGCTTCAACAATGCCAGTTGGTGTTCAGAAGTGCCGTCTTCACAGAGAAAAACACACTAGCTCCTGTGTTAGTGGGGTTCAGTAACGTCAGCTGTTGCCTGCTGTGTGGACGGCAATGTCTCCTGCTGCCTCCACATTCAAAAAACAGCAGGCCTCAGCCTGCTCCATGCTTGATCCTCGGCTCCAACAACGCCAGTTGATGTTCAGAAGTGCCGTCTTCACAGAAAAAAACACACTAGCTCCTGTGTTAGTGGGGTTCAGTAACGTCAGCTGTTCCCCTGCTGTGTGGACGGCAATGTCTCCTGCTGCCTCCACATTCAAAAAACAGCAGGCCTCAGCCTGCTCCATGCTTGATCCTGGGCTCCAATAACGCCAGTTGGTGTTCAGAAGTGCCGTCTTCACAGAGAAAAACACACTAGCTCCTGTGTTAGTGCGGTTCAGTATCGTCAGCTGTTCCCCTGCTGTGTGGACGGCAATGTCTCCTGCTGCCTCCACATTCAAAAAACAGCAGGCCTCAGCCTGCTCCATGCTTGATCCTGGGCTCCAACAACGCCAGTTGGTGTTCAGAAGTGCCGTCTTCACAGAGCAAAACACACTAGCTCCTGTGTTAGTGGGGTTCAGTAACATCAGCTGTTCCCCTGCTGTGTGGATGGCAATGTCTCCTGCTGCCTCCACATTCAAGAAACAGCAGGCCTCAGCCTGCTCCATGCTTCATCCTAGGCTCCAACAATGCCAGTTGGTGTTCAGAAGTGCGTCTTCACAGAGAAAAACACACTAGCTCCTGTGTTAGTGGGGTTCAGTAACGTCAGCTGTTCCCCTGCTGTGTGGACGACAATGTCTCCTGCTGCCTCCACATTCAAGAAACAGCAGGCCTCAGCCTGCTCCATGCTTCATCCTAGGCTCCAACAACGCCAGTTGGTGTTCAGAAGTGCGTCTTCACAGAGAAAAACACACTAGCTCCTGTGTTAGTGGGGTTCAGTAATGTCAGCTGTTCCCCTGCTGTGTGGACGGCAATGTCTCCTGCTGCCTACACATTCAAAAAACAGCTCCATGCTTGATCCTGGGCTCCAATAATGCCAGTTGGTGTTCAGAAGTGCCGTCTTCACAGAGAAAAACACACTAGCTCCTGTGTTAGTGGGGTTCAGTAACGTCAGCTGTTCCCCTGCTGTGTGGACGGCAATGTCTCCTGCTGCCTCCACATTCAAAAAGCAGCAGGCCTCAACCTGCTCCATGCTTCATGCTGGGCTTCAACAATGCCAGTTGGTGTTCAGAAGTGCCGTCTTCACAGAGAAAAACACACTAGCTCCTGTGTTAGTGGGGTTCAGTAACGTCAGCTGTTGCCTGCTGTGTGGACGGCAATGTCTCCTGCTGCCTCCACATTCAAAAAACAGCAGGCCTCAGCCTGCTCCATGCTTGATCCTCGGCTCCAACAACGCCAGTTGATGTTCAGAAGTGCCGTCTTCACAGAAAAAAACACACTAGCTCCTGTGTTAGTGGGGTTCAGTAACGTCAGCTGTTCCCCTGCTGTGTGGACGGTAATGTCTCCTGCTGCCTCCACATTCAAAAAACAGCAGGCCTCAGCCTGCTCCATGCTTGATCCTGGGCTCCAATAACGCCAGTTGGTGTTCAGAAGTGCCGTCTTCACAGAGAAAAACACACTAGCTCCTGTGTTAGTGCGGTTCAGTATCGTCAGCTGTTCCCCTGCTGTGTGGACGGCAATGTCTCCTGCTGCCTCCACATTCAAAAAACAGCAGGCCTCAGCCTGCTCCATGCTTGATCCTGGGCTCCAACAACGCCAGTTGGTGTTCAGAAGTGCCGTCTTCACAGAGCAAAACACACTAGCTCCTGTGTTAGTGGGGTTCAGTAACATCAGCTGTTCCCCTGCTGTGTGGACGGCAATGTCTCCTGCTGCCTCCACATTCAAGAAACAGCAGGCCTCAGCCTGCTCCATGCTTCATCCTAGGCTCCAACAATGCCAGTTGGTGTTCAGAAGTGCGTCTTCACAGAGAAAAACACACTAGCTCCTGTGTTAGTGGGGTTCAGTAACGTCAGCTGTTCCCCTGCTGTGTGGACGACAATGTCTCCTGCTGCCTCCATATTCAAGAAACAGCAGGCCTCAGCCTGCTCCATGCTTCATCCTAGGCTCCAACAACGCCAGTTGGTGTTCAGAAGTGCGTCTTCACAGAGAAAAACACACTAGCTCCTGTGTTAGTGGGGTTCAGTAATGTCAGCTGTTCCCCTGCTGTGTGGACGGCAATGTCTCCTGCTGCCTCCACATTCAAAAAACAGCATGCCTCAGCCTGCTGTATGCTTCATCCTGGGCTCCAACAATGCCAGTTGTTGCTCAGAAGTGCCATCTTCACAGAGAAAAACTCACTAGCTCTTGTGTTAGTGGGGTTCAGTAACGCCAGCTGCTCCCCTGCTGTGTGGACGACAAAGTCTCCTGCTGCCTCCAAAATCACACTACATCTTATTTTCTACTTGCTCCAAGTAGGCCTCAGCCTGCTCCATGATTGATCCTGGGCTTCAACACAGCCATGTTGATGCTTGGAAGTGCCATCCGCACAGAGAGAAACACTAGCTTCTGTGTCAGTGGGGTTCAGTAATGCCAGCTGCTCCCCTGCTGCGTGGACGACAAAGTCTCCTGCTGCCTCCAAAATCACACATCTTATTTTCTACTTGCTCCAAGTAGGCCTCAGCATGCTCCTTGATTGATCTTGGGCTTCGACACAGCCAGTTGTTGCTTGGAAGTGCCATCTGCACAGAGAAAAACACATGCTCCAGTGTTAGTGGGGTTCAGTAAAGCCAGCTGCTCCCCTGCTGTGTGGACGACAAAATCTCCTGCTGCCTCTAAAATCACACAACATCTTATTTTCTACTTGCTCCAAGTAGGACTCAGCCTGCTCCATGATTGATCCTGGGCTTCAACACAGCCAGTTGTTGTTGGAAGTGCCGTCTGCACAGAGAAAAACACATGCTCCAGTGTTAGTGGGGTTCAGTAACGCCAGCTGCTCCCCTGCTGTGTGGACGACAAACTCTCCAGCTGCCTCCAAAATCACACTACATCTTATTTACTACTTGCTCCAAGTAGGCCTCAGCCTGCTGCATGATTGACCCTGGGCTCCAACATCGCCAGTTGCTGCTCAGAAGTGTCTTTGGCATGGGTACTCCCTCCTGCCCAGCCTGTTTCCAGCACGCCTGCTGTTTCCAGGGAGTGTCAATCTCACTTTGCCACCAATACATTGTCCTGTCTTGTTGCGGTGGGGTTAGCCGAGTCCTGCTTAGAAAAAGTGTTCCAGCACCGTCAGCTGGTTCTCGGTAGTTCCATTGACTCTTGTTGCTGCTGCTAGCCATCCGGGTTCCAGCACCGTCAGCTGGTTCTCGGCAGTGTCTTTGGCACGGGTACTCCCTCCTGCCCAGCCTGGTTCCAGCATGCCTGTTGTTTCCGGGGAGTGTCAACGTCACTTTGCCACCAATACATTGTCCTGTCGTGTTGCGGTGGGGTTAGCCGAGTCTATGGTGCCTGCAGTTTAGGTGCTTCCTATGTGGGCTGCGGGTTCTGGTAATAAAGGCTGGTTCCGTAGTGCCAATAGGACTAGCACCCCCTGTTGGACTGTGGGTTTCGGTAACTGCAGCCTGCTCGCGGCCTTGCAACTTTGTTTATTATGGGTACCTTCTGCTACCCATCTGGGTTCCAGCACCGTCAGCTGGTTCTCAGCAGTGCCTTTGGCCGAGGTGCCTCCTTCTCGGTATCCGAGTTCCAGTAACGTCTGCTGGTCCTTGGTAGTGCTTTGTAGCACAGGTACCTCCTGCTTAGTAACCGTGTTCCAGCACCGTCAGCTGGTCCACGGTTGTGCCATTGGCTGTTGTTCCTTCTGCTGCCCCTCCGGGTTCCAGCACCGTCAGCTGGTCCTCGCTAGTTCCATTTGCTCTTGCAGCTTCTGCTACCCATCCTGGTTCCAGCACCGTCAGCTGGTTCTCGGCAGTGCCTTTGGCCTAGGTGCCTCCTTCTCGGTATCCGAGTTCTAGCAACGTCTGCTGGTCCTTGGTAGTGCTTTGTAACACAGGTACCTCCTGCTTAGTAACCGTGTTCCAGCACCATCAGCTGGTACACAGTTGTTCCATTGGCTCTTGTTCCTTATGCTGCCCCTCCGGGTTCCAGCACCGTCAGCTGGTCCTCGCTAGTTCCATTTGCTCTTGTTCCTTCTGCTAACCATCTGGGTTCCAGTACCGTCAGCTGGTACTCAGCAGTTCCTCAGCCTTCTTGTACCTTCTGCTACTTTTCCAAGTTCGAGCTTGTGGAAATGGTTTTTGGTTCTCACTCTGGATCTCCCTGATGACGACCCTGAAGACGACCCTGAAGACCACACCGAAGAAGACCAAAAAAATGACCCTGAAGAAGATGACCAAGAGGACAAAGAACATGAAGACAACCACCAAGATGCAGAACAACAAGAGACAGAAGACCAAGAAGCTGAAAAACCAAAAGCAGAAGAACATTAAGCATAAGACTAGAAATCAGAGCAAATGATATTATCTAAATTATAAGCAGAAGAAAACTAAGCAGTGTATGGGGGTGAGTCCGTTCATCCTCGTGGTGCCCCTGGAAAATGCCTGCTACTGCAGGCCAAACTGAACGCGGACAAATCTTGTTGTAAATCTTTTGTGACAGGCAGAACGGAAGGTGTAATCTTCAAACTTTTATAGATAACAACTACAGGAATACCTGTCACAAATAAGAATATGATGAAGAAGAAGAAGAATAGGAAGAAGATGAAGAAGTAGAATATGAAGAAGAATAATAGTTGAATAAGAAGAATATGAAGAATGTAAAAAAAAAAGAATAATAGGAAGAAGGTGAAGAAGAAGAAGATGAATAAGGTGAAGAAGAAGTTGATGAAAAAGATGCTGCTGAGGATGATGAAGGAGAAAGTGTGGGAGAAGTAAAAAAGAAGGTGAAGAGCATGGAAGTAGTGAAACATACATATCTGACAAAATATAAAAGAGGTTAACATAGTCAATATCTTTGTAACTCCGAACGTCTTTAAAAAAAAATGTAATTCCTGCTATTCCATTTGATTGGGCTAAACCTCTATGGCTTTAATGTCTCCTACACCTCCCACAATACATTCTACATTATTATTAGTTGTTTTTCTTCATGTAGAATTAACCTACAAGGAAAGAAAGGGGTTTTTTTTATTCCGATATTTCTGTTCCATTGACTTGAATGGGGCTTCCTGGATCGGAATCGGCGATACCCGATACTTTTTGTATATCGGCCGATCCAATCCCATCCGATATTTTTCAATATCGGTTGGTATCGCTCAACACTATCTATGACTTAGCGTGATTAAAAACTGACTAGCTGAATCTTTCTAAGTTCTGTGTAGATACATGAAGTCTCTTTTCTCTGTATTACTCAACATTAAAACTGCAATCTTATATCACTGACAAAAGCAAACAAGGAAGACAGATGAAAGCAATGGGGGGGGCAGGAGCAGCTGGGTCAGGAGTTGAAGAGGAGGTGGAGCTGGGTTGATAGGGACTTTTCAGTGATGTAGGATTGTAGTTCTAATGATGACGCATGCAGGGAAAACATAAATCCTGTTTCTACATAGAGCTTACTAGGATTCCGATAGTCTGTTTTTAATCACTTGTGCCATAGCCCTAATGAAAAACAGGATAGAAGGGCAAAATGAGCTTTTGTAAGTACACAATACTGTATCATATGATGACTGCAATATTTTAAAAGGATATACATTGGGAGTGCTTCATTAAATTTACTCTGACTAATGATGGATTTGTATTGGTGGTGTGATCAGCTGTACCTCCTATCTCCTAACAGAAAGAACTTGGCGATAAATGCTCAGATAGCATAGATAAAGTCTGACAACTTTTGCCATTGCCAAAGCAAACATGTGATGTCATTACCTGCGAGCCAATAGGATCCCTTATTGACACCAAAGGCAACAAAATTGCTGGATTTGACTCTATTAACAAGAAACAGGTAAGACTTTGCATATGATTTAGATGATTGCATCAACAATCATGAAACATGCTTTTCACCTTAATAGAGAGGACTTAAGGTGTTACATGTCCAACATTTATTTGCACATTCTGATTTTAGATTTTGACTAGCTTCTTTTCACAGTCTGTACATCTAAATCTAAAGTACAAATTGGGGCTGATTTAGTTCAGCTTTTAGACAGAGAAAACTCAAAATAGAGTCCAAAAACCAAGTTTATCAAGGTGTTTCATGCTGTTTGACAATCTAGCACACCTTTAGACCTTATAAGTTTATTACTTGGTTTACTGTGGTCAACTAAGCTGCTCCAATTTTATGCTGCAATTTTGGTGCCCAGGATTGTAGTTTAGACTATAGTTATTTCTCTACAGTCTTTCTTGCACACCGTGCCCCTTTTGAGTACATGTTTCTGGTATAAAATGTAATGAAAAGACCATGTATAAATCATATAATTAGTGTGATACTAAGCATGAAAGATGTTTTTTATTTACACAAATTAAGAAAACATTCTGACTCATATACTATACTGTAAATCAGACCCAATAGGCTATTCTTTGAGATAACTTCAAGATAGTTCATACAGTTTATCATATTTAGTAATGAAAGCACTTGATTATTACTTAGGGCCTTCAAGTTTCGACTAAACAGAAGGTTTCTTCTTGGGACTTATTTGAAGGTCACAAAACCACAGAACCTCTCTCCTGGACCTGGTTTGGAACTGTTCGTGTGGATAGAAAAGTAATAAAATATAAAGAGCAACATCACCTTCTTCTGTACCACACTCATCCAAAACCCAAACCTCCAAGTTACTACCTTGAAGCATTGCTACTTCCTCCAGAAGAAGATGAAGAAGAAGAACCTAGTACTCCAGTGTCTGCGGACCCAGAGGGGAAACCAACAGACTTTTCCGTTCCTAGTAAATCAGTAACTGATGAAAAAAATAAATCCAAAAGCGGAAAGCACAACAGCAAAGCCAACCCGCGAACAGATGTATGTTACCATTTAATTCCTTGTGTGCTCCTAATTTGTAGCAGAGCTCTTACAAGTTCCAGATTTTGAATGTATTTCTTTGAGTTATTTTGTACTTTGTTTACTCAATCAAAAGATGTTTCTTTTTTTATATCCTTTGATGAGCTGCTCATTGAGATTGAACATGAGAAATCAAGACTACAAAGTGGGATGCAAAACATTTGATAGATTTATATCCAAATTAATTATATACTTGAAACACATCAAGCATTACAGTAAATACATAGAACCCACATGTATAACTTAGATCTGAAATATACAGATGAAACAATTCTTCATCAGTAAAACCTCACTGTCTCTTGAAATTTATTTCCAGGATACGATGCAGTTCTGCACTAACTTAAAGGGAACCTGTCACCAGGATTGTGCACAGTAACTTCCAAACAGTGCCAGGTCAGTGCCATTATACTGATTAAACTGATACCATGGTTAATGAAATCTGTCTTGTGGTTCTTGCTTAATTTGCATTTGTAGTTTTCAGTTAATGAGATTCTCGTGCTTCGGGGTGGCCTGTGGGAGGGGCTTTATTTGTTGCTCTGTTCTCATATTCATCCTTCAGTGACCTACCCCCTATTTTACATACTGCATATAATAATGTTGGCTTTAAAAAATATTAACTTCAGAAAAATGGCTGCGGCGCATTCGCAGTAGCATCTATCGCTTGAAGAAAGATGCTATTTTGCTAGTGCCGCCGCCACTTTGTTGAAGCCCAATTTTTTTTCTCCAACAAAATGGTGCCACAACAACCACAAGATGGATTTCATTGACCCTGATATCATTTTAATAATTATAGCAGCACCGACCTGACATTGCCTGTAGTTTACTGAGCACAATTCTTCTGACAGGTAGGTTCCCTTTTAAAGGAATTGGTTATCAGGCCTTTGCTATGTAATGTGAGAGCAACATGATGTAGGGGCAGAGAAACTGATTTCAGCAATGTGTCACTTACTAGGCTGTGTTGTGCTGTCTCAATAAAATCAGTGTGGGTGTCTAGTGCTTCCTGGCCTAAGCATGCACCACCATTAATTAGCGGTTATCTGTTTAAATATAACGTGTGGGTGGGGTTATACAGGGCTCAGCATTTAGAGCTCTGCTAGATCTGCAGCAGATAAAACTGTGATTCTATCCTAACTGCTTCATCTAGCAAGCAAAGCGATACATTGCTGGAATCAGGGTCTCTGCTCCTAGAAACATGCTGCTGTCAGAATACATAGCAAAAACTTGTTGACATCTTCCCATTAACTGAAAGCATTAGATTTTTTTTTCTGATGGGAAGATATACTAGAAATTCTTTGAGGAATTTTTCAACTAAATACATTTATCACCTTCCAACAGGGTAGGTAATACCTTGGAATACCTTGTCATTTTTTTCCCGTTGTCGAATACATTGTGTGCTAAAATGAATGCTGTCATTGAAAAGTACAACTTGTCCTGCAAAAAAAAGCCATCATATGGCTATGTGGACATAAAAATAAAAGAGTTATGTCTCCGGGACGAAGGGGAGAAAAAAACCGAAATAAAAAAAATTGAAATTGGGTTTGAAGGGGTTAATATTAGAAGAAAATAAGATGAATACTTATTTAAATGTGTGCAATTCATGTTCTGAGTGTTGATCCAGTTGATCAATGGTCAGAGCCAGGAGGAAATCAGTTTGCTCTTTTAGGGCAGACTGGGTAACACATTATGGTTTTACCAATACTTCTTCCCTTTACAATCTCCAATCCCTTCGTAGAACTTGAAGGACATATGTCTTTTTTGCAACCGTTCTATGAAGCTCTATAATGTCATTAGCTTTCATGGTCATGACTACTATAGCAGCAGGCATGGTGGCCGCTAAAGGGATACAAGCTAAAGGAGTCCACATCTACTCCACAAGGGAGGTGTAACTGATTTTGATGTAGGTCATCAGTACTAAAGAAAAAAAACATTTAATAATTACAGTATTATGTATGATCGCACTGGTAATAGAAACTGCACATGCTGGTGAACGTGTGGTGAGTAGAGTTGAGCGAAACGGGTCGAAAAATTTCAAAAGTCGCCGGCTTTTGGCAAAGTCGGGTTTCATGAAACGAAACCCGACCCTAGGATGAGGTCGGCCACGAGGTCGGCGACTTACGCGCCAAAGTCGCGTTTCAAAAGTTTGTTTTGCGCTCTTTTTCAGCCAATCAGGATCCACGGACACTGTGGGCAATGTGACGACATAGGCAGGGGTCACCACCATCTTTCAGAAGGGCATGCAAGTGATTGGCTTGCTTTGGTGGGCGTCACAGGGGTTATAAAAGGGCGTGCACGCCGACCCCCATCTTACTTCTGCCGATCTTAGCATAGGGAGAGGTTGCTGATTCTGTAGGGAGAGCGTTAGGCAGGGAAGAAGAAAAAAAAACTGCTTCTGCTGCTAGCGATTTTGCCTGTACAATACACCAGTCACTGTGTGTGCAGTGCAAGGGGAGGCTATATTGTGGTGGATCAGCGATGTTGGTTGTTAGGCTGCCTTCTAAGGCTTCCTGACAGCTGCATTGCTGTTTACCCACTGCTCTGCAAACTGTTTTTTAAAAGCAATCCCAATTTTTTTTTTTGTCCTGCTGAGGTACTGAGCGTGCATTTTTTCACACCATACAGCGTCAGTGGGCCTCACACAATCCAAAAGTGACCAGTGTCCACTAGTGTGTGCAGAAATTCAAAATCTCCCTTATCCTGTAGTCACTTTTTTCACACCTGTGCCATCGAGCCTGTGACATAGCGCTCTGATATTCAGTGGGCCTCACACAATCCAAAAGTGTCCAGTGTCCACTAGTGTGTGCAGAAATTCAAAATCTCCCTTATCCTGTAGTCACTTTTTTCACACCTGTGCCATCGAGCCTGTGACATAGTGCTCTGATATTCAGTGGGCCTCACACAATCCAAAAGTGTCCAGTGTCCACTAGTGTGTGCAGAAATTCAAAATCTCTGTGATCCTGTAGTCACTTTTTTCACACCTGTGCCATCGAGCCAGTGACATAGCGCTCTGATATTCAGTGGGCCTCACACAATCCAAAAGTGTCCAGTGTCCACTAGTGTATGCAGAAATTCAAAATCTCCCTTATCCTCTAGTGACATTTTTCACACCTGCGACATCGAGCCAGTGACATAGCGCTGTGATATTCAGTGGGCCTCACACAATCCAAAAGTGTCCAGTGTCCACAAGTGTCTGCAGAAATTCAAAATCTCCCCTGTCCTATAGACACCTTGTACCTTGTTTTACATTACTCTATAGTTTGTTGGATTTTGTCTACATTTCTACCAAAAATGAGGAAGGCTGGTGGAAGAGGCCGTGGAATTGGGCGGGGGTTGGCAGCTGGTAATGATGGTGTTGGTGGTGGATCTGATGGTAGTGGCAAAAGCAAAATAGGACCGAATGCAGGAGGTGTTGAGCCTGCGTCATCGTCTGGCTCCACAAGGCCTCGAAGGCTTAGTTTTCTAGGAGTTGGCAAACCGCTTTTAAAGCCAGAGCTTCAGGAAAAGGTTTTGTCTTACATTGCTGACTCAGCCTCCAGCTCTATCGCCTCCTCTTCTGAAGTTGTAAAAAATAAAAGCACTGAGTCGTCATTGGAGGCTCATGTTCATGAACCACACCTTTCCTTGTGTCCTTCACCCCAACCAAGATTGAAGGATGACGCAGGCCATACTACTGATTACTCCATGGAGCTGTTTTCACATACCATGCCTGGATTATCAAGTGAAATGGTGAATTACCAAGGCCAAGATGAATCTGACATGGAGTGCAATGATGCACAGCCGCTGATAGATGATTCTGCTGGTACATTCAGTCAGAGCACTACATTGTCCTCGCAGTGTACAGAGCCAGATTCTGACCCTGATGAGACTCAGGTGCCCCTTCTCGCACACTATACCACCATACACGGTGACACAGAGGAAGGTGCACATGACATTGAAGAGGAGGTGATGGATGACCCAGTTGTTGACCCAGATTGGCATCCATTGGGGGAAGAGGGTGCTACTTCCAATAGCTCAGATGAGGAGGAGCATCCACAGCAGACATCGACATCGCAACAGCTGTTATCTGGCAGGCCCGGAGCACTCCAAAGACAGGTTCCAAACATCAAAAGAGTTGCTGGACAGCTTGTCCAGAGGGTCAAAAGATCACAGCGTGCTAGGTCGCAAAATGTCTGCCAAAGTAGGAAGAGTGCAGTGTGGCACTTTTTTGAACAAAATCCTCATGATCAGGCCAAGGTTATCTGTAAGAAGTGCGCAAAGACCTTTAGCCGAGGGAAAAATCTGAAAAATTTGAATACCAGTTACATGCTTAGACATTTAACCAGCATGCACTTGCAAGCATGGACACAACACCTAACCTCAAGTGCCACATGTGCAACTGATCACAAAGAAGGTAGTCAACAACGCTACATTGTTTCCCCCACTGTAAGCCCACCGGTTAGCACAGCAGCAAATGTTGAGGTGTCGTTGCAAGGCCACAGCAGTCAGGGAATCCCACTGTTATATCAACGAAATACTGAATCTAGGCCATCAGAAAGAACCCCAACTCCATCACCATCATCAACCCTCTCTCAGTCCGCCCTGTCCACCTCTACTTCCACCATATGCAGCTCTCAAGTCCAGCTCACCCTCCCAGACACTATGAGTAGGTCAAGAAAGTACTCAGTCTCTCATCCGCGTACACTGGGTTTGAACGCCCACATTGCCAAACTAATCTCGTTTGAGATGATGCCCTATCGGTTGGTGGAAAGCGCAGCTTTCCGCGAACTCATGGCCTATGCAGTACCATGCTATGACCTACCCAGTCACCACTTCTTCTCTCGCAAAGCCATCCCAGCCCTCCACCATCATGTAAAAGACCGCATTGTCCATGCACTCAAGCTGTCAGTGAGTGGAAAGGTGCACCTCACAACTGATGCATGGTCCAGTCGGCATGGCCAGGGCCGTTACGTGTCCATCACTGCGCACTGGGTTAATGTGGTGGATGCAGGGTCCACAGGGGACAGCGGTGGTGGGACAGTGCTGCCTAGCCCACGGTATAGGAAACAGTTGGCTGTAGGCGTTTGACCCTCCTCCTCCTCCTCCTCCAGAAGCGAAAGCTCGTCCACAGAGCGCAGTCGTACGAGCACTCCATCTGCAGCTGCCACTGTTGCACACGAGGTGTCCCCCTATCGAGCAGCTTGTGGAAAGCGTCAGCAGGCTGTGTTGCAGATGATGTGTTTGGGTGACAGACACACCGCCGAGGTGCTGGCCGAGTACTTGAAGCGACAAACTGAGTCATGGCTGGGCAGTGTACATCTTGAGGCAGGCAAGGTAGTTAGTGATAACGGCCGTAATTTTGTGGCAGCCATAGCCCTTTCAAAACTCAGCCACATACCTTGCTTGGCTCACACCGTGAACCTGGTGGTGCAGTGCTTCCTCAAAAATTATCCGGAGTTAACAGCCCTGCTCCAGAAGGTGCGACGACTGTGCGCGCACATCCGCCGGTCGCCTGTACACTCCGTTCGTATGCAGAAGCTGCAGCGATTGCTCCACCTTCCCAACCACCGCCTCATTATTGACATTGCAACAAGGTGGAATTCCACCCTGCACATGGTGGAGCGGCTGTGCGAGCAGAGGCAGGCCATAATGCATTTGTGGGAGGATACACGGCCAGGCACTTTGAGAGCAGACATGGAGTTGACAGGTGTGCAGTGGTCGAAGCTGAAAGACCTCTGTAAAGTCCTTCAGTGTTTTGAGGAATGCACACGGCTGGTAAGCGCAGACGACGCCATCCTAAGCATGAGCATCCCACTTATGCGTCTGCTCATGCAAACTTTGACGCACCTTAAGGAGCAGGCATCTGCAGCCAATGTTGATGAGGAGGAAGAGGAGGAGGGAATCCTTGATGACATTCAGCCATTGTCTGCTCAGGGACCTCTCCTGGACGAGGTGGAGGAAGAAGAGGAGGAGGAGGATGATGATGGGGATGATTACTTAGGGGAGGAGGATGCATCTCGTGGGGCAAGTGAAAATGTTGGCGTTCCAAGGTCTGGTACAGGGTTTGTGCGTGACTGGAGGGATGTGGATTTGCCAGAAAGTGCTCCTCCAACCAGCACTCGCAGTGCATCATTGACACCGGGAACATTGGCCCACATGTCAGATTATGCCTTGCAGATCCTAAAAAGGGACCCCCGCATTGCCAAAATGATGAACGATGACGACTACTGGTTGGCCAGCATCCTGGATCCACGCTATAAAGGCAAATTACAAAACATCATGCCACAGGAGAACCTTGACCTAATATTGGCTAATAAACAAGCAACTCTGGTAAATCGGTTGCTTGAGGCATTCCCAGCACACAGCAGCGGTGATGGTTCTCACACGAGCCGTACGGGCCGGGGGCAGCTTGGCAGAGGTGTTCATGGTACACACAGCAGAAGTGGCATTGGAGACAGGGGTTTCATGACAATGTTGTGGACTGATTTTTCAAGTACCGCTCACACAACTGGTAATACTGCATCGATAGAAAGTGACAGGAGACAGCAGTTGTCAACTATGGTTACAAACTACTTTTCCTCCCATATCGATGTTCTACCACACAGGTCATTCCCCTTTGACTATTGGGCCGCTAAACTGGACACCTGGCCTGAATTGGCACAATATGCCTTACAGGAGCTCGCTTGCCCAGCTGCAAGTGTGCTATCGGAAAGAGTCTTCAGTGCAGCTGGATCAATCCTGACAGAAAAAAGGACCCGTCTGTCAACCCAAAATGTGGATGATCTAACCTTCATTAAAATGAATCATGCATGGGTTTCCAAGGATTTTGTCCCACCTTCCCCTGATGACACACAGGGTGACAGAAAAATGGCTTGCTTTGGTCCACCTCTTCCTGGGACTTGACCTATTTCGCCTTTTGCATCAGCTGAATGTCCAACATCAACATATGCCACTTTCTAAAACTCCCTAACTGTGCTGCCTCCCCCCCCATGGCCGAGGTCACCACCTAGCGCACGACACCGTGCGAGTGCCGTTGCCCTGGACAGGTGGGTAGGCCGACTCTTGGGCGCGGGCACTGGCACAGGGTCCCTCATAGTGCAATCAAGTGTCTCTGACGGTGGTGGTGCACACCCGCCGTCAGACACACCGCCGTACTATGAGGGGCCCAGTGCCAGTACCGACGCCCACGAGTGGGCCCCCTTGCTTGGGCAGGGCCCCAGCATTTGCAATCTTTACCTCTCCCTGCTCCTCCGCTGTGTAGTCTGGGCCGTGAAATCCATACTGTGCCTGACACCGTCTGAGCCTGCCTCCTGATGTATAGACATATATTTTGAATGTGTACGCTATCCATACATGTTATCCGGGGATACGGTACCCTTTCTCACCTTTGTGCAATCACGTGCAAGCCATACTGGGCCTAACACCGTCTGAGCCTGCCTCCTGATGTATAGACATATATTTTGAATGTGTACGCTGTCCATACATGTTATCCAGGGATACGGTACCCTTTCTCACCTTTGTGCAATCACGTGCAATCCATACTGGGCCTAACACCATCTGAGCCTGCCTCCTGATGTATAGACATATATTTTGAATGTGTACGCTATCCATACATGTTATCCGGGGATACGGTACCCTTTCTCACCTTTGTGCAATCACGTGCAAGCCATACTGGGCCTAATACCGTCTGAGCCTGCCTCCTGATGTATAGACATATATTTTGAATGTGTACGCTATCCATACATGTTATCCGAGGATACGGTACCCTTTCTCACCTTTGTGCAATCACGTGCAAGCCATACTGGGCCTAACACCGTCTGAGCCTGCCTCCTGATGTATAGACATATATTTTGAATGTGTACGCTATCCATACATGTTATCCAGGGATACGGTACCCTTTCTCACCTTTGTGCAATCACGTGTAATCCATACTGGGCGTGAGAACGGCTGGCGAGCTGTTAAGCAAGCTACAGCACCTGTGGTTTGCACACGTAAGTTTTTCATTTTTTCAGGAATGACGGTTAGGCCTAATTCCGGAACTGCGGTTGACCTGCACTTACTGGGAAATCATCGTTCGCGGGTAATAATTGTAATCAGTGATCCCCATCACTAACGTTGTTCAGCGGGTTATCTGCACCTGTAAGCGACAAACGCTGGCCTTTTCAGTGTAGCGCACATGTAGCCACGGACATGTAAGGGCATGACACACCAGTTACTGGCCAATCTCATGTGCCAGAGCCTCACGTGTCCCTCTAGTAAGCCGGACTCAGACCGCGGGGCATGACGGAGTCTTGTTCGTTAACGGAATTAAGCTTGCAATGTGTGCATCTGTTCTGTAGCTGGCATGGTTGAGGTTTCCCAGGTGGAGTCGAATTTAACCGTAGGCTCCACTCCTGGTGGTGCCCTTCTGGACATTCCTTTAAGGTTCAGCTTTGCAACCATACTGCCCACGTAAAACAAACACTTTGCCTTCATGAACGCTGTTTGGAGGGTCATGACTCGTGGGAATAACGCCGCCCAATCAGTTAACCTGCTAGAGAGATCCTTCGTTGCTCCCAAGCATGACATCACACTCCCTAGGAGGAAGGTAATGCCACTGTGGCGACCGTACTCCTGGGGGCGACACAAGTGCACTGATGCCCAGCCACTGCTCGATGAATCTGCTGGTACATTGACCCAGACCACTACATTCCCCTCGCACGCTACACGGCCTGAATCTGACCCTGATGAAACTCAGGTTACCCTTCCCATATACAGTTCCATCTTACACGGTGACAAAGAGGAAGCTGCAGATGAAAGTGCAGGTTCGGCCCACCCACCATCAGACACACCACCGTACTATCAGGGGCCCTGTGCCAGTGCCGTCGCCAACGAGTGGGCCCCCCCTGCTTGCTCAGGATCACAGCACTTGCAAGGTTGAAATACTGTGCAGTGAGATGGAAGATGGGGACGACGAGGAGTCCAGACTAGTACAGGGATTCCCTAGCGAGGAGACTTATTTGATTGTTTTCAATGTTGGGACAGCAATTTTTGGGGAGCACTATACTCTGGAGAATGATAGATGGGGCCCACCATACACTGGAACATTCCAAAGGTGGACATCAGACACTGGAGCAGCATTTACAGGGCCCATTATACACTAGAGCATTAGAAATGGGGCCCATTATGTTTGGAGCATTATTTGGGCCCATAAGACAGTGGAGCTTCATCCATGGGGACCAACATATACTGTAGCATTATGTGGAGCTCATCATATACTGTTTCAAACATTATATGGGACCAATGATTCTGTATGGAGAAATAGATGGGCCTC
Source organism: Dendrobates tinctorius (assembly GCF_039654945.1). NCBI lineage: Eukaryota > Metazoa > Chordata > Amphibia > Anura > Dendrobatidae > Dendrobates > Dendrobates tinctorius. The sequence goes on along the minus strand of NW_027361728.1, from coordinate 73,952,458 downwards.
GTCATGAGATGTAAAAAGTGAAATATTTTTCATTGTACTATACCGCTATTTCTCTGCCGTATCGGAGCATGATGAGTTGTGGTATGTGCTAAAGGGGCGCTCTTTCGCCCAGGGCACATGAAAACCTGGAGCCCTACCCCCCCACAACTTTAGCCCCATTTTTCAGTGCGTAACTTGTATTATGAAGTTAATTAAGGTTGACAAGCTTAAGTAAGAAGAATTGATGCTTTTGGCATTCAAATGAGCACTGTAGGTGTGTTTCCTGTCCTCCTCTCACTGCCGACTTTTATTCCCCATTGACTTACATTGGGTTTCGTGTTTCGGGACGACCCCGACTTTTCCCTATAATCGGCCGATCTTGCTCGACCCGACTTTTGGAAAAGTCGGGTTTCACGAAACGAAACTCGACCCTAAAAAACCAAAAGTCGCTCAACTCTAGTGGTGAGATAGATAATACAATATCGGGGTTTTCTAGTATTTTCATATTCATGGCCTATCATTAGTACAGGTCATCACTACTAGACCAGTGAAGGTGCGATATCTTTGACGATCAGTTGCGGATCTGCACAGCTGCCTCAACTGCAAGAGGCTGTGGCGGGTACTGCACATCCACCACTATTCAAATAGATAGGGGTGCATGTGGAGGACCCTGCTGTGGCCACTTGCAGTTGACAGAGCTTTGTTATTCCGCTCTGCAACTAACAACATCCGACCACTGCCTGTACATGGAACAATGGAACGGTAGGGATGCTGCACAGTAATGTGGCATCTGGTTTTTTATTGATATGGTTAAAGTAATCATGTTACATAGACAGCCCCTTTAAGGGAAACCTTTTTATTAAAAAGTTGTAAGACATCCAAAAAGGCACATTTTTGAGCAGAGTAGTAGTATGACAATATGTGTAACTTTTGTTCTGCCAGAAAAATAAAGTACAATTCCCCCCATAGTTCTTTGTAATGAGAGAGCATGTCGCTATTTAATGCCGCCCGCCATTACTACAGCATTAACCTGCTGGCAAGTTCGCTTTAAAATAGAAATTCAGATTATTAAGTCCCTTTCAGTGGCTACGCGGTTTATAAGAAGCTAATGTGGCTGAAGCTGCAGATCATTAAAATGAATAACAGTTGGGAAATAGCTGAGTACATTTTTTGCAATGTTCATACATGTGCATTTAGTGAGAAACAAGAAGATGCCAAATATACTATAAGATCTCAGACTGACACATGTATCACATTACCGCTGCTTCGCTGTCTCTCCCTACTCCTTACAACCACACAGACGTCTCCCGTTCCTGAGGCTAGAGGTGAAAGTGGAGACCAGAAAGGAATGAAAAACCCACAAATCTTTTTCCACAGACTAATAATGAAACCAGTACTTCCAAATAGGAAACAGAGATGGATGCTAAATTCCAAATGTCTTAAAGCCCAGTATTGTAACTACTACTGTGGTGGCATCAGACAGTGTGTGGAAGGGTATAAACAGTGGTGGTATCATACAATATGGGGCAGTCACTGTGAGGGCATCACACTATAGGCGAGTCACTTTGTGGGTATCATGATATGGGGGTCACTATTGGACATCATAATATTGGTGAGGTCACTTTGGGGGCAATATACTATGTGAGGGTCAATGTAGGGCATTAAACTATATGGGGTCATTGTGGGGGCATCAAAATATGTGGAGTCTATGGGGTCATTATACTATAGGAGAGTCACTGTGGGGGCATTATACAATAGGAAGTTACTATGGGAGCATGATACTATGGTGGCTCTCTTTGGAAGATCATACTTTGGGGTAACATTGTAGGGGCATCATACAATGAAACAATGAATGAGTCACTGTGGGTGCATGATACTATGCGGGGTTACTGTTGGGGCATTATACCATGGAGTAGTCACTGTGGGTGCATCATACTATGATGGCATCACAGAGGGGGTAATTATACTATGGGACAGTCATTTTGGGTACATTATGATAAAGGAGATTACTGGGGAGAATCATATTATGGAGTACATCATACTATGAGGCACTCCATTGGGGCACTGCGGCAGTTTTACACTATGGGAGAGTCAGTTTGGAGGCATTATACTTTGGGGGGGTCACTGTGGAGGCATCACACTATGGGGGCTCACTGTAGGGACATCATACTTAGGGGCACACTGTTGGGGCATCACATTCTGGAGGATTCACAGTTGGGGCATTATACAAAGGGGAGGTCACTGTGGGGGCATCATAACATGGGGGGTTACTGTAGAGGCATAAAACTATGGGAGGTGATTGTGGGAGCATCATACTGTGCTTAGGGTTCTGTGTGAGTATCATACTGAAGGAGGGCACCATGGTGGCATCTAAAGATGGGTGGACACCTAGATATTCGGGTATGGCAGATTCTGCCACAAAGTTACAAAAAGTTAGTTTTCACGTACCAGAACAGTACCCAGACCCTAACCCAGACCCTATTCATTTGAATGGGGGCCAGAACATCAAGTGTTTTTCACGCTATCATGTGCATGAATGCGTGACAAACACCGCTTCTGTTTGGGGTAAAGTCAGCTGTGATTTGAGGTATAAAGTTTACCTCCGGTCACTGGTCTCAGCTGAAGAGATTACTGCTCCCTTGAGCCGATGCCTGCTACCGCTAATAACAGTGAGATTAGCATATATTTGAAAAATTTTTAGTTATCGTGTAACCATTAAATAAAAAGGCCAGCAGAATGAAACGCGAATAGAAATTACCGTATGTACTTGTGTATAAGCCAACCCGAGTATAAGCCGACCCCCTTAATTTTGCCACAAAAAACTTGGAAAACTTATTGACTTGTGTATAAGCCTAGGGTGGAAAATGCAGCAGCTACTGGTAAATTTCAAAAATAAAAATAGATACCAATAAAAGTAAAATTAATTGAGACATCAGTAGGTTAATTGTTTTTGAATATCCACATAGAATCAGGAGCTCCCATATAATGCTTCATGCAATTCATGATGGCCCCATAAGATGCTCCATACAAAATACATCCCATATAATGCTGCACAAAGATTAATAATGGCCCCATAAGATGCTCCATAGAATAATATGCCCCATATGCTGCTCCATAAAGGTTATGGCCCCATAAGATGTTCCATAGATTATGCCCCATATGCTGCTCCATAAGATGCTCCATAGATTATGCCCCATAAGATGCTCCATAGATTATGCCCCCATAAAATTCTTCATAGACTATGCCCCATACGCTGCCCCATAAAATGCTCCATAGATTATACCCCCATATGCTGCCCCATAAGATGCTCCATAGACTATGCCCCCATATGCTGCCCCATAAGATTCTCCATAGACTTTGCCCCATATGCTGCCCCATAAAATGCTTCATAGATTATGCCCCATAAGATGCTCCATAGATTATGCCCCCATATGCTGCCCCATAAGATGCTCCATAGAATATGCCCCATATGCTGCTGCCGCTGCTGCAAATAATAAAAAATGGCATACTCACCTCTTGCCGCTGGGGGCCTGGTGCCGGAGTCCTGAGCAGGCGGGGACACTGGCGCGCTATGGAGGACAGGGTGCCATGTCACCGCTGGCTCAGGGCACTGGCACTTGAGATATTCACCTGTCCCCGGTCAATCGCTGCGCACTGCTCCGTCTTCCGGGTCCTCTATCAGTGACTGTTCAGCAACTACAAGAAAATATTGTCCCAAAGAGAGGTCAAATGGATCATCACCCTTGACACTGTGACCCCTAAGGGTCTTAACGAGTCTCTGAGCTTTGCCTCTTTTATATAGCCCGTGCTGTCTCTCTTGCCTTCACCAGTGTATATATTTCAGTTCTTGGTGGCTCTTTTTTATGGTTTTTAACTTGTTTGTCTGTTTTCTCTTATCCTTAGTTATCATTCCATGATATGTGTTTGCTGTTTGTGGGTGGTACGGACCTTTGTTGGATTGATGACGGCTTTATACCGTCCATCTGCTTGTGCTCGAGAGATTAGGATTTGCTGCCATTTTTTCATGTCATCTGCGGCTACACAGGAGTACCTCGGCTACGCCTACTTTGTGACCTGCTGCGTGTTATGGATAATTACGAATAATTCTATGCACGTGTATTGGTCATACCTTTACATTGTGCTACTGATGTCATTATATGTATGCTGTATTTATATATCTGATTCTGTTACATTTATTTATTAATTGTATGACTATGTATAATTTGTTATTTTTGGCATTTTTGCTTTATCATATAATTTTTTGCTGACATCATTTGCATAAATGTTCTTGTATATTATGCCCATGTTTACATAGCATGTCACACTGTATAGGCGGTTTATATTCCTTATGCTCTTATATTCATTTTGTGCCTATTAGTCAATTTGTGACACCTATAGCCCAGTTATACACCGCGGTGCGCATGCGGTCTATGTGCCCCTGGTCTACTCTGCATGGGGGCGGGCGTCTCCAGGGTCTTGGGCGTTGGCGCGGGGACTCTTTTCCCCGGTGTTAAATATTAATAATCCGTTAATTTCTTATAAGACCCAGTTCTGTAGAATGCTTTAGCTTACATGACATAGGCTATTTTTAAGCTTGGCTCATGGTAGAAAGACAGCTCCATATATGTAGAGACCACGTGCTTTAGGAGACGTATATAATTCATGGCTAACTGTAGAGGTCGCTCCTCTTCTTCCCTCACCATCATGAGAGACAGACGCAAGATGACATGACATAACAGCTGGTATATTACTTGACGGCGATGTGAGAAGCCGAACTGAGACACAGCAGCCATTTGCTATTCAGGATCTCGGAGAGAAGAAGAATACATGTTGCTTTTGCCATGTGGGATCTCAGAGCATGATCTAATGGACAATATCTCTTTCACTTATTTTTATTCACCTGTTTTTCTGTAATAACCTTTCTTTGATGGAAGAATCCAAATAAACCACTATATTTTTATCTGGTAACTAGTCCTGAGTATTTTACAGGATATGCATTATTTTACATTGGAGAGCCAGCCAGATCTGAATTTTTGTACTTTTTTGCGGATTTCCCTCAACTTGCCCACACGGGGGATTGGACTTTGCTAACGTCAAATCATATGTGCAAGTTATCGGGAATTCCACTACTTACAAGAATCACATAGAACCTAGAAGTAAGAAGTACCAGATAGATTGAGAAGTACTACAAGTGCCAAAAGTACCAGACGTAAGCCAGACGTGTAAAGACAGGAACCCAGCGTTGTCCATCAAAGGGAACAAGCTGAGACATTTCAAGGTAAGAGAAATGGATGTCATTAATTGTCTTGCTAAGCAGAGTAAATTGAAATTTAAGTCTGTAGACAATTCTAATTCAGAAGTTTTATGGTTAAGTTTATATGCCGAGTGTGAACTCGAGAATCAGAGGTTAGATTCTAAGTTTTTCAATAGAGAAAGAGAGAGATTAAAAAATATTCTACAGATGGTAGATATATTTCATAGATCTGTGTCAGAGAAATCCAAAAATGATTGTTGTGATGTTCTCGAGATTGGCTGTAAAGTTAGGGAGATTGACTGTAATCAAGTGTCTGTAGCAGCCATTGAAGGTGACCTTGCAGACGTGGAACAAGATGGAGAAGTAGGAGGAGACTTCAGAACTGACGTAGAGGACGTACAAGGGAAAGACGTACCACTAAAAATAGAAGACTCACAGGCCCAAATCCGAAGTAGCGTGAGGAAGGATTTGATAAAGATATGCCAAATAATTCCTGCTTATGACAACAAAATAGATGTCTGTAGAAACTCTGAGATCTTTGAAAGTTGTACTGATAACTTTGATTTATCTAACGAGGAGAAGAATCAGTTGTTCAAAATGTGGATCCCTGTAAATTTTGCTAGGAGATTGTCTTTAAAGTTATCTGGTGAGACACATGAGAATTTAACTGATAAGGACAGATTAAAAATTCTCATTTTTTGTTCATCAAATGAAAATCATCCAGATATTGATATTCTTCAAAAATTAAGGATTGGTCGGAAGGAATGTATTTTTACGTTCATGTCCATATATGAACGTTTGTACAAAATGCTGAGTGAGAATGTCAAAACACCGTCCCTCATAAGGAGTTTTGTAAGCAAATTTTGGTTTCTAAATCCTGCATCTCGTGTTATTGCGTCACAAAAAGATTCATTGTTTGAATGTGTGCAATCCCTTGATTTTGCCAGAAAACACGAGAATCGTGAGAGGAAAGTAAATTGTGCTAATTTTGTAAAGACAGGCAGAGTAAAATCTTATCAGAAGCCGGTATTAGCAAAACCTTCTAAAATGAGTTTTCCCCAAAATCAAATCTACGAAGAAAGAAAAAGAAAATCACATGTTTGTTATAAGCCATATGGAATGATGCAAAAGAACACCGAAAAGACACAAATGGAATTAAGAAAAATGATGAGTTCTGATTTTCTTTCTGTAACAAAGATGGCCGAATTTAACAGACAGAAACAGGTGGTGAGTGACATCATGGCCTGTAAACTGAATACTCTGCTCCAAGAATCTATCAGCTTTAAAATGGCAAGAACCTTTCAGGATATTTTTTGCAGAGAAATAAGTATGGGTGTAGGAATTGGCTAGGAAAAAAGTAATATATATTGTGTAACAGTGTTATACAATTAGTGAGTTATAGAGTATAATCCTGTAGTTTTATGGTTTGTGGATATATACATAGTCATACAGTATATATAGAGTGTTTGTAGAAGTAGAAATAGTAGAACTGTATTTTTTAATGAAAATTAAAATCTACATCAGTAATAATATTTAGAATATGAATATGATATTAACCTTATTTTTTATGTTTCCTTAGAATTTTCATTTCAAAGCAGGACTTAATCGAGAAAAATTCTCTTCCAAGGATTTATGCCTTTATTTACACAGGAAGTTGCAATATTGCATGATTTTATATATCTAACCCTTAAAAGGAAATAACTAATTGCTTTTTAAAATGTTCTGGGTGTGTGCTTTACTGCATGGTTTGAATGACAACCACAGCAGGGGAATTTGAACCTTGTTCTAATAATACAAGTATACCAGACCAGTATACTATGTCCCTGTTCCTTAGGGAAAGAATTTTAAAGGGGGTCTCAACTTTTGCAAAGCAATGGAATTTTTTTTTCCAGGCCTAAATGTCAAGTATAGCTATACATATATTTATGTCATGTGTATTTGGGGAATATTCAAAGAAATATTAAGAGACTAAATTGAAATAGTTTACAATGCATTGATAATTAGGATAATTTGGGTTAAAATACGTGTATTCATCACACCTTCATATGTGAGGTATTTGGTTTAAAGTTAATATGTGACACAGTCTGAGTGACAGTGACTGAGTGTATGAGCAGCTGCTGAGCGAGTAATGTGATATGTTTGTGAGACCTCAGGATTCTATAAGAGAGAAAAAAAAAAAACCCCAAAAGCTTTTATCTTTAGGAGGAAATATGCAGATCAGTTAAATTATTAGAATATTAGGATATATAATGAAATATTATCTATACAACATATATTTCTGTATTTCTATAGTAATTATTTCTTGATTTAGTTAATTGTGGATAAGTGCAATCGCACAACAAAATAGAAAATAGTTTAGGAAGAAAATCTATTCTTTCCTTATCAGCTTTAGCTCTTTTAAACAGGCACCAGCACAGAGCCTGGTATTCACCAGCTGCATCTGGGAATAGTGTACCTTCCTTCTCTGTCCAAGTGTGTTAATCTTAAACTACATTTAAATTAATTTTTCCAAAGGATAATTTTATGATATTCAAATTAATTTTGATGGTTACACATCTTCAGACAAATAATGGTATAAGCAAGTATAAATTCACATAATTTATACATTAATTATTTTTAATTTTGGTTTTGATAAATGAATTATTTCATGAAACAATATTTTTTGGTATTAAGGGGGAAATATGTTTTTTATCCTGACTACATAATCACATTTGATTAATACCTCTTCTTCACACATTTTAATAGGAAAAAAAATATTAATAAGGTACAATGGTATAAGTATTGGGTATAATAACAAGTATTATAAAGAGTCATTTCTTTACACTAAGAGGAATTACATGCAAAGTTGCATAATTTGAATATTTTGGTAACACAAGTTTATGACAATTATGAAATAATCCAGATCATGGAAATATTAAGGGTATATGTTACTGAAGACATAACTACTCTGCATCAACATAAAGGCCTTATTCTTATTTTTATTTTTCATTCTTATTTTTCATTATTTTTAATTCTTTCACCAATATTTAGTAAAGTAATATCTGCTGAGAATATTGCTTCATTAAATATAGCAATTATATGGTTCTATTACTAAGGAAAATGTTTCACTTCTGAGTTATATGCAACAATTCTTTTATTCATTCATTCGCTCACTCATATATTCTTATTTTGGTTCATGGCTTTACATTCCTACATATTATTAGTATAATGAATATATTCCTTATTAATAAAGATGAAAACACTGGTTACATAAAACAGTGACACCTATGGGTTGAAAAAGGTAATTACACCTATGACATAAAAAAAAAATGTTCTATCACATGAAAAATGCGGATAATAATGTATTATCGTTTATTATTTCAAATATTGAAATCCATATATGGTACAAATTCTGATAATAATTATATGGATATTACTGATTGCTATGGTACGCTGTGATATTATGGGATAGGGAAATTACCAGATTTGGTATAGAATAGGGAATGAAGACTTCAAGCAAGATACTGAAATTATGTTAATAAAGACTTTTCACATTTCTAAACTTCATTGATTTTTATCAGTTGCAAGAAGAAGAATGCCGCGATCCAGAAATCCCAGAAGGTAACAAAGCTATGATTACTGAGTAATAGACTGTGTTAATTACAAATGCAGTATCCACCACTGACAGTCACAAGTGCAGTATCCACCACTGACAGTCACAAGTGCAGTATCCACCACCGACAGTCACAATTAAAGTGTCTAACCTGACAACCAGAGGACGATGATCCTATGATGCTGAGATGAACGGTGTTATCACGTTCTTATCAAGTTCCAGAGGTTTTCAATCACCTGAAAAGCTTCGATGAAAGCTGGTGAACAATGAAGGTAATTATCAGGAAGCTACAACCCTGACATATGTCCTGTGCATTAGGACAAGGACTGGTTATGGTGCTATGTTTAGCAAGGAAGAGTCATTTTAACCCTTGCTTTGCTGACCAAAGACGTCACACCTGTTCAAAGACCAGTACCGATGGAGGATTCCAGAATATCCAAGGCGAGCCAATGTAAGCCCAGGTTTTTAAAGGTGACACTACACAGATATTAAAGCTGCATTTCATCTATAGACTTTGTTTCTTATCAACATTTGAATTTATGGACTTTGATTTGATACACCACACAATTCCTACAACATCTATATGCTATAAGAAAACTGTATTTTTAAAAGAACCAAGAAGAAGACAGAAGACATCAAAATGAAGACCAGATGACATCAGATGATGATGACTGGACCTGAGATGCTTCAATTTAGACTTAGGGAAGTATAATTATACATATTTTATATGAATATTGTTCACGGCTTACCATAACATGAATTCACATCAATTATGTCATTGAGTACTTATAACGGTAATCTAATATTATTATTATTATTATTATTATTATTATTATTGATATTAAATTATTTTGTCAAAGAAGAAGAAAAGAAGAAAAAAGATCGTTATATTTGAGGGTTCCAATTAATGTCTGTCTCCCTCAAAAGGGGGAATTGTTAAATATTAATAATCCGTTAATTTCTTATAAGACCCAGTTCTGTAGAATGCTTTAGCTTACATGACATAGGCTATTTTTAAGCTTGGCTCATGGTAGAAAGACAGCTCTATATATGTAGAGACCACGTGCTTTAGGAGACGTATATAATTCATGGCTAACTGTAGAGGTCGCTCCTCTTCTTCCCTCACCATCATGAGAGACAGACGCAAGATGACATGACATAACAGCTGGTATATTACTTGACGGCGATGTGAGAAGCCGAACTGAGACACAGCAGCCATTTGCTATTCAGGATCTCGGAGAGAAGAAGAATACATGTTGCTTTTGCCATGTGGGATCTCAGAGCATGATCTAATGGACAATATCTCTTTCACTTATTTTTATTCACCTGTTTTTCTGTAATAACCTTTCTTTGATGGAAGAATCCAAATAAACCACTATATTTTTATCTGGTAACTAGTCCTGAGTATTTTACAGGATATGCATTATTTTACACCCGGCATGCGCGCTCTGATGCCTGATGCCCGTCCCACTGCTAGAGGGCCTGGTTGTCGCATGGCGCATGCACCGCTATCGCGACTCTGATTCGTCACCCACACCACGTGACCACGCATGTGATCGCGTTGCCTAGATACTTAAAGGTCCTTCTCCACAATTAGCTACCTTCTCCTTGAGAAAGCGCCCTGTGTGAGTGCGAAACGCGCGTCGAGGGTCTCCTTCTGGACCTGCTCTTCTGTGCCCCCTTCGGTAAGCTGCCCGCTTTTCACCCTATGTACTTTTATTATTGTGTTAGGGATTATTCTAATGGGAGTTGCTTACCGCTACTACTTATAGCGCCTCATAGCACTGAGGCAGGTTTGTTCCTTTATGCATCAGGTTATATGCCTTTTGCTATACTATTCATCTGCATTCGGAGGTATCCTGCTTTGTATACTCACTGCATGATGTGTGCTTTTATGATCGTGTGGCACATCTTGTCATTTTTCTTCCCTTTCCTGGTCAGTCCTGTCTGCGTCTAATGATTTTCTCTGCAACTTTTGCTTTTTGATTTATTATGTGTCTGTGCATGTGCTTTTTAATAAATTTTGTATTTTTATATCTACTTTTTGTATCCATTACTCCTTTTTTCTCCTTTTTTTCCATTAAGTATGGAGTGGAATTTGTGATTTAATGGCGGTTTATATATTATGGTTACCGCCTTGCTGCTCTCTTAGAGTATTGGGCTTCCTTTTTTGTTACAGTGACAGTTCAGGCAGAGGGCGCGGCATGCACTGACTACGTCATCGCACCCTCTGACCTGAACATCACAGCCAGAGGACGCGGAGGACAGAGCGACGAATGGCGGTGGAAGTGGTACAGGTAAATATCGCATATACTTACACCCTCCTGGCACGGTCTCTGCAGCCCCGCTTCTCCGATCTCAGGCAGCTATTCCTTCCTTCAGCAGTCACATGGTAAGCTCATTAAAATCATGAATATGCTCATATTCATTACTTTAATGAGCAGTACCACGTGACCGCTGAAGGAAGGTGTCTGAGACCGTGGGAGAAGCAGGGGAGCTGTAGAGATGCACCGGGGGGGTAAGTATGATCTGTCAGTTTCAGCAAGGCTGGTTATCAAGAATAGAGGGGTCCCCATTCCATATTTTTTAATTATTTAAATAAATTATTTAAAAAAGCCTTCATTTTTGACAATCAGCCTTGCCAAAGCAGATATCTGGGGGATGCTGTTCTCAGGCACAGCCACAGTCCTCCACACAGCCTAAAAATAGCAGCCCGCAGCTGCCCAAAAAAGGCGCATCTATTAGGTGTTTAAATTCTGGCTCTTTTCTTGGCTCTTCCCACTTGCCCTGCAGCGGTGACAAGTGGGGTTCATATTTTTGGGGTTGATACCACATTTGTATTGCAGGGGACATCTAGCCCATGATTAGTAATGGAGGGGCGTCTATAACTCACTTATTTATTACTGCTGTAATCCTTTAATTATATGGTAAATAAAGCCACAGCCAGAATAAAGTCTTTGATTTGAAATAAAACAAAACACACACTTACTTTCTTTATTTAAAAATAACAAACACAGTTATACTCACCTAATGCCGATTCCACCAAAGCACTTGTCTTCTGTAACAAAATAAAAATAAAAAATCAACAATATCTCTTACCTGTCTGTCGTTCTGTCCAACGCCATAATTTATGTCTTGGTATAAATAGTTTTCAACCTGGACGGTGCCAAGATGCGACCGTCCAGGCTGTGAACCACTGATGAATGAGCTTCTGAAAGTGCAGCATCAATAATCAACGGTGATGTCATTGAGGTTACCGTAGGTCACTGAGGCTGTGTTCCCAGCCGGGCTGAACTGCGGTAGCATTGGTGAGATCCCCTCTGGCACCATGAGAAAGTCTTCTGGCGAACTGTGGTGAACTCGGTTCTGCACTATGAGACGCTCTCACGGTGCTAGCGGGGATCTTATGCAGTCTCAGTGGCCAGCAGTAAATAAATACAAAAGTAAACGAGTTGTATTTCAAATAAAAGACTTGATTCTGGCTGTGTCTTTATTTACCATATAACAATAGGATTAGTAATGGATAGGCGTCTTATAGACGCATTTCCATTAGTAATCCATGGGTTTGATGTCACCTGACAATACAAAGGTGACATCAACCCTACAAATATAAATCCCACTTGCCACTGCTACAAGGCAAAAGGTAAAGAGCCGAGAAAAGCATCAGAATTGGTGCATCCAATAGATGCTACGGATGAGTGAGTATACTCGTTAGGATTCGGTACTTGACGAGTAATGCGGTACTTGAATCCTCACGAGTAAATTTCACTACTCGCCTCACAATATTCGGATCTCCCACCTGTGCTGGGCTGTACAGGGGCTTGTGCCGGGCTGTGCTGGCCTGTGCAGGGGCTGTTCCAGGCTGTGCAGGGCCTGTGCCGGGCTGTGCAGGGCCTGTGCCTGGCTGTGCAGGGCCTGTGCTGGCTGTGCAGGCTCTGCTGGCTGTGCGGGCATCGTCTGATGGGAATATAACAGCATTAGCTGATGATGGGAAAGTAGTATTCCCATCATCCGGCTAATGTGGTGAATGTAAAAAAAAAAGACATACAGAACATACAACATATAACATACAGTACATACACATAACATACAACACATAACATAAGGTACATACTCACCGCACCTAATTCCCCGAAGCCTTCGTCTCCTGCAAATAATATTAAAATAATAAACCAACCTATACTCACCTTTCCGACATAATCCATTAATAACGAGGGTCCCATGTCGATCTCCTGTGGAGGGCTGCCACGTCAGCTGTTACAATCGCTCACCAGTGGCTCCAACGATACAGTGACGGAGATAACCCTCCGCGCTGTATCACTCTGCCGGGACGTCACAGGAGTTCACCTGTGACTTACAGCAGCACTACAGCATGGGATTTTTCTCACGCAGCAGTGCTGCCGTAAAGTGAACTCCAATGATACACTACGGGAGGGTTATCTCTGGTCATTGTGTCATTGGAGGCCCTGTAGAGCGGTCACATCTGCTAGGATCTGGGCATTCAATAAAAATTATGAAAAACCGTGTCGTGTTTTATTTCATTAAAATTCTTTTTTCTGGCCGTGTCTTTTTTTAACCCTTTCCTACTATATGATTAATAATGGATAGGCGTCATATTGACGCCTCTCCATTAATAACCGGGATTAATGTCATCTTCCAATAGCAAGGTGACATTAACCCCTTATTACCCCATATGCCACCGCTACATGGTAGTGGGAAGAGAGGGGCTAAGTGCCAGAAATGGCGCATCTCAGAGATGCGCCATTGCTGGGACGGTTGCAGGCTGGTATTTGTAGCCGGGGGGGCAATATCCATGGCCCCTTCCTAGGCTATGAATATCAGCCAACAGCTGTCTGCGTAGCCTTTTTGGCTATAAAATATAGGGGGACCCCACATCGTTTTTTGGGGGGTCCCCCTATTTTAATAGCCAGTAAAGGCTATGCAGACAGCTGCGGGCTGATATTCATAGTCTGGGAAGGGACCATGGGTATTATCCCCTTCCAAGGCTACAAATATTGGCCCCCGGCCATCGGCTTTTCCCCTCTGGCGCAGAAAATTGTGTGGGAGCCCACGCCATTTTTTAAAAAAATATATGGCTATATATCTATTGATATATCTATGGATAAATCTATAGAAATATCTATGGATATATCTATGGATATTATTGATATACTGTATCAATGGCTATATATTTATGGATATATCCATAGATATATCCATAGATATATAGCCATAGATATATAGCCATAGATATATCCATAGATATACATATCTATAGCTATATCCATAGATATGGATATATATTTATGGATATATCTATGGCTATATATATGGATATATCTATGGCAAATATACAGTGCTGTGTAAATTAATTGGGACAAAGCATTTTTTAAAATAAAATAATAAGTTGGTTACCAGTCAGTGATTCAAACCAGTTTTAACTGCTTTGAAAAGGCACTCACACCTGTTCAAAGCAGTTAAACTGGTTTGAATCACTGACTGGTAATCAAATTACGATTTTACTTAAAAAAATGCTTTGTCCCAATTAATTTACACAGCACTGTATCTATGGCTATATCTATGGCTAGATCTATGGCTATATCTACGGATATATCTATGGTTTTATCTATTGCTATATATTTATGGCTATGTATGTTATGAGTATGTACTCTATGTTATGTGTTGTATGTTATGTGTATGTACTGTATGTTATATGTTGTTCGTTCTGTACGGCTTTTTTTTTGTTTGTTTTCATTCACCACATTAGCCGGATGATGGGAATGCTACTTTCCCGTCATCCACTAATGCTGTCACTGTAGTGGGCATAGCCGGATGGGACAAGTAGTCCCATCGGACGATGCCCGCACAGCCAGCAGAGCCCACACAGCTGGCACAGGCTAAGCACAGCCCAGCTAAGGCCCCGGACAGCCCGGTACATCCCCCGCACAGACTGGCAGACCGGCACAGGCCCTGCACAGCCCGGCACAGGCTGGCACAGGCCCCGCACAGCCCGGCACAGGCCCTGCACAGCCCGGCACAGGCCCAGCACAGCCTGACACAGGCCCTGCACAGCCGGCACAGGCCCCGCACAGTCTGGCACAGGCCCCGTACAGTCCTGCACAGCCAGCACAGGCCTGGCACTGCTGGCACAGGCTCCTCACAGCCCAGCACAGCCCGGCACAGGCCCCGCACAGCCTGGCACAGGCCCCACACAGCCCGGCACAGCTGCCACAGCCCAGCACGGCCAGACACAGGCCCCGCACAGCCCGGCAATGCCCCACACAGCACCGGCAGAGGCTGGCACAGGCCCCACACATCACCGGCAGAGCCCGGCACAACCTGGCCCAGGCCCCGCACAGCACCGGCAGAGCCTGGTACAGGCCCCACACAGCCCGGCACAGGCACCGCAAGGCATGTCCTGGCACAAGCCCCGCACAGCCTGCACAGCCCAGCACAGGCCAGTACAGGCCCCAAGCAGCCTGCACAGGCTCGCACAGCACCAGCAGAGCCTGGCACAGGCTGGCACAGCCCCGCATACACACACACAGCCCCACAGACCCCCGCACAGATTCTCCACACACATTCTCCGCCCACACACATTCTCTGCCCATTACTCGCATTTCCCATAGATTTACATGGGAAATCTACATCGCTACTCATTACGAATACCCGAGTATTAGGAGCTACTCGTAACGAGTACAGCGAGTCCGAGTATTTCACTACTCGCTCATCCCTAATAGATGTGCCTTTTCTGGGTGGCTGCGGGCTGCTATTTTTAGGCTGGGTAGGGCCAATATCCATGGTCCCATAACAGCCTGAGAATACCAGCCCCTGGTGTCTGCTTTAGCTTAGCTGGTTGTCAAAAATGGGAGAGGACCCCACGCCGTGTTATAAAATTATTTATTTAAATAATTTAAAAATACAGCATGGGCATCCCTCTATTCTTGATATCCACCCTTGCTGAAACTGACAGCTGAGGGTTGCAGCCCCCAGCTGTGAGTTTTGCCTGGCTAGTTATCAAAAATACAGTGTATCCCACTTCGTTTTTTTAATACTCCCATCCTGTTCTCACTGTTATTAGTGGCAGCAGGCGTCGGCTGATGGAAGCAGTAGTCCCAGCCAACACTAATGACCAGAGGTAAACTTTATACCTCCAATCCCAGCTGTGCACTCACGCTGTATTTTGACAGAGTGGGAAATGCAGCTGTCTGATCAGCGGCGATGATTTTACCGCCGATCACAAACGATGTTTGCACATGACAGCGCGACAAACACCCGGTGTTCGGGGGGCCGAACAAAACAGTAACACGGACCAGTAGGTGTTCGGTACAGACGCAAAACTTTACTGGCCGGGTTCGCCCATCTCTAGTGGCATCATACTTTGCTGAGGTCACTGTGAGGGGATCATGTTGTAAGTGTGTGGAGTGTTGTTTGGGAAAATTGTGTGGGGAAATTCACTGTGAATGTATCTTATGCTATAGAAAACCGTCATACTGTATTAAGTCCATCAATGGGATATCCTAGTGGGTGAAAACACAGTGGGTAGGATCAGTAGGGGCACCATTTCTGTGTGCATAGTGCAATATTATTATTATTATGATTTTTCATTTTTAGAGCATCATTGATGGTGTTATACATGATACATACAAAAATAAATTATGGTGAACAAACTAACAATGACAGACTGATACAGAGAGGAGAGGGCCTGGCCCTTGCAGGCTTACAGTTTAATGGATAATTGGGAAGGTAGATTGGGTGGGGGGTTGTGGCAGCTTTGGTGGTGGTGAGGTGGCAGGCAGTTATTGCAGGCTATAAGCTTAATTGAAGAAATGCATATTCAAGTTTCATCTGAAAGGTCTGAAACCAGCTGATAATCGGACGTGTTGGGGCACAGAGTTTCAGAGTATGGGGGATGATAGGGAGAGAAAAGGGTTTTGAGAGAATCAAAGATTATGTGTTGGTAGGAAATAGGAGATTAGGTCGGAGATACTGTATATGGAGGATACAGATTATGGACGCCTTTGTAGGTCAATATTAATAGTTTGAACTGGCTACATTGGGAAATTGGGAGCCAATGAATGGATTTACAGAGGGTAGAAGCAGAGAAATAGCGAGGCAAGAGGTGGATTAGTCATGCAACAGAGTTATGAATGGACTGGAGAGGTGAGATCAGACCTCTGATGTGGGAGGCCATAGAGGAGGATATTGCAGTAGTCGAGGTGAGAGATGATGAGGTTATGCACTAATATTTTAGTAGATTCAGGGTTGAGGAAAGGATGGATTCTGGCAATTTTTTTTGAGTTGAAGGCAGCAGGAGGTGACAAGAGCTTATACAGTGAAGGAAATAATTATTTGATCCCTTGCTGATTTTGTAAGTTTGCCCACTGACAAAGACATTTACAGTCTATAATTTTAAGGGTAGGTTAATCTTAACATTTAGAGATAAAATATCAAAAATAAAATCCAGAAGATCACATTGTAAAATTATATAAATTTATTTGTATTTTTCAGTGAGAAATAAGTATTTGATCCCTCTGGCAAACAAGACTTAATACTTGGCAGCAAAACCCTTGTTGGCAAGCACAGCAGTCAGACTTTTTTGTAGTTGATGATGAGGTTTGCGCATATGTCAGAAGGAATTTTGGTCCACTCCTCTTTGGAGATCATCAGTAGATCATTAAGATTTTGAGGCTGTTGCTTGGCAACTCAGCGCTTCAGCTCCCTCTATAAGTTTCCTATGGGATTAAGGTCTGGAGACTGGCTAGGCCACTCCATGACCTTAATGTGCTTCTTTTTGAGCCACTACTTT
Organism: Dendrobates tinctorius; assembly: GCF_039654945.1. Lineage (NCBI taxonomy): Eukaryota > Metazoa > Chordata > Amphibia > Anura > Dendrobatidae > Dendrobates > Dendrobates tinctorius. The sequence goes on along the minus strand of NW_027361728.1, from coordinate 73,934,824 downwards.
GTTGCCTTGGCTGTATGTTTTGAATCATTGTCTTGCTGGAAGACCCAGCCACAACCCATTTTTAATGTTCTGGCAGAGGGAAGGAGGTTGTCACTCAGGATTTTACGGTACAGGGCTCCATCCATTGATGCCGTGAAGTAGTCCTGTGCCTTTACCAGAGATACACCCCCAAAACATAATGTTTCCACCTCCATGCTTGACAGTGAGGATGATGTTCTTTGGGTATATAGGCAGCATTCCTCTTCCTCCAAACATGGCATGTTGAGTTAATGCCAAAGAGCTCAATTTTTGTCTCATCTCACCACAGCACCTTCTCCCAATCAATCACAGAATCATCCAGGTGTTCATTGGCAAACTTCAGATGAGCCTGCACAAGTGCCTTCTTGAGCAGGGAGACCTTGCGAGCACTGCAGGATTTTAAACCTTTATGGCCTAATGTGTTACCAATGGTTTTCTTGGTGACTGTGGTCCCAGCTGCCTTGAGATCATTAATAAGTTCTCCCTGTGTAATTTTAGGCTGATCTCTCACCTTCCTCATGATCAAGGATACTCCACGAGGTGAGATTTTGCATGGTGCCCCAGATCAATGAGAATTGACAGTCATTTTGTATTTCTTCCATGTTCTTACTATTGCACCAACAGTTGTCTCCTTCTCACCCAGCGTCTTACATATTGTTTTGTAGCACATTCCAACTTGGTGCTGGTGTATAGTGTTGAGCATTCCGATACCGCAAGTATCGGGTATCGGCCGATATTAGCGCTATCGGAATTCCGATACTGACTTCCGATACTTTTGTCATATCGGATACCGGAATCGGAATCGGAAGTTCCCATCATGCTATGAGCCTGCTTGCTTTGATTAAGCCAATGGGAATCCTCCGAAGTGTGGGCACATCCTGTTAGGCATGTAGGCATGTTAACTATTGGCATGGCTGTGATTGGCTGCCGAAATGATGTCATGATGCACTATAAAAGCCACCGCAGCCGCCATTTCTGGTTCACTCTGCTGTGAATTCAGTTAGGGACAGGCTGCTGTAGAAGACTGTGAGGGACAGTTAGAAATAGCGATTCCACCAAACATCTAGTGCTTTACCCAGGCTACATAAACCACCACTGTAGCCTTCTTTGCCCTAGCAGCAGTGTTCACAGCTGTCTGCAAGGGCTGTGTGAGTGCAGCTCACGCTGTGGAGTGGGTCCTGCAGCCACGTCAGGTTGTAGGCTGCCCAGCGTGCCTCACTGCTGCCTCATACATCTTTTAATTTTTGAGCTGCATTTTTTACATAATTTCAATCTAGTGTGCTTCCATCCGTATCCATATACGTTGGTTGCAAACACTAGTAGTAGACAGCGGAGCCTTTCTGCAGCCTTTCAGTGCTAGTGTCCACTTTGCTGCACTGTTCACGGCTGTCTGAGAGGTCTTTGACTGTGTGTGAGTGCAGCTCACGCTGAGTAGTGTGTCCTGCAGCTACGTCTGGTTGTAGGACGCTCAGCGTGTCACTGCCTCACACATTTTTCTTTTATTGCAGCTCATTTTTTCTTCTATTAGTGTGCATCCATCCGTCTCCATCTACGGTGGTTGCAAACACTATATAGGAGTACACAGCGGAGCCTTTCTGCAGCCTGTCAGTGCCAGTGCCCACTTAGCTGCACTGTTCACGGCTGTCTGAGAGGTCTCTGACTGTGTGTGAGTGCAGCTCACGCAGAGTAGAGTGTCCTGCAGCTACGTCTGGTTGTAGGACGCTCAACGTGCGTCACTGCCTCACACATATTTGTCTTTGAGTGCAGCTCATTTTTTCTTCTCCTATTAGTGTGCATCCATCCGTATCCATCAACATTGGTTGGTTGCAAACACTATATAGGAGTAGATAGAGGAGCCTTTTTTTCTGGCTTGTGCCCTGCCGGCGCAGCCAGATTAGTATTACCCAATTTTTTTGGAGCCTCATCTTTTGCATTGTAGGTTACCTGCCTGCATTCTGATAGCTCCAAAAAGTTGGTGATACTATCAGTTTCAATTCTTTGTTCACATACTTTGAGTTTGTTTCCAACAAAGAAACCACAAAAAAAGTTCACCAAACACTACATTTGGAACTTGTGTAGGCCACATCAGCTCCTATTAAAGTGTAGTCCACACACACACACTTCATAAAATTAGTGTTTCTTGTACCTGTAACCAGCTGTTCAGGAATAAGCACACTAAGGCCCCCCTTTGTACTTTTCTGCCTATCTTAAGCAGTCTGGCAAGATGAAGAAGGCAGGGAGTAAGGCGCGTGGTCGTGGGCGTGGAGTTTCAGCAGGGAGAGGACGTGGGGATTCTGCAGGGAGAGGACGTGGGGATTCTGCAGGTAGAGGACGTGGGGATTCTGGGCCTGCCGCGGGCACCAGTGGATCAGCGTCCCCCAGTTTTAGCAGGCAACAGTCCTTTATGCGCAGCTTTGTAGGACCTCAACGTACCCCACTGCTGCGGGAGGAACAAATTGAAGCCGTTGTCGGATGGATGGCAGCTAACGCATCGACTTCAATTACTTCCACAGCCTCTCAGGACCAGAGCACCAAAGAGCAACCATCTGTCTCTTCACCACCTGCCAAAGTGCCCAGGCAGTCAGAGAGACATGGACAGGAGCCATCACAGTCTCTACTTCTGTTCTCGGAATCTGTTGGCTTGGAAAGAGGGGGCCAGCCAAGCAGCATTCCTGAATGTGAAGAAGAGGGAGTATGCAGTGATGCGCAACTTCTTTGTTCCTCTGAATCTGAAGAGGCGAGTGGGCCAGTGCCTATGGTCAGCACACCTCAGTACGCATCAGATGATGACGAGACTCAGTTGCCACTTTCTGGTGTGTACGGTGCTGGCGAGACAACCCCGGAGAAGCAGCTGTTTGAAGAGGGGAGGGAAGATGATGAGGTCCTTGACCCATCATGGCGTGAGGAACAGGAAGGTGGTGGGAGCAGCTCGGAGGAAGAGATTCCCCTACCGGCCAAAACAGGAGGCAGAGGGAGGGGGAAGACTTGGTTGCCTGTACCCTCCACTTCGGCACCCGTTAGGAGCATTCCTCATTCCAAAGGCATAACGGGCGCTCCCAAGACTTTCAGTGCGTGGTCCTTTTTTGACACAGTTGCAGATGACATTTGCTTTGTCAAATGCAAGCTGTGTCATCAGAAAGTCAAAAGAGGGAGAAATGTCAGCAACCTCAATACCACAAATATGTGGAAACATTTGCGCACCAAGCACGAGTTGGAGTTGCAGAGACACCCTGAAGACGTAGGCCAATGTACAGCACCACCTACCACCTCTTCAGTTCGTGTTGGGGCCTCTTCCTCTAGCTCACACACTGCTGGTTCGGCTTCCTCACAGGATCGCCAAGGAAGAACCTCTGCCACTGTTGTCCGGAGACCCTGTCAGATTCCACCCATAGCAGCACGTTCCCATCCATCACAGCCATCGGTAGCACAGGCATGGGATAAAAGGCGCCCTTACTCGGCAAACCATCCGCGAGCACAGTCTCTGAATGCTGGCATTGCCAAACTTCTGGCAGTTGAAATGCTGTCATTCAGGCTGGTGGACACTGACACCTTCCGGGACTTAATGGCATTGGCAGTCCCCCAATACAACGTGCCCAGCCGCTTTTATTTCAGCAGGCGAGCCGTCCCTGCCCTGCAGAAACATGTTGAGGGCAAAACAAAACATGCGCTACTAAACGCCGTTAGTAGCAAGGTCCACCTGACCACCGATGCGTGGACCAGTAACCATGGACAGGGACGATACCTTTCCCTCACTGCTCACTGGGTCAATGTTGTGGACCCGGGTACAGATCTGGAGAGTGGCGCTGTACGTGTTCTTCCAACGCCACGGATTGCAGGACTCCAGTCTGTACACATAGACTCCTCCTCCTACTCAAGTTCCTCAGAAACAGCAGAGCAGGAGCCTGTTACGACCGATATGAGCACAGCCGTGGCCAAACGTCAACAGGCTGTACTCAAATTAATTTCTTTGGGGAATCGAAGCCACACAGCGCAGGAGCTCTGGAATGCTATCAAGCAGGAGAGCGATGTGTGGTTTGGGCCAGCGAATCTCCAGCCGGGCTTGGTAGTGTGTGACAATGGCCGAAATCTGGTGGCAGCTCTTGGCCTAGGCAACCTCACACACATCCCATGTCTGGCACATGTGCTTAACTTGGTCGTGCAGAGCTTTCTGAGGGACTATCCGGATCTTGATGCACTGTTGCACAAGGTCCGCATAGAGTGCGCTCACTTGCGGCGTTCCAGCACGGCAAGATCGCGCCTCGCTGATCTGCAGCGACGATTTGGCCTTCCGGAACATCGCATCATATGTGACCTACCCACCCGGTGGAATTCAACGTTACATATGTTGGAGCGGTTGTGTGAGCAGCAGGCAGCAGTCATGGAGTACCAGCTGCATCAGGCGCAAACAAGTCGCACTGTGCGCCGTTCACACTTCGGCACCATTGAGTGGGCCTCTATGAAGGACATCTGCCTCGTTTTGCGTGCCTTCGATGAATCCACGCGGATGGCGAGTGCAGATGATGCACTAGTCAGCATGACTGTCCCCCTTATCTGCCTGCTTCAACAAACACTGCAAGCACTAAGGGATGAGGTTTCGGAAGAGGTGGAGGATGAGGAGTCCCAAATGCCATCTGCTTCTGGACAGTCTGCGCTACGTGTTTCCTCACAAAGGCCTAGGCAGGGGACACTTTGTGAGGAGGATGAGGAGGAGTCGATGGAGGAGGAAGACATCTCTCCAGAGGAGGGAGGTACACAAACCTCTACTCAGTATGTACAGCGAGGGTGGGGTGATGCAGAGCAGGCCGAGGTCACGCCTCAAACAGGGGACAGCGGTTCTTTGACATTTGAGAGTCTGCAGCACATGGTTGATTTCATGCTGCAGTGCCTGAGAAACGACCGCCGCATCGCCCACATTCTCGTCTCGGCTGATTATTGGGTGTACACCATCCTAGATCCTCGCTACCGGGACAGCGTACAAAGGCTCATACCAACGTTGAACCGGGAGCGTAAACTGCGGGAGTACGAAGAGTCACTGGTGCAGTCCATAATGTTTTCCATTCCACCCGACAGCATTGTTGCTAGTGCTTTACAAAGCAGCTCTTTGCGTCGAGGCAGTGGAGGAAACTCTGCACAAAGAGGGAGCAGAGGCAGCGCCGCAGCACAAGGCAAGACCACTATGGCCCAAATGTGGCAAAGTTTTGTGTGTCCACCACAATTGTCTACACCATCAGCGACGCCTCGAGTCAGCAGGAGGCAACGCTTCCGTCAGATGGTGTCAGACTACATGTCTTGCCCTGTCACTGTACTCCCAGATGGCTCTTCCCCCTTCAAGTTTTGGGTCTCAAAGCTGGATACATGGCCAGAGCTTAGCCAGTATGCATTGGAGGTGCTGGCTTGCCCTGCTGCCAGTGTATTATCGGAACGTGTCTTTAGTGCCGCAGGTGGTGTACTAACAGACCGTCGCACGCGACGATCTTCCGATAATGTTGACCGGCTGACTTTTCTGAAAATGAACAAGGCCTGGATCTCCAAAGACTTTGCCATTCCTCTTACAGACTAAATTAGTGGTTGGCAACTGTATCCAGGTCTGCTGGTGTGTTCATTTTTCTACCACCTGAACTATAATCCCTGTGCTTCAACACAGCCAGTTGTCGCTCAGATGTGTCGTCTGCACAGAGAAACACACTAGCTCCTGTGTTAGTGGGGTTCAGTAACGCCAGCTGATCCCCTGCTGTGTGGACGGCAAAGTCACCAGCTCCATCAACATTCAAACCACTACTGATTTTTAACCGTTCCCAACTTAGGTCTCTGGCTCCACTGTCTCTACTATTTCCCCTGGCCTCCAACCCCGCCATCTACATCTCTGAAGTGGCGTCAGCACAATCTACACTTGTTCCTGTGTTCCTGTGGCTCAGTCCCATCAGTTTATCCCCTGATGTGTGTCAGGCAAGGTCTCCTGTTCTGTCCACATTCCCATAACCAGTAGTGGGAATGAGGACAGAGCTGGCGAACTTGCCGGACAAACATCAGGGGATCAACAGACGGGACTGAGCACCAGTAACACAGGAACAAGTGTAGATTGTGCTGACGCCACTTCAGAGATGTAGCTGGCGGGGTTGGAGGCCAGGGTAAATAGTAGAGACAGTGGAGCCAGAGGCCTAAGTGGAGCATGGTTAGAATCAGTAGTAGTCAACAACCTCCATAACAACCGCTGCCCATTGGCCTCTGCATGCGGCATGCGTAATCCTGGGCTCCAACAGTGTCAGTTGGTGTTCAGAAGTGTCGTCTCCACAGAGCCAAACACATTCGTTCAAGTGTTAGTGGGGTTCAGCACTGCCAGCTGTTCCCCTGCTGTGGAGATGGCAAGTCTCCTGCTGCCTTCACCTGCCAAAAGCAACAGGCCCCAGCCTGCTCCTCGCCTAATCCTGGGCTCCAACAGCGTCAGTTGGTGTTCAGAAGTGTCGTCTCCACAGAGCCAAACACATTCATTCAAGTGTTAGGCTAGTTTCACACTTGCTTTTTTTTGCAGCGCATTTTTCCCACAAAAAAACGCATTGAAAAAACGCATACAAACGCATACAGATGCTGCGTTTTTTTCAAGCATTTTTATGAGCATGCATGAAAAAAATGCAGCGTTTTTATGCGTTTGTATGCGTTTTTAGTGTGTTTTTACCGCGTTTGCGCTTTTTTCCAACATTAGGTGGCCCCTCACACTAACCCAAACCATGACTTTACTAACCCTAACCCTAACCCTAACCCTGACCCTAACCCTGACCCTAACCCTAACCCTAACCCTAACCCTGACCCTGACCCTAACCCTAACCCTGACCCTAACCCTAACCCTAACCCTGACCCTAACCCTAACCCTGACCCTGACCCTAACCCTGACCCTAACCCTAACCCTGACCCTGACCCTAACCCTAACCCTGACCCTGACCCTAACCCTGACCCTAACCCTAACCTTAACCCTAACCCTGACCCTAACCCTGACCCTAACCCTAACCCTAACCCTGACCCTAACCCTGACCCTAACCCTAACCCTAACCCTGACCCTGACCCTAACCCTAACCCTTAACCAAACCATACCCTGATCCTAACCCTAACCCTGACCCTGACCCTAACCCTAACCCTAACCCTAACCCTGACCCTAACCCTGACCCTAACCCTAACCCTAACCCTGACCCTAACCCTAACCCTTAACCAAACCATACCCTGATCCTAACCCTAACCCTGACCCTGACCCTAACCCTAACCCTTAACCAAACCATACCCTGATCCTAACCCTAACCCTGACCCTGACCCTAACCCTAACCCTAACCCTAAACCCCCTTAACTAACCCTAACTCTAACCCAAGCCCCTAAATTCCATTGTCTAAACTAATGGTAAAAAAAAAAACGCATGTGCAAAAAAACGCATACATAAGCATGCCAATGCGCACATATGCTCACCATAGACTTATAATGGGTTTCTTGCTGTAAAAAAACGCATTGCGCGCGCATGCGTTTTTTTGAGGCAAGTCGGACGCCCAAAAAATGCATCAGGATGCATTTTGTGCGCCCGAGCGCATACCGCAAAAAAACGCATGCGCGGAAAAACGCGTACAAACGCATGTGTATGCGCACATAAGCACATCGCATGCAAAGTATAGGAAAAAAAAAAACGCATGCGCTATTTAGCGCTAAAATACCGCGAAAAAAAACGCAAGTGTGAAACCAGCCTTAGTGGGGTTCAGCACTGCCAGCTGTTCCCCTGCTGTGGAGATGGCAAGTCTCCTGCTGCCTTCACCTGCCAAAAGCAACAGGCCCCAGCCTGCTCCTGGCATAATCCTGGGCTCCAACAGCGTCAGTTGGTGTTCAGACGTGTCGTCTCCACAGAGCCAAACACATTCGTTCAAGTGTTAGTGGGGTTCAGCACTGGCAGCTGTTGCCCTGCTGTGGAGATGGCAAGTCTCCTGCTGCCTACACCTGCCAAAATCCAGTAGGCCCCAGCCTGCTCCATGCCTGATCCTGGGCTCCAACAGCGTCAGTTGGTGTTCAGAAGTGTCATCTCCACAGAGCCAAACACATTCGTTCAAGTGTTAGTGGGGTTCAGCACTGCCAGCTGTTCCCCTGCTGTGGAGATGGCAAGTCTCCTGCTGCCTACACCTGCCAAAATCCAGTAGGCCCCAGCCTGCTCCACGCCTGATCCTGGGCTCCAACAGCGTCAGTTGGTGTTCAGAAGTGTCATCTCCACAGAGCCAAACACATTCGTTCAAGTGTTAGTGGGGTTCAGCACTGCCAGCTGTTCCCCTGCTGTGGAGATGGCAAGTCTCCTGCTGCCTTCACCTGCCAAAAGCAACAGGCCCCAGCCTGCTCCTCGCCTAATCCTGGGCTCCAACAGCGTCAGTTGGTGTTCAGAAGTGTCGTCTCCACCGAGCCAAACACATTCGTTCAAGTGTTAGTGGGGTTCAGCACTGACAGCTGTTCCCCTGCTGTGGAGATGGCATTCTCTCCTGCTGTCTCCGCATTCCAAAGACAGTAGGCCTCTGCCTACACCCTCCTATTTCCTGGGCTTCAACACAGCCAGTTGTAGCTCGGAAGTGCCGTCCACACGGAAAGAGACACAATAGGCCTCTGCCTACACCCTCCTATTTCCTGGGCTTCAACACAGCCAGTTGTAGCTCGGAAGTGCCGTCCACACGGAAAGAGACACTTGCTCCCGTGTCTCAGTGGGGTTCAGTAACGTCAGCTGATCCCCTGCTGTGTGGATGGCAGTCTCTCCTGCTGTCACCACATTCCAAATACAGTAGGCCTCTGCCTACACCCTCCTATTTCCTGGGCTTCAACACAGCCAGTTGTAGCTCGGAAGTGCCATCCACACGGAAAGAGACACTTGCTCCCGTGTCTCAGTGGGGTTCAGTAATGTCAGCTGATCCCCTGCTGTGTGGATGGCAGTCTCTCCTGCTGTCACCACATTCCAAATACAGTAGACCTCTGCCTACACCCTCCTATTTCCTGGGCTTCAACACAGCCAGTTGTAGCTCGGAAGTGCCGTCCACACGGAAAGAGACACTTGCTCCCGTGTCTCAGTGGGGTTCAGTAACGTCAGCTGATCCCCTGCTGTGTGGATGGCAGTCTCTCCTGCTGTCACCACATTCCAAATACAGTAGGCCTCTGCCTACACCCTCCTATTTCCTGGGCTTCAACACAGCCAGTTGTAGCTCGGAAGTGCCGTCCACACGGAAAGAGACACTTGCTCCCGTGTCTCAGTGGGGTTCAGTAACGTCAGCTGATCCCCTGCTGTGTGGATGGCAAAGTCTCCTGCTGCCTACACAGTCCTACTACTACTGATTTTTAACCGTGCTCCAATTAGGCCTGTGGCTCCACTGTCTCTCGTATTTCCCCTGTCCTCCAACCCTGCCAGTTACAGCTCCGAAGTGGCGTCTGCACAATCCACACTTGTTCCTGTGTTACTGGTGTTCAGTCCGGTCAGTTAATCCCCTGATGTGTGTCTGGCAATGTCGCCTGCTCTGTCTACATTCCCATAACTAGTTATGGGAATGTGGACAGAGCAGGCGACATTGCCGGACACACATCAGGGGATTAACTGACCGGACTGAAGACCTGTAACACAGGAACAAGTGTGGATTGTGCAGACGCCACTTCGGAGCTGTAACTGGCGGGGTTGGAGGACAGGGGAAATACGAATATCAGTGAAGCCACAGGCCTAAGTGGAGCTTGGAATTAGTAGAAGTCTACAACCGATCTTAAAATTTCTTCAATGCAGCCTCAGCCTGCTCCATGCTTGTCCCTGGGCTTCAACACAGCCAGTTGTTGCTCGGAAGTGCCGTCTTCACAGAGTAAAACACTAGCTCCTGTGTTTGTGGGGTTCAGTAACGTCAGCTGTTCCCCTGCTGTTTTGATGGCAATCTGTCCTGCTGCCTCCCAATTGACAGCACATCATGCCTCAGCCTGCTAAGTGCTTGTCCCTGGGCTCCAACATCGCCAGTTGCTGCTCATAACTGACTTTGGCACGGGTACTCCCTCCTGCCCAGCTTGGTTCCAGCCCTGCCTGCTGTTTCCGGGAAGTGTCAATGTCAGTTTGCCACCCCAAGTTGCCATGTCGTGTTGCGGTTGGGTTAGCCGAGGCTAGGGTGCCAGCAGTTTAGGTGCTTCCTATGTGGACTGCGGGTTCTGGTAAGAAAGGCTTGTTCCATAGTGCCAGTAGGACAAGCACCCCCTGTAGGACTGTGTGATTCGGTAACTGCGGCCAGCTTGCGGCATGCCAACTTTGCTTTTCAGGGGTAACTTCAGCTGCCCCTCCGGGTTCCAGCACCGTCAGCTGGTTCTCGTCAGAGCCTTTGGCCTAGGTGCCTCCATCTCGGTATCTGAGTTCCGGCAATGTCTGCTGGTCCTTGGTAGTGCTTTGTAGCACAGGTACCTCCTGCTTAGTAACCGGGTTCCAGCACCATCAGCTGGTCCTCGGTTGTGCCATTGGCTCTTATTCCTTCTGCTGCCCCTCCGGGTGCCAGCACTGTCAGCTGGTCCTCGCTATTTCCATTTGCTCTTGCAGCTTATGCTACCCCTCCAGGTTCCAGCACCGTCAGCTGGTTCTCGTCAGAGCCTTTGGCCTAGGTGCCTCCATCTCGGTATCCGTGTTCCGGCAACGTCTGCTGGTCCTTGGTATTGCTTTGTAGCACAGGTACCGCCTGCTTAGTAACCGGGTTCCAGCACCGTCAGCTGGTCCTCGGTAGTGCCATTGGCTCTTGTTCCTTCTGCTGCCCCTCCGGGTGCCAGTACCGTCAGCTGGTTCAAGAGGACAAAGAACAGGAAGACAACCACCAAGATGCAGAACAACAAGAGAGAGAAGACAAAGAAGCATAAAAAAACAAAGCAGAAGAACATTAAGCATAAGACTAATACTCTGAGCAAATGATATTATCTTATTTATAAGCAGAAGAAGACTAAGCAGTGTATGGGGGTGAGTCCGTTCCTCCTCGTGGTGCCCCTGGAAAAAGCCTGCTGCTGCAGGCCAAACTGAACGCGGACAAATCCTGTTGTAAATCTTTTGTGACAGGCAGAACGGAAGGTGTAAACTTCTAACTTTTCTAGATAACAACTACAGGAATGCCTGACACAAACAAGAATATGATGAAGAAGAATAGGAAGAAGATGACGAAGTTGAATATGTAGAATAATAATTGTTGAATAAGAAGAATATGAAGAATGTAAGAAAAGGAAGAAGAAGAAGAATGTAAAAAAAGGAAGTAGAAGAATTTAAAAAAAGGAAGAAGAAGAAGAATGTAAAAAAAGGAATAAGAAGAAGAATGTAAAAAAAGGAAGTAGAAGAATGTAAAAAAAAGAAGAAGAAGAAGAATGTAAAAAAAGGAATAAGAAGAACAAGAAGAAGGTAAAAAAAGGAAGAAGAATAAGAAAGAAGAAGAAAGAAGAAAGAAGAAGAAGACATACATGTCTGGCAAAATATAAATGAGGCTAACATAGTCAATATCTTTGTAACTCCTAACGTCTTTAAAAAAAAAGTTTAATTCCTGCTATTCCATTTGATTGGGCTAAACCTCTATGGCTTTAATGTCTCCTCCACCTCCCACAATACATTCTACATTATTCTTAGTTGTTTTTCTTCATGTAGAATTAACCTACAAGGAAATAAAGGGTTTTTTTTAATTCCGATATTTTGGCCCCATTGACTTGCATTGGTTCCCGGTATCGGAATCGGTGATACCGATACTTTTTTTTAAGATCGGCCGATCCATTCCGATCCGATATTTTCAAGTATCGGCTGGTATCGCTCAACTCTACTGGTGTATGATCTTGTCCCCAATATCGTTAGAAAGCTCTTTGGTCTTGCTCATGTTGTAGAGGTTAGAGTCTGACTGATTAATTGGGTCTGTGGACAGGAGTCTTTTATAAAAGTGACTATGTAAAACAGCTGTCTTTAATGCAGGTAATGAGTTGATTAGGAGCGTATAACTAGTCTGTAGGAGCCAGAACTCTTAATGTTTGGTAGGGGATCAAATACTTATTTCTCACTGCAAAATACAAATAAATTTATATAATTTATACAATGTGATTTTCTGTATGTTATTTTTGATATTCTATCTCTCAATCTTAAAATTATCCTACCCTTAAAATTATAGACAAATCATGTCTTTGTCAGTGGGCAAACTTACAAAATCAGCAAGGAACCAAATAATTATTTTGTTCACTATATGTGCAGTTTGAAGGACAGGGCAGGGTCAAGGATTACTCCGAGTCAGTGGACTTGTAGTACAGGAGAAGTGTGATATCATTTATTGTGATAGATAGATCAGGTAAGGGATTTAGGTGATATGGAGGAAAGATGATGAGTTCAGTTTCGTCCACATTGAGCTTAAACAAGCATGATGAGAAGAACTAGGCTATAGCTGATAGACACTCTCACGAATTTTGAACAGCAGAGAGGTGATATCTGGGCCAGAGAGTTAGATATGAGTATCATAAATGTGTATATGGTACTGACTGCCATGGGATTAAATGAGTTGTCCTATGCCAAAGGTATAAATTGACAAGAGTAAGGGTCCCAGAGCAGGGCCTTGAGGGACACCAACAGAGAGAGGGAGGTATGAGGAGGTAATGTGAGAGTGGAGGATGCTAAATGTGTGGTTAGAGGGGTATGAAAAGATCCAGGAGAATGCGAGGTCTTTGACACCAAGGGAACAGAGGACTTGTACTAGGAGAAAGTGGTCAACTGTGTCAAATGCAGAGGACAAGTCTGGAAGGAGGAGTACAGAGAATTGTCTGTTAGCTTTGGCAGTAAGTCGTTGGTAATTTTGGTCAGGGCAGTTTCGGTGGAGTGGTGGGGACAAAAGTTGGATTGTAAGTTGTCAAAGAGTGAGATAGATGAGAGATTGGAGGAAAGTTCAGCATGGACATGCTGTTCAAGGAGCTTGGAGGCATATGGGAGCAGTGATATGGGGTGATAGCTGGACATAGAGATTGAATTGAGGGATAGCTTCTTTAGGATAGGTGTGAGAGTGGCATGTTTGAAAGCAGAAGGGAAGGTACCAGAGGTTAGCGATAGGTTGAAAATATGGATTTGGGCTGGAATAAGCCTGGTACTGAGGTTGGGGAGGAGGAGGGATGCGATAGGGTCCAGTGCACAAGTGGTTAGATTTGATTTGGAAAGGAGATGAGTGAGCTCTTCTTCAGTGGGGGGAGAATGCAGTGGTCTTTTATACATATGATTTGTGGTAGATGGTAGTAAAGATTTGCCTTGTTAGGTCGCCCATATTTTTTAAATGTGTGGAGGGTGGAGGAGGGAGTGAAAAGTGTTGACTATCTGTTTGGGATTGTGGGATAAAGAAGATACAAGAGGTGCAAAATGGACCTACTTAGTGGAGGTGAGGGCCAATCTTAATGTGAAAGTTGCTATTTTGAATGTGTTGAAGTCTTCTTGATAGTGTATATTCTTGGAATGCAGCTCCGCAGCCCTGGACTCTTGCCTTAGCTTTTTAGTGTGGTTATTGTACCAGGGCTGTCTATTGATTTGTTGCCCCCTGCCGTACACGAGTTGGAGAGCATGTGAGTGTCTAGGTATGTGAGATTTCTGCGAGAGTGTACTAGTTTAAGAACATGGGGAGCAGGTGAGGAGGACAGGGATGTGAAAGTGAATAGATGGTGGTCAAGTAGGGGGAGAGGTGAGGTTGTGAGGTTAGATAAAGAGCAGAAAGGGGAGAAAATAAGGTCTAATGTATTTCCGTCTGTGTGGGTGGATGCGGAGAACCACTGAGTAAGACCAGAAGATGACGCAAAGGACAGGATCTTTGAGGCTGCAGGCTAGTAGGGTGTCAGTGGGGATGTTGAAGTCATTCATGATGATGGTGGGAATGTCAGCAGAGTGAAAGTGTAGAAACCAGATGGAGAACTTACCAATAAAGGCAGGGGTCGGTATATGACAGCCACTTGTTGTTTCAAGGGAGTGTAAATGAAGGTAGAGTGCAATACATACACCTCTCGTTGTCACACCCAGACCACTTAACACTTCATATTTGCATATGGATTAAAACATACATGACTTGAGAATACAGCAACAGATAGAATATATAGAAAGGTCATTAGATTTACAATTCAATGAGACCTGCAAGCTCATACATTATGTGTGGTTTGGAAGAGGGTTCATGTGGGGGAAGTGTTGATCTTACAGACAGATTCTATTTAAATTGTATTAGTCCTGTAATTTAATATTGTATACTTCTTATAACTTCTTATACTTTTAATTTAAGGTAGATGACAAACGGATCCATTCACATTGACTTTAATAATATAACAAACAGATATGGCAGCAATTACTGTAATTTTTTTCTTTAACTGGACAAAAAATTATTGCACTCACAAATTTTCTGCCCAGCTAAAACATACGGATAGCAGCTGGATCCATTTTTTTTAACACTTAAGTCTTTGGAAAACAGATTTCCTTGATCCATTTCAAATAGATGATTGATGGATGCATAAACTCAGCCTAAGACCTCATTCAGAAACAGTATCTGTGTGGCATGTACGTATTCTCTCCATTTTCTTCATGGTTACAACATGTTTTCTAGCAGCACAGATGAAAATGGGCAAGTTTATGGGTCCGGTATAAACTAGTACCGCAAGCAAATGACATCCGTTTGCCATCCATGTGCAGCTCATGATTAACACTACAAATTAAAGGAGAAGCTCTGTAATTTATTTATTTATCCATCTGTGAAAAACACTAATGGCACACTGATTGTAAAAATGAACACTCGGATAACACACTGATGGTGAAAACGGACACGTGCATGACACACTGATGGAACACTGTTTGATTCATCTGTCCATTTTCACCATCACTGATGACACACTGATCCAAAACACTGATGACACCGGTACAATTTTTTCACGGACGTGTTAAAACATGGACATGTGAACTGAGCCTAACTTGGTTTTTGCACATCATTTCTATTAAACTAAATAAAAGTAATGTTCTGATGTGCTAAATATGTATATCAGTGATGAAAGGGTGTATTATGACAGCAGTAAATCATAGAATGTTAGAGTTGGAAGGGACCTCTAGGGTCATTGTGTCCAACCCTCTGCTCAGGATTCACTAAACCATCTCAGACAGATGTCTCTCCAGCCTCTGCTTGAAGACTTCCATTGAAGGAGAACTCACCACCTCTCATGGCAGCCTGTTCTACTCATTGATCACACTCACTGTCAAAAAGTTTTTTCTAATATTACTCTGTATCTTCTCCCTTTCAGTTTCATTCCATTGCTTCTCATGTTTCCATGTGCGAATGAGAATAAAGATGATCCCTAAACACTGTGATATCCCTTCATATATTTAATTCAGCTATTAAGTCTCCTCTTAGAATTGCTTTCTTGCAAGCTAAACATTCCCAGATCCTTTAACCGTTCCTTGTAGGGCATACTTTGCAGTCCGCTCATCATCCTGGTAGCTCTTTTCTGAACTTGCTCCAGTTTTTCAATGTCTTTTTTAAAATGTGGTGTCCAGAATGGGACACAGTATTCCAGATGAGGTCAGATCAAGGAGGCATAGAGTGGGATAGTTACGTCACATGATCTAGACTCTATGCTCCTCTTAATACATCCCAGAACGGTATTTGCCTTTTTTGCTGCTGCATAACACTGTTGACTCATGCGCAGTCTGTGATGTTTTAGTATACCAAAGTCTTTTTCACACATACTGTTTCTTAGTTCTTTTCCTCCCATTCTGGAGATGTAATTTTCATTTTTCTTGCCCAGATATAAAATCTTGCCTTTCTCCCTGTTAAATATCATTCTATTAGCTGCTACTCATTGTTCAAGCATAACTAAATCCTTCTCAATCCTTTCTCTGACTTAGCTATCCCTCCTAGATGTGCATCATCTGCAAATTTGATTAGTTTACCTTCAGTTCCCTTATCTAGATAATTTATAAAAATGTTGAATGACACTGGAGCCAGGACAGAGCCTTGTGGTACCCCACTTTAAACACTCATCCAATTGGATGTGCAACCATTTATTAAAACTCTTTGAGCATCATTACTGAGCCAGTTATGAATCCACCTAACTGTAGCCTTGTCAATTCCATATTTGGTCATTTTTTTCAATAAGGATAGTATGAGATAATTTATTAAATGCTTTACTGAAGTCAAGATATACTATATCTACCGAATTTCCCTGATCTACCCAGTCACTGATTCCATCAAAGAAGAAAGTTAGATTAGTCCATTACTTTTTTTGCTACAAACCCATGCTGGCTCTGGCTAATTACTGTACTCTTAGCCCAGTATTTACAAACATTTTGTTTAATAATTTGTTCAAATATATTTTCTGGTATAGAAGTAAGGCTCCCTGACCAGTAATTTCCTGGCTCCATCTTCTTTCTTTTTTTGAATAAAGAGACAACATTTGCCCTTCTCCAATCTTTTGGGACTTGTCCTATTCTCCAGGATTTTTCAAATATTCTGTCTAGTCGCTCTGCAATTTTCTGTGCTAACTCTTTCATACTATAGGATGTAATTCATCTGGACCAGGAGATTTATATTCATTTAAATTATCTCAATTGAGAGCCACAGATAACTACTGTGCATGCCCAAGATTTCCAGCTTCGCAGTGTGAATAAATCATAAGTGACTGCGGGGTGGGATCTCTGGCCACACGATAGGAAAGACAGAGAGGACAGGCAGCGGTCACTGCGCATGCCCCAGAATACATACTACAGCCCAGGTGCCAGGATTTGAAAAGAAAAATGAAGAGGCGGAGCAAACAATGCAGGAAGACATGAGTGACAGATGTGAGGCATCTCGGTCAGATGGGGAAAGACCTGCCCCCTGTCAAATATCAGGTATGTCTGACCAATTTTAAAAAAGATTATTTCTGCGGTGGAAGGTACCCTAAGTAAAAGACAGAATGCAGCATTAGTGTTGCACAAGGTGGCTCTTTTACTTAAAATCGCCTGGAAGGGGTGACAGGTTCCCTTTAAAAGAATTCATTAGCTGTATATTTTTTCCTGGCTGTATATTTCCCATTCCATATTGCTCTAGTTTAAAGCTCTCCTGATGAGTGCAATAAATAAGGCAATTAATACCATAATTTCTACAAATGACAGCAATCAGAGCTAATATAGTAAACATACTAGTGTATCATTTAATAGACATTGAGGAATTGCTTAGTTTCAATAACTTTGATTTTAACTAGAAACTGACCATATAATGAGATAAAACGTATGTACAGTAGTGTTGAGCATTCTGATACTGCAAATATCGGGTATCAGCCGATATTCGCGGTATCGGAATTCCGATACTGAGTTCCAATACTTTTTGCATATCGAATACCGGAATCGGAAGTTCCCATAATGCTATGAGCCAATTTGATTTGATTGAGCCAATGAGGAATCCTAAGAAGTGTGGGCACATCCTGTTAGGCATGTAGGCATGTTAACTAATGGCATGGCTGTGATTGGCTGCGAGCAGACCACCCAGCTGCTCCTCCCCCAGACACACACTGAACAGTGATCTATGGAAAGTGAAACTAGTGAGGGAGGAGGAAACAACAAGTTCTCATTTCAATGCCAGAACAACCCCCCCTGGACGTTGATCTTAGAAGCAAGAGATGATATCTTGGAAACCGTGCAGACTAGCCACAGAAGGTAAATTACTTATTGTCAGCATTCTGCAGCCTAGATATGCACTGAGATTATGTGAAAAGCCCGGACAACCTGTTCTGTTATGTATTTCCGCCAAGTTGGATCGCCCGCCAGGGCTGGTGGGGTACTCG
Source organism: Dendrobates tinctorius (assembly GCF_039654945.1). NCBI lineage: Eukaryota > Metazoa > Chordata > Amphibia > Anura > Dendrobatidae > Dendrobates > Dendrobates tinctorius. The sequence continues at coordinate 73,917,022 of NW_027361728.1, read as the reverse complement.
GTACCGGGCCCGTTGGTTTCAATGGGAGATGTCACGGTAGCTGTGACCCGGTCCGTGGCCCTGGGTATCCATTGTAAAAGGGAAATGTTGAACGTGTGGATGATGATTAAAGTTTATGAGTGAATGATTTGTGACGCCACCTGTGGTGTTTGGCAATGAAGATGTTAAGCCGACGCTGCAGACAGATCCTCTGGGACAGATGGTGTGGTGCAGCAATGATGTTGTGGCCCTCCACAGGTAGGGCTGTAGTCCCAGGGCAGTGTAGATGGAGAGGTAGTCAAGAGACGTAGATGTTGCAGTGCCAGGCACAGAGATGTAGCAGTGCTGAGTGTGTTGGCGCAGGAATAACTGGAGGACACCAGGGCATGTAGTTCCAAAGCTTTGCTCACAGTCTGTGCATACAGGTGCCCGCATCCGTGCCGTGTCCTCCGGGTAAGGGGCTCAGTCAACCTCCAAGCTAAATGAAGCACTCCGTTCCAACACTCCGCCAACATGTGCCCTTTCTGAACGTCTCCCTCTATTGCTACACAACCCCTTTAACATAGTCAATATCTTTATAACTCCGAACATCTTAAAAAAAAAATTAATTCCTGCTATTCCATTTGATTGGATTAAAAACACGCATGTGATATGCACAAATGTGAACAAGTCTGTTAGACAATGTTCACACCACCCTGACAGAAACACAAACATGTGTTCATGGTGTGAACATTGTCTAACAGACATGTTCACATTTGTGCATGTCACATGTGTGTTTTTAATCCAGTTTTTTTCATGCTTATGCATGATTTGAGAGACCCCACCCCTCTCTTGTGTGACATGCACATAAGGAGGTGTCTTGCACCACGTGCCCATACTAGAAAGTGCCTGTCTTAATCCTGCTCATTTAGACACTGTTCATATGTTCAGGTTTTAAATACATTAGATAGGGACTGCTTCAATACTGGTTACCTTGACTAGGTGGAGCAGCTTGGCATACATTTTTTTGCAAAAAAAGTATCTACTAAATACCCTGTGTTTGTTATTACCTTTTATCAGCACTTGCTGACTACTGTCATATTTCTTACTGCAAGGTATTTTTGCACATTTGTCATTCTGTGCTTTTTGTTTGTATTCCATTTGATTGGGCTAAACCTCTATGCCTTTAATGTCTCCTCCACCTCCCCAAATACAGTCTACATTATTCTTAGTTGTTGTTTACTTCATGTAGAATTAACCAACAAGGAAAGAAAGGGTTTATTTTAATTCCGATATTTCTGTCCCATTGACTTGCATTGGTTTCCGGTATCGGAATCGGCGATATCCGATACTTTTTGGGCATCGGTCTGATCCACTCCGATCCGATATTTCCCGATATCGGAAGGTATCGCTCAACACTAATGTGCAGATTTTTGCAAATATGAAACCTCTTTTTTTCCTGTAGGATTACACTTCAAATACTGTATATAGAGCACCACCTAATTTTTCACCACTGTCATCTCAAATGTTACATCATACCCCAGTTACTACATGGAATTACAATATTGCAGCGCAGCGGCAGGCATATGTCTACATGCAGAATCCATCCTTCATGTCAGGTTTGTATAGTAACTTTTATTACTTTATTACATTGTCAGTTGTGGCACACCGTGTAAAGCAGGAATTCTTGGTTTTATCTAGGACTGCATTTGAAAAAGAGCGAATGATTATGCTTTTCTTATGGTAATCAGAAACAGCCATTCTGTTATTCCTCTTTTTATAAACTGAATATGCTGGTTAGCTCTGTATATTATTTTTGCATTAATGTCTCAATACTCCTAAGGCCTCTTTCACACTTCAGTTTTTTACAATCAGTCACAATCCGCCAGGTTTTGAAAAAAACGGATCAGCAATTTTTCTTTTGAGGATCCGTTTTTTTCCCCATTGACTTCCATTATTGGCGGATTGTGACGGATTGCCGTCTGTTGCATCCGTTTTTTTTGCGGATCCGCCAAAAGTTGCTGTCCGTCACCATCCTCAAAGTTTTCAAAACGGAGCTTGCAACGTTTTTTTCTCTGGCGGATCCTCCAGACACTGATTTAACCCGAAATTCTTTCTGGTTGCCGGACAAAAAAAAATCTCTCTCTCTCTCTCTCTCCCTCTCTCTATCTCTCCCTCTCCCCCTTTTCCAGGCTGCGATTCCTTTAAAATTCTTCATTTGTCGGATCCGTCAAAAAAACGGACGGGTAGCATCCGTTGTCATCAGTTCTAAAACGGATCCGGCATCCGTCCTTTTGGCGGATTTTGACTGATGCAAAAAACTGAAGTGTGAAAGAGACCTAATTAAACAGGATTTTGTAACCCTTTGGAAAAAAATGAAAAAGCTAAATATGTCTAAAAATGGCATTTAGTCAAATTCTTATTTTTCTAATCCCCATGCTCCCACTCAAATATTTCAGACCTCCCCACGATGTCTTCACACTGACATGTCTTCATGCTGACAAACTGCTGTCAGATGAGAACGTAGAAATGCTGCTGTAAGATTAATGAGGGAATTGAAAGGTATGCTCCTATAACCAGTTATTACTGTAGTTTCAAAAGTTTAGAAGACCTCTGTGAAGTGCATGTGTCATGAGAAAATGAACTATCGTTTACATCAGGTATTTTTGTTTATTTTTCTATTTTTGATAATCTATGGAAATTGGTGATTGCTGTAATCATACTGACCGGAAGAATAAAGCTGCCTTACCAATTTTACCACACACGGAATGGTATAAAAAAAAACAAAAAACAAAAAGCAATTCCTGAATTGCTGTTTTTTATTTATTCTGGCTCCCAAAAATCGGAATAGAAAGCGATCAAAAAAATGTGTCAGAAAATGGTACCAATAAAAACATCAGCATGTCCCGCAAAAAACAAGCCATAAATGACTTTGTCTGTCGGCCGAAATATGGAAAAATGATAGCTCTCAAAATAAAATAAAAATAAAAAGTGTCTTTTATTGTGCGACAACAGCCAAACATAAAAACCCGACATAAATCTGGTATCGCTGTAATCGCACCCACTCGAACAATAAAGTTGCCTGATCACTTATACCGCATGAGGAACAGAGTGAAAAATAAATAAAACCAATTCTTCACATGCTGTTGATTTTTTTCGTTATGCCTCCCAAAGATCGCAGTAAGGCTCGGTGCACATTTATCCTGTGCTCTGTACTGAGCACTTACACTAGGGTTTCTGTGTAAATCTCTGAAATACGTGATTCAGACAGAACCCCCAGCGGAAAATTCCCTATAATGAGGCAGATAGAGGCACTGTAGACACCGTCTGACCTGTGATCTGGCAGTGTCCTTCTTTTTAGGATTGCATAAAAGTGATGTCGGCCACAGTTTTGTGCACTTCTGAATATAAAGACACCACTGAACAGAAGCCAGACAGAGTCCAGAGTAACTCTTCTGCCTCATTATAGTGAATGGATCTATTGGGGGCTTCATCTGTCACGTCACTCAGAGACTTAGATGGAAACTCTGATTTAAGTGCTGAGCATAGAGCACCGGATAAATGTGATCACAAATTTTATGTAAAATGTTAAAAGCTTCAACTCAATCCACAAAAAGGCAAGCCCTCACTCAGGTCTGTCATCTGTTATCGGAAATATAGGGAATTCCACATTACTGGTAATACAAAGGCTCTGTAAAAGTGAAATGGCTCCTCGCCTCCCAAAAGAAATTCAGCAAATTCTCCATTCCCAAATCCAAATGCCCACCCTCCATTCTGAGTCCCAGTGTGCCTAAACCACATTTCTGTATTGCTGCAAGCCCGCCTAATTTACAGGTGCATGTCTCCAGAAGCATGAACTGGGCATAATGTACTAGTCACTACAACGGCAGTTTGCAATTTTTACTCAGCAACATCCACTGCTGCTTATTTCTGAAAACACCCATGGAATAAAAATCATCACTACATCTGTAGATATATTGATATATTCCCAAAGGGTTATAATTTCCAAAATGGGGTCACTTGAGGGGGTGATCCTTCTTTTCAAGCACTTAAGTGCTCTTTATATGGAGTGCGCATCTATTCTAGGAAAATCTGCATTCCCAGAGGCAAATAGCGCTCCATCCCTCCCTAGTCTCTCCATATGGCTAAGCACCAGATAGAACAAGATGTGGATGTTACCGTGCTGCTGTAGAAATCACAATATCAAAATAGGGATATAAAGATGATATTTTATTCAATATTCTCTTAACGCGTTTCGAAGTTCACATAACTTCTTCCTCAGGAGATGCATAAGACTTGAGGGCAGAGTAAAGTACTGCAGCGTGCAGGCGCTGGGTCTCTCTGACCTTTCCCAGCTCCTGCTCACTGCAGTACTTTCGTCTGCCCTCAACAGGGCAGATAAGTACGCCTGCGTAGGAGCATGATGCCGAGGAGCAATGAAGCAAGCAGGAGGTCGGCATCGCAAGAAGATGGGAGGCCCGGACCTGTGACACCCATCGGACCGGACCGCACTGCATACTTATTTTTTCTTATCTTGCAGGTCGGATCTGGGGCTTATCTATTGCATTATAGAATGATGTAGATAAGCCCTGAAAGGCAGTGGCCATATCTTATATCGGCCAAACTGGTGACAGGTTCCCTTTAGCTATTTTGTGCAATTTGATACTTTGATTTAAGGGCATAAAAATTAAAAGTTTGAAAATTGCAAAATACAATTAAATGCAAGTCATATCAAAGAAATTTTACCACTATATTAAAGTACAGTAGGTCACAAGAAAACAGACTCAGAATCATTGGGATCCATTGAAGCGTTCCAGAGTTATGACCTCATAAAGTGACAGTGGTCAGAATTGTAAAATTTGGCCTGGTCAGGAAGGTGAAAGCAGGCAAGTGGGATGAAGGGGTTAATGATCTTTTCTTTATATTTATGTTCTGATTTTTTATTGACCTCTTGAATTGCCTCTTGATGTCCTGTTCAGCGAAATTAGTATATATCACTACTTAATTCATCGATGGTTTTATTATTAAACTACATTATGCAGCTTTCATATTTCATTGTATCTAAGGCTGGTTTCACACAAGCGTTTTTTAGCGCTGCGCTTCGTGCGCGTCCATGCGCATGCGTCTTGCGTCCTTATCTTTAACATTGGGGCTCATTGTCTAGCGTATGCACACGTTCATATGCGTTTTTGTGTGCATGCGTTTTTTGTAGTGTGCGCCTAGGCACGCCGGCCGCAACCTGTTGCATTTTTGGTCCGTCCGACCTGTCTCAAAAAAACGCATGCGCATGCTTGTGCGCGGAATGCGCAAAAAAAAATCACATTGCAGTCTATGGGAACGCAGGCGTGCGCATGGACATGTGCACGCCTGCGTTTAAAATCACATGTGTTTTAAGAGTTAACAAGCCTAGAAACTGGTTAAAACGCATGCGCCTAAAAAAAGCAAACGCATACAAAACGCATGATGTGATTTTTGTATGCGATTCTATTGCGCACGAAGCGCAGCGCTAAAAAACGCTAGTGTGAAAGTAGCCTTACATACTACTAATTATGTTTCTGTTGAAGTCGGCCCCTGACTGGATCCTGCAGGTCCATATCTTCCTAAAAACACAAAGCAGCTATTACAGCTAAAATTATTGCAACAGCAGCAGCAACAACGCCTTCTCCGGCAGCATGTGCAAGCAAGAACACATCAACAGGTACTCGTGTATAGTCCTGCACTATTCTGTATCATTCAGTGTAGTAGCCTTTCTTCCTTTGTAATGATGCATAGAGACTAGAATGACTCTGCCCCGGAGCATGTAAGCCACATGTTGCCACATGATGACATGAGCCTGGATACATTGCTGCCTAATCCCCTCTCCACATGTGTTGTGTTCTTTCTTGACATGAAGAACAAATTGGATGTTTAGAGAAACAATAAGTCCAATTATATTTGTCCACATGCCATCATGTTAATGTAGATTTAATGTGCTTTTATGGTTTCTATGATGTTTGATGTTACAATCTCCAACCTAATTGATTTCATGTGTACAGTATTTATAGTCATAGTTTCGCCTGCCTGTGTATTTTGCTGGAATAATGCACTTAGACTTCTGAAACTTGTATTTTACGATCTTAAAAGGAACCGACTGTAATGTAGAATATTGGTAAAGTCCATAATTATTATGGAAACACCCCTGTTTCAATTATAAAGCTGATATAAGTTGTGAGTCTTAATTATGATAATAGTGTGATATCACTATGGTAGGCACAACCATTAGGCTCAAGTAGTTTGTGTCACAGCATGTCTCAGTATACAATATGGAAGTAAAACTAATAATGGTACCATAAGGACCTGACCTGCTGCCTATACAGCCTATCATCCTGAAATCTTGCTTTGTATTAATAACTGGATAATAATAATAATAATAATAATAATAATAATAATAATTTTATTTATATACCAACAAAATTTTCCGCAGCACTTTACAATTGAGCGGGGACTGGTTCAGGCAATGAAAACAATACAAAGTTACCCATAGTTTAGCAGTTACAAGAGGAGTGAGGTTCCTTTAAAGCAGTGTTCCCCAATTCCGGTCCTCAAGATCCGCCAACAGGTCATGTTTTCAGGATTTCCTTAGTACTGTGTAGGGGGTATAATATATTACGGTTATACCTTTCCTTTCTCATTCGTCGCGGTGCTGTATATTATCAGTGCATGTATATTTGTTACTATATAATGGTTCTGCTACATGATTATGTGTAATACCATTTCTATACAATGGAACTGCTACCCTCTTATGTGTATTACCGTTTCTTGCTAAATGGATATATGTGTCCAGTATAATGTTATACTGTTGTAATGCTGCTATATTTAATAGGGTTAGTGCAGTTATAAGACTGGCCACTAGATGGGGCACAGAGTTCAGGGAAGTGTATATAGTATAGTAGGAATAAGAAACCAGCATGTGAATAGTTAAACTGTACAAGGGGCTGCTGTGTGGTAAGGAAGGAGAGATGGGAGGTAGAGTCAGAAGGGCCCAGGCGCCTGAACCATCCACATGGGTTATAGGCCCAGGACGCCACAGCAGACCCGTAACGTTAACAAAACAGTGAAGCCCAGCAATCTGGGGATCCTTAGGACAGAAGCACAGTGTTAAGTACCAGTGGTGCAGCAGTTTGGAAGAAAACAAAGAAAGTGGTTCGGGAAGAGTACAGGATGCAGATTGTCCAACATGTGGGGGTTCATTGCGTGGGCTGATGCCCTTCCATGCAGGGCAAAACGGGCAAGGGCTTCCCCAAATACAGTGAGTCTGGACAAGGAGGATGCTGCGGTACCGACAAAGGTGCTATTACCCCGTAATGTACTGGAGGACGTGGCAAGTAGTGCAGGGAAAGATGAAGAAACGTGATATGTGGTTAATGCTGTGAAATACTTGGATGTGCTGAGAAATGGAAACAGTAAAGATGTTCCGTTTCAAATTGAAATGGACTGTGTCTCAATTCTTGCAAAATCATCTGCAGACAGCCTTCAGTGGCGCAGAAGAGAACCTGACGATGCTGGACCTGAAGACACAGGTATGCTGACTAAGGGACACAGTGTTTATGTGAGGGGAGGCCAGGGTGATTATTGCATCACCTACAGAGGCAGGAATTCCATCACTTGTGAAATACTAAGGAAATCCTGAAAACATGAACTGTTGGTGGCTCTTGAGAACTGGAGTTGGGGAATACTGCTTTAAATAAATAGGGGGAACACAAAAAGTGTACATCATGTGCTTAAATGTTTTCCTCCTCAATAATTCATTTCTTCCAGGAGTGCAATCCATGTGAGTCTTGCACTCTATAAAAACTCTCAGGATATAATCCCAACTCCAACCATGACAATTGTCATCAGCAATTTCAAAACATAAATGCATTTTAATTTCTGCTCTTTCCCTTTGTGCCACATATAATTCTTACTTATCATTTAGTGCAATTTTTAACCCCTTCACCCCCAAGGGTGGTTTGCACGTTCATGACCGGGCCAATTTTTACAATTCTGACCACTGTACCTTTATGAGGTCATAACTCTGGAACTCTTCCATGGATCCCGGTGATTCTGACACTGTTTTCTCGTGAAATATTGTACTTCATGTTAGTGGTAAAATTTCATTCAAATAACTTGCGTTTATTTGTGAGAAAAACGGAAATTTGGCGAAAATTTTGAAAATTTCGCAATTTTCCAACTTTGAATTTTTATGCCCTTAAATCACAGAGATACGGCACACAAAAAACTTGATAACTAACATTTCCCACATGTTTACTTTACATCAGCACAATTTTGGAACCAAATTTTTTTTTTGTTAGGAAGTTATAAGGGTTAAAAGTTGACCAGCGATTTCTCATTTTTACAACACCATTTTATTTTTAGGACCACATCACATTTGAAGCCACTTTGAGGGGTCTATATGATAGAAAATACCCAAAAGTGACACCATTCTAAAAACTGCACCCCTTAAAGTGCTCAAAACCACATTCAAGAAGTTTATTAACCCTTTAGGTGCGTCACAGGAATTTTTTTGAATATTTAAAAAAAAATGAACATCTAACTTTTTTTCATAAAAAAAATACTTCAGGTTCAATTTTTTTTATTTTACCAAGGGTAACAGGAGAAATTGGACTGCAAAAGTTATTGTGCAATTTGTCCTGAGTACGCAGATACCTGATATGTGGGGGGGAACCACTGTTTCGGTGCATGGCAGAGCTCAGAATGGAAGGAGCGCCGTTTGACTTTTTCAATGCAAAATTGGCTGGAATTCAGATTGGACGCCATGTCACGTTTGGAGAGTCCCTGATGTACCTAAACAGTGGAAACCCCCTACAAGTGACCCCATTTTGGAAACTAGACCCCCCCAAGGAACTTATCTAGATATGTGGTGAGAACTTTGAACCCACAAGGGCTTTACAGAAGTTTATAACGTACAGCGGTACAATTAAAAAATCATATTTTTTCCACAAAAATGATCTTTTCACCCTCAATTCTTATTTTTCCAAGGGTAACAGGACACTAAAAGTTATTGTGCAATTTGTCCTGAGTACGCTGATACCCCACATGTGGGGGTAAACCACTATTTGGGCGCATGGCAGAGCTCGGAAGGGAAGCAGCGCCATTTGACGTTTTTGGCTGGAATTGAGATCGGACACCATGTCGCGTTTGGAAAACTCCTGATGTACCAAAACAGTGGAAACCCCCCACAAATGACACCATTTTGGAAACTAGACCCCCTAAGGAACTTATCTAGATGTGTGGTGAGCACTTTGACCCCCCCAGTGCTTCACAGAAGTTTATAATGCCCGGGCGTGAAAATAAAAAATTCGTATTTTTTCCACAAACATGATCTTTTAGTCACCATTTTTTTATTTTCCCAAGGGTACCAGGAGAAATTGGACACCAAAAGTTGTTGTCCAATTTTTCCTGAGTATGCTGATACCCCATATGTGGGAGAAAACTACTGTATGGGCACACGTCGGGGCTCGGAAGGGAAGTAGTGACGTTTTGGAATGCAGACTTTGATGGAATGGTCTGCGGGTGTCATGTTGCCTTTGGAGAGCCCCTAATGTACCTAAACAGTGGAAACCCCCCACAAATGACCCCATTTTGAAAACTAGACCCACTAAGGAACTTATCTAGATGTGAGGTGAGCACTTTGAACCCCCAAGGGCTTCACAGAAGTTTATAATGCCAGGGCATGAAAATAAAAAAATCGTATTTTTTCCAGAAACATGATCAATTAGTCCCCAATTTTTTCATTTTCCCAAGGGTAACAGGAGAAATTGGACCCCCAAAAGTTGTTGTCCAATTTGGCCTGAGTACGCTGACACCCCATATGTGGGAGAAAACTACTGTATGGACACACGTCGGGGCTCGGAAGGGAAGCAGTGACGTTTTGGAATGCAGACTTTGATGGAATGGTCTGCGGGTGTCATGTGCGTTTGGAGAGCCCCTGATGTACCTAAACTATTGAAACTCCCCACAAGTGACCCCATTTTGGACACTAGACCCCCCACGGAACTTATCTAGATGTGTGGTGAGCACTTTGAACCCCCAAGTGCTTCACAGAAGTTTATAACGCTCGGACGTGAAAATAAAAAAATCATTTTTTTCCACAAAAATGATATTTTTGCCCCCAATTTTTTATTTTCCTAAGGGTAACAGGAGAAATTGGACCCCAAAAATTGTTTTGCAATTTGTCCTGAGTAGGCTGATACCCTACATGTGGGGGTAAAACACTGTTTGGGCGCATGGCAGAGCTTGGAAGGGAAGGAGCACCATTTGACTTTTTCAACTCAGAATTGGCTGGAATTGAGATCAGACGCCATGTTGCATTTGGAGAGCCCCTGATGTGCCCAAACAGTGGAAACCCCCCAATTATAACTCCAACCCTAACCCCAACACACCCCTAACCCTAATCTGAGCCCTAACCCTAGCCCTAACCCTAGCCCTAACCCTAGCCCTAACCCTAACCCTAGCCCTAACCCTAGCCCTAACCCTAACCCTAACCCTAACCCTAATGGGAAAATGGAGATAAATACTTTTTTTTTAATTTTATTATTTTTCCCTAACTAAGGGGGTGATATCGGGGGGTTTGATTTACTATTTATGGCGGTTTTTATATTTGGCAGCTGTCGCACGCTAAAAGACGCTTTTTATTGTAAAAATAGTTTTTGCATCACCACATATTGAGAGCTATAATTTTTCCGTATTTTGACCCACTGAGTCATGTGAGGTCTTATTTTTTGTGGGACGAGTTGACGTTTTTATTGGTGCCATTTTCGGGCACGTGACTTTTTTGATCGCTTTTTATTCCTATTTTTGGGACGCAGAATGAACAAAAACCAGCGCTTCATGAATTTCTTTTGGGGGGGGGTGCGTTTACACCGTTCCGCGTGCGGTAAAATTGATAAAGTGGTTTTATTCTTCGGGTCAGTACGGTTACAGCGATACATCATTTAGGTCATTTTTTTATGTTTTTGTCGGTTTTATGCAATGAAAACTATTTTATATAAAAAATAATTATTTTTGCATCGCTTTATTCTGCGAGCTATAACTTTTTTATTTTTTCGCTGATGATGCTGTGTGGCAGCTCGTTTTTTTGCGGGACAAGATGACGTTTTCAGCGGTACCATGGATATTTATATGCGTCTTTTTGATCGCGCGTTATTACACTTTTTGTTTGGCAGTATGATAATAAATCATTATTTTTTGCTTCGTTTTTTATTTTTATTTTTTAAGGGGTTCGCTAAAGGGTTTAACTAATGGGACAGTTTTATAGGGCGGGTCATTACGGACACGGCGATACCTAATATGTGTACTTTTATTGTTTTTTTTTATTATTTCCAAAAAATGGATTTATTGGGGGAATATTTTTTTTTTTTCTAATTTATTTGGCGATTTTTTTTTAATTATTTTAACACTTTTTTATTTTTTTTTTTACTTTATTAAATAGTCCCAGGTGGGACATCACTGTCCTGTGATAGATCGCTGATCTGTCACATCACAGATCACTGTGACAGATCAGCGATCTGACACAGGCACTGCAGAAGGCTTCCTCATGCCTGCGCTTTGCAGGCACTGAGGAAGCCAGCTTCCTCAGGCCCCCGAAGGCCCCCGTCGCCATCTTGGATTCGGGGGCCTGGAGGAAAGGAGCCCCCCGCAGCAGCGCTGCACATTGCGCTGCCGTGGGGGGCTCAGGGAAGCACGGAAGGAGCCCCCTCCCTGCCGATGCTTCCCTTTAACCCCCGGTACACCGCGATCATGTTTGATCGCGGTGTGCAAGGGGTTAACGTGTCGGGGGCGGTCCGTGACCGCCCCTGACACATTGTGCCGGGTGTCAGCTGTGATAATCAGCTGACACCCGGCCGCGATCAGCGGCGCTCACCACGTGGGCGCCGCTGATCGCGCCGACGTACTATCCCGTCCATGGGCATAGGGGCCCAGGGCACATGGACGGGATAATACGTCGGATGGCAGAAAGGGGTTAATATCTTATAGTATCTGCTATTGGCAGCTATTCGGTTGAATCCAGCACCTGAGACCACCATGGATCAGTCAAAACACTGCTCTGAAGTGCACAAACTCAATAGTAATTCTAAGAGTCCATACCCTGACCATACCCATGTACTTACTAATGAGCCCATACAACAAACTTTGCACACAGATCATGCAGGAATTGTGCACTTTAGAGTGGTTTTTAACAATTAGTAGTGGTCTTAGGTCCTGATCCTCGTCATTTGTAAGTTTTTAGCAGTCACTATGAAAATAATTATTTTATATGGAAATGGAAGAAATGGGGATAAAACCGCACTGCCAGTAGTATAGGATGTAGTATGAAACCGAGGTGGTTTTAATGCAGTTTTTATTTAACACGTTTTGAGGCACACATGCTTCTTCTTCAGGAAAAACGACAGTAATGTGGTTTTTAGTGATGAGCGAACGTGCTAGGATAAGTTGTTATCCGAGCATGCTCATGTGCTAATACAGTATCTTTGGTGTGCTCGAATACTATGTTCAAGTCGCCATGGCTGCATGTCTCGCGGCTGTTTGACAGCTGTAACACATGCAGGGATTGTCTGTTTGCATGCTTGCTAGTTCTCAGATCCTCTGTCTGTTAGTACCTGCCAGTACCCACTAGTTCCTGCTAGTGTCTGACAGTACCTACCAGTACCCACTTGTTATTGCCGTGACAGTCTTTATACCAGCCATACCTGCCTGCACCTGCTGTGCCAGTCTATATACCAGCTGTACCTGCCTGCACCTGCTGTGCCAGTCTTTATACAAGCAATACCTGCCTGCACCTGCTGTGCCAGTCTTTATACCAGCAGTACCTGCCTGCACCTGCTGTGCCAGTCTTTATACCAGCAGTACCTGCCTGCACCTGCTGTGCCAGTCTTTATACCAGCAGTACCTGCCTGCACCTGCTGTGCCAGTCTTTATACCAGCCATACCTGCCTGCACCTGCTGTGCCAGTCTATATACCAGCTGTACCTGCCTGCACCTGCTGTGCCAGTCTTTATACAAGCAATACCTGCCTGCATCTGCTGTGCCAGTCTTTATACCAGCAGTACCTGCCTGCACCTGCTGTGCCAGTCTTTATACCAGCAGTACCTGCCTGCACCTGCTGTGCCAGTCTTTATACCAGCAGTACCTGCCTGCACCTGCTGTGCCCGTCTTTATACCAGCAGTACCTGCCTGCACCGGCTGTGCCAGTCTATATACCAGCAGTACCTGCCTGCATCTGCTGTGCCAGTCTTTATACCAGCAGTACCTGCCTGCACCTGCTGTGCCAGTCTTTATACCAGCCGTACCTGCCTGCACCTGCTGTGCCAGTCTATATACCAGCAGTACCTGCCTGCACCTGCTGTGCCAGTCTTTATACCAGCAGTACCTGCCTGCACCTGCTGTGACAGTCTTTATACCAGCCGTACCTGCCTGCACCTGCTGTGCCAGTCTTTATACCAGCAGTACCTGCCTGCACCGGCTGTGCCAGTCTATATACCAGCAGTACCTGCCTGCACCTGCTGTGCCAGTCTTTATACCAGCAGTACCTGCCTGCACCTGCTGTGCCTGTCTTTATACCAGCAGTACCTGCCTGCACCTGCTGTGCCAGTCTTTATACCAGCAGTACCTGCCTGCACCTGCTGTGCCAGTCTTTATACCTGCAGACCTGCCTGCACCGGCTGTGCCAGTCTATATACCAGCAGTACCTGCCTGCATCTGCTGTGCCAGTCTTTATACCAGCAGTACCTGCCTGCACCTGCTGTGCCAGTCTTTATACCAGCCGTACCTGCCTGCACCTGCTGTGCCAGTCTTTATACCAGCAGTACCTGCCTGCACCGGCTGTGCCAGTCTATATACCAGCAGTACCTGCCTGCACCTGCTGTGCCAGTCTTTATACCAGCAGTACCTGCCTGCACCTGCTGTGCCAGTCTTTATGCCAGCATTACCTGCCTGCACCTGCTGTGCCAGTCTTTATACCAGCAGTACCTGCCTGCACCTGCTGTGCCAGTCTTTATACCAGCAGTACCCGCCTGCACCTGCTGTGCCAGTCTTTATACCAGCCGAACCTGCCTGCACCTGCTGTGCCAGGTTGTATATCAGCCATACCTCCTGCACCTGCCATGCCAGTCTGTATACGAGCTGTACATGAATACACCTGCCTTGTCTTCCAGTATTCCTGCCATACCTTCCTGTACTTGCCATCCATTCCTGGCCGCTCCATCTATGTGCCTCTTTGGAGGTCAGCTGCCATGTGTCCAAGAACTGTCCTGGAGTAGCACTTGGCGTCCATCTGGAGTCAAGCCTAACCACACCTTCAGGGGCTCTAGCGAAAAGTCAATTGTTCATCTTGTAAAGCCACTCCAGGCTCTCCTCGGTCCAAGGCACAGTGGTTCCACCACTATACCCGTTACAACAGGTCTTGTTCACAGTGTTGTCATAGTGTACTGTAAAGATTATGCATTTGCTAAATGTGCAACATAAAAATGATACAAATACTGATACAGAAGAAACACACAAAATTACATTCTATATCATAGCAAAGGAATAGTGCACACTAAGGGTATGTGCACATGTTGCGGATTCTGCTGAGGATCCGCAGCGGATTTGGCCCTGCGGATCCGTAGCAGTTCCACAGACAATGTACAGCACCATGTTATTCAATGGGATTTCAAATCCGCAGTGCACATGCTGCGGATTTTTCAGTGCGGTTTTGCTACGGTTTTAAATCCGCAGCATGTCAATTCTTTCTGTGGATTCTGCTGCGGTTTGACACCTGTTCCATTGTCCAGGTGTCAAACCACAGAGGAAACCCACAGGCAAATCCGCAGATAAACCGCAGGTCACTTTACCTGCGGATCCGCACGGAAAAATCCGCAGGTGAATCCGCAGCGTGTGCACGCAGCCTAAATGTCAACATGTAAACAGTGATATCGCGGCACAGAAAGCCATCAATAATGACGTCACCATACAAGTGTATGTATGTAATGTATAAGGATAATGCAGTGATGTCAAAGAACAGGAAAACTGTATATCGATAGAATGGAAAAAGAAGAATGATGCTAATATCAGGGATACAGCAGAGAACTCCATAGTCCTTCCTTCTTTACGGAGATGGCCCTTTTTGTTGTTCAGCTCCTTAGCAGTTTCCATGCTTGTTGCCCATGTAGTTATACCATGTAGTTATGCCCATGATATCAGCCACCAGAATGAGATTATCTTTCACATTATCTGTTTGACCGGATGAACAACAGCTCAGCATCTGCTCCTTTTGGGTGAGTGTTAGAAGAAGTACCGTACTGCGGGTACCTGTTCTGTGCCAGTTCCGGAACTGCCGGGGCCATTTCCTCTTTTGTCTGAGGGAAAGCTTAAGGGACCAGAGCAATCCTGGCATGCGGAAGCAGGGGACGTAGTTAAGGGGGTACAGCAGCACGCACGGAAACAGGCAGATTTGGCAGGAACGGACAGCGCACAGCAGGGAGCAGTTTGTGCTCCAACCCTGGAACATCCGTGCAGCGCAGGAGGCCCACGCCCAAGCACCGCCACCTCAGCCATTGGCAGAAACTGTGAGGAGAGACCTTCAGTGTGCCCATCGGTCACCACGAAGTGAGGTGCCAGACGATCCGGGCCTGTGAGTACCGTGCAGGTGCTGCCCAAAAGAGACTGGGGGCAGGACCATTACTCGCACCCTGATTCCCCATATACATCTGCCGGACCACGGTGGGTGCAGACGGCATGGCAGCTCACACTCTCCTGGCTACATCAGTATATGGACAAGGGGCAGTGGAAGGTACCGAAGACCTACCGCTGCTGCTAGGAGACGGATCCGCATTATCTTCAGGACCCCAACCTGACAAGTACTACGCCGGTGCGTTGTGATTCATCCCATCCTGGGGAACGTCTGACAGGATAAGTGACCCAACAAAAACTGTGATACCTTTTCTGCTGTTCTTTAATTCGGCATATTGTCTATCCTTTGAACTGTTTAACCATTTGCCTCCCTGCGTGGAGTTTCCCTGTTAAGTAACGTTATTAACCCTTGCTTTGCCTTCTGTCTGTCACTGCATCCTGCAACCTGCTCATATGATGATGAGGGATTTGTATTGGGAAATATTATAATTTATTTAGTAATATAGTGTGATGAACAAAGCAGGATTTAGTGCTCCAATGTTGAATAGCAAGGCCTTTTAGTATGATGATGAGATAAGGCCCATAACAGAACTTCAAAGCTTAAGCAGGAGCCACGTCAACATGGGGCAGGAAGGTGCCTGGGGGCCTCAATTAGATTATACCTGTCAGCTAGACACAGAAATACACATCCATTATCTCTCCCAGCCGCCCCGACTCCATCCTAGGATCATGAATTATGAGCACATCTTTCGAGTTATGGACTCATGAAAAATATCCGCGTGACCCTGAGGAAATCGCACATCTGGCAGTGTGACTCCTAAGTCGGTGAGCGCTCTGGGACCTGAGATATAGAGATTGGCCCTCCACAGCGACCAAATGGGTCCATGTTTGCTCTCCACAAGACAGGCAAAACAAACCGCATTCACTGGTACCTCTCATTTCCTGATCCGATCATGCTATTGAAAGTTACCCCCTTTCTTAGATATTGGGAATAAGTTCTGCAGGGAGCTAAAGGTTGGAGATTATTAGCCCACCCTCTGTCACAGGGGGAGGAACCCGGCATGTTTAAGAACTAGCAGCACATGGCAGGGACACTCTCTCTCTCTCTCTCTCAGAAGAACCAGACGATAATGATCTATGAATGAACTGGGGACAGATCTGCCAAGGGGAGCAGTGGCCGCGCTTTGGGGTCTGTCCGGCAACTAAGATTCTTGTTCCTGTGGACTGCAGAGCTCCCGGCACCCACATGCAACCTACGATCTGGTAAAATGACCTCCAGCTTAATATCGCTATGTCTTGTACCCTTATTTTTATATTTTACTCTGACTGCAAATCCACTGTAATTCTATTGTATAGCTTACTGTATATTTTTGTAATTATCTAGTGCGCCCTTAAGGCAATTATACCATAAAATTAATCTTGAGCTGATGCTTTTACTCTGATTACGAATCTTACCAGCGGGTAACAGGACATCCTCCCTGGCGGCCATTTGCTCTAGATGCAGTTCCCTTACTGACCTGAGAGACAAAGGGGGCACCGGAGAGCTGTGCCTGTGTAGTTACGTCACATTGTTGACGTGGGAGGAACGGGTCCTGTCCCTCCACATATAGTATGATGAATTATTTCTCTAAAGTGGAATTATTGGAGTAGAAACTGCTGTGCCAGAGTCAACACCTTCTAAGAAATGATCTTTAGCTCATATTAGCAGAAAAATGTATGGCCTCAATACTTTTCTCTTGAGACAAATACTAACCTCTGAACTCCTGTCAGCCCCAAACTGTTGTAGTTTGTACCCATAGAAGGTTGGACCCAAGAGAGGACGAGCTACATAAACACACAGACATGTGTGACATGAACTGACCCCTCTACATTTTACTGCCTGATAAACACTAATAATTACAATGTTTGCATTTCTCAATAGCCTACATCAAACCTAAAATTTTCAAAAAGACGTATATTCCAGATGTCACGTCCAACCAGACTGTGAAAACATTTCATCATGTAAGACAAAAAGACCTCTGTTTTCATATCACTCATATAAAATAATTAATTGTGCCTTTTCCTCCGAAAATAAGAAAACATTATGATAGTCTGACTTATGGCCTTCAGAAGGAAATACAGATTCCACTTACTGAATGTCTCCACTATCAAGTTTTATTTTTACAGAGAGTATTCTCTGCATTTTCTGTGACTGGGCCTATTATTTTCTTATGACTCTGAAGGTGTTGTCAGGAACATAAGAGTGTCAGACATACCCTTGGTCATTAGGAAGGGTCAATCAAGGAATTCTTAGCGACATAGTACAGCCAGGCATATTTTACTAGGGTGAGGAAAGGGTAGCAGCCACCAACATCGCTGAGAGAAAAAGCCCTAATTTGTCCAGTTACTGAAACAGAGAGCCCATTATCTCAGGGTCCAGGTTTTATCTCAGTTGCAGTCTGCATTCTCAAACCACGAGTCTGCTGCTAAAAAGGACCTCACACAACATGGAAGCTTCCCTTGTGCAGGAGAAGGCTTCTTTCCCACGAAGCTGACAATATGCACACCCAAGAATGTGGGTTATCGTCAGCTGGTATACATGGAGAACAATGCCACAGTTCACTTCACAGCAATTAACAGCCTTTCTTCTGCCTTTACTATGCTGGACTAAAATATCAGATTTATTGTGTAGGAACATTAGGATTGTTATTAGAGGCCAGATAGGCAGGTGCTGGATGAAAGAAGGGGAAAAGAATTTTTGGGTGAGGGAAGGGCACAGTGCCTAATCTCAGACAGTGTGCAACAAATCGGCATGTTATAGATATAGATACCACTACATATAATGTACATTTGCCATTGGGAACATTTGGGATAAACATAATCCTCTCAATAGATGCATGTCTCATCTAAATCTCTTCACATCAGAAATCCTGGCAGACACTGTAACAGCATTTAAAAAGGGCTGGACGACTTCCTTGATACACATAACACTGCGGGTTATAGCTAGATTAGTGACGAAATAGACAATTGGTGGCGAAAGTTTGAACTTGATGGACCTAGGTCTTTAGTCAACCTACATAACTATGTTATCCATTCCTAATCATTTAAAACATAAAAAAAATAGCTCTTGATGCAGATCTTTCCATTTTACACCAGTTGCCACAATTCCCATTCATTTCTATAGCAGTTACAGTAACAGTTTTAGCACAGCCCACTTACTGGTTTCCGTAATTCCAGACACTTTAGACCACCGGACATAGACATACTGTATATTTACCATTTTCTGCTGTTATGCAAGGTTATAGAAATAAATTTTAAGGAAAAATGGGGGTGCATCTTATAGTCAGAATGTACTTAAAGCTAGCATGGTGGCAGCAGGAGTCGTGAGATTTTTCGGTGGTCTGACGCTGCAGGACGAAGATCTCTCTCCCATCCCAGCCCGGTGTGGCTGGTGCGTTAGTTTTGGCGGTGCTCAGTGCTGCGGGGGGCCCTTGTGACATTATGTGAAAGCCGAAGTCCCTGTAGTTCTATTGCCTCGAGGCTGTGGCCTCTGGGAAAATGGCCGCCGAAGGCGGCACATGTGCAGATTGAGATCTCGGTTCTGAGATCTCGGGACAAGATCTCATTGCTGAGAACTCAATCTGCACCTGGGGAATCAATCTGGCCTCTGGGAACTCAATCTGTGAATGCCGGGCCACAGCATCAAGGCAATAGAAGTGCAGGGGCTCCAGGCTTTCACAAAATGTCACCGGAGCCGCTCGCACCAGGCTGGGATGGGAGCGAGATCATCACTCTGCAGCGTCTGACCACCGGAAGTATCACCCGACTCCTGCTGCCACCAGCGCTGCTGATCCCCCCGTGTAAGATAAATTCAGGACTGTAAGATGGACCCCCATTTGATGCATTAGTTTTTTTCCCCCATTTTCCTTCTGAAAATTCATGGTGCGTCTTATGGTCCGGTGCGTCTTATAGTCCAAAAAATACTGTAATTGCTACAAACTGAAATCCCCGCACAAAGTGCGGAATGGGTGACAAGTCTGGAGATCCTGCAGGTCATGGTAGCACATTCAAGCCACGCAGGCTGGTCACAGTAGCAGAAGCAACATGTGATCTGGCAATGGAATGGAAGAAAAGGAAGTTTGATTTTGATTAATCCATGAATTTTCCTTCTTTTGTTTGCAATTTTTATGTTGAGGAATGTACAGTCATGGCCAAAAGTGTTGGCACTAGGGATGAGCGAGTATACTCGTTAGGATTCGGTACTAGGCGAGTAATGCGGTACTCGCGGTACTCTAATCCTAGAGAGTAAATTTCACTACTCGTCTCGCAATATTTGGATCTCCCACACGGCATGTGTCAGCCAATCACCTTCAATCACCATGTAAAGCCATCGCCTTCTTTGTTGTGGCATTACTGTGATTGGCTGGCCGCGCAGCCTCATATGTGTGTGCGGGGGTCTGTGCGGACTCTGCCGGGCTGATCGGGGGTCTGTGCAGGCTTTGCCGGGCTGACCGGGGGGTCTGTGCAGGCTCTGCCGGGCTGATTGGGGGTCTGTGTGGCAAGGAAAAGTGTTTACAAGCTGGGATACTTTTAAAAGGGCCTGTACTAGGTAATAACCATTCAGTGTAAACTTTTGCACTGGCCCATTTTCCTTTTTGGAATTTTTGAAATGTAAAAGATAATGCTTATCTTGTCAGGCACAGGGCCAAACATTAGGCAGACATCAAGTTATCATCAAGATGCCAAGAGTGTGAAGTATCTCACTAAAAAGCTGAAAGACTAACAGCTGCAGCCTTCCATATTGATATCGTGTTCCAAAAGAAAAATGATCTCTAAATACATCTCTTGTTGAAAATCTCCTTTTTTCCAGTAATAAAATGAAGGAATCTTCTCTAGAGCTACACAGTCGTGTAAACAGAAATGATGGGTTATAAAATGATGAAAAGGGTTCAATACATTTTACGCATTAGTCTTAATATGTAAATTTTATATATTTTTTTGCATATGCAGGATGCTCTATTTTCTCAACTATTACGACCTTCCCAAGCATACCCAAACATTCAGCAAGCACAGGTATTGTCATTACCAGTATTGCTTATGTGTCAGGTGGAATTTGGCTTGTTTGTTAACTGCTGTAAATATCTTGGGCATGCTATTTCTGTATACTGAACTCAGAAACCTCTCACTACCAGTAATATAACGCAAGACAGTTGTCTTTGAGCTATAAATGCCTGAACAATGACCAACTGGCAGATAATAGTGGGTCTTCTAGCTGAGCGATCTCTCTCTATAGGATTTTGTAGAATCAACAATTAGTTGTTGTTTAGACTGTTCTTTATTATTACAATGTATGTATGAGCAAAACAGAAGTGGCCGGAGCAAGCCTCCCAGCCCCCCCACAAAGGAGGCATAGGCGGAGGCCAACATGACGGGGGGGTTGGAAGGTTTTAGTGGGGGGAGGGGTTAACAGGGAGGGGGAGTTAGGGGGTATTTAGGTGAGGGTCAGGGGTGTGCCCTCCCTCTGTTCCTGCTCTCCCAGCACCGAAGCAGTCCCACCCCCATCATTCACTTACCGGGATGTCAGGAGTGGAAGAGGCTGCGGGCTGCAGCGCTGGGGCAGCCTCCTGGATGGCTGGAGGCACGGGTCGCTGGCCGCTCCTAAGCACCCCCGGGCAGGCTGATGAGAGGGAGCGCAGAGCAAGGCGGGTTAGGCCGCCGGAGCGGCTCTCACCCGACACCGCTCCTCGGGCCTCGCGTTGCCACAGGAGCCCCTCCCGGGACCCTCCAGGTCACGCGATGCGCAATCCCCCTTCCAGCGCGTCGCGGCCTGGGAGGAATCCGTGGGTGCGGCGAGGCCATGCGGCGGTGTCTGGGCCTTCGCCTCTATCCAGAGAGGGGGCGGAGCCAGCGCGCGCCGGGCACCAGGCTTCTCCTGCTCCTTCGGGGGGCCGCGGCACGGATGGGCACGATGTGTGGCCTGCCTCTCCAGCACCGGAGAAGTCAGCCGCCGGTAGAGTGGCGGCCTGTCGGGCGGCAGGGCCTGTGTCTTCATCCCCCAGCAGTGGGGGTCGTCGTTTCCTGCGGGGGGGCGCCACTGCGTGGGTCCCGCAGCTGCACCTGCCTCTTACATTGGCTCCAGCTGTCCCAGCTCTGGGGAGGCGGCGATTGCGGCAGGCAGCATGGCGGGGCTGACGCCGGCCGCAGGAAGATCCAGGGGCCGGAGGATGATGTCGGGCTCCCAGTGGTCCTGGGGGGCCCAGGACGGCCAGGTGCAGCGGGACGGCACACCGCCAGGAGCTCCTGGCGGGGGGGTGCCAGGAGGCATCTGATTTCGGGGTGCCGCAGCCGGGATCTCTCCAGGGGTTCTGGCTTCCCGCCCTGGTCCTCCCTCCCAGTAGTTCGCTACTGGGAGTCGTGAGGTCCGAGAGGCTTCAGGGGATCCAGGAGTTCGGGCTGGAGGGTACACAGCCCCCTCGCAGCCCGGTGAGTATGCGTCCATGTCCCCTGTTTGTCACCCGTTTTTATCTTCGTCAGTGGTGGAAAGGGGGCCCTTGGCTGAGGCTAGTGGTGTTGGGGTGGGGGCTGGGTTGAGCAGTACTGGGTTGGCCAGGGAAGTGTGCGATATGCTTGCGGACGTGCGTAGTGTGCTGTTACATCTGGAGCGGGGCTTTGTCGGGTCTTCGCCGGTAGCAGCGTGGGTCGGATCATGGGGTCGGCGGATCAGTGCGGTCTAGAGTCGGGCCCCCGCTTCAGCGAGCCAGTGTCCGTGTCGATTCGAACCGACAAAGAGAGGGAGTGTCGTGTGCGTTTAGATGATCGGGCGCATGGCGAAGTGTACGTATGTTTTGAAGGTTCCTGGGGGGTTCACTTAACAATAGAAGTGGAAGAGCGAACTTGGAAGGTTGAGTATGTTGTAATATTTTCTCTGCTGCCTCTGGAGACGTTTAATTTAGACAAAAGAGAAAGGTGGAAGCAGATAGGAGGGGGAGGTTAAGCGCAGGTGGCGTTTGATTCCTCCGACATTTGTGAATTGGCAGCAAGCTTTTGGCGAGCATTGTTGGGGAACAGGCCCCTGATGATTGCTCGGCGCCTTTTGTTATCTGGACGATATAGGTGAGGCTTACAGAGTGTATGGTGGTCAGGGTGGCTGAGGTATGACGAGCAATTCCGTTAGAGGACGGCTGTGCGTCCGGCTATTCGCTGGGACCAGAAAGATATTGGTTTGTGGATGCGTGTGATAGCGCAAAATAAGTTTGGGAGCACCTTTCATGGGGGGGCTGGAAGCCTCAGCCAGAGGTACGCACAAGGCGGGTGTTGGCTGGCAGTTTAATGACGGCCAGTGTAAGTTCGGGGCTAATTGTAATTCAAACACCTCTGCTCTAATTGTAATGGGGCCTCACATTGAGCGTCAAAGTGTTTCAAACAAGGGAAGTCTAGAGCCGGGTGCGGGTATTCGCAAGGGGGAGACTCCTGTGAATCTGGAATGGATAGCTCCCTATCTAAATAGGTACCCTGATAGGGAAAGAGGGGGTTTGTTGTTTTCAGATTTTACGGAGGGTTTTCACATTCCGAGTCCTCCGTTTGAAATCCCGTTAGTTTTGAAAAATTTGCGCTCAGCTTTGGAGCATTCCGCAGTCGTTTCGGAGAAATTAAAAAAAAAAAAGGGTTTTGTTGGGCCGCATGGCGGGCCCTTTCGTTTCGGAGGAGCCAAATAAGTTTCGGCTCATTTAACATTTGGCTTACCCGTGTGGGATATCGATTAACGATGGTATTGATCCGGAGT
Organism: Dendrobates tinctorius; assembly: GCF_039654945.1. Taxonomy (NCBI): domain Eukaryota; kingdom Metazoa; phylum Chordata; class Amphibia; order Anura; family Dendrobatidae; genus Dendrobates; species Dendrobates tinctorius. The sequence goes on along the minus strand of NW_027361728.1, from coordinate 73,893,654 downwards.
TTCGTTTGGTGGTATATTCTTTGTTTGACGAGGCAACTCGGTGGGTGCGCAAATGTGGTAGTGGTGCCCTTATAGCAAAGTCTGATGTGGAATCCACTTTTCGTTTACTACCAGTTCATACTGACAGTGTGACGCTGCTGGGGCTGGTTTTGGGAAGGCGGTTTTTTATAGATAGGTGTTTTACCTATGGGTGGTTCGTTGTCCTATGCGTATTTCGAGGTGTTAGTTCCTGTCTCGAGTGGGTTGTGTGAGACGTTTCCGGTTTCGACTCGGTATTCATTATTGCACGATTTCTTGTGTGTTTGGCCGGCTGATTCATCGCCTTGTCTCAGGATTTTGAAAGCCATTGAGTGGGTGGTGGATCACTTCGGTGTCCCGTGAGCGCCCGGAAAAAGGAGGGTCCTAGCATGTGTTTGTGTTACCGGGTGATCGTCATCGATACAGTTGGGAAGTTCTGGTTGCCTGAGGACAAGCTGGTGGATTTGTGGTCTGATGTGGTCCGAGCACGTCGCTCGAGTAAAATATCGTGGCGCGATCTTCGGTCGCTGTTGGGGAGCTTGACTTTGCTTGTCGGGTTATGCTGAGGGGTAGGGTTTCTTCGCGTAGGTTGGCTAGCGCTACTGCGGGGATTCGGGCTCCCCACCATTTTTGTTGGGTGGTCGGCGGAGCTTAGGGCCAATTTGCGATCTGGGAGTCCTTTTTGGAAGAGTACAGCGGTCGTTTTTGGCAATGGCGGAGGTGGTGGGTGTCGATGCATTGGAATGGTTGCTGGATGCGGCTAGCGGGGTCGGTTTTTGGTGCCTATGTCAGAGGGCAATGGTGTGGGCTCCTTGACCTGACATGTGGGTTTCAGCCGGTCTGGTGTGCAACATCATGTTATTGGAGATTTTTCCGATGCTAGTGGTGGTGCATTTGTGGGGGCGGGATTTCAGGAACCTGCGTGTGCGTTTTTAATTGCAACAACGTGGGCGTTGTGAGCGCGATTAATGGTATCACCGTGTCGTCTCCTCCAGTCGTTCGAGTTTTGCAGCAATTGGTGCTATTGTGTTTGTTTCTTAATGCACTTGTGACCGCGGTGCACATGCTTGGGGTAAGGAACGGGTTAGCTGACTCTCTCTCTCGTTCGCAGCAGGATTGTTTTCTTTCTTTGGCTCCGGAAGCAGGGATTGACAGGCTAACTTGTCCGGAGGAGCTGGGGAGGGTGGCTTACGGGCTGCAGAGTCGCTGATTGAATTGTCTCTGGCACAAAGAACTTGGGAGGCTTACCGGGCAGTGTGGCGGATGTGGGGTAAGGTCCTTACGGCTTGTCAAGCTAGTTGGGTCGGGTCGGACTTGATCAGGAGGGATTGTTGTTGTTCTGGTTGGGGCGAGGTGCGAGCGCGGGTTGGTCGCGTGCAAAGGTAACGCGCTTGTTCAGCAGGTTTGTCTTTTGGTTTTCGGTTGCGCGGGAGCAGTGTTTTGACGTAAACAATTTTTGGTCCAACAGGCGGCGAAAGGTTTCCGCCGTTTCAGAGGTGGGGGTGATTTAAGACGGCTGTATCGTTTAATCTGCTGGAGCAATTGGGTCAGGTTCTTGAGTCGGTCTGTTCGGATCGATGGATGGTTGTGTTATTTTGCCTGGTCCTCTCGTTTGCATTTTTGGGGCATTGCGGGTTGGGGAGCTTGTGTCGCATAATAAATGTCGATGGGTGGCTTGTTAGCCAGGTGTACGGTATTGACCTCACAGGGGGTTGAATTCTGGCTGCGAAGGTCTAAAACGGACCAGCCTGGTAGAGGCCGGCGAGTTGTGTTGGGTGGTGTGTCGGGTTCTGTAATGTGCCCGGTTTAGTGTTTGCGTAGTTTTTTGGGAGCTTCATCCCAGTTTGTGCGGATCCTTGTTGTGCCACGCAGACGGGGGTAGTTTTCACGGTATCAGTTGGGCGCGGTTTTTCAAAAATCCATTTGGTGTTTTGTGGGATAGATGATTCTCGCTTTGCTTCTCATTCATTTAGGATGTGGGCAGCAACCAAGGCGGCAGCGCGTGTTTTGGGTCCCTCTTTAGTACAGCACATTGGTGGGTGGAGGTCTAATCGGTACCGTAGTTGTGTTCGGCCTTAATGGGTCGAACAGGTGTGGAGTGGATTGGGTACAATTTATGCTGTGAGTATGTTTTCTGTTAGTGTCGTTTTGCGTGTCAGGTGCTGGACCGCTGCTGGTCTGGATTTTGGTCACTCCTTCGTACATTGGGGAGCATTGCGAGCCGATGTGAGGAACGAAGGCAGACAGCTGGGGATTCCCAGGACTGTGGTGGTGGTGCGGTGGCTCGGTTTCAGGGGCCTGGTGTGGCGAACGGTGTTGCCAGATGTCCACGAGTGCGTTCGGTTGGACCGGGCACCAGATGTTCTCATTATTCACGATGGGGGGTAACGATCTGGCGGTTCGGCCTTTTCGGGACTTGGTCTAGGACATTAAGCAGGATTGCTTATGGTTGTGGTGGATGCATCGGGAGATCACTACGTGTGGTCTTAGATTGTGCCACGCTGGCGTTGGTGGTCTATGAGATCATTGAAGAGGTTAATCGGGCCAGGAAAAAAGTTAACAGAGCAGTGTCTGTTTCTATTGTTAGAAATGGGGGTGTTGCCGTGCGGCATTTCAATTTGGAAAGGGCGAGGGTGATTTTGATTGGTGGACGGGATCCATTTAAATGCGGTGGATTCCGTTATTTGGGCCCTCGCTCTTCAGGATGGTATAGAGAAGGCCATCGCATGGCGGGTTGGGGGGTCTCGGGTCATTGAGGTGTTCAAGGCCCCCTCGTTATGGCGGTTTTGGAGGAGGGGGGAGTCCTTGAAGTCGGTGGAAATTGGTTTTTGGAGACTCGGTGTGTTGGGTCTCCTCCATTAAAAGGTATGCTGGTCGTGATCTGGTGAAAGGTGGATGGGGAGTTTCCGTCGGAAGTAGGCGGATCTCCAAGTAGTTCGTGGACAATATCTATTGGTGTGCTGGTGCTCCTGAGCCTGTGGGGTAACGATTGGGAGCAAATGGACGGGGGTTGTTCACAGTATTTTGGATTACTTCACCATGATCTTTGTGGCTTCAAGGACTCCTCCTTTCAGTGTTCAAGTCATTGTACTTATGATATTTATGATACAGTGTTTATTGTTGTTTTGTTGGTTTAATAAAAGGCTGCTGTGGCCATAAAAATTCCAAAGATAATACTTGTGTCCGAGTCTTAGTTGGTGCTGGTGAGGTTGTGGGTTTTTTTCCATGGTCACGCGGGGGTAACGGGGAAAGCCAAGATGCTTGGTCTCCCCTGAGGTAAACCACTTGACAATTCCAACGTCAAGAACTCCTCCATATTCAGGATTGTTCTCCAGTATCTCAGAATCTATCGTGTTGGGTCCCTTCTCAGACGTCTTGGAGGATCTTTGTAGCATGAAATACATAATATCTGCCCATAGTGGTGTCATGTCCTGCTAGATCTTCTGACCATTGTTCAGTATTTCAATATCCAGCAAGGGAAGTATTAATTTTATATGGGACTATGCGGCTCATAATATCACTCGTTGCAGTTTCTAAATGTGAAAAGGGGTCATACACATTCAACACCTGTCAGGCTTCTTATTTTGTTTTTTTTTTTTTGCAGACAGTTCCATATGGGTATACAATGTACAGTACTCAGGAGCCAGTCCAGCAACATCATAGTGGTAGCATACTACTTACACCCAATTATAACCCTAGGGCAACCACTACAGCTCCTCCAAGTTCTACTCTTATGGATAGGCTGTGGAAGATTCAGCAACAGCCATCTAGTTTTATACAACAAGGAGCTTCCTTCATACAGCCAATGGCAACAACTCCACGGTGAACCTGCCTTTGTGAATCGTCTCTTGGTATAAAGCCTACATTTATATGGGAAGGTAGGATACTGCTGTAATTCAAAACACCTGAGGCTGAAGGGCGGAGTGCTCAGTCAGAGAGCCTATGTATACAAATATCAAAACACTGGCCATTACATCCAAACAGAATTCCAAGAGAGGATTCACACAGGCAGTTTCCCAGCAGCGAGAATCACCTTATGATGTTGTGGCTGCCGGGTACACATGAATTGGCCAATTTATGCTCTAAGTATTCTTAATTTTTCTAATTTTCAAGAGCAGCAATGGAATTCAAATTTCCTATATTTCATATTTCCATGCAATAACGCTACAGAGTGCTACTTTATTTGTTGGTTATATATGGAGATGACTACTCTTAGTTAGCACCTCTTCACACCTGTTTTCTGTTTGGATGTGCCGGACAGTCTTTTGATGTTAAAATTTAATGTACAAAGTCTCTGCCCTGTACAGCTCCCCTTTACACACCATGATGTTCTCTTATACATAGTATGATGCCGACACACTCTATACTACCTCCACACAGTATAATCACCAAACTGTTTAATGGCTCCAACACTGTACAAAGACAAAACATTATCACCCACACTGCATGATGGCTCACTCACTGTAATCCCCACTGTAATCCCCACACTGAATCATGCACCAGATAGTCCTCAATATAATAAAATGCACTCCCCATAGGCCTCTATTTAGTAAAATGCACTGCACAAAGGCCTCCGTATAACACAATGCACTACCCATAGACGTCCATATAGTATACAGGACCACCTTAGGCCTCTATAATTTAATGCCCCATAGGCAGACTCTATATAGTATAATGCACTCCCTATAGGCCTGTATAGTATAAAGCACCCCCGTAGGCAGGCTCTATATAGTTTAATGCACCCCATAGTCAGACTCTATCTACAGTATATATATAATCGTCTCATCATGTCTGTCTGTCTGTCTGTAACCGAAATCCCGCGGTGCTGATTCTTCACGGCTGCCAGGCCATGACCAATCAGCGACAGGCGCAGCTGTTTGTAATGGTAAGCTGCGCCTGCCGCTGACCAGTCACTGCCACCAGGCCATGACCAATCAGCGGCAGGCGCAGTCGGGCGCAGCGCTCAATTGGGCGCAGCGCATCTGTAAAAAATAGAATTCAAATATAAAAAGGTTATACTCACCTTCCGACGGCCCGTAATCTCCTTTCCACGTGCCCGGCCTCGCGGTCCCAGTAATGCCTTGCACCTTAGACCGGAGATGACATCACTCTTGGGAGAGCACGACGTCATCAGCTGTGTTTCGCACAAAGCATTACTGGGACTGCGAGGCCGGGCGCGTGGAGTAGAGATCGTGGGCCGTCGGAAGTTGAGTATATAACTATTTTCTATTTTAACAGAGACCATGCATACCAGGAAAGGGAGGTAAGGGTGACCATACATACCAGGAAAGGGGGGTGAGGGTGACCATACATACCAGCAAAGGGGGGTGAGGGGACCATGCATACCAGCAAAGGGGGTGTTGGTGATCATGCATACAAAGGTAGGGGGTGAGGTTGACCATGCATACCAGGAAAGGGGGGTGAAGGTGACCATGCATACCAGGATAGGGGGGTGAGGTTGACCATGCATACCAGGATAGGGGGGTGAGGGTGACCATGCATACCAGGATAGAGGGGTGAGGATGACCATGCATATAAGGAAAGGGAGGTGAGGGTGACCATGCATACCAGGATAAGGGGGTGAGGGTGACCATGCATACCAGAAAAGGGGGGTAAAGGGGACCATGCATACCAGCAATGGGGGGTGAGAGGACCATGCATACCAGGAAAGGCAGGTGAGGGTGACCATACATACCAGGAAAGGGGGGTGAGGGGGACCATGCATACCAGCAAAGGGGGGAAGGGGACCATGCATACCAGCAAAGGGGGGTGAGGGTGACCATGCATACCAAGATAGGGGGGTGAGGTTGACCATGCATACCAGGAAAGGGGGGTGAGGATGACCATGCATACCAGGAAAGGGGGGTAAAGGGGACAATGAATACCAGCAATGGGGGGTGAGAGGACCATGCATACCAGGAAAGGCAGGTGAGGGTGACCATACATACCAGGAAAGGGGGGTGAGGGTGACCATGCATACCAAGATAGGGGGGTGAGGTTGACCATGCATACCAGGAAAGGGGGGTGAGGGTGACCATGCATACCAGGAAAGGGGGGTAAAGGGGACCATGCATACCAGCAATAGGGGGTGAGAGGACCATGCATACCAGGAAAGGCAGGTGAGGGTGACCATACATACCAGGAAAGGGGGGTGAGGGGGACCATGCATACCAGCAAAGGGGGGAAGGGGACCATGCATACCAGCAAAGGGGGGTGAGGGTGACCATGCATACCAAGATAGGGGGGTGAGGTTGACCATGCATACCAGGAAAGGGGGGTGAGGGTGACCATGCATACCAGGAAAGGGGGGTAAAGGGGACCATGCATACCAGCAATGGGGGTGAGAGGACCATGCATACCAGGAAAGGCAGGTGAGGGTGACCATACATACCAGGAAAGGGGGGTGAGGGTGACCATGCATACCAAGATAGGGGGGTGAGGTTGACCATGCATACCAGGAAAGGGGGGTGAGTGTGACCATGCATACCAGGAAAGGGGGGTAAAGGGGACCATGCATACCAGCAATGGGGGTGAGAGGACCATGCATACCAGGAAAGGCAGGTGAGGGTGACCATACATACCAGGAAAGGGGGGTGAGGGGGACCATGCATACCAGCAAAGGGGGGAAGGGGACCATGCATACCAGCAAAGGGGGGTGAGGGAGACCATGCATACCAAGATAGGGGGGTGAGGTTGACCATGCATACCAGGAAAGGGGGGTAAGGGTGACCATGCATACCAGGAAAGGGGGGTAAAGGGGACCATGAATACCAGCAATGGGGGGTGAGAGGACCATGCATACCAGGAAAGGCAGGTGAGGGTGACCATACATACCAGGAAAGGGGGGTGAGGGTGACCATGCATACCAAGATAGGGGGGTGAGGTTGACCATGCATACCAGGAAAGGGGGTTGAGGGTGACCATGCATACCAGGAAAGGGGGGTAAAGGGGACCATGCATACCAGCAATGGGGGGTGAGAGGACATGCATACCAGGAAAGGCAGGTGAGGGTGACCATACATACCAGCAAAGGGGGGTGAGGGTGACCATGCATACCAAGATAGGGGGGTGAGGTTGACCATGCATGCCAGGAAAGGGGGGTGAGGGTGACCATGCATACCAGGAAAGGGGGGTAAAGGGGACCATGCATACCAGCAATGGGGGGTGAGAGGACCATGCATACCAGGAAAGGCAGGTGAGGGTGACCATACATACCAGGAAAGGGGGGTGAGGGGGACCATGCATACCAGCAAAGGGGGGAAGGGGACCATGCATACCAGCAAAGGGAGGTGAGGGGGACCATGAATACCAGGAAAGGAGGGTGAGGGGACCATGCTTACCAGGAAATGGAGGTGAGTGGACCATGCATACCAGGAAAGGGAGGTGAGGGGACCATGCATACCAGGAAAGGGGGGTGAGGGGACCATGCATACCAGAAAAGGGAGGTGAGGGGGTCATGCATATCAGGAAAGGTGGGTGAGGGGGACCATGCATACCAGTAAAGGAGGGTGAGGGGACCATGCTTACCAGGAAAGAGGGGTGAGAGGACCATGCATACCCGGATTGGGGGGTGAGAGGATCATGCATATCAGGATTGGGGCGTGAGGTGACCATGCATACCAGGATGGGGGGGAGGGGTACCATGCATATCAGGATTGGGGGGTGCATTATTGCATTATTATTAAAACTTCATAAATAAACTACATACATATTCTAGAATACCCTATGCGTTAGAATCGGGCCACCATCTAGTATAGTTTAAACACCCCCATAAGCAGACTCTATATCTCATAGACTGTAAGCTTGCGAGCAGGGCCCTCACTCCTCTTGGTATTTGTTATAATCTACTGTATGTGATTATTGTTATGCTGTAATGTCTATTGTCTGTACAAATCCCCTCTGAAATGTAAAGTGCTGCGGAATATGTCGGCGCTATAAAAATAAAATTTATTATTATTATTATTATATAGTATTATGCACTCCTATAGTCAGACTTATATAGTATAAGCACCCTATAGGCAGACTCTATAGTATAATGCACCCCCATAGGCAGGGCAGACTCTATATAGTATAATACAGTTAACAGTAGCATTGCTCTGGTTAGGCCCCTCAGAGCGCATGGACCATGGTGACCATCCCTCTGCCCCCCAGTAGCTAAGCTACTGCCTGCAGAATAACCCTATGTCTGCAGGTAAATATAATTTTCCAAGATGAAAGGTTACTTTCTAAGAGGCATTTCCAGAACAGATTTGAATCCACTGGAAGAGAACATTGAAAGTTCTTAATGAGCAAACACAAGCAAACAGAACTTTTGAGAACTGTGAGGAACTTGAGTGGCAGCTGGGCTGCAGTACCCAAGAACAGCCACTATGCATTGAATGGAGCTGTGGTATTCCTTGAGCCTCGTCATAAGCTTATCGATGGGGGTATTGGGGGTTGGACTTTCATCATTCTGATATTATGAGCTATCCAAAAGAAAAATAGAGATGAAGACATCTACATAACCGGACCCCTGTGTAAGAACACTATATGGACCGTTTGCAGTCCAATAGCTCATCATAATACACAATTCCACCTGCTTTATAGGTGGGAGTGGGCCCCCTTACTTTTTGCTCCGGTGGTATGTCCTTTCCTGCATCAATATATTTGTCCTGTACAACCCATTTAAAGAATAATTGATACATATAACAGTTTGAGCAAATAGTACAGCGTCCTTTTTCTCTAGGCTTTATCACTGCCCCTAAAGAGACAATTTGAGTCCCAGGTTACATGGTACACCTAAGATACCCGAGAATTGTGCTCCTTTACATTAAATTCTTAAAAACCCTAATATTCTGAATGCACACATTGATTGACTGAGTGACAGCTTTCCTGGAAACTGCTTATAATATGTTCTCAAGACATGTTCATCACCGAACAACAGGAATTCTGCTGAAAGCTACTTAGTGCGTGTCTCATCAATGCATATTTACAAGGCATGTTTTCCTCATTCAGATCATCAACCCTTGGCCCAAAACCCCTTGATCGGCGGAGGTGTAGAACCAGCAGCTGCCCATGTCCTGCATTCAGATATTAGTCCTGCGCCACTGAACCCGGAGCAGCTGAGACAAAGACAGCAGTAAATTCGTCAGCACAGACTTGTACAGGTAGAAGCGATAAACTGGCCACTTGTTGACACATTAGGAATGTAAAAACCCAGCAAATCTCCATCCCCAGTAGGAAAGTCACGCAGCCTTGTTAAATCCATGTGTTTTAGGTATTACTGCATAATTTACTGCTGAAGTTCACTGACATGAATCCACTTTCTGCAAAAAGTATAACTGTGTGGGAAGGACGTATCGAAAAATTGCATTTATGCCATGATACTGACCACACAACTATCCTACTTTTCTGATCTAAAACAATTAACGCTTACAGTTTAACATTTTTTCTATCTTTTTGTTTTTCTTTAGCAGTAAAGGGTCTACAAAATAAAATGTGCTTTAAAGGGAATCTGCCACCAGAAATAACGCTATTAACCTGCAGATATGGAGTCAATCTGCAGGTTAATAGCGTTATTATGCTGTTCGGCGCCTGCATGCAGTGGGGAGAAAAAAAACTTTATTCTCCTCGTTAGCATTTTGCTTCAGTCATGGAGGAGGGGGCACCGCTGACTCAGTCACCACTCTGAGAATATAGAGCATCCTCTGTTACCTCGCCCCCGATACTAACTGACAGCTGAGTCTCAATGCAATGTACCATATATACAGCAGTCAGGATGATGGAGATGACAATAAACCTCCTTTGCCTTTTCTATGAGGAGTTTCACTGACTCTGACAATAGATTACCAATCCTACACCTTCAGACTCAGCTGTGATGGTCAGAAATAACATATGCGTACCAAAACGGATGTTTTAGACATTTTGTTGTTTTCAAGTATTTAAACAAAAAAAGTGTAACTTTTTAAAGTGTTGATAATATAATCTGTATTTCAGCTACAGCAACAGCAAAGTGACCAAGCCATTGGCCTTCAAGTAACGCAAGCACAGCAGCCAATGGTTGGTCTTACAGGATGATATTGTTACGCAGGGCTTAGGTCAAAGAAGGCTGAAATACCCGGGGCCCCTGCGGAGTCCCTCCAACTAGGGAAAACCCTGTCTGACCCTCAACTCAGGGTTTTTGCTAATGGTGCAAATGCCTGAGCCTCCAACATTTCCTTATCTCCTGCTCAGCCCTAAGCCGAACCCTCCACCCTCCACCCAGTGAGTCGTCAAACCACCAAAGCCCACACAGTAATGACAGACAGGGAGAACTTAAACCGCACCGCGCCGCATACACACAGGACAATGCCGTAACGTGAACAGGGCAAAACAAGACACAAATATAGGAAGGCGAAAAGGTAACGACGGATCATACGCCACCAGTAACGAATTTCTCTCTCCAAAACCTCCTCTCCAGACCGGAACCACTTGGCATAAAGCACAAGCTATAATTGGTGACGCCCATAGGCCAGCACGACTATTTAAAGACCATGGGCGTGACCAAACATCCCACCTGATTTCCAGCTAGATTAACCCCCAATAACCTGAGTAAAATCAAGCCGGCGCCACTGATGCTATAGTGGATGGAGATGGAACTACCGCTGCCTGCCGGACGCTGTGGTGTGAATAGCGTCCGACATGACAGTACCCCGTCTTCTACGAGGGGCCCTTTAAGACTCATAGGACCCGGCTTGTCCTGATGACGGCGGTGAAACGAACTGACCAGCCGATCCGCATGTATGTCCGTGGCTGGTACCCAAGACCTCTCCTCCGGACCATACCCCCGCCAGTGTACCAAATACTGAAGAGTACGGCGCAGTACTCGAGAGTCCACCACCTTGGAGACTTCAAACTCTAAATCGCCATCCACCATGACTGGAGGTGGCATCGGCGTCGTGTCCACAGAGCCTACCACGTTTTTGAATAAAGCCCTGTGAAACACGTTGTGTATCTTGTATACCGCAGGAAGTTCCAACCGATAAGCAACCGGGTTAAAGATGGCAGCAATCTTAAAAGGGCCAATAAACCTTGGACCCAATTTCAATGATGGAATTTTGAGTTTTATGTTTTTAGTAGCCAACCACACCCAATCACCCACACACAAGTCCGGACCTGGCACGCGTCTAGCGTCAGCCACTCGTTTGTACCTTGCACTCATGCTCAGCAATCGCTGTTTCACACTCCTCCAGACCGATGATAGTTGAACTTCTAGCTGGTCCTCCTCCGGGACGCCCCCAGAGCCACCCTGATGCAAGGTACAAAATTGAGGATGGTGCCCGTAAACACAAAAGAACGGAGACTCTCCCGATGATTCTTGGCGGTGATTATTTATCGCGAACTCGGCCAAGGGAAGGAATGTCGACCACTCCTCTTGGTTGTCAGACACAAAACATCGCAAATGCTGCTCCAGATTTTGGTTCATGCGCTCAGTTTGACCATTTGACTGCGGATGAAACGCCGACGAATGAGACAACTTGATCCCCAATCGTGAGCAAAAAGCTTTCCAAAACTTCGCCACAAACTGGGTACCCCTATCAGACACTATGTCCGACGGAACTCCGTGTAGTCTGACCACCTCCTGCACAAAAACCTGAGCCAACGTCTTTGCGTTGGGCAAGGACGGCAACGACACAAAATGCGCCATCTTCGAAAATCGATCAACCACCACCAGGATGACCGTGTTCCCCGCCGAGGCAGGCAAGTCCGTGATAAAGTCCATGGAGATTTCTGTCCATGGCCTACTAGGTACCCCCAGAGGCTGTAGAGTGCCAGCAGGACGGGATCTGGGCGACTTGGCCATGGTGCACGTGATGCAAGCTGCCACGTACGAGACCACGTCCTGCCGGATCTTTGGCCACCAGAAGCAGCGCGATACCAGCTCCAAGGTGCCCCTAACCCCTGGATGGCCAGCCAGGACAGAGTCGTGGTGTTCCCCCAACACTTTAAGATGAAGATGAAGGGGTACGAATGACTTGTTAGCAGGAAGTCCCGGTGGTACATCCTCCTGGGCCTCGGCAATCTCCGCCTCTATCTCAGTCGTGAGAGCCGAAACCACTACACCTTCCTGGAGGATGGGTACCGGATCTTCCCGAGGTTCTCCCCCAGGAAAACACCTGGACAAGGCTTCCGCCTTGGTGTTTTTAGCCCCAGGACGGTAAGTCACCAGAAAGTTACATCGAGTAAAAAACAATGCCCAGCGAGCCTGCCTGGGAGATAGACGCTTGGCCGACTCCAGATAGAGCAGGTTTTCATGGTCGGTGATGACTGTGACCTGGTGGACCGCCCCCTCCAAGAAGTGTCGCCATTCCTCAAAAGCCAATTTGATGGCCAACAACTCCCTGTTGCAGATATCGTAATTCCTTTCGGCAGGCGACAGCTTCTTGGAGAAGTAGGCGCATGGAAGCATATTGCTCAAGGACGAGCCCTGTGACAGTACTGCCCCCACTCCCACCTCAGACGCATCGACCTCCACAGTAAAAGGTTTAGATACGTCTGGTTGCACCAGAATGGGGGCTGAAGCAAAACGGTTTTTCAGAAGCTCAAATGCACGCACCGCCACCTCAGACCAGATAGCGAGATTGGTACCTTTTCTCGTCATGTCCGTGAGCGGTTTGGCTATAGTAGAGAAATTCTTAATAAACTTCCTATAATAGTTGGCAAACCCAAGGAACCGCTGGAGCGCTTTTAGATTATCAGGCCGTTCCCATCGCAGCACCGCTTGCACCTTCGCGGCGTCCATTTTAAACCCTGCGGCGGACACAATATATCCCAAAAAAGGCAACTCCTGAACAAAAAATACGCATTTTTCAAGCTTAGCACAGAGCTTGTTCTCACGGAGCAACTGTAACACCTGCCTGACATGCTCTAAATGAGTGTCCCGGTCGCTCGAATAAATGAGGATATCATCCAGGTACACAATCACAAATTTCCCCAGCACATGAGCGAATACATCATTTATGAAATGTTGGAAAACAGCAGGCACGGTTGTCAACCCAAATGGCATAACTAGGCTTTCAAAATGACCCTCAGGGGTATTAAACGCTGTCTTCCACTCATCCCCCTGACGGACCCTTATGAGGTTGTACGCCCCTCTGAGGTCAAGTTTGGAAAACCACTTCGCACCAGCCACCTGGTTGAACAAATCAGGGATCAGAGGCATCGGGTAGGGATCACGGACCGTAATCTGGTTTAACTCCCGGAAATCCAGACACGGGCGTAACCCCCCATCTTTCTTCTTAATGAAGAAAAACCCCGCTGCTACAGGCGAGGATGAAGGCCGGATGTGCCCTTTACTTAGACTCTCCGCGATGTAGTCTTTAAGAGCTTGTCTCTCCGGACCAGAAATACTAAACATCCTAGCCTTTGGCAATTTGTCCCCGGGTTTTAACCTAATCACACAGTCATATGTTCGATGTGAAGGTAGTTCTGAGCAACCCCTCTCAGAGAATACGTCCGCAAAATCCAGCAATGCCTCCGCAAGGCTGGACTTCACGGCGGACACACATGTGGCCAAGCAATTTTCCTGACAGAAACCACTCCACTGGACTATGTCCTGGGTTCTCCAGTCAATCACTGGGTTGTGCTTGGACAACCATGGGAAACCCAGGACCATTTGTGCTGGGAGATTATTGAGTACCCTACATGTAACCCACTCAGAATGTAGGACCCCAATGTGGAGTTTAACCTCAGCTACAAACTCAGTAATCTCCCCCTGTGGGAGGGGAGCGGCATTAATGGTAACCACGCGAATAGGATGAGGGAGTTTTTCTATCTTAAAACCGGCCTTGCGTGCAAACTCCTCATCCATGAGATTGGTGGTGGAACCGCTATCCACAAACACTGATATTGGTAGCTCTCTGCCCGCAATAATAACCCTGGCAGGGAGCATACATTGAGATACCATCATGGAGGATATGCATACGCTCAGTTGGGCCTCCTCCATACCCTCTGAGCTTACCAGTTTTCCGCCGGTGCGACTTTCTTAGGTAGCACAGGACGAGCATTTACATAATGATCTCTTTTACCACAGTAAAAATATGCTCCTTGCTTCCTGAACCCAGGAACGAGACGCTTAACATGTGATACCCCAGCGATTTGCATAGGTTCCGTGGGCTCACCTGCAGCAACCACACTTGCACCCCTGCTTTCCCCAAGGGGCAGCGTCTCCTGCGCCCCCTGACGCAAACGGCGATCAATACGGATAACCAAACTCATGGCAGATTCTAACGATGCAGGAGTCTCATACATCAGGAGGGCCTGTTTAACTCTTCCTGAAACCCCATGAATAAACTGACTCCGCAGCGCTGGGTCGTTCCACTGTGTGTCTACTGCCCCACGGCGAAATTCTGAACAATAGTCTTCCGCCATACGTTCCCCTGATGGAGGGCGCGGATTTTAGATTCCGCTAGAGCCAATCTGTCGGGATCATCATAAATGAGCCCGAGTGCTGAAAAAACATTCTCCACCGAATGAAACGTAGCAGAGTCAGCTGGTAAGGAAAACACCCATGCTTGGGGGTCCCCACTCAGTAAGGATAACACCAGACCCACCCGCTGAGCCTCATTACCTGAGGAGACAGGGCACATGCGGAAGTATAACTTGCAGGCCTCCCGAAAGATGACAAATTTGCTGCGTTCCCCAGAAAATCGTTCAGGCAGTGGAATCTTCGGCTCTGCACCTGCACCTGCAGAAGCCGCTTGCACATTAGCTACAACCAGGCCCTGCTGCTGAACTGCCCCCTTCAACTCGGTGACTTGTAAGGACAGCGCCGCCAACTGGCGGTTTATGGAAGTCATGGAATCCATGGACTACCATAATATTGTGGGCCGATTATAATGTTATGCGGGGCTTAGGTCAAAGAAGGCTGAAATACCCGGGGCCCCTGCGGAGTCCCTCCAACTAGGGAAAACCCTGTCTGACCCTCAACTCAGTGTTTTTGCTAATGGTGCAAATGCCTGAGCCTCCAACCTTTCCTTATCTCCTGCTCAGCCCTAAGCTGAACCCTCCACCCTCCACCCAGTGAGTCGTCAAACCACCAAAGCCCACACAGTAATGACAGACAGGGAGAACTTAAACCGCACCGCGCCGCATACACACAGGACAGTGCCGTAATGTGAACAGGGCAAAGCAAAACACAAATATAGGAAGGCGAAAAGGTAACAAAGGATCATACGCCACCAGCTACAAATTTCTCTCTCCAACACCTCCTCTCCAGACCGGAACCACTTGGCATAAAACACAAGCTATAATTGGCGACGCCCATAGGCCAGCACGACTATTTAAAGACCGTGGGCGTGACCAAACATCTCACCTGATTTCCAGCTAGATTAACCCCCAATAACCTGAGTAAAATCAAGCCGGCGCCGCTGAGGCTATATTGGACCGAGATGGAACTACCGCTGCCTGTCGGACGCTGTGGTGTGAATAGCGTCCGACATGACAGATATATGAATATGTGGAAATCAACAAATACTAATACTGTAGATCACAGACTGCGCATGAGTCAACAGTTTGATGCAGCAGCAAAAAAGGCAAACACAGTTCTGGGATGTATTAAGAGAAGAACAGAGTCTACATCACGTGAAGTAATTATCCCCTTCCACTCCTCCTTGGTCAGACCTCGTCTGGAATAATACTGTGTCCAGTTCTGGACACCACATTTTAAACAAGACAGCGGAAAACTGGAGCAAGTTCAGAGAAGAACTTACAGGATGGGGAGCGGACTGCAAAGTATGTCCTACAAGGAATGTTTAAAGGAACTGGGAATGTTTAGCTTGCAAAAGAGAAGGCAAAGAGGAGACTTAATAGCTATCTACAAATATCTGAAGGGATGTCAGTGTAGAGGGATCATCATTATTCTCATTTGCACATGGAAACACGAGAAGCAATGGAATAAAACAGAAAGGGAGAAGATACAGATAAGATATCAGAAAAAAAATGTTTTGACAGTGAAGGAGAGAATTTGATTTGCATCAATTTATTCTGTGTGAATCAAATGTTCCTTACAATGCTCTTCTGTGTTTTCAGACCCGAACCAATTCTCTAGATCACTTGTTACTGTGGGTGAGCAACATAATAAAGTTCATATTTCCACAATTTTTGCTCTTTATTTTTACTGAATAACATCATTTAAATTAGCACAAATTTTCCTGAAAAAATGAGAAGCCATACAGCTACTCTATCATAAAAATAGGAATGTTATAAGTGATGAGCTGAAGCTTGAATTTGCAAGCTTTGGCAAATTTTTCACAAAAATTTAGTTTGCAGTAAAATTGTTCAACACAAATCAGAAACACTCCAACTTTCCTGCAAAGATTTGTGCACTACTCTGAGGTCTCATAGGACTGTAGCTATCTAATTTCAAACTCTATAATATGATCACATCCTTAGTGATGTCAAATTTATCTCAACACATATGACTATGGATAAATGGATTATAACTATTCTTCACTGTTGTGCTGTTACCATATGTAGAATATGTTCACTATTTTATGGCTTTCTCTCCATCTTTGTATGGCTAAGCCTTGAGCTGTCCAAATTTACCACAATATGAGTGCTACATTCCCTTCTTCTGCTATAATCCAGAATATGATAGTCCCTCCTGATTGGCTGTGCTATACTGTACTATATGATGCAATAGTTATAAGGCATTATGGGGAAGCACATGCCTTAGCCCATGTGAGTCTTCTATGATGATTGCAATCTTTTGCATTGTATTAAATGGTGGCCATTTTGGGCGAATTGAGCGAATCTAATCTCCAATTGTTTGCATCTGCTATGATCAGACAATTCCAAAAATAGGTCATGAATTAAATTTGTTCATCTCTAATTATGATGTATGAAAAAAGAAACTATATTTTCCAAAAGTCCATACTGAATTAGCCACAATCAACAAACAGCATTAGTGTGCACCAGTGGCATACATAGAAAACATGGGGTCTCAAAGCAGAAGTTTTAATTGGGCTGCCCTTTCAAAAAAATAATAATAATATTCGGCTGGCTCACAGAAAAGCATATTTTACAACTTTTCAGCCCATACAAAGTAATTTTCCTCCTAATAAAGTCCTAAAATCCCCTTTCATTGCGTCCATAAAGTATGATGCAAACAAAGGTGCCCCAGAAACACTGAATGCCCCCTCAGTGAATTCTTTGACAGTTCCCTCTAACTGCACAGTATGATGACCCAACTGTACCCCTCTCAACTCCCCCAGCAAAGTATGGTGATCCCAACACAAAGTGATCCCCTAACTGTGACCCCCTAACTGTGACCTTCACATATCCCTCCATGCAGTATAAAGGGCCTTCATACAGTATAATGACTCCTTACATTCCTGCACACTGTAAAATGACCCCCCTAGCCCTCCAAACAGCACAGTGCCCCCCTCACAGCCCTCCACACAGTATGATGGACTTTGCACAATCCTTCACAATGAATAATTGCTTGCATACAGTATAATAGCCACCACATAGCCCTCTATAAAGTATAAAGGCCCCCATATTGCCCTCCAAATATTATAAGGGCACCTGCATTGCCCTTCAAATATTATAATGGCCCCCATATAGCTGTCTAAATATTATAATAGCCCCCACATAGTCCTTCATATAGTATTTGAGCCCCACATATTCATCCATATAGTATAATGCACTCCATAGTCCTCCATAAAGTATATTGGGCCCCACATTTGCTTCTGTATAGTATAATGCACCCAATAGTCCTCCATATAGTATAATGCATCCCATAGTCCTTCATATAGTATAATGCATCCCCAATAGTCATCCATGTAGTATAATCCACTCCCCATAGTCCACCATATAATATAATGCATACCCCATTTTCCTCCATACAGAACAATGCATTTCTTATAGTCCTCCATATTGAATAATACACCTCATAGTCCTCATATGGTATAATGTACTGAATAGTCATCTGTATAGTATAATGCGCTCCCCATAGTCCTCCATATGATAGAATGCACTTCATAGTCCTCCAGAGAGTATGATACACTCCCCATAGTCCATCACAGAATATAATGCATCCCATAGCCTTCTATAGTGTATAACCCACTGCAAATAGTCCTCCATATAGTATAATCTATTCTGCATAGTCCTCCATATAGTATAATTGGCTCCATAGTCCTCATGTAGTATAATGCACTCCCCATAGTCTTCCATATAGTATAATGCACCTCGTAGTTCTCCATATAGTATTCTGGCCCCCACAATGTACTCATTGATTTAAAAAAAAAATAAATACACACCTCTCCTCTTCGCCACTGCTCCAGTCACTTTAGCTTGGCTCTGAAGTGCCACCCATTGTGCCAGCTGCACTGAGATGTCAGAGCTCAGATGCAGAGAGAGAATGATGGAGGAGGGAACTTCAGCTGATATTTCAGTCTTTCATCATTACTTTCAACTTTATAGGCATCCAGGATTCTGATACAGTTGAAGATGTGATGATGGGCAGAGGGGCCCAGTCCTGGTGCTTACACTGGACCCCCAAACTCAGAGACCCCATAGCGGCCACATAGTCTGACATCATTGGCGGTATGCTACTGCTGTGCACCAATTTGGTCACTTTTCTTATGGCAGTTTTGCCACAAGTTTGTAATTTCAATCAATGTTCACTAGATCAGCGATTCAGCTGTCATTCATATTTGTATTTTTTACATTCAGACCTCTAAATGTCTTATATTTATAACTTTTGTGCACTTAGGATTTAGCTTTGTCAAGTGAATATTCCTTAATGGCCTTTTTAAGAGTTTAATGCATGAAGGGTAAAACTGGAAAATACAGGGGTTTTTTTTTCCCAAAGGAAAGACATTTAGCTGACAAAAATGGATGCTATGAAACATTCCTTGCAGGTATGGTGATTTACAGTTTGATAGCAGATAGACCGCATACCAATGTTATGTTTGTACAAGGCATATGAATCTTCCCCTGTGTGTAATTAGATGGACATGTGATATCTAATAACTTGATGTGAAATTTAGAAAGAACAGAAGTGTAGTGAGAAGTTGTAGTTTCCAAAGTTTTTTTTTCCTCAAGAAATCCTTGAGAAGTTGAGACCCTTTCCTCACCTCAGCAAAAAGTGAACCTGTTCTATATTACTGAGATATGCTGCAATTAAAGTAAGCAAAGGAAAGTCAAATATTTGTGTAGCATTGCTTCATGTCAGTAACTCTTGGTATAACATAATTAATGATTGAGTGTCACTTTTGTCCAAGAAATAGTTTCTTTATGCTTGGAAGTTATTTAAATGAACATATTTCAGTCATTACAGAAATCATGACTTAACGGTCTCTGTCGGGATAACCATTTTTCCAGTTTCTTTTCCTGGTGCCACCTATTCATCATAATGTCCTCATTCCAGAACTGAAAAAGCTTCAAATTTTACAAGAGAGGAGGACAAACTAGACTTTTTTTCTGTTTTTTTTCCAGATGCAAATGGAAGGGTATATTTCCTCAAGGAAGATTTGTTGCATACATTTCTGTGACTATCCCTATTTATCTGAATTGGTTTTGCAGAAATCCTTGCACATGCTGCGTAAACTGTTCCATTCAGTAAGAAATGGATTTTCAGTTGCAGAAATTTCTGAAACAAATCTGTAGACATAATTTAATCCATTTTGGCAACTTTTTTCCATTGGCCATCTGATAATACTCTGAAAACTATTACTAGTGACATCTCAGATGACAGCATTGATTTATCACTTAACAGCAGCATTTAACATTTATCTTTGCACTTACGGTAGTTGTAATTTCACCAAATTTATTATTGATCTTTGACAGTTTATTCCCACAGAATAACAGTACTTAAAGAGAACCTGTCTGCATCACTGTAAAATAATCACAGTAGGTTAGCGGAAGGGCAGAGGAGCAGAAAAGACTCTACCCCCTAGACCCGCCTCGATGAGCAGATATGTCACAAGAAGAAAACTTTGGAGGCTAAATAAACAGCATCTATTGATCAGATTCTGACACCATAGGTAGCAGTTTAATCAGCATAATGGACATGTCTTTACTTGATAGTGCTAAATCCAGCTGACAGATTCTCTTTATAGAGAGTCTGTCATCCACACAAAATGCCTGTTTGACTACCTATACAATATGATTATTTCACTCCTATAAAAATCATACCAGCACTGTCTCTGTTACTGGTTCAATGTTTCTGAAAATTACTTGTAATCCATATGCAATGAGAGGCTCTGGTGCTTCCTTGGTGTGGCCAAGAGGTGAATGCACTATTATTCCCCCTAAATTAGTATCTTCATGACTGCCCTGGCCTGTGATGGACTTTAGAAGTGAGCGCTGGCCTGTGTGTGTGTGTCTGTGGCAATAGCAGGTACGTAGGATGCAGTGACGAGACGCGAGACAGATGAAACTTTAAATAGTAAGTTTTATAGATGAACGCAGCTAGGGCTATTTTAAGTAACCAAGCAGAATAACAGTAGTTGTCCACACAGGGAGCAAATACACATAAAACAAGAATTTAGAGAACACGACTACTCCGGAAAAGACCGATTACTATATGGCCGCGGAATGGCTGACTACGGGTCCTTAGTTACTAAGCGTCACTTATCGGTCCTGATGTCCCTCGGCGTCCTGTTCAATGGTGTGTTGGCGTCGCAGCCACTGGGCCCAGCCGCTGAGGATCTGGCGTAGTCTTCGGGTGCTCCGACGCCCAGGCGAAGCAGTGGCACAACAGGCCCGTGGAGAGTTCTTTGCCGGGATGTCCCCCAGTGGAGGCAGAGGAATACCACCTGGGAGTGGGAGAGTGAAGGTTGCAACCCCCTGACAGGGGCTGGCAGTGGCGGTGATAAGTGGCGGTTGATAGGAGAATCCGCGGTGGGTGCAGGCCCAGCCCCTACCACGGACTGGAGTGGGGCAGTGACAGCTGTGGGCGGCAAAGGGTAAGTCACCGCCACGGTCGGGAGTAAAGCCGCAGTGGCTGCGGGCAGCAGCGAGGAGGCCGCAGCCACGAGCTGGAGTTAGGCAGCGTCGGCCGCAGAGGGCTGTGAGTGGGCCGCAGCCACGAGCTGGAGTGAGGCAGCAGTCTCCTTTTGCCGGTAAGTTCGGCGCCATCTCCCTGCGGTCCACCGAGAGTCTCCCTCCTGTCGTTGTCCTTCTCTCTGGTTGCTGCTCGTGGCTCTCGCTCTCTGGCCCTCACCAAGTCTCCTCCTCCTTCTCTCCCGTTGTGCTGACTCCCTCAGTCTGGGCCTCTCTGCCACTTTTATCTGGACTCCACCCCCAACTCCCCTGTCAGTCTCAGCGGTCCATTCCCCAACTCTGCTCCCTAGAAAAAGATTCCCCAGGAACCTAGAAGACGGTCCCCTTGGTTCCGGCCCGGGTACTCGGCGGAGGCCTCTCCTCCTACATGTGCACATGTGCACTGAGACTAGCTGTGCCAGTCGCATGTGAACATGGTGGCGGTGTGCGTTCTCCTGAGTGGCTCTCTGCAGAAGCCACTCGATACACTCCCTGGTGTACAAGTGGCATCAGGGGAGAAGAACCATGAAAAAGAACACACCCAGACACTCTTTGCACAGGCGGTTGGCAGAGGCGGTATCAGTGCACATGTTGACATGCACAGTGCAGCTTTTGCTCTAGAAGTTAATTATGTCCACTGCGATTCAGGGCATACCCCAAGACCCAAATTGAATGTACGTAACAGTACTCCTAGCTCATGACTATGCCATGTGTGCATGGAAGCCTCCTCATTTTCACATGGACTAAAAGTTATTTTCACAGGCACTGTACCAGTAAGGGTACGTTCCCATGGTCAGTAAATGCTGTGGGTTGCAACCTGCAGCGGCCAGATTTTACATCATAGTGGATGGGATTTCAAGAAATCCCATCTCCACTATGCGTGGATGGCCGCCTCTGGGTTCCCTGCGGAGACGCACATGGTGTGAGTCCTTCCAGACCACAGCATGTCTATTTATCTTGCAGAGACGCGAGCCTCTGCGTGATAAATATCACCAGTGCAATGTATAGGACGTGGTGATTCCGCACGGTTCAATGAACACATACGCAATCACCTGCATTCAAAAGCCGGTAGCGCTTTGGCTGCAGTGGACATCCATACACCCTTCAGGCCAAGCATTTTTTTTTTAAACTACCGTAATTTTACAAAAAGCATGTTAAAATGTATGGATGCCTAATTGAATCCAGGAAAAAATTTTGAACTTTTATTGGAGTTTTTTATACCACCAAAATTAAACAGAAAGCATGCAATACTCTATGGATGACTAATTGAATCCAGGAACATTTTTGAATGTTTTTTTGGAGTGTTATCTACCATGAAAATGTAATACAAAGAACCTAATACTCTATGGGTGACTAATTGAATCCAGAAACAATTTTGAACACTTTTTTGGAATGTTATATACCACTGGAATTTACGTAGTACTTTATGGATGACTAATTGAATCCAGAAGATTTTTTTAACAATTTTTGGAGTGTTATACACCATTGAAATTTAACACAAAGCACGTAATACTCTATGGGTGACTAATTAAATCTATAAAAAAAGTCAAACCTTTTTTTGAGCGTTATATACCACTGAAATTTAACAGAAAGCACGTAATACTCTATGGATGACTAACTGAATCCATACTTTTTTTATTGCTTGTTTGGGGTGGTATATTCCACCGAAATTTAACAGAAAGCATGGAATACTCTATGGATGACTATAATCCAGAAAAAAAATTGACTGCCTTTTTGGAGTGTCATATACTGTCGAAATTTAGCAGAAAGCACATAATACTCTATGGATCACTAAATGAATTGAGAAAAAATTTTGAATGCTTTTTTGGAATGTTATATACCACTAAATTTTACAAAAAGCACATAATACTCTATAAAAGACAATATAGTCATTTTTTTCACACAAAAAAAGAATGTGGTCACCTCCAGCAGATACAGTATATCTATATAATGAATATTAACAGATTGCAAAGCCCTAAGCTCTGCCGAAAGGCTGTGTTCTGCCACTCTTCCTGCTCCTGCCACTGTCCCTCCCTAGGCTAAATGTAGCATGTATCTGATACAAATAGCAAAGCATACGATTAGCCCTTAGAAGGACTGTTGGTATGATGGTTCAGCATCAGCATAATCACTGAGGACTCTGATTTGTTAAACTGTGCACGCATATTCTTGGACAACCACTCTCTCCCTCTAATAAGATCTGTCCCTGAGCTGTGCAATGGCATCAGTGAGTCAATCATAGTGGAACCTGTTCTTTTATAACCTCTGATGATGCAATACGTCCAACCAATCATAGTAACTACCAAGATGGCTACGGCATTACAGTAACTTGCAGACAATCCCTGCATGTTTATTGGCTGTGTTACAGGCATCAAATATGATGGGCTGGGATTCAAGCTTCAAGTCCAAGCACCAGTTAGTGCCGAGCACATCCAAGCACCCAGATACTCGAGTGATATTTGAGTATCACCAACCACGTTCGCTCATCCCTAATAATTATACATGTTTAGGATGTAGTATTTATATTGTACTGTTATGTGCGTAATAACCCTGCAACATTTTTTTTAGGTTTTTCCTCTAAGAGGTGGAATAAACACATGTAGAGATGAATTTGCTGAAAATGAGCTGACTTTTTCTTTTATATTGAGGATGTATGTGTGTCAATGAATTATTTGCATATTTTGCATTGTAGTGGATGAAATCCTCAGCAAAAAATCATTACCAATTCTGTATGATAATAGTGGAAGGTCCTAAGTGTTAGGGACGGCGGAACGCACCAAATATAAATAATAGGAGGTGTGTTCGCCGCCCGGGGTCCACCGTGCAGTAGGTGACTAGACTAGGAGCGGCTCTGTTCAGACACAGAGTCGCTTGGCATAAATAAATGTAAAGACGCTAGCCCTGTTAACGTCACAGGAGCCGGCGTGTGGAGTCGCAACCGTGAACACCAAGAGCTGCTGTTAATGCAGCGTAGCGGCAACTATAGCCACAAGCGTCGGAGCCGAGAACCAGGCACCGACGGACGCTATTGAAGGCATGGAAAGCACAGTGGCGTGTAGCTTGCCACAATCTGGAGCTGACTAACCCAACACACAGTCACCATTTGTAGTATCCAAGGGAAGGGGTTTCATAATAAGTCAGACACCAATCCATGCATCCATCACCATACACACACAGCATAATATGCTACACTAGCGCATGGCCGAGCCGCCATGTGGGCTTTTTATAGCCATGCACTTCCGGGACCCTCCAGTACCCTGGAAAGGACCAATCAGATCCGACGCAGGACCTCAGCATGTGACCCCTGCTCTCCAGTGAGAGGTCACCTTACGGGCATGCCCAGTAGCACAGCACGAGGACTTAGCCTCTGGAGCGGTTCCCTGCAGAACAGGTTGCACTACCATTGCTGCACCAGAGGTGGCAGCAACATCTAGGCTGTCAGAGCAAGACTGAGCAGTATGCCTGGCTCGCCGTGATTGCTGAGCAGCACCCGGGGCGGTCGGAGGATAATGGGAGACCACTGGATGTCTGGCTCTGGATTCCCACTGTGCAGTGTCAGGAATCTGATGCCTAACACTAAGTAACTGAAAATTGGCAATAATATCAAGGTTTGAAAAAACTAATGCTACTATGACATTTTTCAGGTTTTCAATTCACAAAACCACTTTCCTTGCTGTCTTTTCCTATCTTATTTTTAGGTATTTGACAAGAAGTGACTAAACTCATTCAGTTTGTGTAATATCACTTGTATTAATACTTTCCACGACCTTAAAGGGAATCTGTCACCTATTTTTTCGCATATAAGCTGTCGGCACCACCATCAGGGGCATATCTACACCATTCTGTAATGATGTAACCTGAAAGATAACAAAAACGAGTTATATTATACTCACCGGGGGTCGGTCCGGTGCGGTCCGGGTTCGATGGGTGTCTGGGTCCATGTCCGGCACCTCCTATCTTCTAGCGATGACGTCCTCTTCCTTGCTTCTGTTGCGGCTCCTGTGCAGGCTTAATTATCTGCCCTGTTGAGGGCAGAGCAGAATACTGCAGTGCACAGGCACCGGGAAAGGTCAGAGAGGTCCGGCGCCTGCACACTGCAGTACCTTACTCTGCCCTCAACAGGGCAGAGAATTACGCCTGCGCAGAAGCCGCGACAGAAGCAAGGAGGTGGACGTCATTGCTAGAAGATGGGAGGCACCGGACCACGACACCCATCGGACTCAGACCGCACCGGACCACCCCCCCTGGTGTTACTGCATCTTTAGACTGCTGGGGGAGACCACTCCCGCCTTCCTATATAAGGTCACCTGGTACACCAGTTGACTGTTGGTAATAGCAGGTCCTTTACAAACCAACCTTTGAGAAGAGAGGAGCTATCTGGAGCAGTGCTTTTTGCAGCCTATCTGAAGCAGTAGTGTTTCTGCTGAGTTCAGGTGCCGTACTCTGCTGCCTCGGAGCATTGTAAGTGAAGATGGCTTTAAGGTGCAATGATACACTGCGCTGCTGTAGGTATAATTCAAAGAACTTTATTGGTGCCTACGCGTTTCCTGAGCTGTCCCAGCTCACTTCATCAGGGCATGATACAAGCATGCAATGCAGAAGTTTATATACATTGGCAGCAGAGAAAGCTAAGTTGTTTGTTTTTCCCTGTTCCTTATTTTCCCTTGTGTTTTATTAGTACAGCGCTGGGACTAGTGTCTGCACTTGCCACTTCCCTAGTAAGGGATAGGTGCAGGGCAAGTGAGGGACTGAGGTATCCTGGTTGGCGACAAGTTGAAAGAACCTGCATAGGGAACGTGAGGAGAGTTCAGGGCACTTCCTTAGGAGAGTGCAGGAGGTGTCCATTTCCCCGTTCCCTATTTGCAGGGCCAACCATAGTAATTGTGTCCCCCGTGTCCCCTTATCTGTCTTGGTTGTTTTAGTGACCGACCGATCATCGGGTCGCGTCACACTGGGCCAAGTCATATCGTGACAAGTACATGGATACATTGTGTCTAGTCCAGATCAACTCAAATAGTGTTAGTGAATTTATCATTTTGCAAATTAACCCACAAACACAGGGATAAAACACAACTCTATGTAGATTATTGTCCTTGGTTGGATTTGAAAAAAAATAAATAAATAAATATATATACTGTATATATACATATATATATATATACAGTATATGTATAGGCAGACACCTGTCTTATATAGACTAGTGTGTGCCTTTACAAATTAAGTCCTATCAATTTAATTAAACACAGTTAAACTCCAATGATGAAGGAGTAGAAACATCTCAAGGAGAATCACAAGGAAATGGACAGCATGTGACTTAAATATGAGGTTATGAGCAAAAGGTCTGAGTACTTATGACCATGTTTTTGTTTTTGTTTTTTAATAAATTTGCAAACATTTTTGCATTTCTGTTTTTTTTTAATCAAGATGGGGTGCAGAGTGTACATTAATAAGAAAAAATGAACTTTTTTGAATTTACCAAATAGCTCCAATGAAACAAAAAGTGAAAAATTTAAAGGGGTCTGAATACTTTCCATACCCACTGTGTGTATGTATGTGTATATATATATGTACAGTATATATATATATATATACACACACAAACATACACAGAATTTTTGCTTTCTTGGCCTTTTTTAGAGAATATGAATGATAACACCAAAACTTTTTCTCCACTCATGGTTAGTGGTTGGGTGAAGCCATTTATTGTCAAACTACTGTGTTTTCTCTTTTTAAATCATAATGACAACCCAAAACATCCAGAGGACCCTGATCAAAAGTATACATACTCTGGTGATTTTGGCCTCATAACATGCACAGAAGTTGACACAAATGGGTTTGAATGGCTACTAAAGGTAACATCCTCACCTGTGACCTGTGACAAATGCCAGAAAAATTGTTTGGGATGCAAAGAAAAACTCACAAATAGCATCAGCTGAAATACTGGACTCTCAGAAAACTAGCGGTGTGGCTGTTTCAAGATGCACAATAAGGAGGCACTTGAAGAAAAATGGGCTGCAAGAAAAAAAAGTACAAAACATCCCAACTAGAGATGATCGACTTTGTCTTTTTTAGGGTCGAGTCGGGTTTCATGAAACCAGACTTTCTCAAAAGTCGAGTCGAACGAAATCGGCCGACTATAGGGAAAAGTCGTGAAACACGAAACCCAATGCAA
Source organism: Dendrobates tinctorius (assembly GCF_039654945.1). NCBI lineage: Eukaryota > Metazoa > Chordata > Amphibia > Anura > Dendrobatidae > Dendrobates > Dendrobates tinctorius. Next base: position 73,866,458 of record NW_027361728.1, on the reverse strand, counting down.
GTCAATGGGGAGAAAAGTCGGCAGCGAGTGGAGGACTGTAAACACACCTGGCATAAATTTTAAAATTTATATTGATTTACAAAAAATCCCCCTATTCTATATTCAGATCTTGGATTATATATTATTCTTCAGTATGACCTGTAGACTTTGTTAGGACCTTTATATTCAGAGATCTCTATTTTTTACCTGTTTAGCTGTTCAGGCCTAAGGGTATGTTCCATCTGGCCATGTGGACATTGTGATAGGTTTATAAAATAAATCAAACCATAGATGTCTATAAATTAAATTATGCGTAATAATGAAAAATGACACAAGGAAAAAGCATTGAACACATGAAGGAGAGGTGATAAAAGCCATGGAACATCATGACACCAGCTGAAATCTATCAGTAATTAGAAAGCAATCTTGTCACTTAGGTCTATAAAAGGTGACTCATTTCCAAGGTGCCACACAATATGTAAAACCAGTCATGATGGGTAAAACCAATGAGCTATCTCAAGACCTTCACAATCTTATTGTTCCAAAGCATACCAATGTTATTGGTTAGAGAAGAATTTCTAACCCACTGAATGTTCCAGTATGCACTGTTGAGGCCATAATCCAGAAGAGGAAAGTTCATCATAAACTAGCCATGACCAGGTGTTCCCTGCAAGATTTCAGACAGAGGAGTGGCAAGAATTAACAGAAAATTTGTCCAAGAGCCAAGAATCACTTGTGGAGTGCTAGAGAAAGGTCTGGAATGAGCAAGTACAATTGATTCAAAGAAAAACTATAAGTAATGCACTCAAATTCCTTGGCCTGTATGCACCCTCACCACGCAAGACTCCATCACTGAACAAAAAGCAAGTTCAAGCACGTTTACGTTTGCTCAACAACATTTTGACAAGCCTGTGAAATGCTGGAAGAATATAATCTGATCAGAAATTTGAACTCTTTGGATGCCAAAGATATATGTTCAATAATTATTTTACCAGCTCTATGTAATATATAGTTATGTATTTTTATTTTTAAGTAATTTGATCCAGACATTCTGTAAGTTAAACATCAGGGAAGTGAAATGAACATGGAAAACATCTTTTTCTCAAGGGCATCGTTTTTTTTGGAAAGCCCACTTTAGTTTTTGATTTTTAGCCACTGAATACATATCTCATACAGAATCGCATCAAAATAACAAAGGCCACAACTAAAAAAATACAATTATACCTACAGCTCTGGCAAAAATTAAGAGACCACCACATCAAAACCCTGTCATGGGCAGCCCATTCTCGAGACCTGAACCCCATTGAAAACCTCTGGAATGTAATCAAGAGGATGATGGATAGTCACAAGCCATTAAAGAAGAACTGCTTAAATTTTTGCCCCAGAAGCAATGTGAAAGACTGGTGGAAAGCATGCCAAGACACATGAAAGCTGTTTTTAAAAATCATGGTTATTATTACGCAAAATATTGATTTCTGAACTCTTCCTGAGTTAAAACATTAGCATTGTTGTTTCTAAATGATTATGAACTTGTTTTCTTTGCATTATTTGAAGGCGCCCTTTTGGCGCTGCGCCCAGAGCATAAAAATGCGCTATGTTGCATTTTTGTGCACTGGGCGCAGCGCCAAAAGGGTGCAGGGCCAGCAAAATCATACCAATGCACGACCAGCGCACAGTCAGCGTACCCAATGCTAAATATAGGGTACACTGATCGCATGCAGCGTCATGCGATCAGAGGAGGAACTGACTGGAGGGGGCGTAGTCGGGGGCGGGGCTTCATGGTGGCCCTGCGCTGCACCCGAGAATGCTAGTGTGAAACTAGCCTAACTATTGCAGTATGCTGCACTTAGTAATATAAAACTACAAAGTGTATGCCAGCACTTACATGTAAAGCCCCTAAGAATGTCAGGTCTCCACCTCCCCAACATGTGTTTCGCCTTTTCTTCATCAGGGGGTGTGTGTTTTTAATGTATGTTGAATTTTTTTTAACTGAAATTGAAGTGGATTCAAATGGAAATGCAATTATAAAAGAAGTTGCAAATAGAAACTATGGTGCTAACATTTTTTTTCTTTTGAGTTGTTTCCTATTGTCAAATGTATTCAAAACCCATTAAACAGTATAACATGTAATCATTTCAGCATACAGCCACACACAATCTGGACCCAGCTTATTTAAAAGTGCATATTTGAATAGAAATGGATATTCCACGTGCAGACATTGTGGCAGGCAGATGAGAGAGCATCCAAGCTTGAAATGTCTTTGGGTCCTCAGCTTTCTTAAAAAAGCAATTTATTTGAGATTTCCACTATATTTCTTTTTCTTCTTGAATTATCTCCAGGCTTTGGTTCAAAGCATCAAAAACTGTATTGGAGATTTAAAAAAAAAACAACCACTTTTAAATTACCCTCATTTATACATACGCTGGTGTAGGTGCCACGTTTTCCCAAGTGAAGCCACTTAAAAAAGTGACATAAGAAAGAACCTGTGCACAGCAATGTTGTTTTGACATTGCTGTGTATTATGTTCATTTTATGGAGGTTTTTTGTGGCATTTTTGAGGTAGATTCGGTGGGAATAAGCCTGAAACGCAGCTGTATGTGTATACCGTTAGGCTGGTTTCAATGCCTAGACGTCAAGGTGTTCTACTAAAACTGTCCTTAAACCATCCCAGTAGTATTGGGATTGTTGTCTTTGTTCTTGGTTGGGCCATTCGAAAAGGTTGATGATCATTTTCATAAGCTAAATATTTATTTTGCATTGTATCTATGTTGTACGGTGAAATTCCTTTTCTTTAGTTGTTTTGAATAGCGCTTTCTGCCAACATATTTGGGCAGCTTTGCTGCAATGCTAGTAAAGTTTTTGATATTTGAAAGTACGAGAAGTTTTTTTTGTGTGAGTGTAGGAAAGAGATGGGAAATTCATCTGATAGTGTTACATTTTCGACAACCTTTTTTCTCTTTAACTCTTCGATGGCTCATGTATAAACAAGTAGAAATAAATAGTTGGACTGAACTTCACTTTTGTCTATGAGCATTATGGAAATGTTTATTTCACATAAATATGTAGTTAATTCATACATTTCACAGTTCAGCTTTGTTTCACTTTTTTGCAATTGTAGAGAATATTTTTTAAAACTAGGACACACCGGCTTGTCTTAAGATTCCTGATTTTGTGTGTTTTGGCAAAAACAGAGAGCTCATGGAAACTTTCCACTGGGTGAAGGTTTCTGTTACAGTTTGTCCAGAAAAATGTGAATGAACTAAGATCTGTCTAATTCCTGAAGAAAACAGATGAAAATATGTCTGTTACAGCATATGTGGAGACTCCAGACTCGTAAAAGCCTTCATTTATCATTCTTACTTCTATGCTTTGTCAATGTCTGATCACATAACTCTTATCTAGATCATAACACCTGACATTCCCCAAATTCATACATTTCAGATTGCCCGTGGTGATACATAGTTGACAATATCGGAACAACTTAAAGAGTGTTGGTGTAAAGCAAAATGATGCAAAAATTACAGTTACTAAACATTAGTTCAATGAACGAACCTAATGTATTTCCATCATTATACCAATTTTATTGGTTTGTCAACATCTGCAAAAACACAGATTTTCCTTCTCTAATGAGCTACAAAAAATGTAGAACTTTATCAATATTAGTATTTATTATTAAATGGTGAATTTATGACTTTAGCATACATATTTTCCCATCCTTCAAAACTCTAAATTTGCAGGTCTGAGAATGGTTAGCAGTCGGGCAGTAGAAATTTTACAGACTGTGTTTGTGTTTCTCACTATTTGGATTCAGTTATATAACAAGCCTGCGTGAGTTCGTTAAGAGTCTGTCATTTTGCTTGCACTGCTTCTATATCACCAGGAACAATTTGCAGACACAGTTCATTCTCCTTGTAAATGTGTTTATTTACCATTTTATGGCCCTTTTAGAAATGAACAGTTATTTACCACAATGTCCCAAATTCTGGCTCTCTGATCGGCCAACATAGTCTTTAAAGTTTTCTTAAAGTAAATTAAACTGTAGAAATTTTGTATATTTTATAGATTTCTTTTTTATATACAATACAGCTGCTGCATGAATACTTTGTTTACAGTGATCTACTGTATAATCTGCTACATTTGCACATTATAACCAACTTTATGGCTAGTGGTAGTTTACACTTAGATGCTTGGTGACCAGGCCAACTTTCACACTTCTCTTTTGAGTTAGTTTGACAAATTCTTTTTTTCATTTTTATTATACCAGCTGGTTGTTATTTTGTGCTGAGATTTCTTCTTCTATTTATATAAATATAAAAATGTGACATAAAATAAGAATAATTAACCATAACATGATTATATAAAAAAAATCCCCTTTATTAATCTAGCAAACCCCTAACTCTATACACAGTACCACCTTTTTTATTTGCATTAATTTCTCTGGTTTAAGCATTTGTCCTTCCAACATGGCCCAGACCTAGGAACGAGAGATTTCTTGTCTGTGCTTAGAACAGAACATGGACTGTCAGTCAAGCACAGCTCTGAATGCAGGGAGCAGAGCTCAGCCAGTAGCTGTCTGAGAGGTGTGCTTTGAAGAGTGATCCAAGGAAGTGGAAAAAAGCTTGGTGGTTTGGTTCAGCACTGCTAATAGATTGATGTATCACTGGGATAATTGTATAAAAACTTTAGTTGTTGATACACATATCGGAGCCGCAACAGCCCCCGAAAGAAGCCCACGTAAAACGCGCGTCGGGGAGCAGCGTGCGGTTCTCTTGACAGCTATGGGTAAGAAATAATTATGGGGTTATGATCTGATGACAGATTAGCGAGGGATTATTGTGATGTCTACACCTCACTAGGGGATTACTATGCCTCTGCTAATTTGTGTCTCCTGGGCCTCTTTAATATAATTGCACTGGCAATATATATTTTAGGATTTCCTGCTGTCACTAGCATTGCACTTGTGTTGCATCTAGGTCTCTTTTCGACACTCTGCCGTAATATTGTTTTATTATCTCGTCTATCTTTATATGTGCGATGCATCTATTAATAAAATAATGATGTGATTTTATTTGGGGATATAGACTTTTTGTCTGCATGTTTACAAGTTTCGTGGAGTTTTCCTACAGCTAATGCCATTTGGTGGTTTGGGTACTTTTCTTTGACCGCTATTTGATATTATGATTCCTGCCATTGGGATTTTGTATTATACATATCAGAGCCGGTCTTGCTCCTCCATCAGGCAGGTATAAATGCACAATGAATATCCATGAATTCATACATTCCTATAGAACATTTGATAATTAAATTCAACACGTGATTGGTTGGCAAATTAGATGCCACTTGTGCTGTGCTCCGCCTTAGTAGCGGAAGACAATAGCAAAAAGAGTGATGTCATGGGGGTGTGACTTGTGATCCCCTGCAATTTGTACAGAAAGAGGGATGCAAACCCATAGAGGTAGAGCAGGTTCTGCAGAGAACAATAATAAACGTATCTATCAGTGGACAGAGATGATGTTACTGGGCATTCAAGTGTACTAAATTACATCACATGAAATGGATCCACAATATCACTCATTGCTCAATAACAGTACACTGTGTCTGTATGGATCCAGTGCCAGCACTTGTTTTAAGACATTTATTTAAAGTGGAATACTATGATGTTGACAATGTATCCATCTTGAAACTACATGTGAGTCTCAGGATGGTGCATTACAGGTGGAGTTGGTGAGCACTGAGGGTGAAAAAAATAGCTCTGGTAAAGAAGCTGGAGCACATTTCCTCTTGGATGTTCAGAATGTAAACAATAACAGACTATAAGGATGGTTGCTGAAAGCTGAATGGGAGTTGAAAAAAAGATATGTAGTAGAAGTGCTTTGGGATTCATTACAGAGGCTGCCAGAATGTTTTTTCATTTTTTTGTTGCGCCCTGAAAACCCATTTATAGAAACAATGACTAGTTATGTGCTGTAGATGTTGCTTTAGTAGTAGATTTTCCATGCTGCAATTAATACTTTTTGTGATTAATAGACCTATTATAATCATGCTATTATTGTATAACAAGCCCATACAAAGGAAAATGTACATCAACAACCATGGCAACTGAATTCAGAAAATAGAAAGGAATAAGGCCGGTTTCACATTTGCGCTAAAGGCCACAGCGTCGGCCTGCACATGGCCGCCGCTAAGCCCCGCCCCTGCCACGTCTCCGCCGGTAGCTCCGCCTCCGGGCGCATGACGCTGCATGCGTCATGCGTCCCCTATCTTTATCACTGAGGAAGCAGGCCGTGCGCAGTATGCGTTTTTGGCGGCGCCTGCGTCCTTTTGAAGGTGTGACGACCAGCACCAAACGCAACCTGTTGCAATTTGGTTGCGCTCGGCGCACCGTCAAAAGGACACAGGCGCCGCCAAACGCATACTGCACACGGCCTGCGTCCTCAGTGATAAAGATAGGGGACGCATGATGCATGCAGCGTCATGCACCCGGAGGTGGAGCTACCGGCGGAGGCACCGCAGGGGGCGGGGCATAGCGGCGGCCGTGCGCAGGCCGACGCTGCGGTCTTTAACGCAAATGTGAAACCGGCCTAAGAAAGCAAAAAAAAAAGCAAAGGGAAGAATGTGGTTTCTTTATTTAATGAATACTAGAATGGAGCCAATAAAACTAATCTAAGTGAAGTAGTGTTTTGGTTTGGTGTGTTGTGTGCTATTGATACTCGCATGAGCATTATTGTATATGGGTAACTAGTTCTGGATATGTCATTCTGCAAGACTACTTAATCTATTTTGCTTTCCCTTTTTCCTGTTTACCTGTCCCACTACTTGGGGCAGAGGACAAAGGCTTCCCTGCATTCTGGGCAAAGATTCAGTTTGGCACTCACCAGTCCCCTTTTAAGCTTAAGGCTAAGGCCTCTTTCACACATCAGGTTTTCGCCGTCAGGCGCGATCCGGCGCTTTTGACAGAAACCGGATCCGGCGAAATGCAATGCCGGATCCGGTTTCCCCCCCATTGACTTGCATTTGCGCCGGATCGCGCCGGATGGCCATGCGTTTCATCCGGTTTTCGCCGGATCCGGCAATGTGTCGCAATGTGTCGCGATCCGGCGTCTGGAAAAAACGTCTACTGTAACGTTTTTTGTCTCCGGCGAAAAAGCCGGACACGCCGGATCCGGCGCGTCCGGCTTTTTCACACAATGAAAGCCTATGAGCGCCGCAATGCGCCGGATCCGGCGAAAGCCGGATCCGGTTTTTTTGGTCTGAGCATGCTCAGTAGCTCTGCCCACAGGAGATATATAAAAGCAAGACAATGGGACCCTCAGCCACACCCAACATGCCACCCAAGACAGCAACCAGGCGCAGGAGAAGGCAGCAGACATCTGCAGCAGCAGCACCATCAGCAACACCCCAAATGGAGCAGCATGCTGAACGGGAGGGGAGTCCAGAAGCAGATGAGAGACGGTAATTATCAAATCCCCCATTCCTCCAAACTAGGGCCATGGAATATCAAGATATTCATTGGCCCTTTGTTTCTCTTTATTCAACAGCCGCCAAAGAGATGCAGCAGCAGCACCATCAGCACCACCCCAAATGGAGCAGCATGCTGAACGGGAGGGGAGTCCAGAAGCAGATGAGAGACGGTAATTATCAAATCCCCCATTCCTCCAAACTAGGGCCATGGAATATCAAGATATTCATTGGCCCTTTGTTTCTCTTTATTCAACAGCCGCCAAAGAGATGCAGCAGCAGCAGCAGCAGAAATGGCATCACTGGCAGCAGCAATACCCACAGCCATGGAGTCTGGCCATCAACAGGACAGCACATCTTCTTCTGGGAGCCCTCCCTCGCATCGTCAGCGTTTGACGGTAAGTTTTTATTTCCAAAATCCATCATCTCTGTAATATATGTCTATTCATTGCCTTTTATTTCAAAACAGGAATCACAAGATGAAGAGGAGCTCCCAGAAGAAGAAGGAAGGGGTGGACAGACGCTTGGAGTGGGCTCACAATTCGTAAGTTTTTTGCATCAAACGCAGAAACACAACATCACACTACACACAACACATAGAAAACAATGTTCTGCAGACCACACACAGCAAACAAATGCCTACATCCAAACTCATAACATTTTTTGTTTTCTTCTCTAGTCTTCCCAATCTGGTGCTCGGCCAAGAGGTCCTCGCAGTGCCTCCCAGGGTCGTCGGCGACAGCAACGCGGCGGTCACCAGCGTGTAAGTATAAATATTTTTGCTTTGTTTTTTTGCACTTTTTATTTCATTTCTTTTGTGGAGGCTAATTATGTTATTTTTGTCTTTTTCTTTAACAGCCTTCACAGCGTGCTCCCGACTCTGACGGTGAGGATGGAGGGATTGATGTGGACCGCCTCATCGATCTCGTCAGAGAAAGGGAGCCGCTCTGGAATATGGCTGACCGCCGCCACGCTGACCTGATCATTACCCGACGACTCTGGGAGGAAATCTGTTCTCTCCTTGTGGGCCGCTGGGAGGACCTCGAAGCTCGGGACCAGATTAAAGAGCGTAAGTATATACAGTAACGGTTGCTTGATGTAAACCAGTGTTTCCCGAACTCCAGTCCTCGTGGTCCCCACGGATCATGTGTTCAGGATTTCTATTTACTATTGAAATCCTGAAAACATGACCCCTGGGGACCATGAGGACTGGAGTTTGTGAAACACTGATGTTGTATACTAACCACTCCTTTCTCGTTTCAGGGAACAGAATTGTGAATCGGTGGCGGTCTGTGAGGGATCGTTTCAAGAAGGAGTTCAATAAAGAGATGCGGGCCCCGAGTGGATCTGGAGGACGCAGGAGCAAGTACAAGTACGCACAAGCCCTGTCGTTCCTCCGGGAAACAATGCTTACCAGAAGGTAAATATTACACACCACATGTGAAAAAGATGTAACTTTTTTTTTTCAGCCAGTGCCATACCATGTCAGTATTTTAATTGTTTTTTTTTCTCTTTATTCCACAGCACGGTGAGCAGCACTCGGGAGCCTGCACGATTGGACCCTTCTGAGGCGATCCCTGAGGAGACCGGCACCGAGGGACACTTCGACCGCCCCGGTACATCTGCACCTTCCCTGCCTTCCCACACATTCGACCCATCTGTCCCATCCACCAGCACAGGAGCATCGTGGCCGCCTACATTACATGAAGCTGCTGGTGAGGAGATCGCTTTCCCTTTACCCCACCCTTCTGCCCCTGCCGCCTCTAGTACACCTGCGGGTACTGGGCGGCAGCGGCAGAGGGGTCAGGAAAAGAGTTATGCGCAAGAGTTATTGCATCTGAATGCATCTTTCCAGAACTGTCTCAAAGTCTTGTCAGAGCAAATCTCCGCAGGCTTTCAGCAGATCAACTCCAGCATTCTGGAGGTGAAGACACTTCTGCAAACCATGCATTCAGAAGCAAGATCTTCGCCAAACCACACCTTTTTCAGGTCTGTTGTGGAGCGCATGGAAACGCTCTCTCCTGCCCAGCAGATGCATGTAATGCATTCGTGCCACGGTGCTCTACAGCAGGTTACCTCCCAACCTCCACCTCCCACCACTGTAGTTCCTCCACCTGCATCCCCTCCAGCCACTTTCCATCCTCCCCCTCCTATTACATCTGCACCCCCTCCAGCCACTTTTCATCCTCCCCCTCCTACTACATACCAGCAACCTGCCCAGTACCAGCAACCTCCCCAGTACCAGCAACCTCCCCAGTACCAGTCATCTCCCCACTTCCAGCAACCTGCCCCGTACCAAACTCCTTCCCCGTACCAAACTCCTTCCCCGTACCAAACTCCTTCCCCATACAACTTTCCATCAACATCATCTGCTCCTACAGTCCCTGCCCAACCCTCCACTCCACCACCCACCACCTCTTCTGCTTCCCACATGTCCACCCATTCTGTAGTTTTTTCCACACCTTCACCTCTAACTGTTCCTTCCCCACCACGATCCCAGTCCTCTCTCCACACACACAGTGTCGAAGTGTCCCGCAGCACCTCCAGCAGTATTTCCACCCCACAATACACAGAATTGTAATGTGTGTTTTTTAATAAAAATGCCCATTGGGTTTAAAACCTTTATTAAAAAAGTTTTTTGCACTTTAAAAAATTTAAAAAAAAAAAAAAAATTTTTAAATAAAAGTTAAATTATCGTTTCACAATGGTTGTCTGTCTTTTCTTTCTGCGGCGAACTATGTTTAAAAAAAAGGTTAAATACAGGGTATTTCAAAGGTAAAAAGGTATTCAAAACCAGGTATATAACTGTGGGTAAATTTTAGCTTTTTGCCACAGTTGTGTTCCTGGTTGTGTTTGAAGCAAAGTATTTCACCTAAAAAGTTGTGTTTATTGTTGGTGATTTCCTAACAATGTACACAACTTTTGTTAAAAGGTGAAATACTTTGCATAAAACACAACCAGGTACACACCTGTGGCCTAAAGCTAAAAATAGTAAGACCATGACAAGATAGCCAACTTTGGTTGGCAAAGGTATATACTGTTGGTCCAGAAGGTACACAAGTTTGGTTAGGGCACAAATCTTTCACACTCTGTCATCCTGCCAGTGTACTCTGCCTTGAGGGGCCACAAGGGTCAATTTTAAAAACCGGATCCGGCGTAATCCGTCGAAAAAACGGATAGAAAAACGGATGAACCGGATGAGACGGATCCGGTTTTGTCTGTCAAGAACAAGACGGATCCGGCAGAAAACCGGATCCGGCACATCAGGTTTTACAAAACATTTGCCGGATCCGGCATTCCGGCACGACGCCGGATCGCGCCTGACGCCGAAAACCTGATGTGTGAAAGTAGCCTAAGGCTGTGAGAGGGCTGCCATTCACTGGGCATACTTGGCTGTTTTTCAACAGCGTTTTTTGCCTGATATCTTATTGCCACTTATTTATGTGGCGTCCTTCATGCAGATCCACATTAGTGTGGTTTTCACTTGGTATTATCATGGCTTCTTGAATAATATCTGCCTGTTTGATACTTTATTACCACTCATTTAAGTGGTTTTATGTGTGCAGCTCAGCATCCAGTGCGGTTATTTATTTATTCATCTTTATGGGATTGAACCATTTTGTGCACATGTTGTGTGCTGGTCTACGTATATTTTTTCTGGACCTTCATCTCAAGTATTGAGGATGTTATATATTCTATTAGACTATGCGGCACTTCAGCTGTGATTGACATGAGATCCATGGTATTTTTCCATGTGAAGGCTATTTTATTGTGTGAGTCTCCAGCATTAGGGCGATTTTATCAGGATTGTGCGCCATTAGGTGCTCTTTGGTGTAATTATATATTTACATCTATCATATGGATACACCTTATTGTGGATGTTTTTCCTTTTTTTGTTCCTTTATTTATGCTGATGATATATGCATGAGACTCAATTCATTATTGTATTGATCAGGACTAACAGGGGAATTGTATTCCCTTTTTGTTTTTACATGTTTTTAAATTTATATTGTCCATAAAGCTTTTCCTGTTATTATCATATATATCGGTAGTGTGCATTTTTATGTGGTCTTCTTTCCTTTTTTGTTGCATTAAGGCTACGGCTCTGTGCCCACGATGCGATTTCTAAGAGTTTTTGACGCGATTTTCGGCGCAAAAACGCTGCGAAAACGTTTAAAAATCTTGTACATGATGCACCCCATGCGTTACTATGGCATTCCGTTCATGCTGTGCTAATGCTGCGCTTTTTTCCGCGGCGGAATCGCATCGCGGAAAAAATCGCAGCATGATCATTCTTTTGTGCGGAATTGCAAAGAATTGCCGCGATTCCGCACCCATAGGAATGCATGAGAATCGTTTACTTCCCGCATGTGGCTATGCCCACCATGCGGGAAGTTAAGCGTCTCATGTGCGGTTGGTACCCACGGTGTGGAGGAGAGGAGACTGTCCTCCAGGCCCTAGGTACCATACCCCTGTAAAAAAAAGAATAAAAGATAAACAATCGGGGTATATTTACCTTACGATGTCCCGCGCTGCATTCCTGGGCCACAGCGTTCCCAGTAATGCCTTGCGGCAAGGTCCTGTGATGACGTAGTCTCGCGTGACTCTAGCGGTCTCGCGAGATCGCTATAGTAACACGAGACCAACATCATCACAGGTCTCGCAAGGCATCGCTTGGAACGCTGAGGCCCGGGAATGCAGCGCGGGACGTCGGAAGGTAAATATACCCCGATTTTTTATTTTTTTATCATTTTTAACATTTTATCTTTTACTATTGAGGCCGCATAGGCGGCCTCAATAGTAAAAAGCTGGTCACACTTGTCAAACACTATGTTTGACGAGTGTGACCAACCTGTCAATCACTTTCCAAGCGATGCTTCAAATCGCTTGGAAAGTGCTTGAGAAAATCGTGGCAAAATCGCGAACAGAATCGTGGTAAAATCCGCGCGATTTCTGGGAAGGAGTCCGGTTTTCATTGTGCATTTTAAAACTCTACGTGGGCCCATAGCCTTAGACTAGATAAAACGACCATGAAGTGGTTGTACTGGCTGCCATATTTTTTAGATCGACTTTTAAACAGACACTGTTTCAAAAACAAAACGCACCTCAATTATAATGTATTTAAAAGTGAAATTATTAAAGGGAGTTGGTTAGCACAAAATGACTAAGCACACGCAATCAGTGCACACTAGGCATTACAGCATTGTGTCTCATCTCTCTCTGCCAGTTCCTCATTGATTGACTGCTGTGGTTTTATGAGAATCAGTGGAGGATGGCGACTGATGGAAAACAAGTAGGTGTAAAAGTGCTATTAACTGCTTGTCCACACCAAAGGTGCTCCGTACTCAAGTGGTTGATTTGAGCAGACATTTTGTGCTGACAGACTTTATTATTATTATTATTATTATTTATTTATTTATATAGCACCATTGATTCCATGGTGCTGTACATGAGAAGGGGTTACATACAAATTACAGATATCACTTACAGTAAACAAACTAACAATGACAGACTGATACAGTGGAGAGAGGAGCCTGCCCTTTCGGGCTTACATGCTACAGGATGGTGGGGAAGGAGACACTAGGTTGGTGGGTTGCAGCAGTTCCGATGTTGGTTGAGGTGATGTCACCGGAAGTGGTGAGAGAGACTAACTGTTAAGAAGCGATCCCTGCACTTCTTAGTCCCTTAGCAATACAGTGTGAATGTGTTCTTATACTTACCAATTACCATCTTTTCCTAATATCAACACCACTGTGGTAATTTTCTGTATATTGTGACCACATTTCAGATTAGGGGTATCACTGATTGTAATGAATATTCCAAGAATATTAGGGCTCACTGAAAGATAATTAACTTTTATTCTAAAATATTAAAATAACTAGAGATGGGTGGACACCTGGGTGTTCGGGTTCGGCCAAACAGTTACAAAAAGTTTGCGTTAGGGTACCAGAACTGTACCCGGACCCCATTCATTTGAATGGGGGGCCTGACCATCCAGTGTTTGCCACATTGTTATGTGCATGACAGCATGGCAAATACCGCTTCTGATCAGTGGTGAAATCATCCCCGCCGGTCAGAGATCCACAGTTCCCATGCTGTCAAATGACAGTGTGAGCGCACAGCTGTGATTGAAGGTATAAAGTTTACCTCTAGCCACTGGTGTCAGCTGATGGACTACTGCTCCCATCATCTGACCCCTGCTGCCACTAATAACAGCGAGAACAGGAGTGGCTGATCGGAGTATTCATTAGCCTGCTGTAAATAATTAGAAAAAAAGGTTTCCCTGTATTTTTGATAACCATCCAGGCAAAGCTCACAGCTGGGGGCTGCAACCCTCAGCTATCAGCTTCAGCAAGGCTGATTATCAAGAATAAAGGGTTCCTTGTGCTGTTTTTTTAATTACTTAAATAAATAATTTAAAAAATGGCATGGGGGTCCCCTTCATTTTTGAAAATGAACCTTGCTAAAGCAGACAGATGGGGGCTGGTATTCGCAGGCGGGTAAAGGGCCATGAGTATTGACCTCCCAGCCTAAAAATAGCAGCCCGCAGCTGCCCAGAAAAGGCGCATCTATTAGATGTGCCAATTCTGGCACTTTCTCTGGCTCTTCCCACTTACCCTGTAGCGGTGGCAAATGAGGTTCATATTTGTGGGGTTGATGTCAGCTTTGTATTGTCAGGTGACATCAAGTTCACGGATTAGTAATGGAGAGGCATCTATAAAGCACCTATCCATTACTAATCCTATAGTTATATAGTAAATAAAGACACAGCCAGAATCAAGTCTTTTTTAATGAAAATAACAGTTATACTCACCTAATGCCTAATTTCACTGAATCATCTCCTGTAAAAAAGCAAAAATAAAAAGCAACATTATCCCTCACCTATCTCTTGTTTGCAGGGAATGCAGGGCAAGTGTTAAAGAGCTAAAGCCAGTAATGAAGTGAGGCTTGCAAGGGAGACCAAAAGCTGTAAAATAAGATTTTGGGGGTATGTTAAAAGCAAAAGAAAAGTGAAAGATGTTATAGGATTTTAACAGGATGAAAAGGGTGAAGTGGTCAAAAATGATGCTGAGAAGGCCAGAGTTTTAAATTCTTTGTTCTCTAAGAAAGCAATTGTAACATCAACTGGTTTTCATGGTGCCATCGAAGGAATAAAAGAATCCACACCATCTATAAACAGAGAGATGTGAGGGAACACTTCGCTAATATAAGTGAATTTAAATCTTCTGGTCCAAATGAATTACATTCTAGGGTATTGAGATAGCAGAGGAAATTGCAAAACCATTAGCCAGAATCTTTGAAAAATCCTGGATAACAGTAGAAATCCCAGAATATTGGAGAAGGGCAAATGTTTTCCCTATCTTCTGATAAGGAAAGAAGACTGAGCCAGGAAATTACAGGCCAGTGAGCCTTCTATACCAGGAAAGATCATTGAACAAATTTTTAAACAACATGTATGTACAGTTGTGGCCAAAAGTAGTGACACCTCTGCAATTTTGTAAGAAAATACTCAGTTTCTTCCTGAAAATGATTGCAATCACAAATTCTTTGGTATTCTTATCTTCATTTGATTTGTCGTAAATGAAAAAACACAAAAGAGAATGAAGCAAAAAGCAAAACATTGATCATTTCACTAAAAACTCCAAAAATGGGCCAGACAAAAGTTTTGGCACCCTCAGCCTAATACTTGGTTGCACAACCTTTAGCCAAAATAACTGCGACCAACCACTTCCGGTAGCCATCAATGAGTTTCTTACAATGCTCTGCTGGAATTTTAGACCATTCTTCTTTGGCAAACTGCTCCAGGTCCCTGATATTAGAAGGGTGCCTTCTCCAAACAGCCATTTTTAGATCTCTCCACAGGTGTTCTATGGGATTCAGGTCTGGACTCATTGCTGGCCACCTTAGAAGTCTTCAGTGATTTCTCTCAAACCATTTTCTAGTGATTTTTGAAGTGTGTTTTGGGTCATTGTCCTGCTGGAAGACCCATGACCTCTGAGGGAGACCTAGCTTTCTCACACTGGGCCCTACATTATGCTGCAAAATTTGTTGGTAGTCTTCAGACTTCATAATGCCATGCACATGGTCAAGCAGTCCAGTGCCAGAGGCAGTAAAGCAACCCCAAAACATCAGGGAACTTCCGCCATGTTTGACTGTAGGGACCGTGTTTTTTTCTTTGAATGCCTCTTTTTTTCTCTTGTAAACTCTATGTTGATGCCTTTGCCCAAAAAGCTCTACTTTTGTCTCATCTGACAAGAGAACATTCTTCCAAAACGTTTTAGGCTTTTTCAGGTAAGTTTTGGCAAACTCCAGCCTGGCTTTTTTATGTCTCGGGTTAAGAAGTGGGGTCTTCCTGGGTCTCCTAGCATACAGTCTCTTTTCATTCAGACGCCGACGGATAGTACGGGTTGACATTGTTGTACCCTCAGACTGCAGGGCAGCTTGAACTTGCTTGGATGTTAGTCGAGGTTCTTTATCCAAAATCCGCACAATCTTGCATTGAAATCTCTTGTCAATTTTTCTTTTCTGTCCAAATCTAGGGAGGTTAGCCACAGTGCCATGTGCTTTAAAGTTCTTGATGACACTGCGCACGGTAGACACAGGAACATTCAGGTCTTTGGAGATGGACTTGTAGCCTTGAGATTGCTCATGCTTCCTCACAATTTGGTTTCTCAAGTCCTCAGACAGTTCTTTGGTCTTCTTTCTTTTCTCCATGCTCAATGTGGTACACACAAGGACACAGGACAGAGGTTGAGTCAACTTTAATCCATGTCAACTGGCTGCAAGTGTGATTTAGTTATTGCCAACACCTGTTAGGTGCCACAGGTAAGTTACAAATGCTGTTAATTACACAAATTAGAGAAGCATCACATGATTTTTCGAACAGTGCCAATACTTTTGTCCACCCTCTTTTTATGTTTGGTGTGGAATTATATCCAATTTGGCTTTAGGACAATTCTTTTGTGTTTTTTCATTTAAGACAAATTAAATGAAGATAATAATAACAAAGAATTTGTGCTTGCAATAATTTTCAGGAAGAAACTGCGTATTATCTGACAAAATTGCAGGGGTGTAAATACTTTTGGCCACAACTGTAAGTACTTAGATTAGAATGGAAAAATTAACCAGAGCCAGCATGGGCTTATAGCAAACAAGTCATGCCAGACTAATCATATTCCCTCCATAATGGAATCACTGACTGAGTGGATCAGGGAAATGTGGTAGGCATATTATATCTCAACTTCAGCGAAGCATTTGAAAAAGTATCTCATACTATCCTTATTGAGAAAAAGACCAAGTATGGGATTGACAAGGTTTACGGTTAGGTGGATTCATAACTGGCTCAGTGATCATACTCAAAGAGTGGCAATAAATAGTTGCACATCCAATTTGAAGTGTTTCAAGTGGGGTCCCACAAAGCTCTGCTCTGGCCCCAGTGTTACTCTACATTTTTATAAATGATCTAAATAAGGGAATGGAAGGTAAACTGATGAAATTTGCACATGATGCAAAGCTAGAAGGGATAGCTAACACTGGAGAAGACAGAGAAAGGATTCATTATGATCTAGATAAACTTAAACAATGGGCAGCTACTAATAGAATGGTATTTAACAGAGAGAAATGTAAGATTCTACATCTGGGCAAGAAAAACAAAAATGACATCTACAGAGTGAGAGGAATAAAACTAAGCAACAGCATGTGTGAAAAAGACTTGTGTATCCTAATAGCTCACAGACTGCACATGAGTCAACAGTGTGATGCAGCAACAAAAAAGGCAAGCGCAGTTCTAGGATGTATTAAATGAAGCATAGGGTCTAGATCACGTGAATTAATTATCCCCCTCTACTACTCCTTGATCAGGCTACATTTGGAATATTGTGTCCCATTCTGGTCACCACATTTTAAAAAAGACATTGAAAACTGGTAGCAAGTTTAGAGAACTACCAGGATGGTGAATGGAATGCATATTATGTCCTATGAGGAACGGTTAAAGGATCTGGGAATGTTTAGCTTGCAAAAAAGAAGGCTCACAGGAGACTTAATAGCTGTCTACAAATATCTGAAAGGATGTCACAGTGTAGAGGGATCATCCTTATTCTCATTTGCGCATTGAAACAGGAGAATCAATGGAATGAAACTGAAAGGGAGAAGATACAGATTAGGTATAAGAAAAAACTTTTTGACAATGAGAGTGATCAATGAGTGGAACAGACTGCCACGAGAGGTGGTGAGTTCTCCTCCAATGGAAGTCTTCAAAGAGCGGGTGAACATGCATCTGTCTGAAAGGATTTAGTGATTCTTGCATTGAATAGGGGATTGGGCATGATGACCCTTGAGATCCCTTCCAACTCTCACTTTCTATGATTCTATAATACAGCAATATGACTAAATACAATATCTATGAAATGTTCTATTACATATACCATTCCTGTTATCTAGCAGCTAAATGACTGTTAATGCATTTATGTTTCAATTTCCCGGCCTTCACTCTCAGTACTAGGCCTGTCCCCTTAGTATTCTCTACAAACACCTCTGATTGTTACACTGGCCCTAGCAACAATCAGAAGTATTTCCCCCAGGCCACAAGTCCTGGATATGACAGTCACTGGGTATACATTATGTTCATCTCACTGGCCATCTCCGTTTCCCAAAGCACAGTGCCAGCCCACATCTTGTACTGTATGTCTACGCTGGAAGAAATGACCAACAAGAACGGTACACTGTTACAGCCAGATTGTCTCCTGAGCCTGGTCATGGTCTTCTACTGGCACTGCTTACAGATCTTCTACTGGCAACAACATAACTGCCCTGGTGTAAGTTTTGGTGCCAACTGCCTCTTCTCGTCCTTGGACTTTTATTATTTGTAAATGTGAAACAGGTGTCAACTGACCGGATGTCATCTTCAAAACTCTTCTGGTCAGAAAATAAATTCCCACTATTAGGTTCCTACTACTGTAATTCTTCCTTTACTTTCCCTTTCACCTTTGACCAACAGATGGTGGTGTTTGCTTGCAGTTACTCAGCTAGGAATCAACTATACTCATCTTCTCTCTTGTCCACTTTTTAACACGCCTCCAGCAGTTGGAAAAAGCCACTGTTTGTCCCATGTGTCAGGTGGCTCCTATAGAAATCTTTTCTTGTAAACCAAACTGTCTCTTCAGTGCCACTTCCATCCCTGCTAACTATACCTGGAGTACCTGCACTCTCTAGTTATGCCCGTGAGCATTGGAAGAGCAGCATGGTGTGCTCTACATTGCCTTCCTCAGAAGTATCATTACCCACTGACATCTTCAAAGTGAGGAACCACATATTTTAGGGTAGTACATATTATGTGGGAGAGAACACATTCTAAATTATTTTTTTTTAATTAAATCTTTGTTGATAATTATATTTTTAATATATGACACATGTTCTCTATGTTTTTATCACAGGTAACCAGCCACAACAAACGGTGAATATATATGGAGAGCCTTCCAGTTTCTAAACTTGGGACATCTTATTTAGTTATATGCTTTTTGTGTTCTCTTTACAACGTGCATTTTTGAAATTCTGTGTTGTAATATTTTTGATTTTGTTGAGTTTGTGAATATTCTCACAAAAATAAGTTTTTGGTATTTGCAAATGTTTTACATGGAGACCTGAAAAAACAGTTTATGTGAATGTGAATGTATGACATGTGAATAAGACCAAACCACTGATCTGAAAAAGACTTTGATTTTTAACTTAATATGGGCTTCTTTGTTGTATTTAGTGCTAGATTTTTCTGGATCTTCCAGAGGAGACAATAGATGTTTCTTTACCTAAATATAGCGCTTTTAGGCACTTTTTAATGTAATCTTTGTTACTGAATTATTTGTATTCCCCCGATTCTGCTGTAGTTGTATGATGTACATACATGACTTTACAGTGCTGAAAATGTGAAGACAATACGCAAAATATGTAAATATTTGCTTCTTGGAAATTGTAATGCAGTATTTTGCTTTACTGCTTAAATTTTCTTTGCCTCAGGGATCCTTATTATACTTAGTGTCAATCTATTTATTTGGAATAACATTGAGGGGGATGTGTAAGGTTGCAAAAGAGGTTCTACTTTTCACCAGAAAAAGGGCGACTTTGGTCATGAGCTACAGTGGGTATGGATAGTTTTCAGATGCCTTTAAATTTTTCACTCTTTGTTTCATTGCAGTTATTTGGTAAATTCAAAAAAGTTCGTTTTTTCTAATTTATGTACACTCTGCATCCCATCTTGACTGAAAAAAAAACAAATGTAGAAATTTTTGCAAATTTATTAAAAAAGAAAAACTGAAATATCACATGGTCATAAGTATTCAGAACCTTTGCTCAGTATTGAGTAGAAGCACTCTTTTGAGCTAGTACAGCCATTAGTCTTTTTGGGAATGATGCAACAAGTTTTTCACACCTGGATTTAGGGATCCTCTGCCATTTTTCCTTGCAGATCCTTTCCAGTTCCATCAGGTTGGATGGTGAATGTTGGTGGACAGCCATTTTCAGGTCTCTCCAGAGATGCTCAATTGAGTTTAGGTCAGAGCTCTGGCTGTTCCAGTCAAGAATGGTAACAGAGTTGTTCCAAAGCCACTCCTTTGTTATTTTAGCTGTGTGCTTACGGTCACTGTCTTGTTAGAAGATGAAACTTCGTCCAAGTCTGAGGTTCACAGCACTGTGAAAGAGGTTTTCATCCAGGATTAGGGATGAGCGACTATACTCGTTAGAATTCGGTACTCAGCAAGTAATGCGGTACTCGAATCCTAGCGAGTAAATTTCACTACTCGCCTGGCAATATTCGGATCTCCCGCCCAGCATGTGTCAGCCAATCACAATAAAGCCACCGCCTCCTTTGTTGTGGCATTACTGTGATTGGCTGGCTGCGCAGCATCATACATGTGTGTGGGGGTCTGTGCGGGCTCTGCCGTGCTGATCGGGGGTCTGTGCGGGCTCTGCCAGGCTGATCGGGGGTCTATGCAGGCTCTGCCAGGCTGATCAGGGGTCTGTGCGGGCTCTGCCGAGCTGATCAGGGGTCTGTGCCGCACAGACCCCCGATCAGCCCTGCAGAGCCCGCACAGACCCCCGATCAACCCGGCAGAGCCCACACACAGCCCCACAGACCCCTGCACACATTCTCCGCCTGCACACATAATCTCCACCCATTACTTGCATTTCCCATAGACATACATAGGACTCGCTACTCGTTACGAGTATCCGAGTATTAGGAGCTACTCGTAACGAGTACAGCGAGTCCAAGTATTTCACTACTTGCTCATCCCTATCTAGGATATCTCTGTACTTGACTGCATTCATGTTTCCTTCAATGGCAAGCAGTCATTCTGTTCCTGCAGCTGAAAAACACCCCTATAGCATGATGCTGCCACCACCATGTTTCACTGTTGGGATTGTATTGTGCAGGTGATGAGCAGTGCCTGGTTTTCTCCACACATACTGCTTAGAATTATTACCAAAAAGGTCTCCCCTGCCTGCCTAACACTGGAACCTATATACTTCGGAATTAGTCCTTAGAAGGACTGTTGGTTTAGCTGGATTTGAGTATTTAGGGTGGTAGACCGCACACTAAGAAATGTCCAATTCTGACCCTATCAATGCATCTGCTCTCCCTACACTCTCTCAGTTTGGAGCTGAATGTGCCGAGCAGGGCGGCGTCCGGTCCCTTATACCTGTAATGATGCTGTGCAGCCAGCTAATCACTGCACAACCACAACAAAGATGGTTTTGGCATTTCACGGCCTGCCAGACAATCCCTGCACCGTGATTGGGTCTCTAAAGTCCGCCAAAAATGCTGGGTGGAGACCCGAGGGCCCGCCGAGTAATCCCGGAAATACTCGGTGCTCGCCGAGTACACCGAGCACAGTGATATTCGGGTGAGTATCGAGTAGTTGCACGCACATTCGCTCATCATTAGTTGTAAGCCATAATCATCAACACTAACAGAAATAAATATTTGAAATATATCACTCTGTTTGTAATGACAATCTATAACATATGAGTTTCACTGTTTGTATTGAAGTACTAAAATAAATCAACTTTTCGATGATATTCTAATTTTGTGAGATGCACCTGTATGTTTATGGCTAGCTTCTCACTAGTGTTTTGTAGTCCGTCCTCCATTAAGTCCCTCCCACTGCCGCACCTCTTCATTCAGCAGAGTATATATCCATAGTGCATGGCAAGCCACGAGAATTTGGAACATTGTGCAGCTACCCTCAGTTATTGAAGCAATACTGTAACTAATAAAGAATATTGGAAAACTGATGTAAAACATAAATATTTAGGTAGGAGACTTGGGTTTTAGTCTTATTTAGAGGGGAGTGTCAAAGATACTATTGGATGGAAAAGTAGCTATTGGCCTTAGTGGTCTATAAGACTAGTCAGGGCCTCCTAATGTTTAGGAAATCCAATGTCATGTGACATCACCTATTTTGCAGATCAAATTCATTCGCTGATCCAATGTCTGGATGTAAAGATGGTCTTTAGATCTCCAGTGCAAGGGAATTTTCAGCTTTGTCAAAGAATTCAAAAAGATGGTTAGATATTTGCGTTTGAAGGAAAATATTCAAGATCATACCCAGAGAAGAAATTTAGACATTTCATTCCATAAGGGATGGATAATTGACAGTTCCATCAGATTTATGTCAGAGGAACAATACCAATAAAAGATTTAGTGTTCTTTACCATCGCTTAATTATTTTTAAATCGTTCTTTTGGGTTTTATCGCAGCTTAAGAAAATTTCAGCGTGTTTCCAAACGAACGGCATATCTTCTCTATTGAATGATGTCCCTAATTGTTCTCCCAAGCCATGCGCTAGATTTTAAGGATCTCTCAGCAAGAGCACACTGATTAAATATTAGAAATGAGTCTTATAGAAGAACCAGGTAATAGCAAGGTGTATAAATAAGATGGCTCAGAGGTGCTAAGGCAAATATTGCAAGTTTATTGATTTTTGTTATTATATTCACTTAGACAGCAATGTTTGGAAAATGCCACTACAGTTTTGTATGCATTTTTAAGAATAACAAGAAGTGGATTAAAAAGGAATGGGTGATGTAAGCGAAGGACTTAAGCTTCTCCTTTTTGCTGGATCAATGTCTAGCTTTGGCTCAGAAAACTGTATCAAAAGCTAAAATTTTGTTATTCCAAAACTGATTTTTTGAACTTATGAAATGCACTGTTTCCATCTCAATAAAGGACAAAAAAAATGAATGTATAACAGATGTTTTTTTTTAAATAAGCAGGTAGCTTGACTCATGAACCTTAAAAAAGTGCAAAGTGCCTGAAAATGTTGTCAGTTCCTTACAACTGGAAGATAATTTGTGCTTAAGGTTTTTTCTTCACATTGATATTATATCAGTTACACAGTTACACTGGATGTGAAAAATAACCTAAACAACTATTTGACTTTATAAAATCACAATCACATTTTATGTAACATTGTAACTAAAAGATGCAATATTAAACCTGCAGTTCCATTTAGCTACTGCAAATCCCCAACCCAGTTAGCACCCTGCTTGCGCCTTACAGACCCAATACAGCTTTTGGTGATCTCGCAAATATCATTATTAATGCATTGTAAACTAGAACTGCTTTTGTCTTTTAGGGCAAAAGCCTGAACCACAATACAGAGAGATACATTTCACTCTAATACATGTATGTTATAGCTTTGGTGTTAAAGCTGTAGCACCCACACCTCATTTGGTGTTAAGTTCAGTAGAGATGCTTGCCTATCCCTCCATCCCTTGTCAGAACTGTTTCATTGTTTTTTTCACTTCAAACGAAAAATGCATAGCATACAAATTGCCGGTGAAAAGTGCTGTCAGGGTTTTCTTTGAGGCTACCCCATGTGGTTCTTCATAGAAGCAGATGGAGGAACATTTGACATGGAGCATCTTCTAGGTCAAACTTTAAAAGGTGTTTTTTGTATAAATGTTCAACTACTTTAAGCTAATAGTTTAGCAGAGACTAATCAAACAGATGAATGAGTTAGAATATACAATTGCTGTTCTAGAAAAGGCTTGTCCTTTTAGACAATTCACCAGTAATTAGTAACTCCGGTAAAAAAGTCGGAGTTTTGTCCGAAACCCGACCCCAATGCAAATCAATGGGGAATAAAAGTCGGCATTGAGTGGATGAATGTCATCCGCTCAATGCCGACTTTTATTTCCCATTGACTTGCATTGGGGTCGGGTTTCGGAAGAAACTCCGACTTTTTTTGCCCTAGTCGGACCAGTTTCATGTGAAACAAATTTTGTTTCATGAAACCCGATCCGACCAAAGTCGCTCAACTCTATCAGTAACCCTTGTACTGCCTTTTTGATGCTCTTGTAGCAGTATGTAATTAAAGCCATGAATATTTGCAATCTGTCTCATGTGACTCTTTGTTGCTTATCAAACAATAATGTCTTACATCACACAAAATAATAGCAAAATTCAATAGGTTTTCACTTTATTGATGATGTGATCTTAAAAAAAATGACAGAACATTTTGTCTTGATAACAGAAAAAATAATTGTTTGCTGTATAATTCTGAATAAAAATATATATTGTTATTTATATATATAAAATGCCATTTCTATTCACAGTTTAAGTACTAGAAGGAGCTTGCAGAAAGGTGCATCGTAGAAACATGACATAGTTCATGACAAAGTTGCTGATAGAAATCCACCACAAGGTAAAGTAGGGAAGCTGCCCAGATGTCTCTTAGCCTTGTTCTACTATAGAATTTACATCTCAACCACTTTGTTTAGATAACTTTTAAATATGTTGCACTGCTATCAGTACCCAGTTGGTTCTTGGCAATGCACCGGTACATTCCTGAGTCTGAAGTTCTTGGATTCTGCACCACTAATGTTCCTTGTGGATGAAGAAGCTCAGACCCCATAGATTGTCCTTTACTAGCCGTTGTTAATATTGATAAGTCTGGCAACTCCCAAGATATCTCTGGTTTTGGTATTCCAATGGCCATACAATTTAGATGCACTGGAGATCCCACTCTTGTGTGAATATTATGTGGAGGTTTATTTGTAATCCTTGGAGGATATGCTATAATCATGACAGGTACACTAATAGCTGTCTCTCCAGCATTATTTTTTGCTTTGCACAAATAATTTCCACGATCATGTATAGTCGTTTCTTCAACAACTAATGTGCCATTCTCTAGTAATGAGTATTTCCCATTGACTTGAGGTCTGTCTATTATGTATCCACTTGGAAGAGTCCATGTCACACTGGGTCTTGGTATTCCATCAGAAAGACAATGTAAGGATAAAGTTTCTCCTATCATGTTTTTTATTATCCCTCTTGGATGTGTCAAAATAGTCGGTTTTTGCCCTACTTCCAATACAATAAGCTTTTCAATATAGCCCACCTTATTCCTGGCTGCACATCTATATTTTCCTGCATCATCTTTGGTAGGACTGTAAATTATGAAGGTTCCATTGGCTCCTGCATGATATTTTGAAAATCTTTGTCCAT
Organism: Dendrobates tinctorius; assembly: GCF_039654945.1. Classification (NCBI taxonomy): domain Eukaryota; kingdom Metazoa; phylum Chordata; class Amphibia; order Anura; family Dendrobatidae; genus Dendrobates; species Dendrobates tinctorius. The sequence continues at coordinate 73,841,521 of NW_027361728.1, read as the reverse complement.
TTACAAACCTGGTACCATTTGGTAAAAGCCATGTTATCTCTGGGAGGGGATACCCATCTGCAAAGCAATTAAGTATTGCCATTTTGCCTGGTTTAGCAATAATCCTCTCATTGAATGGATTTTTAAACACCGGTCTTCGAAGGACATCATGAACTTCCAACTGAACTACCAGAATACTCTCACCTCCATCATTACGAGCAACACAGGTGAATTCAGCTGTATCAGAAGGTCTAATGTTTCGAATTTCCAAAGTTCCATTCTTGTGTACCATAATCCTGCTGCCATGGTATGGTGCAGTTAGATATATGTTGTCAGGCATGATCCACATTATTTGAAGAGGAGGAGTTCCTTCTGCACTACAGTGGATCAATTTTCTTGAGTGTTTTAAAGCTGAATCTTTAATCATAGTTTTATTGGTATATATGCCATTAATAACAGGTGGAGTTGAAAGAACATCTAACTTAAAAAGTCTTGTGTCATCTCCTGCTGGATTGCGTGCCACACACATGTATTCTCCTGCATCTATTAATTTGATTTGGTTAATGGACAAAGAACCATTTTCATGCAATATATATCTATCATGGGAAGTTGCAATCATATCACTAGATGGAAGCAGCCAGAATATCTTTGGTTTGGGCTCTCCACTGGCTTGACAATTAAGAACTGTACTAGACCCAGCTCTTGCTTCAAACTTTTGGTTTGGATTTAGTTTAATATGTGGAGCAGCTGCTACTACACTGATATGTACCTTCATCTCATCTCTTCCCAATGTATTTTCAGCAAAGCAAGTATAGTCCCCTTCTTCAGACATCCCTACCTTGTTGAGGTATAATGTACCATTATCAAAGAGGATATATCGTCTTGTTCTCCTACCACTGTCATCAGCTTGAAGAACATTGTTTATCATTGTGCCATCTGGTAGACTCCAAGATATTTCTGGTACTGGAGATCCTGAGGCTTTGCAATCAACTTTGAAATCTTTGCCAAATGGAACTTGCTTCGTGAGGTACTGCTTTTGAACTATTTTAGCTGGTTTCATGTTTATGTTGACCTTCATCAAGATTATATCATCTCCCAATTTATTTCTTGCCACACACAAATAATCTCCAGCATCTTTTTCACTTAAAAAGAGGACCACCAATGAACCATTTGGATGTACTTGTATTCGGTTTCCCATTCTATAAAAATAATGACACAATAATTAAATTTCTTAAACAGTTCCTACATTTAATTTAATACATTAAAACATTAAATATTTTTGATGTAACAGATATTGATGTGTTTGATGCACAGTAATTACTTACTGGCTTGAACTAGCAGCTCTATGAACAACGATTCATAGCACATAAAAGAGTTGCCCCAACCCATAAATTCAGCCACTATAACTCTTTATTGTGTCATGACAACAGAGATTGAAACAATTCAGCATAAATATTAAAGAGGTGGTCCAACACTAAATTTTATTTTAATTATAAATCTCTATTTAATGTCACAAATGTATATTTATTCTAATATAGTTTAATTATAAAAGTCCCTATCATTCCTTCATTACTCTTTCTAACTACTTAATTTTGTACTTCACTTGTGATGACTTTTTGTTTGAAAACTTTAGTGCATTCAGGGTATCTAAACATGTTGCCATCAGAGGTCAGAGGCTGAGGTCACTGAAGCTTCATCTGCACCCACCCTGAATTGAAGCGTCATCAGTGACTTCCACTTCAGAGGCTGGGCTAACAACAGAGTACACTATTAGTGCAAATTGTAAGAAGTGAACGAGAGACCAACGCCACCTCAGGAAGTAACATCACTCAAAAGAAGTAATAAAAAAAGTAAAGCAGTTAGAGTAGCGAGTAGAGGTTGGTGAACCCAAATGGTAAAGTTTGGGGTCCGTACTGGACACCTAGTGTTCATGCATGGACCCAGATCAAGGACTTCTCCTGGAAGTCGGTGTTACTGTTTGGCTTCTGCAGCCCAGACAAAGATTGTTGAAAGACTGTAGCACAGCCAATTAGCAAGTTTTACAGTGTAGGCACGTCTGTCTAAATCACAGTCATGTCATGTATTGTCATGGCTGTGACTGATCGGCACACACTGTGTGAAAAAAAATGCAGCCCCCTCTATTTTTGATAACCAGAGCAGGAAAAACCCACAGCTGTGAAATGCAGCCCTCAGCTGTCAGCTTTTTCTTGACTGGTTATCAAAAAATAGAGGGGTCTCCATGCCATTTTTTACAATTATTTAAATAATACAGCGTGGGGCTCCCCCACTTTTGATAAACAGCCACGCTAAAGTTGTCAGCTGGGGTCTGGTATTCTCAGGGTGAGAGGGGGCCATGGATATTGGCCCTCCTTAGAATAAAAATAGCAGCCTGCAGCTGCCCCAGAAAAGGCTCATCCATTAAATGTGCCAATTCTGGAGCTTTGCCAGACTATTCCTACTTGCTCTGGTGCACTGGTAAGTGAATTAATAGTTTTGGGGTTGATGTCAGCTGTTTTATGTTCATTTACATCAAGCCCATGCATTAGAAATGGAGATGAATCTATCAGACACCCCCATTACTAACACCATAATCAAATTTAATAAAGACAGAGTAAGGTGCTTTAATTGAAATAAACACACAAAATCCTTTATTTAAAATGAAAACTTACTGACCCTCTTTCACCCAGTTTTTCAACAAAAATAAAAAAATAGTTATACTCACCTTTCCACCTATAATCCATTATTGTACATGTCCCATGATGATCCGTGTGGTTTGGTGCACAATCACGCCAGCAGGAACACACTGAGCAGAGTGTGAAAACACGACTGCAGTGACTGGCTGTAACCTTAATGATGTCACTGCCAGTCACAGGCAACCACATCATACCACCGCTCAGCATGTTGTGGGACAGGGATTATCAGTGGACAGGCAAAGAATACTTTGATTTTTTTTTATTTTTTACAGTACTAAATGGGTAATAGAGGGTGGGAACTGTTTATTTCAACTAAAGGACTTTTTTTCTGAGTGTGAAAATTTTCACTACGGGGTTAGACACCTATCCATTACTAACCCCTAGGCTTGATGCTAGCTGACAATACAAAGCTGACATCAACCGAAATCCTATTACCCCACTTGCCACCACATCAGGGCAAGTGGAAAGAACTGGTAAAAGCACCAGAGTTGACTCATCTAATAGATGTGCCTCTACTGAGGCGGCTGCAGGCTGCTATGTTTAGGCTGGGGAGAGCCAATATTGGCCCCTTCCCAGTCTGAGAGTACCAGCCTCAACTTCTGTGTTAGTTTGGCTTGTTGTCAAGAAAGGTGGGGACTGCATGTCGTCTTTTTTAAATTATTTATTAAAATGAACCAACTTACCGCCAATCAGAGCCAGTGTTTCCCAGGCTGTCACAGATGACCGGGTGGGAAACACTGGATGTTCGGGCATTCCATTCATTTGGTACCCTAACAGAACTTTTTTTAATGTTCAACCAAACCAGACGGACCCACACATCCATACCTTCACCCATCACTAGTAATGAAGGAAAGAAAGGAAATTGTTTATTAATTCATATAAGAAAAAATGCTAGGTTATGACATTAAATAGAGATTTAGAAGTAAAACAAACTTTAGTTTTGGATCACCCTTTTAAAGAAAAAAAATATGCACAGTAGCATGTAAAAGTTTGGGCACCCCTTGCCAAAGTTACTGTTATTGTGAACAGTTAAGCAAGATAAAAGAAGATGATGATGAAATGATATCTAAAAGGACTAAAGGAAAGATGACACGTTTCCTTTGTAATTTAGGAAAAAATATATATATTGTCATATATTTTAATTTTTTTACATTTGAAAAATTGCAAAAAGGAATATGTGCCAATGCAAAAGTTTGGGCATGCTTTGAGATTTTTGTGCTCAGATAACTTTGACCATGGGTTCAGACCTTAATAAGCTGGTAAGGGTTATGGCTTGTTCCCTATCAACATTAAGAAAGGCCAGGTGATGCAAATTTATCAGCTTTATAAAAACTTATTCTCCTCTAACTTTGTGTGAAATAACAGCAGCCATGAGTTCTTCTAAGCAGCTGTCTAGCACTCTGAAAATGGTGGAGACCCACAAAGTAGGAGAAGGCTATAAGAAGTTAGGAAAGAGTTTTCAAGTTGCCCTTTCCTCAGTTTGAAATATAATTAAGAAATGGAAGTTAAAAAGGAACAGTGGAGGTCAAGAAAAGGTCTGGAATACCAAACAAAATTTCAGTGATAGCTGCTTGTAGGATTGCTATAGAGGCAAATCAATACCCTCCTTGACTGGAAAAGACCTTCAGCAAGATTTAGCAAGCTCTGGAATTATGATAGATAGTTCTGCTGTTCAGAGACACCTACACAAATATGGCCTTCATGGAAGAGTCATCAGAAGGAAACCTCTCCTGTGTCCTCAGAATAAAATTCAGCATCAGAATTATGCAAAAGAACATCTAAAGAAGCCTGATGCATTTTGGAAACAAGTCCTGTGAACCAATGAGGTTAAAATAGAACTGATCAATGGTATGTGTGGAGAAAAATGACCACATAATTTCAGGAAATTACGTCCATTATAGGGAACCAGTCACCAGGGTTGACTGATATGAGATAAGACCACCACCTTTCAGACCTGATATACAGCATCCTTTAATGCTGTACATATGGTCTGGTGCCTCCCTTATTGTGTATGCCATAACTATAAACATAATTGGTTTTGCTCCATAAACCATTGCTATAAAAATAATCTGCACCAAATTGATAATGAGAGATGAGGAATAATGTCTTCCTGAGCAGAATACTGTTATCCAAATATTTGAAGCCCTATTGACATATGGAAACTTCTAACCACATATGCACTAAACCTTCAAAGGATTTTTTTCACACAGGAGAGAGCAGCATGTGAAACTTATTTTGCTCAGCAAATGAAAGAAAAATAGTTCCAGCTTCCAGATAAAATTAAAAAAGATGTTGTCTTTATTGTAAAGTTGCTAAAAATAGCATGGCACAAGGGTAATAAACATTGAAAAAAAACCGAGAGTAAAGGCAATGCTTTTCGACCGCAGCAGTGGTTCGGACGAAGACCGCCGTTGCGCAACTATTTTTCTTACATTTGCTGTCTTTCCACGTGGGGATCAGAACGGAGTTTCGTGCACCTGCTGCAATCTATTGGTGAGCTGACCTAATCGTTTAATTGCTACTGAAACTTGTTTTCCTCCCTGGAATCCAGTAGAAGAGAATGGATAAAATAAGAAGATATGTACATAATTTCGCCATCCAAGAAGAGAGATCAAGAGTGATGGGAGTAAATGTCACTTAGAATGGCCAAGTGGTAACGAAAATTAAGCTGTGATTTAGAGGTGCTGATCCTCCTCACCAGCATTTCAGTGAGGTGACACTGTAAAGTACCCACAAAATCACTTCTGAAATTAATTTCTGAATTTTCTGTCGTTTGGAATATAAATAAAGTTAGAACATAACTTATACATATTGAAGGCTTAATTTATTTGCTATATGAGGGTGACAAGTGCTATTTCTGTTATTAATCTCTTCTGTTATTAATCCATAAATTATAAAAAAAAAAAAGTAATGCACTGGTGGAATATATGAAAAAACACTTTTTTTAATTCTAATGTAAAATAAAATAATCAAAAGGTTTAGAGACAATATTTAAAACATTTAAGAGAGAGAGAGATTAAATCCGAGAAGATAGAAAAAAAATCTTTTTTTTTAAATTCTAAAGCTTTAATTTCCTTTGTTGCTTACGAAATTCTGTCTTGTATTATTGTTCAAAAGAGGAGAGGATGCTAAACTTCCAGCCATTTCGCATGTCACTTTCCAGATCCATACTAGCAGTCATGTCTCTACCCTGTTAAGGTCATGTGCGCACTTCTCACAGCCACTCAAAAGCCAAAGACTCATCCTCCTGTTACTTGCTGTACAAGGTGTCATAGGGAACCCCATTTATGCACTGTACAAATGTGTTCATTTGTTCTGTATCTCTTTGCAAATACCCAGCTTGTTTCCTCACCATGTCTACCTCGTGCAGCCTGCCCTTACCTTCTGTTTGTCCACCACTGTAAAGAACATCTTTCTCCCCTCATCTCTGCATTTTTACTATGATCCTTATTTGCTTCCTTTGCTACGATACTTATGTATGATCTTTGAATAATCCAGCACTTCTATTTTAGGATTCACATCATCTTCAGTAAAGCTGGTGATAATATGGGGATCTAGTTCATGTTCCTCATTGACTATTTCGGGATAATTTATCATGCTACCATTTCAGAAATGTACATGTATCATCAATTTACCATAAATATATTTTCTTACCTGTGCCATTGATCTACCAAAGCTTTTGATGGTAGTCTCCATATTATCCTTGGCTTTGGTTCTCCAGTTGCACTACAGTTTAGCATCAACTTGTCACCAATGTTCATTTCAGTGGATTTTGGTGAAGCATGGATTATTTTAGGCACAATATCATTTTGCTCCACCCTGAGAGTGACAACCCTTCTTTCTGAGCCAGTAGAGCTGGTTGCTATACATTCATAGTTTCCATTGTCGGAGGATGCTGCATTCCTTATGTAGAGTGTCCCATTAGAGAACAAGAACAACTTTGCATTTACATAATGCAATGGTTTCACCTTTGTACCATCAAATGCTACCCAGTGGACACTGGGTTGTGGGTTTCCTTTTGCTGTGCAATGAAGTTTTACATTCTCTCCTGGAAGAGCAAGTACAATTTGTCTTTTGTCTTCCAAAATAGCAGGTGGAGCAGCAATCACTTGAACTTTTACAGTAAATGTATCTGATCCAGCTGTATTAGTAGCAATACATTTATAAATTCCTCGATCATAAATAGTCACTTCCTTAATTGTAAGAGTCCCATCAGATAAAACAAAAGCCTTATGAACACTGTCAGATTTTTCAGATGCAATGGTCTCATTGGCTAGTATCCAGGTGATGGTAGGAAAAGGTCTTCCTTCAGCCTGGCACTTTAGACTTACAGTACTGCCAGAGTGTACTGTAACCTCCCTTGATCTGCCCTGTATAATCCTTGGAGGGTATGTAATGACGGAAAGTGTTACAAGCAGCCGGTCTGAGCCATACTGGTTATTAGCAACACAAAGATACTGCCCACGGTCCTGGACGCTCACACTTGAAATAGAGAGTGTTCCATTTGGAAAGACTTCCATCCTGTTTCCCCTTCTTGTCTTGGACACGAAAGTTCCTGGTAAGGAAACAATTTTTACACTGTAAAATATAAAACTATTCAAATATGAACTCAGTTATTAAATCTAAATTTAAAAACCATGGCTTTTTTTTTAGTTTCTTCTAGTCCTGATGAATACTGTATTGTATTGGTTACACCAAATATCATATCCTCATAAATATGAATTTTACTGCAAATGTACAGGCACTTTATGGCTAATTAATGTTAAGGAAGCTGTAATGCATGGAAGCATGCACAAGGGCCCAATTCATCAAGGTGTTTTCACCTTCAAAATGTTGTGGCTTTGCTATTTTTACCACCATCTTGGTGGAGACGGCTTGGGACAGGGTGTGGCAAAGCCTGCATGGCAGATTCATCGAAATTTAGAGCAATCTGCATGCCAGCCTTAATAAATCAGGCCCTTTATATTTTTATTTAAATACAATGTTAATGAAGCTTGAAGTGAAATTAAAAATATGCCCAAAAAGGACTGTAATTTCAGACTCTGGTGCCAAAAACAACCCATGACAAAATGGATCGCTTTTCTCGGTTCAAACTTTATAAAACTAAAAATTAATGGTTTAAAGTATGTAAATTTTCAGCAAAGTAATAATTGGAAACAGCCCTACCTGAAGCCACCTTTGTCCACAATATGGTGGGTGTTGGATATCCAGTTGCTTCGCATGGAATGAAGGCATCAGAGTTAGCAAGGACAGTGAAACTTGCAGCTTTACCTCCCAAAATATGAGGTTTAGAGCGAACATAATTGAAAGGAATTTCTTCTGTTTTTTGGAAAGTTGCTATCTTTTCAGTTTTCTGTGTTACTATAGATGAAAAATTGTATCGTATAGGTGTTTTCAATAGATTTGGAAATTGTGCTACTGTGTTTACATTTCTCTGAGATGTTTTTTGGGCTCCAAAATTTTCCTTTCTACCACCAGCTGATGCTTGGGTTGTGCTTGGACTCGTTAAGGGTGCTGGAAAAGTTACACTGTTGATAACATTATCAGTTACCGATAGTGATGTAGGCGTACTTGCTATAGGACTTGTCTTATGTGTTGGAATGGCCTTGGTTATATATGTTGTGACAAAAGAATGATCATGTGGGATATTTTTGTTGAGAGCTTGGTCAGATGTGGCTATATTTTTTATATCTGATGGTTCTAAGTTTGGAGTAGCTAAGGTCCCAATACCATTTATTGCAACTGATGGTTGCATGGATAACTTGTCATCGTTGGTTAGATTACTCCAGAAATATTTGGTCACCATGTTTGGATGAATATAATTTTTTGAACTTGTTAATGTTATTGGTGTTCCTGTAATGGTAGTAATTGAGGATTTTGGTGTTGAAATTATTTTAGTAACTATTGTATCTTCAGAATAAGTTGACAAGTTTATATTTGTTGACGGCTTATAAGTGTAAGTGTTTACTGATTTGCTTAAGAAATTTTTTTTTCTTGGTCGTTTTCTTTTGAGAAATCTATGCCTGTTATAGATAACAGATGTTTTGGGGGTTAATGTTGTAGAAACGTAACCTGTGTTAGGGATGAGTGTAATTTCTTTAGTCGTTAATAACCCCATAGAACTGACTGAATAAGCTTCAGTTTTTGCATCCTTAGAACTTACAGGCTGCACTTCAAAATTTGAATTGGTTGGATGATATAGAGTTGATGGTACTGCAGACCTGGTTGGAAAAATTAGCCTTTGGTTATCACTAGTCATTGTTGGGTAAAGTACAGCTGTTTTTTTGGCGGTATATCTGCCACTTGCTTCCTTTTTAATATTGGTTGGATAAACAGTTGTTGCTTCTACTGTAGAAGATTTGTGATGCATCATTGTTTTTGATGCTTTGCCACTAATTCGATGAACCATACTAGAAGTCGCTTCAGCGCTTATTGGATAATTTACCATTGATATGGAGGAACTGCTTAGGTTTCCTCTTCCTGTTTTCTCTTCCTTTGTATAAGGTACTATAGGAATTTTGGTAACAAATGGTTTTGTTGTTGGAAGTGGAGTAGTGGAGATAATTGGAGATGTCAAATGAGAGTTTTTTCTGAGTTTCCTAAGAATTTCCTTTTGAATAAACTGATTGTCTGGAAACAATCTATTCCAGGGAATTTTTCTTCTAATTATTTTGGAGGCTGCTAAAGGTTTGGTGGTGGGCTTGGGTGAAGTCGATACCAGCATTTCTTTTTGTCCAACTACAGGCATGGTTGTCGGTATGAATGTTGTTACACCTTGGATATAACGTAATCCAGCCTTGAGCTTTTCCAAGACAGACATGTCTATACTGCTTGTTTTAGTAATGTGGGACTGAGATGGAGTATTATATGTATCAGTGGTTCTATCAGTGTTTTTGAATTGTGTAGTCAGCAAAGTGGTTGCTTCTTTCCTCCTGATAGCCTCTGGAGCTGTTTTAGTTGACAGTGTGATTGGTAATGGGGCATTTGTGATTGTAGGTATTGTACTAGATAAAATCTGTGTATTTTTACCAATACTAGAAACAGTACTGTATGCTGTTGTGGTTTCAGTGATATCAATATTTTCTTGCTTTCCAAATCTAAATTGATGCACTTTAACATCTGGAATGCGATCTGGTTTTACAATGCGCCTTCTTCCTGGGATTCTTCTGCGACCATAACGCCTTAGAGTTGGCACAAATGGTGTAACTTCTTTCATTATCTGGATCTGTTGATGAGTAATGATTGTGGAGCCAGCTGGGAGCCCTGGAGTTATGATTTTCTGAGTGCTATGAAAATATATTGGACCAATGTCAGTCTGTGAAAGAAACAATTTTGTGCTTGTCTTGGTGGAAGAATCAAAGCTAACAACATTTTGATCTTCTAAATCCTCCCTTGCTTCATAATAATGTGGAATTTTTGTGGTGTCAGTTCTTGATGTAGAAGAGTGTAAATTGTCAGGTGTGGTGTGTAGCTTACTTGTAATGTCTTTGGTAGTGAAAACAGTTGGCTGAGTAGTAGTAATGGTTGGTAACGGCACTGGGGTGTTTGAATGTGAGCTAACACTGGATAGAGATTGCTTATGAGATACCGGAGTATTTGTGATGTGACTTATGACTGATGGTTCTATAACTTCTTTTGGTCCTGTAGAAATGACAGGGCTTGCTGTAATTGAACTAGTTGGAGCAGATATTTGTTGAGGTGGTGGAGGAGCTGCATGAAGATTGCTAGATGTATTTTTTTGGTCCATATATGTATATTTGGGAGTAAAGGAATCATAGGATGTTATTGGATTGGTTATAGAATTGGGAGGTGTTCTACTGATTGAATTTATTCCTTGTTTGGGCATAGTAACCACATTCTCAGATGGACTATTCAAATAACTCGATGTAGTAAAAGTGGTGTAATCATATTGAGTTTTAGTTTGTAGTCCATTTTCCAATATAATATAATTTGTGTCAGTATAATGAGAAGAGGTTTGTTTATTTACTGTAGGTGTTGGAATTTCTTGTGATTTAGTATAACGGTAAGTACTGGAAGTTGTTGGCCTTATAACACCAGATTGTGGAGTTGCAGTTAATGATTTTATTGTAGTTACAAAAATATTATTATCAGATTCAACTTTGCCATATGTATTAAGAGGAAGAAGTTTTGGCGTCAAATTGGTTGTGGCATCTGTGGGTAGCATGTTCACACTTGTAGTAGGTGGTGCTTCTGATATTGCCAATGCTAATGGGTTTAAAATGCTTAGTGTTGTTGGCTGATGTTCACTATAATAGTTGATTGTAGTAGGGTTTTCTCCTGAAGCTAAATATTGTGATGAAGTTGGCTCCTGACTGCTCAGTGTAATGTAACTATTTGTCTTTGGTGTTTCTGTGTAGTGTTCATCAATGTGTGATTTGGTTGGTGTTGTACGCATTTTATTTGTGCTCATTTTATGATTATCAGAATCAGTCACTGAAGACACTCTGGGTATTGTATTGAGTATGCCTGTACTTGAGTAAATCTCTGTTACTATTGAAAACTTTTCATTCACTGGAAGGAATTCTTCACCGGATGGTTGCTCTGCATCTCCAGATATGCTTTCTATATCATTTTCTTCCTTGACTGTTTTCATGACTTCTGTTATTGGTTTGGTGTTGATTGAATTTTGCTTTGTTTTTTGTAATATCTCTGTCCAGTGTTGGGGATCAATTTTTCTTGTGTTTTGAGTAAATTGTCTCCTGTGTCCTCTATAACCATGGTTTATTCTGTTTCTTCTGTGCGCTGATATGTTTGTACTCCGTTGTCCATCTGATTTGATAGGTATGCGTCTATTTGGATATCTTTTATGTTCAATGGCTTTCCCTGTCACAGAGTCAAGGTTTTCTTTAATGACTTCGTTGCCTGATCCTTCAACAGTTTCATCCTCATTTTGGTCCAGCTGTACGTTCATAATGGTTGTGCTGACTTTTCTGTCTTTCACCAACACTTTATGTGTCAACATGTCAAGTCCATATTGATTAGCTGCTAAACATCTAAAATGTCCTCTGTCTCTTTGTGTTACATCTTGGATCTTTAGTGTGCCATTGGAGAAAATAACCTTGTTTTTTGAGGTTTCATGTAAAATAGAGTGATCGGGTAATATCCAGTTCACAGATGCATCAGGAACTCCATTTGAACCACAAGGAAGATAGAGAACATCCCCACTATTGACTGAAAGTTCAATCCCATTGACAGCTTCTTCCTCTACATCAGCACTTACCACAGTAATTCTAAATGAAAGTACATCTGCATCCAAATAATTTGTAGCAATGCAATGGTAAACCCCAGTGTCAAAACTATCAGCCACCTTTAAAATAAACTTTCCATTTTTTGTAATTGTTATCCTTCCTTCTTCACTCATATATGGTGCTCGGATTTTAATTCCATCAGGAAGCACCCATTCAATTTTTGGAAAGGGTTCACCCTCAACTTGGCAGTCCATCTCCACTGTTCCTCCTATTATTGCAGTATACTCTGTCTGTGTCTGGTTGCTCTTGATGATCATTGCCCAATTGTTTCTTTGGGGGTACTCAAATGAACTGGGAATTGTAACATAGATATCTGTGTAGTACCGGATATGCAGTGTGCTGAGAGTTGTTGCTGTCCTATCAAGTTGTATAGTAACCAAGTCCTGCATCAGCCAGCTAGGTTCTGCTCGAATTTCTGCATCAATGTCAGTGAACACATCATCACCAAAGCCTACTTGCTTGTATTTATAGTGGATAAAAGGTGTCTTTGTAAGCAATAGCTCCCGCTTAAGTTTCATTGAAGAATCACTGTACATTGCTAAAATTCCCCATAACTTCTGAATGTGGTCATAGTCAATGTTGCATACCAGGAAAGAGGAAAATGTAGTCCTCATTGCCGTGTATTCTTCCTTTCTGTCTAACATTATCTGAGACATTTTGGTTGGTCTTTGAACAGTACAGGCCAGGTTTGCTTCATTTCCAGACTGATCTGTCATATTTATGATCAGAGATCCCATTGGAGCTATAAAGTCTTTGGCTGATATAGCAGTAAAGCTGCCTTCTTCTATGGAAGAGATGTTTTTTAACTTGTAGATGTTTTCTATATTAGGCTTGAGACAAGTAAGATCTTGAGATGATATTTGATTCAAAGATTTCCCTTGATTCTTTTTAGGACTGGAACAAAGAGGGCATTGAGTTCCTAGGCGATCTCTCTTGCACTTGATCAAGTCTATAAAAACAAAAGTAAATAAGAATTGTAAAGTCATGTTGGTTATTAGTTCTGAGTAGAAATCTCTATTTTATTGTCAGACTTTTTATTTCAAATATATTTTATAGCAAACATAAGTCATTTCTTATAACCACATTTTCATTAATGTTCTCCCTATTCAGGAACTAAATGAGAGGGATGCATTTTATGAAGCCTTCAGTTATTCATTGAGATTTTCCCATGTGGCACAAATATGAAATGGGTATATTAATATAAAAGGCGTTCAAACAATAGCAAACCATTTTAGAATGTGCTGTTTAAAGATAAAACAGGAGGGAATGTTATAATAAAATTAAAAGAGACACACTCGCCTAATTTCCATAGATCCATTTTTGACTGCTCTGGAAATTGGTGCTGGCACAGGAAGCATTGAAGTCACGTTTCTATGTCACTGATTGGCTGCAGAGCTCAGGTTACTTCAATGGAACAATTACATCCCATTCCAGCCATATCCCTGCTGCAGCCAATTACAGGTCTTAGACATGGGGTGTCATTGCTTCCTGCTCCGGTGAAGACCACCAAAGCAGCCGGGGCTGGATTCATGGGAGTGAGAGCAGGTTGGAATTCTTCATTTTATTACTGTTAATATCATTACCTACCCTTTGTAAAAACAAAAAAAATAAAGAGCACCTTTTATATTAAACTGGTCACATCATGGTATAGTGGCTGCAGAGCTGAATAAAACAATTTTATTTATTCCTCATCCCCTTGGTGTAGATTAGCTTGTAAAATGTAGATTCCAATTTCCCTTTCAACCGAAGGTGCAATAGCAGAGATTTGGTTCGGGGTCATACCCCTAGGAAAGGTTAGGGTAGGCTTGCTCCTGTGAAACGTGAAGACATACAGAGCTGCTCTCCTTTTTGAACTGTTATTTCAGCAATGTTTCATTACAAACACCTCTTACATCTTTAAAGGGAATCTGTCAGCATGTATTTGCTATGTAATCTGAAGAAAGCAGGAGATAGAGGCTGATACACAAAGTTTAAGGATGTTTCATTTATTACCCTGTGTGGTGCTGTCTACTTATACAGTAGTAAAGCTTTTATCACCATGCTAACAGATTTTCTTTAACCTCACTACAGTTAGTGTGGAAGAGGGGGAGAACAGTAGAGTTATGTATCTCAGGGCACTTTTAGTTCTGCTTTACTCCCACAATGACTTCCTTGAGCAAGAGTGGCAAGAGGTGTTTGTAATAGTACATAGCCTTATTACACACAGCAGGTGTACAGGTCATGGAGAAGAGCAGGGCTGTATTTCACTACATGTCTCACAGGAGAAAGGCTGCTCTAAGCTATTTCAAGGTTTGTGTTATTTTTTCACTACATGACACCTCGTGCTTATGTTTGGCCAACATCATGCAGTGGAAAAAGTACATGCAAATCAGAGATGAACAACTGCAAATTCCTTGGGTGAATGTGAAATTAGAATCTAAAAGAGTAAAAATGTTCCATGTGTCTTTAAGACAGGCCAAACAAAACTGGGTCTACATGCTATACTAAAAGAACAAGTCTGTAGGACAGTGTTCGCACCACCAGAAGACTGAAACACAGAAAAACACAGTAAAACAAACGTACAAAAATACTCTGCTGTAAAAAAGTAACAGTAAACAGCAAGTGCTAGTAAAAAGATAACAAAACAGGGTATTTGGTTGATACGTTTTTTGCAAAAAATGCATACTAAGACGCTCTCTCTACCAACAGTCAAGGTAACCCATATCAGAGCAGTCCCTAACTGATGTATTTAAAAACCTGATCATGTGTATAGTACCAATATGAGCAGGATTTAGACAGGTAATGTCCGATGTGGACACACTGTAGAAGACGGCTTATACAGTATGTGCATGGCCCATAAGTTTCGTCTTCAAGGAGCTGTGAAAAAGTTCCTTGAGAATGAAACGCGTCGCTGTATGCTTGGTGGGAACTTTCACTTTAGAGTATTTGCTGAATTTATTAATTTTATGGATCAATAAAGATGTCTTAATTTTAAGGAGCTGGAACATTTTTTCATCCCATTTCATTGTCTGTTAGTTATGCAGCCACGGGCCCATCCATCTGGTCTGTCAAAAGTCACTCTCATCTCATCAGTCCATAAGACTGATAAGTCCATAACATCTGTGTTCAGATGTTTCTTGGTGATTGAACTTCTTCCTTCCTTCCTTCCTTCCTTACTGTGGCCTTGTTTCTGAACACTGAACACCTTGTGCAGTTATGGAATAAGACAGCACTGATAGATACTGGTTTCCTGGTACCTAGTCATTTCACGTTTGATTCTTCTCAGTTCTTTGGTGACTAATGTGCGACTTTTTTCCCATCACGCTTTTTCAACCCTGTTGACTATTTGCAACATAACATTTGATGATTCTGTGATCGCACCCCAATATCTTAGCAATTTCAAGAGTGCCGCATCCCTCTCTACAATTTGTAAGAATATTTGAATTTCCTGAGTCAGTTACATCTCTTTTTAAACCCAGATTGGCTGAGGAAAACAAGCTGCTTAAGGCTGGGGTCACACTTGCGAGTGCAGAGAAACTTGTGCGAGTCTCTAGGATCAATACCCGGCACTGCAGCCGGTGGTTCAAACCGGAGCGTTCAGTTGCATAGAAAGACATGCAGCTCACACTCCGGTCTCGAGTGCCGGTGGCAGTGTCGGGTATTGATGCCTGAGTTTCTCGCATTGCAGTTGCAAGTGTGACCCCAGCCTAATAATTCTGCACACCTTGATAAAGGGTGTTGTATCCTTAGGTTACATCCTCATCCTCGCTCATTACACAAATACATATCACCTGATCTGCTTCATCCAATAAGCATTCAAGTTTATACAGCTTTGAGTTAGAAATTTTGTATAAAATGATGATCTGGTCAAAATACTAACCTAAAAATTGAGCATAAAGTGTAATTAATTATTTGGATTGGAAAATCCTATTTAAAGTACTATATTAAAGAATTCAGTCAGTAGAGTGATGTTTCTTATTTGTGAACTCAATGAGTTAGTCTTTTATCATTTAAAGGGGTTTTACATTTTTGGAAAAGTGAACCCCAAATGCTTCCTATAATGTAAAATCCCAAAATAACGTAGTACTCCCCCTCCCCATCTCCAGCTACCCACTATTACTTTGGTTTCTATGTATTGACTGCAGTGGTGATGTCATGTTGCCAGTACAGTACACATCACAGCTGCAGCCAATCACTGAGCTTAATAGCCAGCGCCATGTATGCTGTAGCGCCAGCACTGGACCCTGAGAAAAACCCTTTTAACCACAACATAGACATCACATTGATTCCCATAGGATCCATGTATTTCTTAATTTACCCTCTGGCAGTGCTGAAAATTGAAGATGTACTGCCACAATACTCCACAAAGATTACAGCTGCCCAATCGGTTGGAGAACCTCTGAGGGTTTATTGATAAAAGTTTACATTTCATTGTAAGAAAACTGGAAAACTGAAAGACTTAGGCTAGTTTCACATTTGCGTCTTTGTGCGCAGCGCATTGTGCGCAAGTAGAAACGCATGCAAAATGCACATGTGTTTTTGCATGCGTTTGCATTTTTATGCGCATGCGTTTTAACCAGTTTCTAGCCATGTTTACTCTTAAATGCATACGGAAACACAGGTGTACGTATGTCCATGCACACGCCTGCATTGTCATAGACTGTAATGCATTGTTTTGACGCATTCCGTGCACAAGTATGCGCACGCGTTTTTTTGATGCCTTCGGACAGACCCAAAAATGCAACAGGTTGCGTCTGGCGTGTCTAGACGCACATCTTGAAAAAACGCTTGCGCTCAAAAACGCAGACAAACGCATACAAACGCAAGACCATGCGTACGCCATGTTAAACATAGGTATGCATGATGCATGTGCACGAATGCGCACGATGCGCTGCGCAGAAGAAATGCTAATGTGAAACCAGCCTTCATTAAAAGGTAGAAAACCTACATGAGGAAACAAATCCTCCAATAGACTTTTTTATATAAAACATGAATTTTATTGAACCATGTCATAACAATTTTAGTTAAAAGGGATGATGACACACAGAAAAGCCAATGCAAAACATTGTGCGGGAGGATGATTTTTTGCCCCGTATATACTATAGAACAATTAAGCCAAAATTCCTGGATATGATGAGAAAACAATTTAATGATAGATCAGGTGGAAATTATGTTATATAAATAAAGAGAGGCTCAAAAACAAATCCAGAGGACAGATAGAAGGGTTATAATAATAATAATACATTTTATTTCTATAGCGCCGACATATTCCGCAGCACTTTACATTTCAGAGGGGACTTGTACAGATGATAGACATCACAGCATAACAATAATCACATAGATCATAACAGATACCAAGAGGAATGAGGGCCCTGCTCGCAAGCTTACAATCTATGAGGGAAAAAGGGAGACACGAAAGGTGGGAGGTAACAATTGCCCTGATTGTTTGGACCAGCCATAATGTTAAGTGTGTAACAGTACGGACACAGAGGGCTAATAGATGCATAAAGCATGTGGGAACATGATACGGGGAACCTGGTTATGGTAAAACTTTTGACTGTGCCACACAGGGATAGTAGGCTAATGTGTTGAGGCGGTAGGCCAGTCTGAATAAATGAGTTTTCAGGGCATGATCAAAATTGTAGGGATTGGGGACTACTCGTATTGACCTGGGAAGTGCATTCCAAAGAATTGGCGCAGCACATGTATAGTCATGGAGACGGGAGTAGGAAGTTCTGATTATCGAGGATGCTAACCTCAGGTCATCAGCAGAACGGAGGGCACGGGTAGGGTGGTAGACTGAAACAAGGGAGGAGATGTAAGGTGGTGCTGAGCCATGGAGTGCTTTGTGGGTGAGGGCAATAAGTTTGCACTGGATTCTGGAGTGGATGGGTAGCCAGTGTAAGGACTGGCACAAGGTAGAGGCATCGGTGTAACGATTAGCGAGGAATATGATCCTGGCTGCTGCATTCAAGACAGATTGGAGGGGGCAAGTTTGGTAAGAGGGAGACCAATTAGAAGAGAGTTACAGTAGTCCAGACGAGAATGAATAAGAGAAACAGTAAGAATTTTTGCAGAGTCAAAGGTAAGAAAAGGTCGAATTCTAGAAATGTTTTTGAGATGCAGATAACAAGAGCGAGCCAGTGATTGGATGTGGGGGGTGAATGAAAGCTCGGAGTCAAGTATGACCCCAAGACAGCGGGCATGTTGCTGGGGAGTAATAGTGGAACCACACACGGAAATATCAGTGTCGGGTATAGGTGCATTAGTTGAGGGAGGAAACACAAGGAGTTCAGTCATGAACAGGTTCAGTTTCAGATATAGTGAGGACATGATGTTAGGCACAGCGTTTAGACAATCGCCGGTGTTTTCTAGAAAGGCTGGTGTGATGTCAGGAGAAGAAGCGTATAATTGGGTGTCATCAGCATAGAGATGGTACTGGAAACCAAATCTACTGATTGTTTGACCAATAGGGGCAGTGTACAACAAGAAGAGGAGAGGGCCTAGAACCGCTCCTTGAGGAACCCCAACAGTAAGGGGATGATGAGAAGAGGAGGAGCCAGCAAAAGATACAGTAAAGGAGCGGTCAGAGAGATAGGAGGAAAACCAGGAGAGAACGGTGTCCTTGATGCCGATGGTGCGGAGCATAGTGAGGAGGAGCTGATGATCCACTGTGTCGAATGCTGCAGAGAGATCCAAGAGAATTAGCATGGAGTAGTGACCGTTAGATTCAGCTGTTAATAGATCATTAGAGACATTAGTGAGGGCAGTTTCAGTAGAGTGTAGAGTGCAGAAACCAGATTGGAGAGGGTCGAGAAGAGAGTTAGTAGAGAGATAGCAGATCAGACGGGAGTGGACCAGGCATGCCAGGAGTTTAGGGATGAAGGGAAGATTAGAGACAGGTCTATAGTTAGAGGCACAGTTTTGGTCGAGGGATGGTTTTTAAGTAGTGGATGCATGATGGCATGCTTAAATAAGGAGGGAAAGATATCAGAAGAGAGAGAGGTTAAATATTTTAGTTATGTGAGGGGTGACAGCAGGGGAAAGGAACTGGAGCAGATGTGACAGAAATGGGTCACTGGTGCAATTGGTTGGGCGAGAAGATGCAAGGAGCCTGCTTACTTCTTCTTCTGTGACTGGTTCAAACTCAGAGAGTGAGCTAGATGCAGTGGGGGAGGGAGGACAGTGCATGGTATGAGATGACTGGGAGATAATTTCCCGTCGGATATGATCAATTTTTTCTTTGAAGTAATTGGCCAGATCGTCAGCTCGAAGCTCTGTGGTTGGGGCCTGCACTCTTGGGTTGAGCAGGGAATGAAAAGTGTCAAAGAGACGTTTCGGGTTATTGGACAGTGAGGTGATGAGGGTGTTGAAATAGGTTTGTTTGGAGAGGTGAAGGGCAGTGTTGTATGTTCTAAGCATGAACTTATAATGGATGAAATCTTCGTGTAGATTGGATTTTCTCCACAGACGTTCAGCACACCTGGAGCACCACTGCAGGAAACGTGTTTGCAGGGTGTGCCAGGGTTGTTGCTATCTTAGGGTTCAATAATTATGCAGGCTTTGATAAAGACATTCCTAATTTAAATGTAAATACTGAATAAATATAAGAAGCAGCCTGAAATGAATCTAAAACTAGATTTTTTTGCACACCATGGCCATCCTATAGGTAATGAAGAATACTCAAATAGTATAAAAATAAATAATCAGTAGCAGAGAATACATGGTTAGCAGGAGGTTAAGTGATACACATATTTACCTAGGGTCCACAACTGCCACAACGTATCCCTTGACGTGCTTCTGAGGAAGACACCGAAACGAAATTTTGGCTTAATTGTTCTATAGTATATATGGGGCAAAAACTCAACCTCCTGCACAATGTTTTGCATTGGCTTTTCTGTGTGTCATCATCCCTTTTAACTAAAATTGTTATGACATGGTTCAATAAAATTCATGTTTTTATATGAAAAAATCTATTGGAGGATTAGTTCTCTCATGTAGGTTTTCTGTTTCTCATGGTCCTCCATGTTACAGTTTTGGGCAGCTTTTTTGTTTTTAATTAAAAGGTAACCCAATTATAAAGACTATTCTAAAACCAAATAGTTTTCATTGTGCTTATGCAGTACATACTGCACATTGCCATCATGTGCTTCTTGACATGAATATACACAAGGAATGAAATACCTTTAGATTGCTGTCCCAGTTCTGTGATCCAATGAAGGTTACAGTCACAGGACCAAGGATTTCCATGAAGATAAAGTCCTTCCAATTCATTTAAGTACAAGAACATCTCTTTAGGCAATGATGATAACAGGTTATCTGACAGGTTAATAACTTTTATAGATGATGTTTTAAATATCTGTATGAAGCGCAAAGTGACGAAGGTATCCGTATGCAGCTGCCGTAGTTCATTTCCTTCTAAGTGCACCAATTTCAGGGATGTGAGGCCATAGAATGATTCTGGGGACAGGAATTCCAGTTTATTGTGATCCATATGTAGCCTGACCATACTCTTCAGACTGCGGAATGTATTCTTATGAAGGATTTTCACTTTATTGTAACTCATTTTCAATACCTAAAGAATGTAAAATTGAAATTGAATATCTGGTGTAGTTATTAGTAGTTTCAATGACTTATGGATGTTTAGCCTTTCCTACTCAACAGGGAGAAAGTAAATTCAAAGTTAATTTAACGGAAACCTGATACATTCTGCCCAAACCACAGGCAGCATGAATTAGAGCCTGCCTTCACAACTTTGGTGCCACCCATAGCAAGGGATTTGCCAATAAACTTGAGCAGCGCTGAGGAAAGCTGGCCATGGGTGGAGCCAGACTAGTCTCATCTCCATCTATGGTCCCAGGTCAGATCTTTAAAGTATATTTTCTCTGAAATGCCAGAGCATTTCATAGAAAAATATAACTGGCTGCAGTCGTGCAGTCAGGCTTAGATTCATGTTGCTCATGGTTTGGGCAACAGGAATCAGTTGACAAACTCCCTTTAAAGCAAAACTAATAGACTTTTATACAAGTACAGAGGTGGAGAGAGAGACACATGACCTTGGGGTTCAATAAGCACCAAAAATGGTGAGCCTGTGATGTATATCATGAATTTTTCATGCCCTTTCTTCTTAAGCTCTGTCACTTTTTGACAAGCAAGTGGAACTGGCCAGGACTGGCATGAAAATGACAGAAGTGTGTAACTATAAGTTGTATACAAATTTTGCAATGTTTCAAACAGTTTTACACTGGATTTCTGGGTAAAAATGCTTGATATATTTTTGATATATTGGGGCCTAAGTAGCATTCTAGGTTAATCATGTCTCTTGTTAAACCCTGCTCCTTCGGCCACAAAGGAATATTAAGGAGAAAAACATCAGAATATGATTGTGAATTGATGCCATAAATGTGCAAATGGTATATGGCCAATTTACTATGTTTTTGGACACATGATACAGCTACCTTCACACATATAGAAATGCTTTTATAGGGAAGGATGGCTAACAGTAGTTATAAATAAAGTCAGATTATTAAAAATATGCAGCAATTGTTGGAGCCAAAGGAGTAAAAACATTTTAACATGCCTAGTGAGTTGCAGCAATTATGTTATGCAATGTGTTCTATTTTGATAAACTTGGTGTCTTTTTCTCTGACTCTCCCTACATTTTTAATAAATCCCCCTTTTAGATCAATTACTATGCACTCCGGGAATATTTTTCTTTGTGATAGCTGTCACACAAATATCCATGAAAAAAAGAAATAATAATGCTATATTCCTTTGAGCAATAAGGGTATGTGCACATGTTTTTGGATGCGTGGAATTGCCTAAAATCTGCAGTGCGTTCTGTACACAATGTTAATGAATGGGAAATGCAAAAACGTTGTGCACATGCTGCGGAAAATTTCTTGCGGATTTGCAGTGGTTTATTTTCCGCAGCATGTCAATTCTTTCTCTCTCCTCCAGAGCCAGAAAGTTCACAAACCAAATCCGCAAAAATGCAATGGAATCCGCAGGAAAACCGCAAAGAATCCACATCAATTCTGCTGGAAAACCGCAAGCATTTTAACCTTTTTTTCTGCCAAGAGATGCGGATTCTCTGCAGAAAATTCCGCAGGCTAATCCGCAACATGTGCACATACCCTAAAGCTGAAACTTTTCACAACGGGTCATAATTGTGTGACGGAATAAAGCACTATTGAATAATTCCACAGTCACACGAGTGATGAGCTATTTCCTTTTTCTTAAATGGGAATGTAATTCTTGAGGCTCGGTGTGTCAGCAGAGTCTTTTAATCTACAAATGTGTCCATCCTCATCTTTCCCCCTGGCTCAACATACAAATGTGGAGAAAATAATTCAAACCTTTCTGTTCCTGTAAGAAAAACCCACAATGGTCACTGAAATAACTGGAAATTGACAAAAGTAAATTTCAGTTTAAATTTACTAAAGATCAACTACTTAAAATCAGCCATTGATTGTGAATTGTGGTTGAACAGAAAAAAACAGTAATGAAAATGCCCTGGACAAAAATGATGGTACCGCACTGAGCTAAGGAGAAAGTTATCTCAGGAGAATAGAAAGAAAATTAATGACAAACATGCTAAAGGCTGTAAGATTGTAGCCAAACAGCTTGATGTTCCGGTGACTACAGTTTCATATATTATTCAGAAGTTTAAAGTCTATGGAACTGTAGACAACCTCCCTGGATTTTGCCACAATAGGAAAATTAATGACAAATTAAAGAAATACAAAATACAAATGGCAACCAAATAGCACAAAACAACTTACAATGACATTAGCGATGTCCTCCAAAGTGAAGGAGCATCAGTGTCAGATCGCACCATCTGTCACTGTCTAGTCAAAAGTTAGAAAACTTAGATTGTGAGCCCCATTAGGGACAGAGATGATAATCTGTGCAAAGTGCTACAAAACATGATAGAGCTATGCAAGTAAAGCATAATAAATAAATAATAATAAATAATAAAAGTGGACTTCATGAAGGCAACCAAGGTGGAAACCACTGTTGAAAGCAAATCATAAAAAAGCAGGACTTGAATTTGCCAAAAAGCATATTGACAAGCCACAAAGCTTCTGGGACAGTCTCAAGATCAAGTCATTATGGATCCAAATGTGCTGCCCAGTGTCAGAAAGCTTGGTCTGAGTTGCAGGTTTTGGGTCATCCAACAGAATAATTACCCAAAATACAGCTAAAACATCAAAGAATGACTAAGGTCAAAGCACTGGCCTATTCTGACTTGGCTTCTATGAGACCCGAACAAAATCCTACTAAACATTTCTGGAAAAAGCTGAAACATGCAATCTGTAGCAGGCACCTTCACAACTGAGACAACTGGAAAAGTTTGCTCAAGAGGAGTGGTCCAAAATACCTATGGACAGGTGCACATTTCTTATTGGGAGTTAGAGAAATTGTTTGCAGTGATTGCCTCAAAAGGTTGTGCAATAAAACATTAAGTAAAGGCTATCACCATTTTTGTCCAGGCCATTTTCATTATTTATTATTTTTTTGTTGTTGCTGATGAAACCAAAATTCAGACGCAATGTCTGATTTCCATTAGATAATATTCAGACAATTTTAATTAAAAGTTACTTTTGTCAGTTTCTGCTTATTTCAGTGACCATTGTGAGTTTTTTACGTTACCAGAAAGGTGCCAACAGTTTTGTCCACATGTGAAAGCTAAGATGAGTAACCATAGATTACCAATTTTGGGAAAGAAACACAATTTTGTGATATTTTGGGGGTCAGTTGTTTGTGCTAGGTGGGCAATTAGCAGTTGTGATGTGAACTGCGTCCTGGAAAAGATTTAGTTAGCCTGTCCCAATAATCTATAGAGTTTGCATAAAGAGATTTTCGTGGGCACATCTGTAATGACCAGAAGTGTATTTTGCAAGTTTGGAAAAATATTGGAATACAAGGAGGAAGCCGATGGAGACTCAATGAGAAAACAAAACCATAATATGTACTTGCTGCCATTCTCACCATATGTACTGGTTAGGGCTGTCTTTAGCACTGTATATGACAGTTCATACCTGTAATGCGGATAAGTCTTGGAAAGCATGTTCATGGATTGTTTGGATTTCATTACTATGTAACATCAGAAGTTCTAATTTCTTCAAGCCAGTAAAGTCGCTCTCTGTCAATTTGCTCAGGCTGTTGTACCTGTTATCATGCAGGAGAGTATATAGAACATTGCTCAGAATATTATCTATACAGAAGATACTGAACATAAAATACTGTACTAATATTCTGGAATATGCATTGTGTGTCTGTCTGCAGGAGTATGAGGTCATTTATGAAGGATGCCTAAGAGAGGTCTCTTGCTTAGAAAATAACTTCATCGTTTTTCTTGGAAATCACATACGCAACATTCTCTCCTACAATTATTTCACTGGATTCTTGCCACCGTTTTTACGACTTTACAATGTCTAACCCCGGGATGTCATGATATTTCTACATACTAAAGATCTACAGCCAGAAAAAAATAAATGCACATATGGAGGCTTAAAAAATAATGTATATTTAGTTCCATCAATTTCATAGTTTTCTGTTGTAGTACTATTTTAAGGCTGATTCATATAGATGCATCTCACAAAATTAGAATATCATCAAAAACTTAATTTATTTCAGTTCTTCAATACAAAAAGTGATGCTCATATACAGTCATATGTAAAAGTTTGGGCACCCCTATTAATGTTAACCTTTTTTCTTTATAACAATTTTGTTTTTTGCAACAGCTATTTCCATTTCATATATCTAATAACTGATGGACTCAGTTATATTTCTGGATTCAAATGAGGTTTATTGTACTAACAGAAAATGTGCAATCTGCATTTAAACAAAATTTGACCGGTGCAAAAGTATGGGCACCCTTATCATTTTCTTGATTTGAACACTCCTAACTACTTTTTACTGACTTCCTGAAGCACTAAATTGGTTTTGTAACCTCATTGAGCTTTGAACTTCATAGCCAGGTGTATCAAATCATGAGAAAAGGTATTTAAAGTGGCCACTTGCAAGTAGTTCTCCTATTTGATTCTCCTATGAAGAGTGGCATCATGGGCTCCTCAAAACAACTCTCAAATGATCTGAAAACAAAGATTATTCAACATAGCTTTTCAGGGGAAGGATACAAAAAGTTGTCTCAGAGATTTAACCTGTCAGATTCCACTGTGAGGAACATAGTAAGGAAATGGAAGCACACAGGTACAGTTCTTGTTAAGCCCAGAAGTGGCAGGCCAAGAAAAATATCAGAAAGGCAGAGAAGAAGAATGGTGAGAACAGTCAAGGACAATCCACAGACCACCTCCAAAGACCGGCAGCATCATCTTGCTGCAGATGGTGTCACTGTGCATCGGTCAACAATACAGCGCATGCATAACGCCTTTTTGTATGACCAAACAACTCAATCTTTGTTTCATCAGTCCACATGACCTTCTTCCAAAATGTAACTGGCTTGTCCAAATGTGCTTTTGCATACCTCAGGTGACTCTGTTTGTGGTGTGCTTGCAGAAACGGCTTCTTTCGCATCACTCTCCCATACAGCTTCTCCTTGTGCAATGTGCGTAGTATTGTTGACCGATGCACAGTGACACCATCTGCAGCAAGATGATGCTGCCGGTCTTTGGAGGTGGTCTGTGGATTGTCCTTGACTGTTCTCACCATTCTTCTTCTCTGCCTTTCTGATATTTTTCTTGGCCTGCCACTTCTGGGCTTAACAAGAACTGTACCTGTGTTCTTCCATTTCCTTACTATGTTCCTCACAGTGGAAACTGAAAGGTTAAATCTCTGAGACAACTTTTTGTATCCTTCCCCTGAAAAGCTATGTTGAATAATCTTTGTTTTCAGATCATTTGAGAGTTGTTTTGAGGAGCCCATGATGCCACTCTTCATAGGAGAATCAAATAGGAGAACTACTTGCAAGTGGCCACCTTAAATACCTTTTCTCATGATTTGATACACCTGGCTATGAAGTTCAAAGCTCAATGAGGTTACAAAACCAATTTAGTGCTTCAGGAAGTCAGTAAAAAGTAGTTAGGAGTGTTCAAATCAAGAAAATGATAAGGGTGCCCATACTTTTGCACCGGTCAAATTTTGTTTAAATGCAGATTGCACATTTTCTGTTAGTACAATAAACCTCATTTGAATCCAGAAATATAACTGAGCCCATCAGTTATTAGATATATGAAACTGAAATAGCTGTTGCAAAAACCAAAATTGTTATAAAGAAAAAAGGTTAACATTAATAGGGGTGCCCAAACTTTTACATATGACTGTATTATATAGAGTCATTACAAACAGAGTGATCTATTTTAAGCGTTTATTTCTGTTAATGTTGATGATTATGGCTTACAGCAAATGAAAACCCAAAAGTCATTATCTCAGTAAATTAGAATACTTTATAACACCAGCTTGAAAAAATGATTTCAACCCCTTACCGACATCATACGTATAATTATGCTGATGTCGGTGTCGCTCCCTTTGATGTGGGCTCCAGGGGTGAACCCACATCTTTCCCATGACATGTCAGCTGTTTTGAACAGCTGACATGTGCCCACAATAGCGATCCACCCATGGCTATTAACTAGTTAAATGCCGCTGTCAAACGCTGACAGCGGCATTTAAATGGCACTTCTGGTAAACGCATCGGAAACACTCACACCGGTGACCTGTGTCATGTGATCTCTGGTCACCGCTGTGCCGGCATGACAACCTGAGGTCTCTTGGAAACCTCTATGGTTGTCAGTGCTGAATTGCTGTGAGAGCCACCCAGTGGTCTGCGCTCATAGCAAGTCAGTAATTCAGCTATATAAAGGCGATCTGCTCATCGCCTCTATGTAGCTGAGCCGATCGAGTTGTGCCAGCTTCTAGTCTCCTTTGGAGATTATTGAAGCATTGCAAAAGTAAAAAAAATGTGTTTAAAAATATAAAAAAAAATAAAAGTTCAAATCACCCCCCTTTCGCCCCATTCAAAATAAAACATTTAAAATAAAATCAAACATACACATTTGGTATCGCCGCATTCAAAATTGCCCGAACAATAAAAAAATTATTAACCTGATCGCTAAACGGGGTAGTGAGAAAAAAATTCAAAATGCCAGAGTTACGTCTTTTTGGTCGCCACGACATTGCATAAAAATGTAATAACGGGCGATCAAATGTCATGGCTCCCAAAGACTGAAGGAAGATTAGAGAAAAAGACAATAAAAGCTACTTGAGGTCTAGTGTGAAGTTTCCAAAGTCAGTGATGGTTTGGGGAGCCATGTCATCTGCTAGTATACGTCCACTGTGTTTTATCAAGACCAAAGTCAGCGCAGCCATCTACCAGGAAATTTTAGAGCACTTCATGCTTCCCTCTGCCGACAAGCTTTTAAAAGATGGAAATTTCATTCTCCAGCAGGACTTGGCACCTGTCCACACTGCCAAAAGTACCAATACCTGGTTTAAAAATAACAGTATCTCTGTGCTTGATTGGCCAGCAAACTCGCCTGACTTTAACCACATAGAGAATCTAAGGGGTATTGTCAAGAGGAAGATGAAAGACACCAGACCCAACAATGTAGATGAGCTGAAGGCTGCTATCAAAGCAAC
Source organism: Dendrobates tinctorius (assembly GCF_039654945.1). Classification (NCBI taxonomy): domain Eukaryota; kingdom Metazoa; phylum Chordata; class Amphibia; order Anura; family Dendrobatidae; genus Dendrobates; species Dendrobates tinctorius. The sequence continues at coordinate 73,813,998 of NW_027361728.1, read as the reverse complement.
CTGGGCTTCCATAACACCTCAGCAGTGCCACAGGCTGATAGTCTCCATGCCACACCGCATTGATGCAGTAATTGATGCCAAAGGAGCCCCGACCAAGTATTGAGTGCATTTACTGAACATACATTTCAGTAGGCCAACATTTCGGATTTTAGATAATTTTTCAGGCTGGTGTTATAAAGTATTCTAATTTACTGAGATAATGTCTCTTGGGTTTTCATTGGCTTACAGCCATAATCATCAACATTAACAGAAATAAACACGTGAATTAGATCACTCTGTTTGTAATGACTCTATATAATATATGAGTTTCACTTTTTGTATTGAAGAAATTAACTTTTTGATGATATTCTAATTTTGTGAGATGCACCTGTATGTGTTATATATTCATGCTTCTGATGGGCTGTCTATCAGGATGTTGAAAATATACATGATTTGTGTAAAATCACTGAGACTTGTCTGAAATTGATTTGAGTGTTGGAACAAAATTAACAATGCAAGTCTATGAGTCGTGAAAAAATTGGACAGCACTCTGATGACATCAATATACTCTCCATTTCTCATTGACTGATAGGAGAAGCTGAAGAACATTTTTTCCCCATCAGAGAAAAAAATGATGAAAATCCTATCATACTCTGATGATAACACTGATGACAATCTGATACAAATTTGCTGAAACTATGATCAAAAACATGGAGCACTGGAACTCCGTTTGAGCAGTCATCCTGTGCTGACAGTCTTTTTAATTCTAAAGAGGTAATCTAAAGGCCCTTTTACATTTAGCGATGCACCAGCGATCCCGCCCACGATATGACCCGGTCAGGATCGCTGGTGCATCGCTAAATGATCGCTAGTGAGCTGCCACACAGGCAGATCTCACAGCGATGCAGCAGCGATACAGCGGACGATACTTACCTTTCAGATGCGGCGATCCTGACGTCCTCCCGCCTCTACACATCGCTCGTCGGCGCCACAGGAAGCCCAGCAGGAAGCGCCCGACGAGAAATGGAGCCGGCAGATCTCGCGCGATCAACGATGGACAGCGGGGGAGCCGGTCGGAGGTAAGTATCACACATAGCGATATCGTTAGCAATATCGCTATAACGCCACAAAATCGGTGACGTTATAGCGTTATTGCTAGCGATATCGCTATGTGTAAAACCCCCTAAACTCTGCCACTTTCTTATCAGGAGGTAAGAGGGGCCAATGACATCACGTCTACAGATATCTCCCAACAAACATATGTGAGCAGCAGGTGTTATGCACCTGCTTTAATGAATAGGACACATGTGTGTTACCTGCCGCTCACACACATGGGCTAGTAGATATCTCCAAAATATGAATAGGTTATAACTTACTAAAATGAGAACAAAACTTTGTGCTGTTAATATATTTATCCTAGTTTAGGATTAAACTTCAGAATGTACTTTAAACAGGTCCTGAAGTATACAGCATCTCTTCTTACTGACAAACCAGTATAATTTCTGTGTTTGAGGGAACAGAGATTGTGGACATCTGGAGACGATTATTCATGCTTCGCTTTTCCTCTGTTCATTTACAAATCGATTCCCTCATAGTGAGGCATGTATTTATTTTTTTCTCGTTAGGGGGTCGTCTTTTATGCTATTAATGTAGTAGCGACCCCATTGTGCTAATATAAACATTCTCTCCAATATATATTTGAAATTCTCTCTGAGGGTTGTTAAGAAAATAAATAGGTTGCTTAATCTCCGTGGTTCATGATGACCAGTATAGCATGGTGGCAGCCTGATGGATTATATGTGCAGTGCCCTGTGAGCTAGAAACACAGCACTAGCACATATGACAGCGGCTTAGCAGGAATGCCTTACACCTCTGGTTATGACTTGTTTGTTATTAATGGTAATACATAATGAATGATATTATGTGAGCTGCTACTACCAGAAGTGGGGAATTTCATCAATGTAAGGGTATGTTCAGACATAGTTTTTATGAGCAGATCTGTCTCAAAAAACATCTCAAAAATAGCCCATAAATGCATAGAAGACTCTTCCTAGCTATTACCATTTTAATTCTCTTTGCTGTTCATATGTAGATTTTTCAATGCTTTTACAACTTCAGGTTCTGAAAAACTACCTGGTGGAATCCATTGTAATAAACGCACTGTCAAATCAAACAGGTGCAAAAAAAACTTTTCTGGAAAAAGCTTCCAAAATGCTTCAAAAATACAATTTAGGAAATATTTCTTGAAAACAAAAACTCCTACAAAAACTCCCTACAGATCATGTTTCCTGAAGCGGTTTCTGCTTGAGAGACTGCATTTTTGAATGTCTCAAAAAATCTAATCTGCGTGTAGCCAAAGGATTTGAACATATGACATTTTTTTCAGGAGGGAACATCCGCTGCTTTTTTTTTCAAGAGGAAGGAGTTTTTTTTCTAATGCATTTTTTTTTAGTGTTTTATGGTCATTTTTTGAGTGCTCTAATGGAAAGTTTTTTTGTTTTTTTTTTAGGTTTTTCCAGCATTTTTGTGGTATCGCTTGTACGGGCTTTTTTGTACCAGAACGTTTTTAACCCCAATTAACAATGAATAAAACTGATAGCAATTTTGCAAATGAAAAATGCTTGCAAAACATTCAAAAGATGCCTGGGAGTCTTCCAGGCATTTTTGAGCCTTCCCATTGACTTGTACTGTAAAATACAGAATGTCTTCTGAGCGGGAAATGGCTGAAGAATTGTCAGCTCATTTCTTTTAATCGTTGGAGACCTAAAGAAGTTACAAAATACTCATACATACATACATACATGAACAGCAAGTCATTTTTACATAAAAGTGCATATAGTATGTTCATTATTTTGACCATCTTTTAGGAGATTTTCAAGGTGGGTTTTGGAGTGGACCCTCTTGAAAACAAGATCCACAGATTTTAACGCAGACTTTTAGAAATGTTTTTGGAGAAGATCCATTTCAAAATCCTCATTAAGAACCACTTCAAAACTGATTGATTTATTTGTATGGGAAATACACTTTGCTGTTCACATGATGAGTTTTTTGAGCATTTTTCCTAAAGAGGCTTAGAAAAACTCTTGGTGGTGGAGGAAATGCATTTCACACATTTGATGCATCTGTTGCACACTAGGCACTGTCCAATCAAAAGATGCAAAAAATGCTTTAGGAAAAAGCCTCTTCCAAGACGCTTCAAAACCATTTCAGGAAATGCCAAAATAGGAGCGTTTCCTGAAGCAGTTTCTATTTTAAAAACTTATCATTTTGAATGCTCCAAAAAATTCATTGTGAACATAGCCTAATGGTGCATATACATTTGTTACTCTTGTAAAATATTGAATTAAAGGGAATATGTCAGCAGGCTTTTGCTATTTAATAAAAGACCAGCATAATATAAGGCAAGGGAGCCTGATTACAGTCATATGTACTAGGCTGTGTGTTATAGTTTCAACACAATCAATATTTTATCAGCATGAGATTACCAGTAGAGGACTACAGCTCATGTGCAAACTAGTCCAGCTAATCTGTGTAGCTCTGCCTGCACCACTGATAAGCACATTGCTGACAATGCACAGTGTACACAGGATGCTGTCAGTTTTGAGTATGGGTGGGGTTATACACAGCCCACAATTCTTAGCTCTGCTACATCTACATAAGGCAAAACAGTGATTATATCAAAACTACAGCACATAGCCCAATAAGTGATACTATACTGTAATCAGGCTTTCTTGCCCTATATTATGCTAATTTCAGACTACGAAGAAAAAAGCTGCTGACAAATTCCCTTGAATCACCACATTAAAAACTAAATGAGGTGAGGAACATTGAAACTAAAGTCTTCATATTATAAGAAGTACAGTCAGAAAAAGATAAAATCAGAAGTGACACATAGGAGACCAACCTACACCTTTTAACAAGTGCTTTTGTATTTCAATACAAGTCTACAATGTCAATAATTAGGGCATGTACACACGGTCAGTGTTTGATAAGGTTTTGACGCAGGTGAATTTCTGCATGAATTCCACACCTGCGCTCACTTGCATTTTTGTATGCGTTTTTGACACATTTGCGTTTTTGTAAAGTATAAATGCAGCTCTGGCAAAAATTAAGAGACCACTTTCAAATGTTCAGTTTGTCTGATTTTTCTCTTTATAGGTATATTTTTGAGTAAAATGTAAATTGTTCTTTTAGTCTATAAACTACTGACAACATGTCACCAAATTTCTAAGCAATAATTTTTTTTTATTTTTTTCAGAAAAGGAGAAATAGTCAAAATTTTAAAAAAAACAGTGCTTTCAGACCTCAAATAATGCAAAGAAAACAAGTTCATAATAATTTAGAAACAAAAATACTAATGTGTTAACTCTGGAAGAGTTCCGAAATCAATGTTTTGTTGAATAACCATGATTTTTAATCACTGCTTTCCTGCATCTTGGTATGCTTTCCACCAGTCTTTCACACTGCTTCTGGCGCAAAAATCTAAGCAGGTCTTCTTTGTTTGATGGCTTGTGGTTGTGACTATCCATCATCCTCTTGATTACATTCCAGAGGTTTTCAATGGGGTTCAGGTCTGGAAATTGGGCTGCCCATGACAGGGTTTTGATGTGGTGGTCTCTTAATTTTTGCCAGAGCTGTAGATAGATATTAGTTAGATATGAGATAGATATAGCATAGATATATAGATAAATATTTGTGAGATATTAGTGCCTTACGTACTTGCATTAATAAATAAATAATTTTAGAAATTCTGGGGTGGCTTCATGCTTGTATTTTTAGGATGGGAAGTGCAAAATAACCATGGACCTTCCCAACCAGATAATATAAGCCCACACCTGTCTGCTTTACCTGGGCTAGTTATTGAAAATAGGGGGAGCATCAATTCATTTTTTAAAATGATTTATTTATGACATAGATTCATTTTTGGGTGCATTAGCGATCCATAAACGCACTTTACAAAGCATGTCCATTTCTAAAACTGTGGATTTACGTTATCTGATGCAACTCTATGGGAAACTCTGCTCAGAAGACTGACCATTCCCGCAAGAGAAATTGATCGGAAACTTGCACTGTTGGTGAGTTTATGCAGTGTAAAAAAGAAGCACAGTGGGCATGGGATTTCTTTTAATGCCATCCACTACTATTCCTGATTGTGGACAAGCAGCCATATAGTACTATCTCATATCTTGTTATGTTGGAGAATGCAGACAGCTGTATGTAGAGGCAACAGCAAAAACAGGAGAGAAAAAGAATGAGAATTGAAGTTCTTAAATTGGTAATTCCAACTATATCACACCCTTACAGCAGAAAAACAACTGAGCTGCATAGAGCTGAACAAGGCAATAAACATGCAAAATACTGACTTCAAAGCTATTAAATAATATCTAGTGAGCATTCAGATACTTATAGATCATATTATGGATGCCAGTGATGTCATATGTATCACAACTTTCAACAGATTTGTGATACATTAGGTCTAATTATTCTATCTATATGTTCACTGCAAGGAAATTATTTTAAATAATGCCCAAAATTTAATTTTTATGTATTCTCAATTTGAAAGTAGATGTTAACTCATATCTGTTTTATATTTCACAATATGGGACATACCCCAAATTAATACGTTCCACATAATCCTCGATCTGTTTAGGGAAGACATTAATATATCTGAAAGTGCAATGGACTTCCGTCTTAACATAACAGGCACAAGGTTTTGGACATGCGAAGCCATGTACAGGAAGTACAGCAAGCCAGAGGAGAAGAAAACAGCCAGGTTGACTTGTATGACGACTGACTATTGGTTGCATCCTTAATTTTCGTTTTAGAGCAGCATCACCTTGGGAGAGAAAAAGAGAAACATGTCATGTCAAAATGTCATCTGTGATAGAAAACACAAAATAGAACTTGGAAACTGTCTAGTAACCTTTTTCTTCCAAATATAAGTTTTAAAAGCACAGATTTACACATAAGTTAAGCAATTAAAGGGATTATGTCAGCAGGTTTTTGCTACCCCATCTGAGAGTAGTATGATGTGAGCAGAGACCTAGAATCCAGCGATATACTATTACTCCGTTTTTTGAGTGCAGCTGTAATAACACAGTCAGAGTTTTTAGATTTAGCAGTGCAGCAGAGCTGAGAAAGATAACTCCGCCCACAGCAGTCTATCAGTGTAGATAGCTATAGACAGTGAGCTGCTTATCACAGAAGAGGACCAGGAGACACATGGTGCTGTGTCCAGCAATGATAAGCTCCTGGTGCTAAAACAATCGTTGCAAGAAAAAAAAGCACAGAGCTTGATAAGAGAGGCATCGCTGAAATCTGTGTTTTAACCCCGCAGCATGCTATATTCAGATTACATAGCAAAAAAATGCTTACAAATTCCCTTTAAACTGGACATGTCACTTCCTTGGAAAAAAATGAGTTAAATAACTTTTAAAAATCCCCAATCTGCCTTGCTTTTGCTGCTCTATTGCAGAGCTTTTCACATTTATTTCTTCATGTGTAAATGTGTAATCTCTGCTTGCAGTCCAACTGTCCGATTCTTCACATGTGCTTTCACACTTCCCTCCCACATGCTGCCAATCACAGCTTGGCAGCATCTGAAACTGCTGGACTGCTAAAACAGCTGCTGAGCTGTGATTAGCAGCACACAGTAGGGATGGGAGAAAGAGCACTAGCCAGAGAAGCCTGAAGAAATGCTCAGTTGGCCTGCACAGCAGAGATTTCACATATTGCGCTCCAGAGCAATGTCTGTTGTAAATATTATTAATGAAAGCAAAAATACTGAAGCATCATCTCTGTTGTTGCTCAGTCTTCCTTTAGATTTATGAATTAATTTACTTCTATGTGTTGCCATTTCCCTTGTCAATAGGATGTATTACAGAGTGTGTTTGAATCTGTCACCACTGATCAGACTGTGTCAGGCAGTGTGGAGGGAGAACGACTAGAGATGAGGGGATCAATCCATGGAGGATTAACTTCAAGTCAAATTTCATCAAATTCACAGGTCCCCACTTATTTGAAAAATCTTAGGTTCTATTCATGAGGATCAGTGAAAAATAAAATGGCTGTGGGCTAATGACGTAATGACGTAATTATAATTATGTGGTAAAGAAGACCTGGGAACCAGACAGAACTATGGAAGAAGTGATTTAATAAGAGTAGGAGGGTGCTAGCCTCAGCAATACACACTGCAGGCAAAATTCAGCTAAAAGATTATCTGGGGAAAACACTGTGTGTTTTGTCATCAGCTCTGGATCAAGTGATGCAGCACATTTCTTGTTGAAGGAGGCTCAGAAGTGCCTAAAAGCTGTGATGGTGGTCCCAGTAATTCCTATGGTATTGTAATGAACATGTTTGCACTCACACCAGGGAGGTGCCGCACCTACACTCAACTGATCCCTGATCAGACTATAAAGGTCCTGGAAACATGTGGAGACACAGGGATTAGTGGGTGCTCTCATCCCCTGGCCCAGCTGTCTTTAGAAAGACCTCATGGACCAAGGCCACTGTACGATCGCGCTCCTTTCCCGTGGGTAGAATACTACTCAGACAACACAGGGTGAGGTTAAAACAGCGTGGCAATACTTTATTGAACCTCCAACAGACAATAACATATATAGAAGAGTCCCAGCAAATACAGAAGATGGTGCAAATTAGAGAGTTTCACCCTTTTGGTGGATCACCAGGATTAGAGCAACTATGACTTCTGGGCTTCCAGGGCCGACTACTTCCACCAGTGGCACCCCATTTTTGGTGGGCACCCACAGAAAGGAGGAAATGACAAGTTTAGGAAGCTGACAGTCTATTGAGATTTGTGGCCAGGTGACCTGATTGTCCCATCCTGGATTCTACAAGCAGCCTAGTGACGTCACATGCTGTCAGACGGTGTTGGCCATTTTTCCACCAAGCATCCAGGAACGCCACCGGCCGGGGCATCTCTGGCTCTGCACGGCTTGTCTAAACGCTCCTACTCTGACATTGGAGTGTCCAACCATTACAGCACATGCTCCACCAGCATGTGTTAATGGTAGCAACTGCAGGTTACCTGTATTAATGGTACGATAATCAGGAACCAGGCATTGGTAAAATCTGAAGCTGCGTAAGCGCCTATTAATTCTATTATGTTATTATATGTTCCCATATTCAAACACCAATCCTGAATGTAGGTACTACAGTGTTTGACCAGCTTGCTTAATTATCAGTAGACTTATAGACATAATATAAGGGGCATAATTATCATTTATCATTTATTAGAGCCAGATTTTTTTGCCTGCAGCGCGGTACCTTTCATTTCACATCATGTAATTCACAAACTTCAATTCAATAAACAATAATCATATTCAGACTCATATGAACAATACATCTAGCATAATTAAGATTAAATGGTGTGTGAGGGGAGACCACAACACACTATCAACAAGGGGAAAGGAAAGTGTGAGGAGAGATATGAGAATCCAAGGTGAAAATTAAGATTCATTCAAATAAGTTGAAGGAGTGAAAGTTAGGGATTATCAAAAATAAAAGGAACAAGTAACACCTCCCAAGAACCTAACACTAATAAAAGTAAAAGGTGCTGGGAGGGAAGGCAAATCATCTTATTGCAAGAACACAACAAGAGATTACCAAGCAAGGTAAACCCCCTAAGATAAAAAGCTGGAACTTCTAAATGTGTATACACCAGGAAATATTGCCAGCAAATAAGTACAAGACGAAATACTATATAAAGACAAACCTAGAACATGATAGTGCAAACCAAAATAGGAAGATGTAAAGCACCTGAAAAGGATCCAACCAAGAAGGGAGAATAAGAACAAAAAAACAATCAGCATTTGGACAGTAAAGGAAAAGAGCAATAGCTCAACAGGCAGAAGAACCAACCATGAAGCAACAGGTCACCAGAATGAATCCTCAAACTGAGTCATGAAAATACGCCCCCTTCTATAAGGGACCGCTGGACCCTCAGAAGCCTCATTGTCCAACATCGCTAATAGAACTCCCTCACCAGCTAATCCGCATGAAAAGGAAGTATGGAGAAGGGAAACTATATAAAGCCATACCCAGAATATGATAGGGCAATGCAAAATGAGAAAATGGAAAACACCTGGAAAGGAGCAAACGAAGAAGGGAAAATAAGGACAAATGAACAATCAGCATTTGGACAGGAAAGGTAAAGAGCAATACCTCAACCGGCATAAGAACCGACCATGAAGCAACGGGTCACAGAATTGAATCTCCAAACCGAGCCATGACAGATATCTTGGGTGAGATAATTAATATCCGGAGCACCAATTTTTATTTATTTTAATGTAACAGGTTGCACTGTTGAACAGCAAGATGTATACATCCTGACACATATCAACTAGGAACTATTTCAATCCATCAGGACATGAAACTACATCTCCTGAAGAATGAAAGCCTGCAAAGGTAGGGTCCTCTCTCCTCTGTACCTGTCTGTCACTATTAATTTGTTCATTGTAATTTCTATTTTTATTTGTATGGAATTCCTTCTCATGTACAGCACCATGAAACTAATGGTGCCCTAAAAATAAATAATAATAATAATAATAAAATTCTCCTGCTCATGTGGGGAAAGCAAACTGACCAGCAAGATGAAGACGCTGTCCTTCTCCTAACGATCATCTTCTTTAGGAGCCAACTTACACTCACAAGTAGTGTCTTGTCATTGTTAGCAACCTCATCATCATGCTTATCTACTTATTTCTATATTCTTTCTCCTTTTTATGTGCCCAAAAAAATTCATTTAGTTGTCAATTTGTGTGAAAACTGTACTCCCACATGTCCATGTTCACCACAATAAAATGCCAAATCATGTGGATTGTACCACCTTTGTGAAAAAATTGCTCACTCTCAATAGAAAACACCTAGCTTCCATTACTCTATAAAAAAACTTATCTGCCAGATTGTGGCACAGAATTATTTTTTCCAAACTAAAATTTATTTTTTCTGGGTTTCAAATTTTCAATATGTCGAATAACACAAACTTTCTTTATAATTTTTGGTGACATTTTAACTTATTGAGCTTGCATCCTGGACTGACTTTCCCTGCATGTAGCAGGAATCAAAGGGGCAAGCTTGCTGTCAATTGTTAAACAAATATTATTGGGACTCCATAAAGTTTTCTTCATTAAAATTCAGAATTTTTGCCATTTTTTTTTTTTACATTTTTAAGCAGGTTATATTGGCTTATTACCATGATAAGCTGTGTTCCCTGCTCAATGAATCTTTCACAGAGAAGACAGCTGCCAACTGCCTGTCTGACCTGGAGAACCCTTTCTGCTTCCTGCAGAGTCTACTCTTTCCAGTCAAACCAAAATACTTGGAATTATGTAATAACATTTTTTTAACAAAATTTTTAATTTTTCACAAAATTTTGATTTTTTTTTAGGCTAGCACTTGCCACAAGTGCCAACACTATGCCTACAAAAAAAACAAAGCAAGAGCAGTACTTGCAGTGTATATGATTTGATTGAGAAAATATTGCATCTGCTGCTGTACCAACCTGATGCACATAAGCAAGTAGAGTTGCACCCATCTGTACAGCTAGGTTCAGTCATACCAAAACTGTGTTCTTTCTTTGGCAGATACCATTCACTTCTGGGGAAGGAGACTGGATTAGTAGCAAGAACTGATCGGTTTTCTATGGGTGTATTGTCATGTCCAACCATGTGGCTTTGTCACACTAAAGTGGACCAGGTTATCTGCTGCAAATGTGGAAAATCTTCCATATGTCAAAATGAATCAAGCATAGATCAGTGCTGACTGTCATTGACCTATGGCTGATGCCAATAATTAAAACTGCTGCAGCACCTGCCTGACAGTCTGTTGTTTTATTTAGGCCGGGTTCACACATGCGAGGAATACGGCCAAGTCTCGCATGTTAATACCCGGCACTGCCGCCAGCCTCAGGAGCGGAGCGTGCGGCTCCATGTATTGCTATGCGGCCGCATGCTCCGATCCAAGTGCCGGCGGTATTAAGATACGAGACTCGATTGTATTCATCGCATGTGTGATCCCGGACTTATACACAGTTCTGCTGTTGCCAGAGCTGATGCTCCATACTCAGTTGGGCATCTACTCCCTGTCAGACATCTTCTTGCCTGACCCAGCCTATTTTTCTACCATGCAACTTCCGCCACTACAACTGCCTCGGCAAAGGAAAGCAATCTACATGTCTGTTAGCTGCCCACTGTGTTTTATAACTATAATGTACTAATGTTGAGAATCGGACTACCTTGATCATACACACACATGAAACAGCTCCCAAAATAGGGCTAATTTTTTGCACAGTTTACATCATTGCTTTTTCACTCAGAAACCACAAGCCTGTTCCTGTTCCCCAAATAAAGGGATAATTTTTGGATTGCTTGTGAAACGGCAATCACTTCTACATTTAGCAAAGAAAAAATCTTTTGGCACTCCCAAAACAGGGATAATATTTGCACTACCCTCTGTGAAAAAGATAGTTTCTCTGTTTACATCGCTCGTGTATAAACACCAGCGAGACTCCTAAAATGAATAATTTCAGAACTGTATTAACATTTTAAGTAGATTACAAAACTCGTACTGCAGTTTGTTGTTAAAAAACATGTAATTTACCACTGATTACTAGCGTTTTCTAATTATCTTGATAGTTTGAGTTGTCTTGGACATAAATATGGCTATTTGTGAAGTGGTTCAATACAATCCAAGGTGATCTCAGAGAGTTATACATCTATTTTCCAGGCAATTAGAGGTTTTTCAGTACTGCAATGCCACAAATCAAATTTTGAGGAAATAGTCGTTCAAAAAATCTGACACTGCAATGTCAAGCACTTTAGACATGTCCTATTGAGGTGACAAAAAGTAATATTCACTTGTTAATATATTCACACATTTCCATGAAAAATAACTAAGCAGCAATACAAGATAGAGTTAGAGTATATAATTGGTATTATAAGACAATGCAAGAATTTATAAAAAAAGAGGTATGTAAAGAGTGAAGACTTTTCCTATGTAAAATGTTTTCTTGCTTTACTATAATAAATGTTTTATGTAAATACTCTTAGCACCTCTCCCCAAAAAAGGAAAAAGTTCTAGGAGTGATACCTTTATTGGCTAACCAGCAAAATATTTGCAAATTTTCAGAGCAGCACAGAGGCTCCTTCATCAGGCAGGATTAAAAATAACTTACTGAGACTAAAGCATAACATTTAAGTTATGTTACAAGACATTTTATGCATGGGGTATATGGGGTGATGCCTCCTAAAAATAATCCAAGATTGTAAAATTAAGGCTTTTGTTGCAAATGTAGAGGTAATGTCCTGGTATCACTCCTAAAATAATTATTTGGGGGCATAAAAGTATTTACATTGATTTTTCTGGCTAACATGGTACCACAATATAATTGTTTCATGTATCATAATAAATCTTTCACAAATTGATGTCAATTGTCATTTTGCCAGTCTTCTTCATCCCTTCACTCCATTTACCAAACATTTATTTAATGCAAAGCACCATAAGAAGATGGCATTATGGTACATGCAAGCACAAAGAATAAAGGAACATATTTCGCTACACCCCCAAACAGGAGAACAGCTGTGATCTAATACAGGCTAAAATCTCACCTTCCACACCAAAACAGGTCAAGGCAAAAAAACATATAGTAATAGGCAACCTTCCCTCTTCGATATTCCATTTGATCATCAGCAGTGCAAGTTTATGATCCATAATGCCTTGCATCTATCATGTCAAATGGTATAACAACAAATCATGAAGGACTGTCATAGCCTGTTTAAAAGTTTTGGCAGGGAATACAGCATTTTACAGTGATTTCAGGATAGAGAGAGGACATCAGAGCTCAGAAATAGAGATAGGAAGAGAAAGATCTAAAACATTGAAAAAATACTCCAGATGTGTTGTATAACCATAACTGCAGCACTGAAGATGAGTATAGTAGTCTGCGAATAAGACCAGGGTCACACTTGAGATTCTCACATCTCAATACCCGGCACTGCCGCCAGCGCTCGGGACCGGAGCGCTCCGCTGCATAGAAATACATGCAGCCGCACACTCTGGTCCCGAGTGCTAGCAGCAGTGCCAGGTATTGAGACGCAAGACTCGTGCAAGTTTCTCGCAAGTGTGACCCCGGCCTAATACAGAGATTCAATTAGGGGAGAGAGAAATATGAGAGATGTCAGCAGCACCAGACCACTGTGACTGGTCAGTGATATTGTTCTGAAATCCTTCTTCATTTGAATTACATTTTTTTTCTTTATAATGCACTAGAAAGCAGAAGAAAAGCACAATAGTTTTTGCAGGAAAAACAAATCTGAAATCAGTGCCAAACAGTGTGTTTGCTTGTCTCAAGTAAGTTCAGTAAGTTTTTGCATCTCTTGTGCTATCTTTTTTGTGAAGTGACAATACTTTTTTAAAACATCCAAGAGACAAATCCATAAAAACAAAACAATCAACTGTGACCTCACAAAGTGTGTGTGTTGCAAACAATTTTTTTGCTGTGTGTCTGTTTTACAAGTCAAATTTTACATCCTTACATGCCACACCAATCCAGTGTCCTCTTGGAGGTGCTTGCTTTTTAGTTACTGTATGTACCCTGATAGCATTTCTTTATCTGTCAATGTCTTTCCAAAACACCAGTTTTACAAGTCTAATTTGACATCTGAGCACACCATACCTATACTGCGAACTGCTGCCAAATGATTCGTTCTGTACTTGTACCCATCTACCATTTCTTATTCCATCCTTTTTGGAAAGTGTTACATTATTGGTGTTGATGTGAAAGGCATTATGAAATATTTGGCACATCACTCATCCATGTCACATCAGGAGGATGCTACTTTTAACAGTGATACCATCAGTTTAAACTGTGTCCTGCACAGAACGCTCTGCCTGATCACAAATTACTTATAGGGATTTTTTTTGGGACTTTTTTAATTTTAAAAACATGAGAAGTCTGTTCTGTGCATTGTGTTATTAAATGGGCTATTAATAATTACTTGGATACCATACATTTCTACGGTGCGGTCCCTTTGACATTACTTGTTCTAAATTTGTGTTGTACACATCTCTTTAGCGCAATAAGAGTACCTGCATTTTGTAATGAATTTTTTCACTGTATATCAAATTTTTGTGAAAAATGTGTCTAACATGACAAACTTACATTTCAAAGGATTCAATAATCCTTAGTTATCACCAATCCACTAAAGAGGTGATAACTAGTGATGATCAAATAATGAAATTTTCAGATTCGGGAAAATCAGCACAAATAATTTCTAATATGCGTGTATTCGTACCGAATAACAAATCCAATGAAAGTCAATGTGAAAGCCGAGTATTTTTCAGCTGGACCCAAAAAAACATCTTTGGGGGCATGGGAAAAAACTGAAATTGATGGCAAAGAACTAAAACTAAATGGGAACAGCATTGAGAAGATGCCTGCATGCCTTTCTGACTTACATATGGTATCTGGGAATAATGTTGTCAGACTATTTTGCCAGTTTTACGGATTTTTAAAAAGACCTACCAAACCAAACTTTTTTAAAAGTTGAAAAATGCTAGGAAACATTTGTCATTCCTAATTACATGTATAACTCTAAATTAAAATAAATGTATACCTCCCCTTTAGCATACATTCACACAGATCATTTTGGCTTTAGTTTTTCCTTTAACATTTGTGAGGGCTCGCACTCCTACATTTGGGAGGTCCCTAACTCATGCCAAATAGTTAGCAAGATATTGGAATACATATTCCAAATCTCCTTACAATGCCATTTCAAACATGCCCATTTGAATTTTGGGCTTTCGTCCGCCACTATCACCATGTCATTATGCGGCCCTCACTGACAATTAGCAGAGTGCCAGCAGGTGCCGTTAAACCTCAGCTTGGTAAGGGCCCTCAGGTGGCCCTGTATCATACATCTGTAAGAGCTCTCACTCCTACATTCGGGTAGTTCCTCCCTTATGACAAATAGCAATATAGTGGAACAGATATTCCCGATCTCTTTACAATGCCTTTTCAAATATGCCCATTTGAATTTTGGGCTTTGCACCACCATTTGCACCGCCATGTTATTATGCAGCCATCACTGACAATTAGCAGAGTCCCAGCAGGTGCTGTGAAACCTGAGTTTGGTAAGGGCCCTCAGGTGGCCCTGTATCATACATTTGGTAGATCTCTCACTTCTACATTTGGGAGGTCCCCCCTCATGCCAAATAGTTAGCCAGATAGTGGAATACATACGTCCATTTGAATTTTGGGCTTTGCCCGCAACCACCACCATGTCCACTGCCATGTCATTATGCAGTCCTCGCTGACAAGTAGCAGAGGGCCAGCTGGTGCTGTGAAACCTGTGTTTTGTAAGCTCTACAGTTCATTTTTGCCACTGGATCCAAATGGAACAATTGTCATAGCGGGTGAAGCCGCTGCAAGGTGAATATAATACAGGAGTTGGGGGAGCTGTATGATCAATGTCAGTAAATTGGATTCCACCAGACATCAAAAGCATTAGAATTAAATTCAGAATACAGCGAGGGTCTGTACTGTATTGTGGCCAGTCTGTCAGGCCCGAAACCCATGTTATGAGCATGTACAGGCCTCACTTTACTTGGAAGCAGCCTCCTCAAGGGAAAGAGACAAGAGTGCCATTGACCAATCTGCACAAGCCTATGCATTTTCTATTGATTTAATAAACAGCATATCTTTATCAGTTATGCAACTGGCGCAAACCCAGCAGAGATACACAAACGTGACTATCTCTAACTTTCATGTGTCTGCTGTTGCTGTGTAATAAAGCTGATATCTTTAAAAAATTGTCACACATTGCTAGATATATTGAATTTGTACATAACACCCCTGTTAGGGTACTTATCAAAAATAAAGCCAGGAATTTTTTTTTCATAACCATAAAGCATGGTGCCCGCCAAGGCCGTGCTACAGATCAGAAGGTGACTGGATCTCGTTCTAGCTTCCTGTCAAAATGTGATCAGCGCTGTGCACCACTGAAAAACCAGGACAATTACCAGGATATTGTGAGTTGCATGGCAGACAAAGGCTCCAGTGTGTTGACAAGCAGCACCACAAAGTATTCCACACAGTCCAGTCTCAGTAACCAAGAGGCTGGGCCTCTGAATCCTCAACCTGGTCCTCCTTCCTCCCACCATCAAGAGTCCCAGGAGATATATGACCCCAACGCTGGTCACTCTGAGAAATGGTTTACACTCCCTTGTAATTTGTCAGGTCTCTCAACGTGCACCATTAAAAAGGGTCATGAGGACGTGGAGGGCAGTGATGCCCAAACATTTGAGCACCCACGGCCAGGAGAAAGCCACATTGGGGAAAGTCAATTCATGTCTGAAGAAGTGGAGGATAATCATGACGCACAGTTGCCATCAGGTCAGTCTCAAATCGCAACTCAGAAGGTGGATCAAATTCAGGAATTGGAAGATGATGTGGTCGATGATGAGGTCACTGATCCAACCGGGAACAGTGGCACACCTAGCGAGCACAGCAGTGCAGACAACAGACAACAGATAAGAAGAGGTAGTGGTTTGACCAGAGGAAGAACTCGGTCAACTGTTATTATTATTATTTATTTATATAGCACCATTGATTCCATGGTGCTGTACATGTGAAGGGGTTACATACAAGTTACAGATAACACAGTAAACAAACTACTCATGAAGGACTGATACAGTTGGGAAAGGACCCAGCCCTTGCGGGTTTACATTCCACAGAACCCCCTGCACTCGGCTAGATAAAAGGCCAAGGGTGCGTTGTTCTCCAGTATTGCAGTATTTTTCTGAAATTCCTTCAGACAAAGCAACTGTAATTGACATCATCTGCTAAACCAAGCTAAGAAGAGACAACAACATTGCCAACCTGAGCACCACCTACATGCAAAAGCACTTGGCAGCCAAGCACCCCAGTAGTTAGGCGGAATGCCTGGTGTCACGAACGAGAGCCGGGTGAATACAGATATCCCACCGTCATCACCAATCTGTGACGGAGCTTACGCAGTCACAGCTCTCTGGTGCCCCTTTACTCTCAGGTCAGTCAGGGAACATCACCTAGGATTAGTAGTCACCGAAGAGGCTGCTCTGTTACATACTGGTTATCAAGGCTCTCTGCAGTGAGGGTGGTATATGTATCACTAGTCCCTGGCTGGGAATATATAAATAAACCTCTGTTCCGTCACTGCTAGGATCCCACAGTTACGTCAGAATGGTAAGCTGTAACCATTTCCTCGTTAGATATGAGCCCGGTCCATTAACAAGCTTATATTGGGTCAGAAACCAACCACAGGTAGCGTATAAGTATTAGATGGACTCACGGACATGGGAAATTAGGATACGAGGTAAAAGAGCAGCCCAAAATTAATTGATATTTTAATTGCCGAAAGGCTCACTAGATAATACAAATATATACAGAGTAATATACAGATATTACAGCCAGTAGTACATATAAAGGTAGGGTACAGGTATGGGATTGCAGTTAGCTGTATGTGTCACGTTACTGGTCCTTATCATATGGATCTAGTTCTTATCTACGTGAGACATGACTCGGCTTCCGTAGCATAACAATAATACTGGCTAAAGGTATGTGGCTAGTATTTAACCCTTAGCTCACCCCCTCCGACATTTCCCCATGCCCCTCTTGGCAGAACAGAAATCTCCTCCCCTGACTTCCTGACCTGGGTCACAACTTCCTAGTGGGAGGTCGAAACTGGACGACTGACATCTCAACGGGTTCATTGGGGCTTGACCGATATGGAGAATCCAAGCTTGAGTTGTCTAAGTAGTTCTGGAGAGCCTGTCTCGATAACGAAGTATCTGGGACAGCTAGAGAATGATGAGACCCAGGTGTGTGCGCAGAGGGCTCCCAGGATTCTAGTGGTATATTGGACTTAACATTGAGGTGCCTAGTACTATAATAATTAATCTCTATGTGTTGGTGCCACTCCATCTAGGGTTTCCATTGATAGCTGGCCGCCCTCCACAAAAGACAGCAGGGGTCCCAGCTCTGTTCTTCCTCGCACTAATTAACACATGGTCTCTAATTCTCTGGCCGTATGGCAAGGTTCTGTTTTTTTGAGAAATTGTGCACTTATCCCATGGGTGGGGGCTACAGTTCAGGAGCATGGGGTGAGGGAGAAGTCGGGATAATATATTTGTCCTGAAATTAATCAATCAAAATGGTGTCTCCCTCGTCCCTCACATCTGGGTACAAAATTTGTGTCTGATGCTGAGACCACTGCCCCTTCCCCTTTGTTACGACCTTCATAATCTGCTGTCCATGAAGCAGGCGCTGATGCCTCCTGCCCAAAACCTGCAGTTGCACAGACACAACAATCAGCAAACACATCCAGTTCGTTGTCCCAGTGCAGCGTTCACTTGTCCCTGCCCCAGATGTTTAACAAAAAGCAGAAATGTCGACCCACCCACACACAGGCCAAAATGCTAAACACCGACATTGCCAGATTGGTAGCCCTGGAAATGTTGCAGTTTCGACTTATGTAAGCTGAGTCAGTCCTTGACCTCTTGGCGGTGACAGCCCCATGGTAATTGATTACCATCCAATATTATTTTTCCTTGTGTGCCGTCAACGCGTTACATAAGCAGTCGTGTTACACAATATCAGCCTGCTCTTGCCAACGCAGTCACAGGGAAGGTCTACTTTACCACAGATATGTGAACAAGTTCTTGTGGACAGGGATGCTACATTTCCCATATGGCACACTGGCTGCACCTGGTTAAGTCTTGGACACAGTCAGAGGCTGGGACATCACACATCTTACCCACACCAAGAATAGAGGTCCCAAATCTCATCAGGGTTTCAGTCTCCTTGTATTACAATTCCTGTCTCTCCTCCTCCTCACCAAAAGTAGCATCCTCATCACTCCTCAGCTGGGAGGTCTTGCAGCACTGCTTTGGCAAAGTGGCAGCACACTCATCTGTTTAGGTGATAAAGCTCACAACGCAGCCGAGATGTTGAAGGTGATAAAAGAACAGACCGATCAGTGGCTCGCCCCGCTGAACTTCCAACCAGGTCTGGTTGTGTGCCATAATTGGTGTAACTATGTGGAGGCTTTAAAGCTCAGCAAGCTGGTAAACACATTCCATGCATGGCCCACGTGCTGAACTTGGTTGTACAGCGTTTTTTTAAAACATACTCTGACTTGCCGGACCTACTTGCCAAAGTACGGTGTGCCAGCGCACATTTCCAAAAGTAATCTCAGGCTTTTGGCGGACAAGCTTTGCTGCAGCAGTGCTTTAATTTGCCTTGTCACCGACTGATTTGTGACCTGCCCTCACACTATAATTTGACTAATAATAATAATAAAAAATAATAATTTTATTTCTATAACGCCAACCTATTCCGCAGCACTTTACATTTTAGAAGGGACTTGTACAGACATTAAAAGACATTACAGAATAACAATAATCACATAAACAACAGACACCAAGAGGAATTAGCACCCTGTTCGCAAGCTTACAATCTAAGAGGAAATAGAGGCGACATGAAAGGTGGATGGCAACAATTGCTTTCATTGTTCTGACCATCCATAATGTAAGAAATCGGATGTTCATGTAATGCTGAATAAACCAGTTACCAACCAGTATGTGTAAAAGTACAGACACAAAGGCTTATTAAATGCATAAAGTTTGTGAGAACAAGATACTTAGTGAGACGTTGAGAGCAGTGTCTGAATTCCAGCTTCTCAATGCCCGTCAACAACACTCAACCCCCACACATAACAACTGCCGAGTGGGTGTGAATCGATGACATTTGTGAGGTTCTTCAAAACTTTGAGTACTGCACCAAGAAGGTGAGCGCTGATGACGCTATTGTCAGCGTAACCATCCAGCTGCTCTATTAAAACGTTTGCTGAAGAATCTCAAAGAGGAAGCTTTGAATGCTGAGAAGATGGCTATGGAGCAAGATTTAACAGTGGCTGATACCACACAGCCCAGCCTCACACAATATTCTCAGGCCACATTGGGTGATGATGAGGCACAGGAGGAGGAGGAGGAGAACAGGAGATTTTGGTCTGCACTACAGAGGGCACTCCCAATCTCAGCTTCATGCCTGTCCAGCATGGATGGCCTGAAGAGAAGGAGGAGGAGGCTATGCATTGTGAAGATGAGAGGATGGTTAGTGTTCTTCCTGGTGAGGACACTGAATGTTTGACTCTTTGTAGTCTACCACAAATGCCGAATTCATGACTAGTTACCTTTACCAAGACCCTTGAGTGAAATATTTCTTGACCGATGGTACAAGGAGAAATTTGTTTCTCTCATGGTGGAGGCAGACATGCCATTTTCAGTGCATGTAACACTTTCTAAAAAGATTACCTTCAGACAACGCTGCTGGCAGAGGTACCGTTTTTTTCACCCACAAGGATTATAGGGGAGGGCCACGCACACCAGGTGCAACTTGAGTGGGGGTGGAATGTCCACCAACTGACAAAGTTTCATGAGACCATCACATCAGCAAGGACTATCTGTGGGTGTTGCAATGATGAGGATGGAGAAGTTAACCTAGATGTTGAAGGACTACTTAAGTGACCATACCAGTGTTCTTCCTTATTCTTCAGTGCACTTTATCTATTGGTTGTCCAAGCTCCATATTTAGCCAGACCTCTCTTTCTACACCTTGGAAGTGCTGCCATGCCCTGCTGCACGTGTGTTGTCTGAGCGGGTTTTCAGTTTGGCTGTTGCATTCATAACAGATAGGCGCACACACCTGTCAGCGGAAAATGCAGACAGGCTGACTCTTCTAAAATTGAACACGGGCTGAATTTGTAAGCCCTACGGTTGACAGCAACGTAATGTAAAAGCAGCCCAAATGTTTTTTGTTGTGAAGTGGTCTTAACATCCATGCCTTACCTCCAAACCAATTTTGAAATCAGCTCCTCGACCTCATCCTGCTTCTGCAACAAGTACTTAGTGGTCATGTATGTATATGTAGGTCCCAACTCTCATCAGGGTTTCAGTCTCCTTGTATTACAATTCCTGTCTCTCCTCCTCCTCACCAAAAGTAGCATCCTCATCACTCCCCAGCTGGGAGGTCTTGCAGCACTGCCTTGGCAAAGTGGCAGCATGCTCATCTGTTTAGGTGATAAAGCTCAGAGCGCAGCCGAGATGTTGAAGGTGATAAAAGAACAGACCAATCAGTGGCTCGCCCCGCTGAATAAGATTCTGCAGGTGAACAACTGGCTACGTCGATGGTGCCGTCAGCAACGATTTGGATTTCTGGATCACGGAGTGAACTACTTATACGATGGACTACTTGCTAGAGATGGGGTGCACCTTACGAAGACTGGAAAGCATGTATTTGGAAGTCGCCTTGCTACACTTGTAAGGAGAGCTTTAAACTAGAACAACATGGGAAGGGAAGCAAAAGACCAGAAAAAGCCATACACCTGACAAATGCTATTGAGAACTCTGCTATTAGAAGTGGAAAGGAAGAACAAAGACGAAAGAATCTAATTGCTAAAAATATTGGAGAAAGAGAAACCAATCACAAACTAAAATGTTTCTATACTAATGCACAAAGCATGGGCAACAAACAAGGAGAATTGGAACTACTAACACAGGAACAGAAATATGATGTAATTGGAATCACTGAAACTTGGTGGGACAATACACATGATTGGAATACAAGACTAGAAGGATACAACTTATTTGCAAGAAACAGACTTGATAAACGAGGAGGGTGTGTCGCATTGTATGTTCGAAACGCGTATATCTGCACAGAGATTGAAGCTTCAGAGACTGGGAGTTCTGTGGAAACTGTTTGGGTAAGAATACAAGGACAGAACAATGGAAAGGACACCATTGTAGGCATTTACTACAGGCCGCCTGTGCAAGCCGAAGATATAGATGAACTCTTTATGCATCAGATGGCCAAGTTCTCCAAAAAATATGACATAGTTGTCATGGGAGATTTCAACTATCCAGACATTTGTTGGGAATCTCTCTCAGGCAAAACTAACAGGTCAAGGAAATTCTTATCCTCTCTTGCTGACAACTTTATCTTCCAAAAGGTAAGGGAGAAAACAAGGGGAACTGCTACCTTGGATCTAATCCTTATAAACAGGGAGGAAATGGTTGAGGAGGTAAAAGTGGCTGGGACCCTAGGAGGTAGCGACCATGCTATTTTAGAATTTTGGATTACTAGAGGTGGAAGACCTGTGAAGACTCAGACGTCAAGGTTAGATTTCAGAAAGGCAGATTTTAAGGGATTCAGAAAGAGAATTGGAGGGATCCAATGGCTGGATATCCTTAAAGACAAAAATGTCCAGGAAGGATGGGAAATCTTGAAAAATGAAATTCTCAAAGCACAGTTGTTAACAATTCCGAAAAGAGGGAAGAATAGGAAGCATTTAAGGAAACCAGGATGGATGAACACAGAACTTAAGCACATGCTAAAAAGGAAGAAAAAAATGTTTATAAAATGGAAAGAGGGAGGCATATCTAAAGAAGAATATAATGCTGTCTGCAGAACCTGCAGGGCACAAATCAGATTATCTAAAGCTGAAAATGAACTGAGGCTTGCAAGAGATGTCAAAAGCAATAATAAAGGATTTTGGGGATATGTCAAAAGTAAAAGAAAAGTCAAAGATGCTATAGGATTTTTACAGGATGAAAATGATGAAATGGTAAGACAGGATGTTGAGAAGGCTGAACTTTTAAATTCCTATTTTGCATCTGTTTTCTCTCAGAAAGGAAATGCAACATCAACTGTTATTCACTGTCCTATTAAGGGAATAGAAGAATCCAGGATATCTATAAACAGAAAGATAGTGAGGAAACACTTAGCTAACCTAAATGAATTCAAGTCTCCAGGTCCAGATGAATTACACCCCAGAGTACTGAAGGAGATAGCAGAAGAAATTTTTGAACCCCTCTCCATAATCTTTGAAAATTCTTGGAGAACAGGAGAAGTGCCAGAAGACTGGAGAAGAGCAAATGTTGTTCCTATCTTCAAAAAGGGGAAGAAGGTGGACCCAGGCAACTATAGGCCGGTGAGTCTGACTTCTATACCAGGAAAGATCTTTGAACAAATTATTAAACAACATGTATGTCAATACCTGGATAAGAATGAAGTGATTAAACAGAGTCAGCATGGGTTTCTAACTAATAAGTCATGTCAGACTAACTTAATTTCCTTCTATGACGGTATCACTGATTGGGTGGATCAAGGAAATGCTGTAGATATAGTATATCTTGACTTCAGCAAAGCATTTGACAAAGTCTCTCATACAATCCTTATTGAAAAAATGACTAAGTATGGAATGGACAAGGCAACTGTTAGGTGGATTCATAACTGGCTTAGTGATCGGACCCAAAGAGTGGTCGTAAATGGCTGCACATCCAGTTGGAAGAATGTCTCAAGTGGGGTATCACAGGGCTCTGTCCTGGGCCCTGTATTGTTCAACATCTTTATCAACGATTTAGATGAAGGAATTGAGGGTAAACTGATTAAATTTGCTGATGACACAAAGCTAGGAGGGATAGCTAATACTAGAGAAGAGAGAGAGAGGATTCAAAAAGATTTAAATAAACTGGAGAAGTGGGCAGCAACTAACAGAATGGTTTTTAACAGGGAGAAATGCAAAGTACTACATCTGGGCAATAAAAATGAAAAAAGCATATATAGAATGGGAGGAATAGGGCTAAGTGACAGCACATGTGAAAAAGACTTGGGTATACTAATAGATCACAGACTGAATATGAGTCAACAGTGTGATGCAGCAGCAAAAAAGGCAAATGCAATTCTAGGATGTATTAACAGAAGCATACAGTCTAGATCACGTGAAGTCATTATTTCCCTCTACTCCTCTTTGGTCAGACCTCATCTGGAATATTGTGTCCAGTTTTGGGCACCACATTTTAAAAAAGACATCAACAAACTGGAGCAAGTTCAGAAAAGAGCGACCAGAATGGTGACCGGTCTGCAAACCCTGTCTTATGAGGAAAGGTTGCAGGATTTGGGAATGTTTAGTTTGCAAAAGAGAAGACTGAGAGGAGACTTAATAGCTGTCTACAAATATCTAAAGGGCTGTCACATTGTAGAAGGATCAACTTTATTCTCATTTGCACAAGGAAAGACTAGAAGCAATGGGATGAAACTGAATGGGAAGAGACACAGATTAGATATTAGAAAAAACTTTTTGACAGTTAGAGTGATCAATGAGTGGAACAGGCTGCCACGAGAAGTGGTGAGTTCTCCTTCAATGGAAGTCTTCAAACAGAGGCTGGACAGACATCTGACTGGGATGATTTAGCGAATCCTGGTTTGAGCAGGGGGTTGGACCAGATGGCCCAGGAGGTCCCTTCCAACTCTACGATTCTATGATTCTATGAACCTCCAACCAGGTCAGGTTGTGTGCCATAATTGGTGTAACTATGTGGAGGATTTAAAGCTCAGCAAGCTGGTAAACACGTTCCATGCATAGCCCACGTGCTGAACTTGGTTGTACAGCGTTTTTTAAAAACATACTCTGACTTGCCGGACCTACTTGCCAAAGTACGGTGTGCCAGCGCACATTTCCGAAAGTCATCTCAGGCTTTTGGCGGACAAGCTTTGCTGCAACAGTGCTTTAATTTGCCTTGTCACCGACTGATTTGTGACCTGCCCTCACGCTATAATTTGACTAATAATAATAACAATAATAATAATAAAAAATAATTTTATTTCTATAACGCCAACATATTCCGCAGCACTTTACATTTTAGAAGGGACTTGTACAGACATTAAAAGACATTACAGAATAACAATAATCACATAAACAACAGACACCAAGAGGAATTAGCACCCTGTTCGCAAGCTTACAATCTAAGAGGAAATAGAGGCGACATGAAAGGTGGATGGCAACAATTGCTTTCATTGTTCTGACCATCCATAATGTAAGAAATCGGATGTTCATGTAATGCTGAATAAACCAGTTACCAACCAGTATGTGTAAAAGTACAGACACAAAGGCTTATTAAATGCATAAAGTGTGTGAGAACAAGATACTTAGTGAGACGTTGAGAGCAGTGTCTGAATTCCAGCTTCTCAATGCCCGTCAGAGTAACACTCAACCCCCACACATAACAACTGCCGAGTGGGTGTGAATCGATGACATTTGTGAGGTTCTTCAAAACTTTGAGCATTGCACCAAGATAGTGAGCGCTGATGACGCAATTGTCAGCGTAACCATCCAGCTGCTCTTCTAAAACGTTCGCTGAAGAATCTCAAAGAGGAAGCTTTGAATGCTGAGAAGATGGCTATGGTGCAAGATTTAACAGTGGCTGATACCACACAGCCCAGCCTCACACAATATTCTCAGGCCACATTGGGTGATGATGAGGCACAGGAGGAGGAGGAGGAGAACAGGAGATTTTGGTCTGCACTACAGAGGGCACTCCCAATCTCAGCTTCATGCCTGTCCAGCATGGATGGCGTGAAGAGAAGGAGGAGGAGGCTATGCATTGTGAGGAAGAGAGGATGGTTAGTGTTTTTCCTGGTGAGGACACTGAATGTTTGACTCTTTGTAGTCTACCACAAATGCAGAATTCATGACTAGATACCTTTACCAAGACCCTCTAGTGAAATATTTCTTGACCGATGGTACAAGGAGAAATTTGTTTCCCTCATGTTGGAGGCAGACATGCCATTTTCAGTGCATGTAACACTTTCTAAAAGATTACCTTCAGACAACGCTACTGGCAGTGGTACCGTTTTTTTTCACCCACAAGGATTATAGGGGAGGGCCACGCACACCTGGTGCAACTTGAGAGGGGGTGGAATGTCCACCAACTGACAAAGTTTCATGAGACCATCACATCAGCAAGGACTATCTGTGGGTGTAACAATGACGAGGATGGAGAAGTTGACCAAGATGTTGAAGGACTTCTTAAGTGACCATACCAGTGTTCTTCCTTATTCTTCAGTGCACTTTATCTATTGGTTGTCCAAGCTCCATATTTAGTCAGACCTCTCTTTCTACACCTTGGAAGTGCTGCCATGCTCTGCTGCACGTGTGTTGTCTGAGCGGGTTTTCAGCTTTGCTGTTGCGATCATAACGGATAGGCGCATACACCTGTCAGCGGAAAATGCAGACAGGCTGACACTTCTAAAATTGAACACGGGCTGGATTTGTAAGCCCTACGGTTGACAGCAATGTAATGTAAAAGTAGTCCAAATGTTTTTTGTTGTGAAGTGGTCTTAATATCCATGTCTTACCTCCAAACCAATTTTGAAATCAGCTCCTCGACCTCATCCTGCTTCTGCAACAAGTACTTAGTGGTCATGTATGTATACCCCATGTAGCTGTTTTATACTTTTTGAACATTTGGCACTCTGTGCAATGGTGAATCTTTTACTCCCTATCGATTCCCTTGCTGACACACTGCAAATGTGAAGAAATGAAGATTATTGCCCCTGATAAATTGTCACGTACGATTATCTGTACCCGTATTGCATCAGTTGCCCAACTGCTAGATAGATATACCCTATTTTTTAGAACAATAAAAAACTAAGTTTTTTTTAATCGGCTTGCTAAGGACAGTGCAAATGCGGAGTAATGAAGATTACTGCCCCTGATAAATCACCACGTAAGTTTATCTCTACCCATGTTGCGCCAGTCGCACAACTGAAAGACAAATATTAGGTATTGCAAGTTGCAAAATAGCAGAGAGCTGCAGCATGTAATTGCAATAATTAGAACAACCAGGTTCCTGCCTGCCTTACACCCACCCTCCCTCCTTGCAATTAAATCTCTCACTACTAAATTCCCACCTAACAAACAAAAAAAAGTATTCTTGACAGTTTAGCTCTTCAAAGCGCTTTTAGGAATGAAGAAACGCTCAGTATGAACTCCATCACTCTCCCTACACTACTTTCACTTTCCCTACGCTCAAACTACACTCTCCCTACACTGTTTTCGGTTGCAATGTTCACAAGATGGCACCAGCAGCCTTTAAATAGTGCCTATGACTCTGGAAGGTAAGCCAATCACTGTAATGCCACACCAAAGATGGCGCTGGCATTACTGTGATTGGCAACCCAGCCTAGCATGCTCATTGGCTGCAAATAAAGCACCAAACATGCTGGGCGGGTCACTTGAATATACTGAGGCGAATAGCAAATGACTTGCCGAGTAATGAATAGCCCGAATACCGTACTATTCATGTGAGTAACAAATAATGCCGAATGTATTTGCTCATCAGTAGTGATAACTTGTTTTCACTGGATAACTCCTTTAAGTCTGTTCTATAGCTACAGAAACAACTTTACTCGATCTACACTCTGCTTGCTTTTAAAATGTGGCTCTTCAGTTAAGTTAAAATTTTAAGGCTTGGTTGATTTTGTCCCGAATTTCTAGAAAGTGTGGATTAGGCTTCCAAGAGTAGCTGAAAAAGTGTTTTGTTTATCTCGTTATTATTTTGTATATAGATGTCCTTATGTTTCATACTATTTACCAGAATAAATGATCCAATTAGGCCACATTATGGGCAGATGCTGAGCAGTTTGTATGTTCAAAAGCGCTCAGTATAGCACAATGAGATTTCTGGACATGTTCTCTCAATGAAAAAAGATCTCAGAATGGAAAGAACATGTCTCATTGATCTTTGGTCAGATCTTTCCTGGTTGTTTTATCCAGTACATGATAGAAAATAGCAGACAATTATAAGACCGATTGCACCATTGAGACTTGACAGTAAAATAAGTAATTCCCCTTAATTGCCATCTAAGCACAATTTTTTGAAAACATCTAACCCGAATAATAACTTGTACTTTATAAACATGCTTCATCCATTAACAGTATTCTGCAATTATCTTTATATAGACCAAAGCCAGAGAACTCGTCAGCTTCCAGATTGCCAAGTAGGCATTCCAAGGAAAACTAACCGTTATAAGAAGATGGATAGCCCGGGAAGGGTAGGCTTCCAAGAAGGAAAATATGCTGATATAATTTCTTTGACTCCACTTTTCCTTCTTATGCAGAAAGTGTGCTAAGTGGTTATTCTGTCTAGCAGATGAAACATGACGCCTCTGTGTGTGTAGAGGTCTTACAGATGGGGGTGGCGATGGGAGAGCATGGCTTGGAAAAGTGGGAAATAACCACACACAGAAGTTACATAACAGCTAGAGATCAGGGCTAGCCTCCCCACAAAATGTAGCTGTATGGGAACTGAATGGCTTTGTTAACCCTTCAGGATCTGTCTAAATTTCTTTGTTGCTTTACACCTTATTACAGATACAAAATTGCAAAATATTCCGCAACTCTCCAATCACTTACTAATTATAAAGATGTGTAAACTATTTGGACAGGGACAATCTTTAGACATAATTCATCCTTGATTCATCCTATTTCATATTGTATAATAGCATGTGAGTGCCAAATTCAGCTAACTTAAAACCAGGATAGCGTTACTGCAAATAAATGGAAGTGCATTTAGGTTCCTGTATGTTTTTTTTTTTTGCTTTGTACAGATGCATAATACTGAAAAATCTGCATTATATATATATATACAGTATAATATATTGGTCGATAATTCACAATGAGGTACAATTCCATAATAACTTGTTTCAACAATTGTTCACAATGCTGCAGCATATGTTGCCACCATAAATAAAATATAATAAACCATATTATCAATATGTATTATTACTATTGTTATTGTTTGCAATTATCACGTACATGTAAGTGACTGCCGGCAGTCACCAGCACAGATCAAATACCATGTGGATTGTCTGTCAATTCATCATCAGAGGGCAGATTATGTTATCACAGCCTTTCATCCCATTCACTGGGTCTCACCTGTCAAAAATTGACCTGTATCATTTTCTAGAGGATTTGCAGATAATCTCATTCATTCAGTAATAGAATATTTCAGGAAATGATTATGTTCTAGTGACTTCAGTATAAACACTTATGTATTTTCCCATGATTTCTACACAAAGGTGAAAACACAGAGGTGTAAAATGAGAACAGTACCTGGGACTTGGAGATTGCAGGACTCCCTTATGTGGTGGGCAGACTCTAGTGCAGCTCACAAGTAGACAGTCCACCCTAATAATAGAGGTTAATGATAGCGTTATCCCTTCCAGATGTCAGTGAGGTTTCTTTGCTTTTATGGCTATAGACATCTCCATAATGAGCCAGGGACATGTGTAGTGAGCGCTCCTCCAGGCATTGCATTACATACAGCAAACTCTTCACTTATGGCTCCTATTTGTTCCCCAGTGATAATTCTGCATCCAGCCTGTGGGATCTGCTGTGTCCTCTCTAGAGTTTCTAGCAGTTCTGCTCCTTACAGGTCTCTCTCCATCTGTTCCCTGTACAGCAGAAGTTGCCTTTCTATCTTTTCATGTAGTTTTGGAATTCCTTTCTTGAGTCATCAGCCTGTGTCTCCTTTCTGCCCCCTGCAGTCTCCCTCTGTGCTGGAGAGAGTGGAGCTGCTGTTCAGCATCCCATCCTAGGAGATCACAGCATCTGATGTCACTGACACCCAATCTGCTCCCTGTATTTTTGGTAACACAATGTATGTATGCATCCTTCTAAATGTCAATGCTAGCTGGAAAATCTTTCCATGGATAAAGCCGTCTTAGAATAAAAAGGTTTGTGTATTAACGAAGTGATACGTAACAAGTAGCGACATTGATGAAGACATTAGTGTTGTAGGCTAATGAAGGCACTCTGTACTGTCACCTAACCACTCTTTAGTCACCTTCATTGTAGGTGACACTTTCTTTTTCATGTAATATTTCACCATAAACTACCTCCTCAGTTCATTTCTGCGGTAAGCGCATTGTGCTAAGTAAGGACCTTTTCATACTGCATTAATGTCTCCTTCTGGGGCTTTCGCCTTAATCTTCGAAAAACATAATTTAGATGTGCCCTGACAGAGCCATTGACTTAAAGACAAATGGAGACCAAAGTGTGAAACATTGTGCTCCGTTTGCATATCAGACGGCGTTTTTTTGCCATTTCCGACAGCCTCAAGAACGTCATATATAATGTCATATACAAACCAGTAAAAATAATAGCACAGCATTAAACGACAGAAAGGGAAATGTCAAGGCTAAATAGTTCTCAGTCTGTTCCTATGAATTTGATGTGTAGATGTCCACTCCTGAGCTGCTTGTTTCAAGGAGCTATGCCATGTAGACACATTTTCAGTTAAGAAGAAATAGCAGTCACTTTCCCCTTGGTGGTCTCATCCTTCTTCACCAGGTCATAAATCACTAACAAGCTGTGTAATGATCTTGAGTGTGATAATGGCTCCTAACTTCTGTACTGAATGGTGCAAAGAGTGTAATAACCAGCTAAACGTCAGCAGCTAAGGGACACGATCAACCGTTTAGAAGAGTTAGGACGAAACAGATCAATTACATATAGAGATAGATAGAGAGATAAATAATAGATAGATAGATGAATAATAGATAGCTGATAGATAGATATGTAAATAATGCGACGAATCAATAAGCAACCCTGGCACAACAATCTCACCAAAAAACTTCGACAATCATCCAGGATCGCGGACTTCTGTTATGATGAGTCACCGAAGGAGGAAAAAACAAAATACCAGCTAAGTCCAGAAAAACCAGAGATGTTGGCAGCTATCGGATTGCAGACCCCTGAACCTATCCACAACAACTAGCAGTAGCCGTGGGGGGTTCCTACGGTGCCCTAGACCCCTCGATCACAGCCGGAGAGCTACATAGCCTAAAGACAGAAAGGGGAAATCTAAACTGCCCCAGAGCAGACCCCAAAGCAATAGGCAGCCCCCAACATATAATGACGGTGAAGCAAGATGAAAACACTAACACAGATAGAAAGATAGGTTGAGCAAATGATGGGGCCCAAGCTAACTACATAGGACAGGACAGGAAAGCTGCTGTCTGCCATCCGCAAAAACCCTATCAAAATGAGCCAACCGACTGATAGGAAAAAACTGGCCTGAAGTCGCTAGGCTTCAAAAGACTATAACAGCACTCAGGTATATTCTGAAGACAGAGCAAAATATCAACAGATCAGAGACAAAAATGGAATACAGCTCACCCCCGGCCGGGGATGGCAGAACTCCCAAAAAACAAGGCAAAACAAAAACAAAAATGAAGAGTACAAAGCAGAGCAGAAAAACTTAGCTTTGAGATGCAGGAATCAGACTGGTCTCCAAGAATCCAGCAGGAAATTCACCAGCCAGGAAGAAGGGCGTCGGCAGCCTTATATCCAGTCCTCAATTCCAGCCACCCAGTTATCATCTAGCTGCCCAGGTGTTTGGTAATCAGTCTCACTACCTTCCTTCACCAGAGGAAGGAGTTCATCAGACCTCAATGATGAAGGGAAAAATGAACTCACAACAACTTCACTGCTTTCCCTACTCGATCTATCTATTATGGTAAACTGCATCACGCTCTCTCACGCACCTGAAATCCGCTTCCTCAAGTAACTCTCAACTCTGCCCTGTTCTTCAAACCACAACTCTTGCCACCTCTTGTCACCTCCAACTCAAAATATTTCCAGAATCCTTCCCTTCCTCAGCCCTCAGTCTACTAAAACTCTTGTGCATGCCCTCATCATCTCCCACCTTGATTACTGCAACACTCTCCTCTGTGGCCTCCCCGCTAACTCTCTTGCATTACTCCAGTTTGTCCTCAACTCTGCTGTCTGACGAATCCACCTCTCTCCTCGCTACTCTCCTGTTTCTCCCCTCTACAAATCCCTCCACTGGCTCCCAATTCCACAACGAATCCAATTCAAACTACTAACACTGACCTACAAAGCCATCCACAACCTGTCCCCTCCCTATATTTCTAAACTAATCTCCCAATATCTTCCCTCACGTAATCTTTGATCATCCCAAGACCTCCTACTCTCCTCCACACTTATTCATTCCTCACACTACCGCCTCCAAGATTTCTCCCGAATATCCCCTATCCTCTGGAATTCTGTGCCTCAGCACATCCGATTATCCACCACCCTAGGATCCTTCAAAAAAACAGCTCAATTGGGCAGTCAAAAGGCCGGTGTGGAGGAAGGACCTCCGCTTCCTTCTTATCAAAGACATCGGCGTAGGAACTGTAGGCTGGAGGGAGACCCGGAAGATCTGGGGGTGACCGAGGAGCGGCCACCAGGCGGACAGGAGTCAGACAGCTAGCTTGGCATGGGTATCCCCAGCAGAGTATCTCCCCAGAGGACAAGTCGAGAACTGGCTGATGAGTCCTTAACCATGGGAGACTGAGTAGAATGACGTGGGAGAGCTTAGGCAAAACGTAAAAGGCTATCTTCTCTCGATGTAAGGCACCGACTTGCAACTCCACTTCTTCAGTGACCAAGGTGACGTCACCTGTAGCGGTTTGCCATCCACCACGGCAATCTGTAGAGGGTTAGATAGAGCAACCACAGGAATTTGGTATTTGTCCACTTCTTCAGGCCAAATGAAGTTACCTGCCGAGCCCGAATCCACGTAGGCCACCTCGGACCCACACCTCTCCCCTGAAAGCAAAAGAACAGATATAGTAAGAGGTTGAGAGGGATCATCATCACCTAAGGAGGCCTCTCTTACCTGACCTAGGCGGAGGAGTTTCCCTGTCTCTTAGGACAGGTGCGGACATAGTGTGATGAACCTCCGCAATAAAGACACAGACCTTGTGCCCGCCTCTCTTGCTGACGCAACTCGGCCAACTTGAGGCGGTTTATCTGCATGGACTCGACCGAGGAGGAAGAAGGGGACCCGGCTGAATGAGGAATGTCAGAATGGGTGAGAAGTGGAGCTGGTCTGGTGGACCTCCTGTCTCTCGCTGACTCCAGAGCGCGCTCCTGGAAACGTAGGTCAATGCGGGTAGCCAGAGAGATCAGTAAGGTCCTCTAAGTAGGCGGGGTATCTCGACATGCGAGTTCATCTTTTATTCTGCTTGAAAGACCGCGCCAGAACGCCCCTACCAAAGTCGTGTTATTCCAGCCGAGCTCAGAGGAGAACCCTGATGTAGGTTAAAGAGTGACTCGGTGAGAGCGGCTAACCGACCCGGCTCATCGAAGACCCTGCGAAAAGTATCCAAGAAAACCGGAAGACTTGAGACAGCGGGATCGTCACGTTCCCAGAGAGGATTCAACCAGGACAGGGCCTCGCCCTCCAGATGGCACATAATAAAGGTTTCTTTGGCCCGGTCAGAGGGATATTGCTGCGGCAACCATTCAAAGTGGAGACTATACTGATTGAAGAACCCCCTGCAGAGATTGGGATCCCCAGTGAAGCGAGGCGGTTTGGCGAGGCAGGGCGTCTGGAGAGCTGCAGGGGCGGAGGGAGGAGTCTGAGTAGCGGTGGCAAACTGGAGGACCGACAAGCGGTTATCAAAGGAGGCCATGTAAGACAAAATATGGGCTTGAGTATCTTGTTGCTGGCCCAGCTCCTGTTGAAGACTGGCCAGTAGATTGGCAGTTCCAGGATCGGCCACCTGCAGGGCCGACAAACGGGTGTCCATAGACTTCATGACAGACATAATGCATCCCTAATTCTCCCACAGGAAGAGTAACTCTTCTGGGTAGCAGCAGTAATACCGGCGGAGTCCATGGCCTGATTGTACTGTTAGCGTAGCTGGTCTGGAGCCGGAATCTCCAGGAGTGGACCCTCTGGGCCGTGGCACTGAGGGGCCCCGGGTGAGCTGCCAGGTGGAAACGACCCCTATACAGGGACCGTTAGGAGCAGGCCCAGGGGTTCGAGTACCACGGTAGCCGGTCCCGAGAGGGGCGGCTCAGGATGGACTGGAGTAGGAGTGTGGGACTGTAGTGTAGATGGCAGAACACAGCTAGCACACAGGAGACAGGAGTGGAGTGAGACTGTAGACTGGAACGTGGAGGGACAGAAGTGTAAATGACAGGACAGAGCTGGAACACAGGAGACAGGAATGGAGTAAGAGAGTAGACTGGAACGTGGAGGGATGGCTGGAGCAGGAACACAGGAGACAGGATTAGAGGAGGACAGAAGGACTGGAGCAGGATGGAACTGGAACACCGGAGGCAGGACAGGAGTAGGACGGAAGGACTGGAGCAGGATGGAACAGGAACACCGGAGGCAGGACTGGAGTAGGACGGCAGGGCTGGAGCAGGATGGAACAGGAACACCGGAGGCAGGACTGGAGTAGGACGGCAGGACTGGCGCAGGATGGAACAGGAACACCGGAGGCAGGACTGGAGTAGGACGGCAGGACTGGAGCAGGATGGAACAGGAACACCGGAGGTAGGACTGGAGTAGGACAGCAGGACTGGAGCAGGATGGAACAGGAACACCGGAGGCAGGACTGGAGTAGGACGGCAGGACTGGAGCAGGATGGAACAGGAACACCGGAGGCAGGACTGGAGTAGGACGGCAGGACTGGAGCAGGATGGAACAGGAACACCGGAGGCAGGACTGGAGTAGGACAGCAGGACTGGAGCAGGATGGAACAGGAACACCGGAGACAGGACTGGAGTAGGACAGCAGGACTGGAGCAAGATGGAACAAGAACACCGGAGGCAGGACTGGAGTAGCACAGCAGGGCTGGAGCAGGATGGAACAGGAACACCGGAGGCAGGACTGGAGTGCAGCAGGGGAGACTGATAGCCAGACTGCGAGGCTGTTGCAGGGAGAACACAAGAACGGGAGTGTGGGACTGCCGAAAGCACACGAAGAAGCGGGGCAAAGTGCGCTAGGAAACACAACAATCAGGCGCCTCCCTCAGGGGGAAGCGGCCTGATATGCCCCTGTCTGGTCTGTCATTGGTCAGGGTCAGGGTTAGTGTTGAGCATTCCAATACTGCAAATATCGGGTATCGGCCGATATTCGCTGTATCTGAATTCCGATACCGAGTACCGATATTTTTTCAATATCGGATATCGGAATCGGAAGCTCCCATAATGCAAAGAGCCACTGCTGTGGCTCTGATTGGCTGCCGAAATGACGTCATCATGATGCGCAGTCTGTGCGCATCATGATGCGCCGTCAGTTCGGGCCTTCCGGAGGGGGGGTCTGTGCCGACTGCCCGGGGGTCTGAGCGGACTGCCGCGGGTCTGTACCGGCCTCCCGGTGGTCTGTGCCGACTGCCCGGGGGTCTGTACCGGCCTTCAGGGGGGCTGTGCCGGCCTGCCGGTGGTCTGTGCCGACAGCCCGGGGGTCTGTGCGGACTGCCGTGGGTCTGTACCGGCCTGCCAGCGGTCTGTACCGGCCTGCCGGGGGGCTGTGCCGACTGTCCGGGGGTCTGTGCAGGATCGTCCGATGGGACTACAAGTCCCATCGGGCGATGCCTGCTACCATGACGGTGATTGACACATTAGTCAATGATGGGACAGTAGTAGTCCCATCATCCGGCTAATGTGTTGAATGTACAAAAAAAAAAAAAAAAAATCCCTACTACATACATGCTACATACATACTACATACATACTACATGCTACATACATACTACATGCTACATACATGCTACATACATGCTACATACATGCAACATATATACTACATACATACTACATGCTACATACATGCTACATACATACTACATGCTACATACATACTACATGCTACATACATGCTACATACAGTACATGCAACATACATGCAACATACATACATACTGCATATATACCACATGCATGCAACATGCATACTACATATATACCACATATATACTACATGCATGCAACATGCATACTACATATATACCGGGGGTCTGTGCCGACTGTCCGAGGGTCTGTACCGACTGTCCGGGGGTCTGTGCAGGCTGCGGGGGTCTGTACCGGCCTGCCGGGGGGCTGTGCCGGCCTGCCGGTGGTCTGTCCCGACTGTCCGGGGGTCTGAGCGGACTGCCGGGGGTCTGTACCGGCCTGCCGGGGGGCTGTGCCGGCCTGCCGGTGGTCTGTACCGACTGTCTGGGGGTCTGAGCGGACTGCCGGGGGTCTGTACCGGCCTGCCACGGGGGTCTGTGCGGACTGCCGTGGGTCTGTACCGACCTGCCGGGGGGGCAGTGCCGACTGTCCGGGGTTCTGTGCAGGCTGCGGGGGTCTGTACCGGCCTGCCGGGGGGCTGTGCCGGCCTGCCGGGGGGCTGTGCTGGCCTGCCGGGGGGCTGTGCTGACTGCCCGGGGGTCTGTACCGGCCTTCCGGGGGTCTGTGCCGACTGCCCGGGGGTTTGTGCCGACTGCCCGGGGGTCTGTGCCGACTGCCTGGGGGGCTGTGCCGGCCTGCCGGTGGTCTGTACCGACTGTCCGTGGGCCTGAGCGGCCTGCCGGGGGTCTGTACCGGCCTGCTGGTGGTCCGTACCGGCCTGCCGGGGGGCTGTGCCGACTGTCCGGGGGGCTGTGCAGGTTGCGGGGGTCTGAGCAGGCATCGTCTGATGGGACTACAAGTCCCATCGGGCAATGCCTGCTACCATGACGGTGATTGACACATTAGCCAATGATGGGACAGTAGTAGTCCCATCATCCGGCCTATGTGTTGAATGTAAAAAAAAAAAAAAAATACATGCTACATACATACTACATACATACTACATGCTACATACATACTACATGCTACATACATACATGCTACATACATGCAACATATACAGTATACTACATGCATGCAACATACATACATACTGCATTTATACCACATGCATGCAACATGCATACTACATATATACCACATATATACTACATGCATGCATACTACATATATACCACATATACCGGGGGGGCTGTGCCGACTGTCCGGGGGTCTGTGCCGACTGCCGGGGGTCAGTACCGGCCTGCCGGGGGGCTGTGCCGGCCTGCCGGTGGTCTGTACCGACTGTCCGGGGGTCTGTGCAGGCTGCGGGGGTCTGTACCGGCCTGCCGGGGGCTGTGCCGGCCTGCCGATGGTCTGTGCCGACTGCCCGGGGGTTTGTGCCGACTGCCCGGGGATCTATGCGGACTGCCGTGGGTCTGTACCGGCCTGCCGGGGGGCTGTGCCGACTGCCCGGGGGTCTGTACCGGCCTTCCGGGGGGCTGTGCTGGCCTGCCGGTGGTCTGTGCCGACTGCCCGGGGGCCTGTGCGGACTGCCGTGGGTCTGTACCGGCCTGCCGGGGGGCTGTGCTGGCCTGCCGTTGGGCTGTGCCGACTGCCCGGGGCTCTGTACCGTCCTTCCGGTGGTCTGTGCCGACTGCCCGGGGGTCTGTGCGGACTGCCTTGGGTCTGTACCGACTGTCCGGGGGTCTGAGCGGCCTGCCGGGGGTCTGTACTGGCCTGCCGGGCGTCTGTACCGGCCTGCCGGGGGGCTGTGCTGGCCTGCCGGTGGTCTGTACCGACTGTCCGGGGGTCTGAGCAGGCTGCGGGGGTCTGTGCAGGATCGTCCTGTGTGATACTGACTGCTGAGCCGTGTATCTAATCCTATCCTGTGTGATACTGACTGCTGAGCTGTGTATCTAATCCTATCCTGTGTGACACTGACTGCTGAGCCGTGTATCTAATCCTATCCTGTGCGATACAGTCTGCTGACCTGTGTATCTAATCCTATCCTGTGTGATACTGACTGCTGAGCTGTGTATCTAATCCTATCCTGTGTGACACTGGCTGCTGAACCGTGTATCTAATCCTATCCTGTGTGATACAGTCTGCTGACCTGTGTATCTAATCCTATCCTGTGTGATAATGACTGCTGAGCCGTGTATCTAAACCTATCCTGTGTGATACTGACTGCTGAGCCGTGGATCTAATCCTATCGTGTGTTATACAATCTGCTGAACCGTGTATCTAATCCTATCCTGTGTGATAGTCTGCTGATCCATGTATCTAATCCTATTCTGTGTGATACTGTGTGCTGAGCTGTGTATCTAATCCTATCCTGTGTGATACAGTTTGCTGAGCCATGTATCTAATCTTATCCTGTGTGATATTGTCTGCTGACCTGTGTATCTAATCCTATCCTGTGTGATACTGACTGCTGAGCCATGTATCTAATCCTATCCTTTGTGATACTGTCTGCTGATCTGTGTATCTAATCCTATCCTTTGTGATACTGTCTGCTGAGCCGTGTATCTAATCCAATCCTGTATGATACTGACTGCTGAGCCGTGTATCTAATCCTATCGTGTGTTATACAATCTGCTGAGCCATGTATCTAATCCTATCCTGTGTGATAGTCTGCTGAGCCGTGTATCTAATCCTATTCTGTGTGATACTGTGTGCTCAGCTGTGTATCTAATCCTATCCTGTGTGATACAGTTTGCTGAGCCGTGTATCTAATCCTATCCTGTGTGATACTGACTGCTGAGCCATGTATCTAATCCTATCCTTTGTGATACTGTCTGCTGATCTGTGTATCTAATCCTATCCTGTGTGATACTGACTGCTGAGCCATGTATCTAATCCTTTCCTGTTGATACAGTCTGCTGAGTCGTGTATCTAATCCAATCCTGTGTTACTGTCTGCTGAGCTGTGTATATAATCCTATCCTGTGTGATACTGACTGCTGAGCAGTGTATCTAATCCTATCCTTTGTGATACTGTCTGCTGATCTGTGTATCTAATCCTATCCTGTGTGATACTATCTGCTGAGCCGTGTATCTAATCCTATCCTGTGTAATGCGGTCTGCAGAGCCATGTATCTAACCCTATCCTGTGTGATACTTGGCTCTCACTGCAGTCTGGGTCAGAGTGTGGCCTGTGTCAGCACGGTAACAAATTGAGTTATTTCCAGCCTTACAGAAGAATGATAACACCATGGAAATTATAAGAATAATAGGCCTCAGTTACCACAACTGTCTACAAGAAAAACTGTTGCTCATAGCAACCAATCACAGCTGGTGAAATGAAAGATGCTTATGGATTGGTTGCTATTTGGAGTGGGCGTGGCTGATACACACGCTCATGCATACACTCATTTTTATATATATAGATTTAAAGCTCAATGCATGATTATGCATATCAAATAATCCACAAAAATAGAATGCTACCTTCCAAAACAATATATCTTAACAGAATCCCACATAAAAATAATGCAGGAAAAGAAAGGCATGAGCCAAAATATAAAATAACAATTTATTCATAGATAATTAAAAAATGACAAGACAAGGAAATTTCCAAAAATTGCCAAGGTCAAATAGTTACATCAGAAAAAAGATGAGACAACACTGTGATGCAATCTCATGACAGCTGATTATAAATGCGTCAATAATTGCAAATATATATATATATATATATATATATATATATACTAGCTGAAGAGCCGGGCATAGTAACTAACTGTTGTTAGTTATAGCAAATTATAATCAATCTCCATCCCATAGTCCCGTGCCCATATACCCATCATACATATCCACCATCCCATAGTCCCGTGCCCATATACCCATCATACATATCCTCCATCCCATAGTTCAGTGCCCATATGCCCATCACACATCCTCCATCCCATAGTCCCATGCCCATATACATATCCTTCATTCTATAGTCCCATGCCCATATACCCATCATACATATCCTCCATCCCATAGTCCCATGCCCATTTAGCCATCACACATCCTCCATCCCATAGTCCCATGCCCATATACCCATCACACAACCTCCATCCCATAGTCCCATGCCCATATACCCATCATACATATTCGCCATCTCATAGTCGAGTGCCCATATACCCATCACACATCCTTCATCTCATAGTCCCATGCCCATATACCCATCACACATCCTTCATCTCATAGTCCCATGCCCATATACCCATCATACATATCCTTCATCCCATATTCCCGTGCCCATATACCCGTCACCTATCCTCCATCCCATAGTCCAGTGCCCATATACCCATCACACATCCTCCATCCCATAGTCCCGTGCCCATATACCTGTCATACATATCCTCCATCCCATAGTCCAGTGCCCATATACCTCATATATAATCTCATGACAGCTGATTATAAATGCATCAATAATTGCAAACATATATATATATATATATATATATATATACTAGCTGAAGAGCCCGGCGCTGCCCGGGCATAGTAACTAACTGTGGTTAGCTATAGCAAATTATAATTATCCTCCATCCCATAGTCCCGTGCCCATATACCCATCATACATATCCACCATCCCATAGTCCCGTGCCCATATACCCATCATACATATCCTCCATCCCATAGTCCAGTGCCCATATACCCATCACACATCCTCCATCCCATTGTCCCGTGCCCATATACATATCCTTCATCCTATAGTCCCATGCCCATATACCCATCACACATCCTCCATCCCATAGTCCCATGCCCATATACCCATCACACATCCTCCATCCCATAGTCCCATGCCCATATACCCATCATACATATCCACCATCCCATAGTCCTGTGCCCATATACCCATCACACATCCTCCATCCCATAGTCCAGTGCCCATATACCCATCACACATCCTCCATCCCATAGTCCCGTGCCCATATACCCGTCATACATATCCTCCATCCTATAGTCCAGTGCCCATATACCCATCACACATCCTCCTTCCCATAGTCAACCATTATGACATCATAATGAGCGGCGGGGCTTGCAACCTATGATGACATAAGCGTCGCCATGGCAACCATTTTGATGTCATAATGAGGGGCGGGGCTTGATACGCACACACTGTTTCCCCATTATGTAGATAGGGGCATTATGACATCATAATGAGGGGTGGGGCTTGACATGCACACACTTTTTCCCCATTATGTAGATAGGGGCAAAATTGTTTGGTGAATTGGAACGCGCGGGGTTAAAATTTCGCCTCACAACATAGCCTAGGACGCAACAGTGGGCGGGGCTAGGATGAAAGGAGCAGGGGACCCGCTCAGGTGTGAGTTGACAGAGAGCCGGACAACAGGTAGGAAGCCATGTGAGACAGAGAGGACCAGGGGAGCGGACGGTGTGTTCTGGAGAGACCGACAGGGGTCTGTGAAAGGAAATCTGCGCACTCACCGACAAGTGACACGTGAGAGACTTTCACCGGCGGCCGCTCCCCTCATACGGTCGCATACAGCCACCCCCGCTGCTTCCCTCCCTGCTGTGACAATACCGCGACCCCCAGTGACCGCTGCGACTACAGACCATTCCATTACAGCGGTCAGGACACTGCCCCCCTGTCTTCCCCCCAGTTGCGGCCCTGTCATCACCGGCCCCTGGGGACGCCACCTCGCTTCAGGCAGCCGTAGAGGCCCCCGTCCGGTTTGCTAAGGGACCCTGAGTAGAGGTTGGTGAATGGTTATATTTAGAGACTGAGTCATAACTCCGCGGTGAGACAAGAGCCGCAAGGAGACGCCTGTTGCGCCCATCGGCACCGTTTCTTCAGGGCCTGTTGCGCCCCACCGGCATAATTTCTTCAGGGCCTGTTGCGCCCCACCGGCATCGTTTTTTCTTGGCCTGTTGCGCCCCACCGTCATCGTTTCTTCAGGGCCTGTTGCACCCCACGGGCATCGTTTCTTCAGGGCCTGTTGCGCCCCACCATCATCGTTTCTTCAGGGCCTGTTGTGCCCCACCGGCATCGTTTCTTCAGGGCCTGTTGTGTCCCACCGTCATCGTTTCTTCAGGGCCTGTTGCGCCCCACCGTCATCATTTCTTCAGGGCCTGTTGCGCCCCACCGGCACCATTTCTTCAAGGGCCTGTCGAGCCCAGTTCCATCCCGGAATATCGAGGCGTCAAGGCAGCCGCATCAGCGACCTCTACGCGGCCACGCCTGTGATCCTGACAGACCTCTGGAAGGATAAGTTTATTAAAGGAGATAAGGACCCCCAGTTTGTCATACGTGGCCTATAGCACCCGGGCCAACCGGATTAGTCGCATTTGCCATGGGAAGGTGTTGTTGGGTTTGTTGAGTCCCTGCTTGGACTGGTTGCTGTTAATGTTTTTTGTTTGCTCAATATAGCCACAGCGGCTACAGTTTATAAAAGTTATTTCCACAAACCACACTCAGTCTCGTATCTCGTCACTGCATCCTGCGAACCTGCTGAACCCTACATCTACATAAGGCACCAAAAGGCGCTCAATGCCGGTTAATTAAGAATAATATATAATAATTTGCATAATGCAAGATAAAGCTATCCAAACAAATTAACCGGCAAATAATTGCAAAAAGAAAAATTCCTACAAGATAATATCAGCTGCCATAACACACATATAAGTATAACTAATGGTGGCGATATGTGAAATGCAAAAATTGTGTACAAAAAATGCAAAAAATGCCTAATAAAATGTAAATTAGTTATTTGCTGAATGCAAGAAAACTTTATTCAAGCAAATTTAAATATAGCCATTAGTGATATATAGATTGTATGCCATTAAAACAAAAATGTGCATATAAAAGAACAAAATGCAATAGGCAAATAGTTATTAGGAGATATTGGATGAATAATATGCTAAATGCACAATAAAAATATC
The DNA here is from genome assembly GCF_039654945.1 of Dendrobates tinctorius. Taxonomy (NCBI): domain Eukaryota; kingdom Metazoa; phylum Chordata; class Amphibia; order Anura; family Dendrobatidae; genus Dendrobates; species Dendrobates tinctorius. The sequence goes on along the minus strand of NW_027361728.1, from coordinate 73,771,613 downwards.
CTCAATATAACTGCAAATTTACTCACAATCCACATATAAATACAGCCATTAGTGATATATATTTTGCATGCTGTTAGTGCAGAAAGCGTGCATACCAAAAGTACAGAGTGCCAGTAGACAAATAGTTAAATAGGAGATACTAAATAAATAATATGCTCAGTGCACAATAAAAATATATCCAATATAACTACAAAATTTCATAAATGAACTTGCTTAATACAAATTTAACAGTTGAAATACCTAAATGGCAATATACTCTGTGCACAGTACAAATCTGTCCTCAGAATGACTATAACAATACATGCAGTAAATTTACAAAGTATCAAATAACTTACGTGGATGTCAGTATTGTTGGTGCCCTCTAATCCTTGGCTACCCCGACAGCGCCGTTTCGCCGTATGCTTTCCTCAATAAGGGGCTACGTATGTGTGCTTTGTAAGCGCTCGCCTATAAATATCCCCGTAATCAGCTGTTCTCAATGTCGGCATCACCGGTACAACAGTGCGCATGCGCCACTCTCTGAACTTACTCCCATACATAAAAGTGACACATATCGCCATTAGTTATACTACATGTGTGTTATGGCAGCTGATATTATCTTTCAGGAATTTTTCTTTTTGCAATTATTTTCCAGTTAATTTGTTTGGATAGCTTTATCTTGTATTATGCAAATTATTATATATTATTCTTGTTAGCGTAGCTTGTCTGGAGCCGGAATCTCCAGGAGTGGACCCTCTGGGCTGGGGCACCGAGGGGCCCCGGGCGAGCTGCCAGGTGAAACCGACTCTTATACAGGGACCGTTAGGAGCAGGCCCAGGAGTTCGAGTACCACGGTAGCTGGTACCGAGAGGGGCGGCTCAGGATGGACTGGAGTAGGAGTATGGGATTGAAGTGTAGATGGCAGAACAGAGCTGGCACACAGGAGACCGGAGTGGAGTGAGACTGTAGACTGGAACGTGGAGGGACAGAAGTGTAAATGACAGGACGGAGCTGGAACACAGGAGACAGGAATGGAGTAAGAGAGTAGACTGGAACGTGGAGGGATGGCTGGAGCAGGAACACAGGAGACAAGATTAGAGGAGGACTGAAGGACTGGAGCAGGATGGAACTGGAACACCGGAGGCAGGACTGGAGTAGGACGGAAGGACTGGAGCAGGATGGAACAGGAACACCGGAGGCAGGACTGGAGTAGGACGGAAGGACTGGAGCAGGATGGAACAGGAACACAGGAGGCAGGACTGGAGTAGGACGGCAGGGCTGGAGCAGGATGGAACAGGAACACCGGAGACAGGACTGGAGTAGGACAGCAGGCCTGGAGCAGGATGGAACAGGAACACCGGAGGCAGGACTGGAGTAGGTTGGCAGGACTGGAGCAGGATGGAACAGGAACACCGGAGGCAGGGCTGGAGTAAGACGGCAGGGCTGGAGCAGGATGGAACAGGAACATCGGAGGCAGGACTGGAGTAGGACGGCAGGGCTGGAGCAGGATGGAACAGGAACACAGGAGGCAGGACTGGAGTGCAGCAGGGGAGACTGATAGCCAGACTGCGAGGCTGCTGCAGGGAGAACACAAGAACGGGAGTGTGGGACTGCAGAGAGCACACGAAGAAGCGGGGCCCAGTGTGCTAGGAAACACAACGATCAGGCGCCTCCCTCAGGGGGAAGCAGCCTATGCCCCTGTCTGGTCTGCCATTGGTCAGGGGGTGCTTCCGGGTCAGGGCACAGCCAGAGCACAAGAGGCAGAAGGGAGGCGCGGCCGCGGCCTATGGCGCATGCGCATTGCATGCAGAGACGCCGTCGGCCGCGTGCCTGTCAAAGGTGACCGCCGTGACTGTCGGGCAGCGGGGGTTGTGGCGTGGGAGCGATGGCCGGGTGAGTATGTCGGCACAGCGTGACAGTACCCTCTCCCCTAAGCCGCCCTCCCCGGAGATTAGCAAGAAATCTCTTGAGGATATGGTGAGCATTGATATTCTCCCGAGGTTCCCAGGATCTCTCCTCAGGACCAAAGCCTTTCCAGTCAACAAGAAAAAATGTCCTACCTCTGACCTTTTTCATGACGATAATGTCCTCCACTTCAAAGACATCATCGGCCCCCACCAGCTGAAGACCGGAATCAGGCAAGGAATGGAAGCGATTCAGCACCACAGGTTTCAGGAGAGAGACGTGGAATGTGTTCGGGACCCGGAGCGAAGCAGGCAACCTTAATTTGTAGGCGACTTCGTTGATACGTCCAAGAATTTCAAACGGACCGATGTAGTGTGGACCCAACTTGTAGGATGGCAGTTTCAACTGGATGAATTTGGACGTGAGCCAGCCCTTGTCCCCGACACGATAGGGTGGAGGATCCAATCTCTTCTTGTCGGCATAATTCTTCATCCAATCAGCGAACTTCTTGAGTGACGTGTTGGTCTCGGCCCAAATCTTGGAAAATTCGGAGGACAAAGCGTTGGCCGCAGGTACCTCGGAGGCAGGGGTTATCGGAAGGGGAACATCAGGATGTCTGCCAAACACAATGAAAAACTGAGACTTGGCCGAGGACTGGCCAGCATGGTTGTTGTAAGCAAACTCTGCCCAGGGAAGTAAGTCAACCCAATCGTTCTGGTGGGCGTTGGAGAAATGACGTAGGTACCCAGTCAACGTCTGGTTGGTACGCTCCACCTGCCCATTGGACTGTGGATGGTAGGCCAAGGAGAAGTCAAGGGAAACGTTCATGAGGTTGCAAAGTGATTGCCAGAACTTGGAGGTAAACTGAACCCCTCGATCCGACACAATGCGTTGAGGTAGTCCATGGAGTCTGAAGATTTGGTGGATGAAGACTTTGACCAGCTCCAGAGCCGAGGGGAGACTGGGCAGAGGGACGAAGTGGGCCATCTTGGAAAAATGATCCAACACCACCAAGATGACTGTGCAGCCAGATGAACAGGGTAGGTCGGTGACAAAATCTATGGAGATGTTCTCCCAAGGGACCGCAGGGACGGCCAATGACAGCAACAAACCGGACGGAGGTCTTCGTGGCACTTTGTTTTTTGCACATGATGGACAAGAAGCCACAAAATCTAATACATCTTTGCAAAGTGTGGACCACCAGTAGTGACGCGCGATAAGATCCAGGGTCTTCTTAGTCTCGGCATGGCCGGCCAGTTTGGAGGAGTGCCCCCATAGGAGGACTTTTCGCTTGAGGTTCTCAGGCACAAGCGTTTTGCCAGGAGGAGGAGCCAGCCAGTTCACTGGAGCCACTGTGATGATCCTAGTGGGGTCAATGTTATGTGAGGGCTCCTCTGTGGTTTCGTGTGGCTGGAAGACCCTGGACAGAGCGTCGGCTTTGGTATTTTTGTTGCCGGGATGGAAACGGAGCTCGAAGTCAAATCGGCCTGACGAGGGTTGAGTCTCTGGGCAGACTGGAGATAGGGCAGATTCTTGTGATCCGAGAAGATGACAAAGGGATGGACAGCTCCTTCCAGGAGGTGATGCCACTTCTCCAAGGCCAACTTGATGGCCAGAAGTTCCCGGTCACCGATCGAATAGTTACACTCGGATGGAGAAAATGCCTTCGAGAAGAAGCCAGAAGGATGCAGACGACCGGAGGTGTATCCCTGGGACAATACTGCCCCGGCACCTGTTGAGGAAGCATCCACCTCGAACACAAAAGGTCGGTTGCTCTCCGGGCGATGCAGGACCGGAGCCATGGAGAAAGCCCGTTTTAGGGTCAGAAAGGCCTCTTCAGCCTCCGGAGGCCAATCCTTGGGAGACGTCCCTTTACGGGTGAGAGCAGAAATAGGTCTTGTGATTGCGAAAAAGAGAGAGATGAATTGCCGGTAATAATTGGCAAATCTGAGAAATCGTTGTATCGCCCTTACTCCGACGGGGTGAGGCCATTTGAGAATGGCAGACAGCTTCTTGGGGTCCATCCTCAGTCCAGCGTCGGAGATAATGCATCCCAGAAATGGCAGAGAGGTCTGCTCGAAGAGACATTTCTCTATCTTCGCATACAGGCAGTTCTCCCGAAGACGCTGTAACACCAAGCGGACACTCTTTCTATGGGACGAGAGGTCCGGTGAGAAGACGAGGATGTCGTCCAAGTACACAACCACACAGGAGTACAAGAGGTCCCGGAAGATCTCATTGATGAACTCTTGAAACACTGCAGGAGCATTGCAGAGACCAAAGGGCATGACAGGCACTCGTAATGACCGTCTCGCGTGTTGAAAGCCGTCTTCCACTCGTCTCCAGGGCGGATACGGACCAGATTATAGGCTCCTCCGAGGTCCAGCTTGGAGAAGACCCGAGCCCCTCTGAGATGGTCAAACAACTCCAGAATGAGTGGAAGGGGGTACCTGTTCTTTATGGTAATCTCATTCAAGCCCCTATAGTCAATGCACGGCAGTAGTGTTCCGTCCTTCTTTTTGACGAAGAAAAACCTGGCTCCCGCGGGTGACGAGGATTTCCGTATAAAGCCTTTGGTGAGGTTCTCCCGGACGTATTCGGACATGGCTGTGGTCTCAGCGGGTGACGGGGGTAGATTCTGCCCCTTGGGGGGGTTGAACCGGGAACAAGTTCAATTTGGCAGTCAAAAGGCCGGTGTGGAGGAAGGACCTCCGCTTCCTTCTTATCAAAGACATCGGCGTAGGAACTGTAGGCTGGAGGGAGACCCGGAAGATCTGGGGGTGACCAAGGAGCGGCCACCAGGTGGACAGGAGTCAGACAGCTAGCTTGGCATGGGTATCCCCAGCAGAGTATCTCCCCAGAGGACAAGTCGAGAACTGGCTGATGAGTCCTTAACCATGGGAGACTGAGTAGAATGACGTGGGAGAGCTTAGGCAAAACGTAAAAGGCTATCTTCTCTCGATGTAAGGCACCGACTTGCAACTCCACTTCTTCAGTGACCAAGGTGACGGTCACCTGTAGCGGTTTGCCATCCACCACGGCAATCTGTAGAGGGTTAGATAGAGCAACCACAGGAATTTGGTATTTGTCCACTTCTTCAGGCCAAATGAAGTTACCTGCCGAGCCCGAATCCATGTAGGCCACCTCGGACCCACACCTCTCCCCTGAAAGCAAAAGAACAGATATAGTAAGAGGTTGAGAGGGATCATCATCACCTAAGGAGGCCTCTCTTACCTGACCTAGGCGGAGGAGTTTCCCTGTCTCTTAGGACAGGTGCGGACATAGTGTGATTAACCTCCGCAATAAAGGCACAGACCTTGTGCCCGCCTCTCTTGCTGACGCAACTCGGCCAACTTGAGGCGGTTTATCTGCATGGACTCGACCGAGGAGGAAGAAGGGGACCCGGCTGAATGAGGAATGGCAGAATGGGTGAGAAGTGGAGCTGGTCTGGTGGACCTCCTGTCTCTCGCTGACTCCCGAGCGCGCTCCTGGAAACGTAGGTCAATGCGGGTAGCCAGAGAGATCAGTAAGGTCCTCTAAGTAGGCGGGGTATCTCGACATGCGAGTTCATCTTTTATTCTGCTTGAAAGACCGCGCCAGAACGCCCCTACCAAAGCCGTGTTATTCCAGCCAAGCTCAGAGGAGAACCCTGATGTAGGTTAAAGAGTGACTCGGTGAGAGCGGCTAACCGACCCGGCTCATCGAAGACCCTGCGAAAAGTATCCAAGAAAACCGGAAGACTTGAGACAGCGGGATCGTCACGTTCCCAGAGAGGATTCAACCAGGACAGGGCCTCGCCCTCCAGATGGGACATAATGAAGGTTTCTTTGGCCCGGTCAGAGGGATATTGCTGCGGCAACCATTCAAAGTGGAGACTATACTGATTGAAGAACCCCCTGCAGAGCTTGGGATCCCCAGTGAAACGAGGCGGTTTGGCGAGGCAGGGCGTCGGGAGAGCTGCAGGGGCGGAGGGAGGAGTCGGAGTAGCGGTGGCAGACTGGAGGACCGACAAGCGGTTATCAAAGGAGGCCATGTAAGACAAAATATGGGCTTGAGTATCTTGTTGCTGGCCCAGCTCCTGTTGAAGACTGGCCAGTAGATTGGCAGTTCCAGGATCGGCCACCTGCAGGGCCGACAAACGGGTGTCCATAGACTTCATGACAGACATAATGCATCCCTAATTCTCCCACAGGAAGAGTAACTCTTCTGGGTAGCAGCAGTAATACCGGCGGAGTCCATGGCCTGATTGTACTGTTAGCGTAGCTGGTCTGGAGCCGGAATCTCCAGGAGTGGACCCTCTGGGCCGTGGCACTGAGGGGCCCCGGGCAAGCTGCCAGGTGGAAACGACCCCTAACAGGGACCGTTAGGAGCAGGCCCAGGGGTTCGAGTACCACGGTAGCCGGTACCAAGAGGGGCGGCTCAGGATGGACTGGAGTAGGAGTGTGGGACTAAAGTGTAGATGGCAGAACACAGCTAGCACACAGGAGACCGGAGTGGAGTGAGACTGTAGACTGGAACGTGGAGGGACAGAAGTGTAAATGACAGGACAGAGCTGGAACACAGGAGACAGGAATGGAGTAAGAGAGTAGACTGGAACGTGGAGGGATGGCTGGAGCAGGAACACAGGAGACAGGATTAGAGGAGGACAGAAGGACTGGAGCAGGATGGAACTGGAACACCGGAGGCAGGACTGGAGTAGGACGGAAGGACTGGAGCAGGATGGAACAGGAACACCGGAGGCAGGACTGGAGTAGGACGGCAGGGCTGGAGCAGGATGGAACAGGAACACCGGAGGCAGGACTGGAGTAGGACGGCAGGACTGGAGCAGGATGGAACAGGAACACCGGAGGTAGGACTGGAGTAGGACAGCAGGACTGGAGCAGGATGGAACAGGAACACCGGAGGCAGGACTGGAGTAGGACGGCAGGACTGGAGCAGGATGGAACAGGAACACCGGAGGCAGGACTGGAGTAGGACGGCAGGACTGGAGCAGGATGGAACAGGAACACCGGAGGCAGGACTGGAGTAGGACAGCAGGACTGGAGCAGGATGGAACAGGAACACCGGAGACAGGACTGGAGTAGGACAGCAGGACTGGAGCAAGATGGAACAAAAACACCGGAGGCAGGACTGGAGTAGGATGGCAGGGCTGGAGCAGGATGGAACAGGAACACCGGAGACAGGACTGGAGTAGCACAGCAGGGCTGGAGCAGGATGGAACAGGAACACCGGAGGCAGGACTGGAGTGCAGCAGGGGAGACTGATAGCCAGACTGCGAGGCTGTTGCAGGGAGAACACAAGAACGGGAGTGTGGGACTGCCGAAAGCACACGAAGAAGCGGGGCAAAGTGCGCTAGGAAACACAACAATCAGGCGCCTCCCTCAGGGGGAAGCGGCCTGATATGCCCCTGTCTGGTCTGCCATTGGTCAGGGTCAGGGTTAGTGTTGAGCATTCCGATACTGCAAATATCGGGTATCGGCCGATATTCGCTGTATCTGAATTCCGATACCGAGTACCGATATTTTTTCAATATCGGATTTCGGAATCGGAAGTTCCCATAATGCAAAGAGCCACTGCTGTGGCTCTGATTGGCTGCCGAAATGACGTCATCATGATGCGCAGTCTGTGCGCATCATGATGCGCCGTCAGTTCGGGACTTCCGGAGGGGGGGGTCTGTGCCGACTGCCCGGGGGTCTGAGCGGACTGCCGCGGGTCTGTACCGGCCTCCCGGTGGTCTGTGCCAACTGCCCGGGGGTCTGTACCGGCCTTCAGGGGGGCTGTGCCAGCCTGCCGGTGGTCTGTGCCGACAGCCCGGGGGTCTGTGCGGACTGCCGTGGGTCTGTACCGGCCTGCCAGTGGTCTGTACCGGCCTGCCGGGGGGCTGTGCCGACTGTCCGGGGGTCTGTGCAGGATCGTCAGATGGGACTACAAGTCCCATCGGGAGATGCCTGCTACCATGACGGTGATTGACACATTAGTCAATGATGGGACAGTAGTAGAGTTGAGCGAAACGGGTCGAAAAAATTCAAAAGTCGCGGACTTTTGACAAAGTCGGGTTTCATGAAACGAAACCCGACCCTAGGATGAGGTCGGCCACGAGGTCGGCGACTTACGCGCCAAAGTCGCGTTTCAAAAGTTTGTTTTGCGCTCTTTTTCAGCCAATCAGGATCCACGGACACTGTGGGCAACGTGATGACATAGGCACGGGTCTCCACCATCTTTCAGAAGGGCATGCAAGTGATTGGCTTGCTTTGGTGGGCGTCACAGGGGGTATAAAAGGGCGTGCACGCCGACCGCCATCTTACTTCTGCCGATCTTAGTATAGGGAGAGGTTGCTGCTGATTCTGTAGGGAGAGCGTTAGGCAGGGAAGAAGACAAAAAAACTGCTTCTGCTGCTAGCGATTTGGCCTGCACAACACACCAGTCACTGTGTGTGCAGTGCAAGGGGAGGATATATAGTGGTGTATCAGTGGTGTTGGTTGTTGGGCTGCCTTCTAAGGCTTCCTGACATTCCTGCATTGCTGTTTACCCACTGCTCCGCAAACTGCTTTTTTAAAAGCAATCCCAATTTTTTTTTTTTGTCCTGCTGAGAAGAAAAAAAAACTGCTTCTGCTGCTAGCAATTTGGCCTGCACAACACACCAGTCACTGTGTGTGCAGTGCAAGGGGAGGCTATATAGTGGTGTATCAGTGGTGTTGGTTGTTGGGCTGCCTTCTAAGGCTTCCTGACATTCCTGCATTGCTGTTTACCCACTGCTCCGCAAACTGCTTTTTTAAAAGCAATCCAATCTCCCTTATCCTCTAGTCACTTTTGTCACAGCTGTGCCATCGAGCCTGTCACATAGCGCTCAGATATTCATTGGGCCTCACACAATCCAAAAGTGTCCAGTGTCCAAAAGTGTGTGCAGAGATTCAAAATCTCCCTTATCCTCTAGTCACTTTGGTCACAGCTGTGCCATCGAGCCTGTCACATAGCGCTCAGATATCAGTGGGCCTCACACAATCCAAAAGTGTCCAGTGTCCAAAAGTGTGTGCAGAGATTCAAAATCTCCCTTATCCTCTAGTCACTTTGGTCACAGCTGTGCCATCGAGCCTGTCACATAGCGCTCAGATATTCATTGGGCCTCACACAATCCAAAAGTGTCCAGTGTCCAAAAGTGTGTGTGTGCAGAGATTCAAAATCTCCTTTATCCTCTAGTCACTTTGGTTACAGCTGTGCCATCGAGCCTGTCACATAGCGCTCAGATATCAGTGGGCCTCACACAATCCAAAAGTGTCCAGTGTCCAAAAGTGTGTGCAGAGATTCAAAATCTCCCTTATCCTCTAGTCACTTTGGTCACAGCTGTGCCATCGAGCCTGTCACATAGCGCTCAGATATCAGTGGGCCTCACACAATCCAAAAGTGTCCAGTGTCCAAAAGTGTGTGCAGAGATTCAAAATCTCCCTTATCCTCTAGTCACTTTGGTCACAGCTGTGCCATCGAGCCTGTCACATAGCGCTCAGATATCAGTGGGCCTCACACAATCCAAAAGTGTCCAGTGTCCAAAAGTGTGTGCAGAGATTCAAAATCTCCCTTATCCTCTAGTCACTTTGGTCACAGCTGTGCCATCGAGCCTGTCACATAGCGCTCAGAAATCAGTGGGCCTCACACAATCCAAAAGTGTCCATCCAGTGTCCAAAAGTGTGTGCAGAGATTCAAAATCTCCCTTATCCTCTAGTCACTTTGGTCACAGCTGTGCCATCGAGCCTGTCACATAGCGCTCAGATATCAGTGGGCCTCACACAATCCAAAAGTGTCCAGTGTCCAAAAGTGTGTGCAGAGATTCAAAATCTCCCTTATCCTCTAGTCACTTTGGTCACAGCTGTGCCATCGAGCCTGTCACATAGCGCTCAGATATCAGTGGGCCTCACACAATCCAAAAGTGTCCAGTGTCTAAAAGTGTGTGCAGAGATTCAAAATCTCCCTTATCCTCTAGTCACTTTGGTCACAGCTGTGCCATCGAGCCTGTCACATAGCGCTCAGATATCAGTGGGCCTCACACAATCCAAAAGTGTCCAGTGTTCACAAGTGTCTGCAGAAATTCAAAATCTCCCCTGTCCTATAGACACCTTGTACCTTGTTTTACATTACTATATAGTTTGTTGAATTTTGTCTACATTTCTACCAAAAATGAGGAAGGCTGGTGGAAGAGGCCGTGGAATTGGGCGGGGGTTGGCAGCTGGTAATGATGGTGTTGGTGGTGGATCTGATGGTAGTGGCAAGAGCAAAATAGGACCGAATGCAGGAGGTGCTGACCCTGCGTCATCGTCTGGCTACATAAGGCCTCGAACGCTTAGTTTTCTAGGAGTTGGCAAACCGCTTTTAAAGCCAGAGCATCAGGAAAAAGTTTTGTCTTACATTGCTGACTCAGCCTCCAGCTCTATCGCCTCCTCTTCTTCAGTTGTAAAAAGTAAAAGCACTGAGTCATCATTGGAGGCTCATGTTCATGAACCACACCTTTCCTTGTGTCCTTCACCCCAACCAAGATTGAAGGATGATGCAGGCCATACTACTGATTACTCCATGGAGCTGTTTTCACATACCATGCCTGGATTATCAAGTGAAATGGTGAATTACCCAGGCCAAGATGAATCTGACATGGAGTGCACTGATGCACAGCCGCTGATGGATGATTCTGCTGGTACATTCACTCAGAGCACTACATTGTCCTCGCAGTGTACAGAGCCAGATTCTGACCCTGATGAGACTAAGGTGCCCCTTCCCGCACACTATACCACCATACACGGTGACACAGAGGAAGGTGCACATGACATAGAAGAGGAGGTGATGGATGACCCAGTTGTTGACCCAGATTGGCATCCATTGGGGGAAGAGGGTGCTGCTTCCAATAGCTCAGATGAGGAGCATCCACAGCAGACATCGACATCGCAACAGCTGTTATCTGGCAGGCCCGGAGCACGCCAAAGACAGGTTCCAAACATCAAAAGAGTTGCTGGACAGCTTGTCCAGAGGGTCAAAAGATCACAGCGTGCTAGGCCGCAAAATGTCTGCCAAAGTAGGAAGAGTGCAGTGTGGCACTTTTTTGACCAAAATCCTCATGATCAGGCCAAGGTTATCTGTAAGAAGTGTGCAAAGACCTTTAGCCGAGGGAAAAATCTGAAAAATTTGAATACCAGTTGCATGCTTAGACATTTAACCAGCATGCACTTGCAAGCGTGGACACAACACCAAACCTCAAGTGCCACATGTGCAACTGATCACAACGAAGGTAGTCAGCAACGCTACATTGTTTCCCCTACTGTAAGCCCACCGGTTAGCACAGCAGCAAATGTTGAGGTGTCGTTGCAAGACCACAGCAGTCAGGGAATCCCACTGTTATATCAACGAAAGACTGATTCTAGGCCATCAGAAAGAACACCAACTCCATCACCATCATCAACCCTCTCTCAGTCCGCCCTGTCCACCGCTACTTCCACCATATGCAGCTCTCAAGTCCAGCTCACCCTCCCAGACACTATGAGTAGGTCAAGAAAGTACTCAGTCTCTCATCCGCGTACACTGGGTTTGAACGCCCACATTGCCAAACTAATCTCGTTTGAGATGATGCCCTTTCGGTTGGTGGAAAGCACAGCTTTCCGCGAACTTATGGCCTATGCAGTACCACGCTATGACCTACCCAGTCGCCACTTCTTCTCTCGCAAAGCCATCCCAGCCCTCCACCATCATGTGAAAGACCGCATTGTCCATGCACTCAAGCAGTCAGTGAGCGGAAAGGTGCACCTCACAACTGATGCATGGTCCAGTCGGCATGGCCAGGGCCGTTACGTGTCCATCACTGCGCACTGGGTTAATGTGGTGGATGCAGGGTCCACAGGGGACAGCGGTGGTGGGACAGTGCTGCCTAGCCCACGGTATAGGAAACAGGTGGCTGTAGGCGTTCGACCCTCCTCCTCCTCCTCCAGAAGCGAAAGCTCGTCCACAGAGCGCAGTCGTACGAGCACTCCATCTGCAGCTGCCACTGTTGCACACGATGTGTCCCCCTATCGAGCAGCTAGTGGAAAGCGTCAGCAGGCTGTGTTGCAGATGATGTGTTTGGGCGACAGACACACCGCCGAGGTGCTGGCCGAGTACTTGAAGCGACAAACTGAGTCATGGCTGGGCAGTGTACATCTTGAGGCAGGCAAGGTAGTTAGTGATAACGGCCGTAATTTTGTGGCAGCCATAGCCCTTTCAAAACTCAGCCACATACCTTGCTTGGCTCACACCTTGAACCTGGTGGTGCAGTGCTTCCTCAAAAATTATCCGGAGTTAACAGCCCTGCTCCAGAAGGTGCGAAGACTGTGCGCACACATCCGCCGGTCGCCTGTACACTCCGTTCGTATGCAGAAGCTGCAGCGATTGCTCCACCTTCCCAACCACCGCCTCAATATCGACATTGCAACAAGGTGGAACTCCACCCTGCAAATGGTGGAGCGGCTGTGCGAGCAGAGGCAGGCCATAATGCATTTGTGGGAGGATACACGGCCAGGCACTTTGAGAGCAGACATGGAGTTGACAGGTGTGCAGTGGTCGAAGCTGAAAGACCTTTGTAAAGTCCTTCAGTGTTTTGAGGAATGCACACGGCTGGTAAGCGCAGCTCACCCTCCCAGACACTATGAGTAGGTCAAGAAAGTACTCAGTCTCTCATCCGCGTACACTGGGTTTGAACGCCCACATTGCCAAACTAATCTCGTTTGAGATGATGCCCTTTCGGTTGGTGGAAAGCACAGCTTTCCGCGAACTTATGGCCTATGCAGTACCACGCTATGACCTACCCAGTCGCCACTTCTTCTCTCGCAAAGCCATCCCAGCCCTCCACCATCATGTGAAAGACCGCATTGTCCATGCACTCAAGCAGTCAGTGAGCGGAAAGGTGCACCTCACAACTGATGCATGGTCCAGTCGGCATGGCCAGGGCCGTTACGTGTCCATCACTGCACACTGGGTTAATGTGGTGGATGCAGGGTCCACAGGGGACAGCGGTGGTGGGACAGTGCTGCCTAGCCCACGGTATAGGAAACAGGTGGCTGTAGGCGTTCGACCCTCCTCCTCCTCCTCCAGAAGCGAAAGCTCGTCCACAGAGCGCAGTCGTACGAGCACTCCATCTGCAGCTGCCACTGTTGCACACGATGTGTCCCCCTATCGAGCAGCTAGTGGAAAGCGTCAGCAGGCTGTGTTGCAGATGATGTGTTTGGGCGACAGACACACCGCCGAGGTGCTGGCCGAGTACTTGAAGCGACAAACTGAGTCATGGCTGGGCAGTGTACATCTTGAGGCAGGCAAGGTAGTTAGTGATAACGGCCGTAATTTTGTGGCAGCCATAGCCCTTTCAAAACTCAGCCACATACCTTGCTTGGCTCACACCTTGAACCTGGTGGTGCAGTGCTTCCTCAAAAATTATCCGGAGTTAACAGCCCTGCTCCAGAAGGTGCGAAGACTGTGCGCACACATCCGCCGGTCGCCTGTACACTCCGTTCGTATGCAGAAGCTGCAGCGATTGCTCCACCTTCCCAACCACCGCCTCAATATCGACATTGCAACAAGGTGGAACTCCACCCTGCAAATGGTGGAGCGGCTGTGCGAGCAGAGGCAGGCCATAATGCATTTGTGGGAGGATACACGGCCAGGCACTTTGAGAGCAGACATGGAGTTGACAGGTGTGCAGTGGTCGAAGCTGAAAGACCTTTGTAAAGTCCTTCAGTGTTTTGAGGAATGCACACGGCTGGTAAGCGCAGCTCACCCTCCCAGACACTATGAGTAGGTCAAGAAAGTACTCAGTCTCTCATCCGCGTACACTGGGTTTGAACGCCCACATTGCCAAACTAATCTCGTTTGAGATGATGCCCTTTCGGTTGGTGGAAAGCACAGCTTTCCGCGAACTTATGGCCTATGCAGTACCACGCTATGACCTACCCAGTCGCCACTTCTTCTCTCGCAAAGCCATCCCAGCCCTCCACCATCATGTGAAAGACCGCATTGTCCATGCACTCAAGCAGTCAGTGAGCGGAAAGGTGCACCTCACAACTGATGCATGGTCCAGTCGGCATGGCCAGGGCCGTTACGTGTCCATCACTGCGCACTGGGTTAATGTGGTGGATGCAGGGTCCACAGGGGACAGCGGTGGTGGGACAGTGCTGCCTAGCCCACGGTATAGGAAACAGGTGGCTGTAGGCGTTCGACCCTCCTCCTCCTCCTCCAGAAGCGAAAGCTCGTCCACAGAGCGCAGTCGTACGAGCACTCCATCTGCAGCTGCCACTGTTGCACACGATGTGTCCCCCTATCGAGCAGCTAGTGGAAAGCGTCAGCAGGCTGTGTTGCAGATGATGTGTTTGGGCGACAGACACACCGCCGAGGTGCTGGCCGAGTACTTGAAGCGACAAACTGAGTCATGGCTGGGCAGTGTACATCTTGAGGCAGGCAAGGTAGTTAGTGATAACGGCCGTAATTTTGTGGCAGCCATAGCCCTTTCAAAACTCAGCCACATACCTTGCTTGGCTCACACCTTGAACCTGGTGGTGCAGTGCTTCCTCAAAAATTATCCGGAGTTAACAGCCCTGCTCCAGAAGGTGCGAAGACTGTGCGCACACATCCGCCGGTCGCCTGTACACTCCGTTCGTATGCAGAAGCTGCAGCGATTGCTCCACCTTCCCAACCACCGCCTCAATATCGACATTGCAACAAGGTGGAACTCCACCCTGCAAATGGTGGAGCGGCTGTGCGAGCAGAGGCAGGCCATAATGCATTTGTGGGAGGATACACGGCCAGGCACTTTGAGAGCAGACATGGAGTTGACAGGTGTGCAGTGGTCGAAGCTGAAAGACCTTTGTAAAGTCCTTCAGTGTTTTGAGGAATGCACACGGCTGGTAAGCGCAGACGACGCCATCCTAAGCATGAGCATCCCACTTATGCTTCTGCTCATGCAAACTTTGACGCACCTTAAGGAGCAGGCGTCTGCAGCCAATGTTGATGAGGAGGAAGAGGAGGAGGGAATCCTTGATGACATTCAGCCATTGTCTGCTCAGGGACCTCTCCTGGACGAGGTGGAGGAAGAAGAGGAGGAGGAGGATGATGATGGGGATGATTACTTAGGGGAGGAGGATGCATCTCGTGGGGCAAGTGAAAATGTTGGCGTGGCAAGGTCTGGTACAGGGTTTGTGCGTGACTGGAGGGATGTGGATTTGCCAGAAAGTGCTCCTCCACCCAGCACTCGCAGTGCATCATTGACACCGGGAACATTGGCCCACATGTCATATTATGCCTTGCGGATCCTAAAAAGGGACCCCCGCATTGCCAAAATGATGAACGATGACGACTACTGGTTGGCCAGCATCCTGGATCCACGATATAAAGGCAAATTACAAAACATCATGCCACAGGAGAACCTTGACCTAATATTGGCTAATAAACAAGCAACTCTGGTAAATCGGTTGCTTGAGGCATTCCCAGCACACAGCAGCGGTGATGGTTCTCACACGAGCCGTACGGTCCGGGGGCAGCTTGGCAGAGGTGTTCGTGGTGCACACAGTAGAAGTGGCGTTGGAGACAGGGGTTTCATGACAATGTTGTGGACTGATTTTTCAAATACCGCTCACACAACTGGTAATACTACATCGATGGAAAGTGACAGGAGACAGCAGTTGTCAACTATGGTTACAAACTACTTTTCCTCCCATATCGATGTTCTCCCACACAGGTCATTCCCCTTTGACTATTGGGCCGCTAAACTGGACACCTGGCCTGAATTGGCCCAATATGCCTTACAGGAGCTCGCTTGCCCAGCTGCAAGTGTGCTATCGGAAAGAGTCTTCAGTGCAGCTGGATCAATCCTGACAGAAAAAAGGACCCGTCTGTCAACCCAAAATGTGGATGATCTAACCTTCATTAAAATGAACCACGCATGGGTTTCCAAGGATTTTGTCCCACCTTCCCCTGATGACACATAGGGTGACAGAAAAATGGCTTGCTTTGGTCCACCTCTTCCTGGTACTTCACCTATTTCGCCTTTTGCATCAGCTGAATGTCCAACATCAACATATGCCACTTTCTAAAACTCCCTAACTGTGCTGCCTCCCCCCCATGGCCGGGGTCACCACCTAGCGCACGACACCGTGCGAGTGCCGTTGCCCTGGACAGGTGGGTAGGCCGACTCTAGGGCGCGGGCACTGGCACAGGGTCCCTCATAGTGCAATCAAGTGTCTCTGACGGTGGTGGTGCACACCCGCCGTCAGACACACCGCTGTACTATGAGGGGCCCAGTGCCAGTACCGACGCCCACGAGTGGGCCCCCCTTGCTTGGGCAGGGCCCCAGCATTTGCAATCTTTACCACTCCCTGCTCCTCCGCTGTGTAATCTGGGCCGTCAAATCCATACTGTGCCTGACACCGTCTGAGCCTGCCTCCTGATGTATAGACATATATTTTGAATGTGTACGCTATCCATACATGTTATCCGGGGAAACGGTACCCTTTCTAACCTTTGTGCAATCACGTGCAATCCATACTGGGCCTAACACCGTCTGAGCCTGCCTCCTGAGACATATATTTTGAATGTGTACGCTATCCATACATGTTATCCGGGGATACGGTACCCTTTCTAACCTTTGTGCAATCACGTGCAATCCATACTGGGCCTAACACCGTCTGAGCCTGCCTCCTGAGACATATATTTTGAATGTGTACGCTATCCATACATGTTATCCGGGGATACGGTACCCTTTCTAACCTTTGTGCAATCACGTGCAATCCATACTGGGCCTAACACCATCTGAGCCTGCCTCCTGAGACATATATTTTGAATGTGTACGATATCCATACATGTTATCTGGGGATACGGTACCCTTTCTAACCTTTGTGCAATCACGTGCAATCCATACTGGGCCTAACACCGTCTGAGCCTGCCTCCTTAGACATATATTTTGAATGTGTACGCTATCCATACATGTTATCCGGGGATACGGTACCCTTTCTAACCTTTGTGCAATCACGTGCAATCCATACTGGGCCTAACACCGTCTGAGCCTGCCTCCTGAGACATATATTTTGAATGTGTATGCTATCCATACATGTTATCCGGGGATACGGTACCCTTTCTAACCTTTGTGCAATCACGTGTAATCCATACTGGGCGTGAGAACGGCTGGCGAGCTGTTAAGCAAGCTACAGCACCTGTGCTTTGCACACGTAAGTTTTTCATTTTTTCAGGAATAACGGTTAGGCCTAATTCCGGAACTGCGGTTGACCTGCACTTACTGGGAAATCATTGTTCGCAGGTAATAATTGTAATCAGTGATCCCCATCACTAACGTTGTTCAGCGGGTTATCTGCACCTGTAAGCGACAAACGCTGGCCTTTTCAGTGTAGCGCACATGCAGCCACGGACATATAAGGGCATGACACACCAGTTATTGGCCAATCTCATGTGCCAGAGCCTCACGTGTCCCTCTAGTAAGCCGGACTCGGACCCCGGGGCATGACGGAGTCTCGTTCGTTAACGGAATTAAGCTTGCAATGTGTGCATCTGTTCTGTAGCTGGCATGGTTGAGGTTTCCCAGGTGGAGTCGAATTTAACCGTAGGCTCCACTCCTGGTGGTGCCCTTCTGGACATTCCTTTAAGGTTCAGCTTTGCAACCATACTGCCCACGTAAAACAAACACTTTGCCTTCATGAACGCTGTTTGGAGGGTCATGACTCGTGGGAATAACGCCGCCCAATCAGTTAACCTGCTAGAGAGATCCTTCGTTGCTCCCAAGCATGACATCACACTCCCTAGGAAGAAGGTAATGCCACTGTGGCGACCGTACTCCTGGGGGCGACACAAGTGCACTGATGCCCAGCCACTGCTCGATGAATCTGCTGGTACATTGACCCAGACCACTACATTCCCCTCGCACGCTACACGACCTGAATCTGACCCTGATGAAACTCAGGTTATCCTTCCCATATACAGTTCCATCTTACACGGTGACAAAGAGGAAGCTGCAGATGAAAGTGCAGGTTCGGCCCACCCGCCATCAGACACACCACCGTACTATCAGGGGCCCTGTGCCAGTGCCGTCGCCAACGAGTGGGCCCCCCCTGCTTGCCCAGGATCACAGCACTTGCAAAGTTGAAATACTGTGCAGTGAGATGGAAGATGGGGACGACGAGGAGTCCAGACAAGTACAGGGATTCCTTAGCGAGGAGACTTATTTGATTGTTTTCAATGTTGGGACAGCAATTTTTGGGGAGCACTATACTCTGGAGAATGATAGATGGGGCCCACCATACACTGGAACATTCCAAAGGTGGACATCAGACACTGGAGCAGCATTTACAGGGCCCATTATACACTAGAGCATTAGAAATGGGGCCCATTATGTTTGGAGCATTATTTGGGCCCATAAGACAGTGGAGCTTCATCCATGGGGACCAACATATACTGTAGCATTATGTGGAGCTCATCATATACTGTTTCAAACATTATATGGGACCAATGATTCTGTATGGAGAAATAGATGGGCCTCGTCATGAGATGTAAAAAGTGAGGTATTTTTCATTGTACTATACCGCTATTTCTCTGCTGTATCGGAGCATGATGAGTTGTGGTATGTGTTAAAGGGGCGCTCTTTCGCCCAGGGCACATGAAAACCTGGAGCCAGCCCTCCCCCCCCACAGTCTGTAGCCAAATAACCCCCATTTTTCAGTGCGCAACTTGTATTATGAAGTTAATTAAGGTTGACAAGCTTAAGTAAGAAGAATTGATGCTTTTGGCATTCAAATGGGCACTGTTGGTGTGTTTCCTGTCCTCCTCTCACTGCCGACTTTTATTCCCCATTGACTTACATTGGGTTTCGTGTTTCGGGACGACCCCGACTTTTCCCTATAATCGGACGATCTTGCTCGACCCGACTTTTGGAAAAGTCGGGTTTCACGAAACGAAACGCGACCCTAAAAAACCAAAAGTCGCTCAACTCTAGACAGTAGTAGTCCCATCATCCGGCTAATGTGTTGAATGTACAAAAAAAAAAAAAAATCCCTACTACATACATGCTACATACATACTACATACATATTACATGCTACATACATACTACATACATACTATATGCTACATACATGCTACATACATGCTACATACATGCAACATATATACTACATACATACTACATGCTACATACATGCTACATACATACTACATGCTACATACATACTACATGCTACATACATGCAACATACATGCAACATACATACATACTGCATATATACCACATGCATGCAACATGCATACTACATATATACCACATATATACTACATGCATGCAACATGCATACTACATATATACCGGGGGTCTGTGCCGACTGTCTGAGGGTCTGTACCGACTGTCTGGGGGTCTGTGCAGGCTGCGAGGGTCTGTACCGGCCTGCCGGGGGGCTGTGCCGGCCTGCCGGTGGTCTGTACCGACTGTCCAGGGGTCTGAGCGGACTGTCGGGGGTCTGTACCGACCTGCCGGGGGGCTGTGCCGGCCTGCCGGTGGTCTGTACCGACTGTCTGGGGGTCTGAGCGGACTGCCGGGGGTCTGTACCGGCCTGCCACGGGGGTCTGTGCGGACTGCCGTGGGTCTGTACCGACCTGCCGGGGGGGCTGTGCCGACTGTCCGGGGGTCTGTGCAGGCTGCGGGGGTCTGTACCGGCCTGCCGGGGGGCTGTGCCTGCCTGCCGGGGGGCTGTGCTGGCCTGTCGGGGGGCTGTGCTGACTGCCCGGGGGTCTGTACCGGCCTTCCGGGGGTCTGTGCCGACTGCCCGGGGGTTTGTGCCGACTGCCCGGGGGTCTGTGCGGACTGCCTGGGGGGCTGTGCCGGCCTGCCGGTGGTCTGTACCGACTGTCCGTGGGCCTGAGCGGCATGCCGGGGGTCTGTACCGGCCTGCTGGTGGTCCTTACCGGCCTGCCGGGGGGCTGTGCCGACTGTCCGGGGGTCTGTGCAGGTTGCGGGGGTCTGAGCAGGCATCGTCTGATGGGACTACAAGTCCCATCGGGCAATGCCTGCTACCATGACGGTGATTGACACATTAGCCAATGATGGGACAGTAGTAGTCCCATCATCCGGCCTATGTGTTGAATGTAAAAAAAAAAAAAATACATGCTACATACATACTACATGCTACATACATACTACATGCTACATACATACATGCTACATACATGCAACATATACAGTATAGGGATGGGCGAATCCTGAAATATTCGGAATCGCTAGGCTGTAACGAGTCCGACTTGGAAACTCGCTATTCGTTGCAAGTCTAGCGAGTCCAATGTTAATGAATGGGGATGCGAGTTTTGCAGCGATTCCTGTGCTGGGGAGGAGGAGAATGGGGATGCAGATTTTTTTTTTGCAGAGTTTCTTAGCGATTTTGTGTCAGCAGCTGGACACAAAATCGCTAAGAAACTAGGATTGCTTGTATTAAACTGTTAAAAAACTAGCTAGGAGTTCTCTCTCTCTGTTTTGCAGCGATTCCTGTGCTGGGGAGGAGGAGAATGGGGATGCGAGGAGAGAGAGAGAGAGAGAACGAACTCCTAGCTAGTTTTTTCACAGTTTAATACAAGCAATCCTAGTTTCTTAGCGATTTTGTGTCCAGCTGCTGACACAAAATCGCTAAGAAACTCTGCAAAAACTAGGATTGCCATTCATTTGCATTGGACTCATTACTGTGCGAGTAATCGCTTGGAAACTCGCAGAGTACCGACTCCTGCGAGTCCCCTACTACTCGCAGAGTAATGAGTCCTAACGAGTAGATTCGCCCATCCCTAATACAGTATACTACATGCATGCAACATACATACATACTGCATTTATACCACAAGCATGCAACATGCATACTACATATATACCACATATATACTACATGCATGCATACTACATATATACCACATATACCGGGGGGGCTGTGCCGACTGTCCGGGGGTCTGTGCTGACTCCCCGGGGGTCAGTACCGGCCTGCCGGGGGGCTGTGCCGGCCTGCCGGTGGTCTGTACCGACTGTCTGGGGGTCTGTGCAGGCTGCGGGGGTCTGTACCGGCCTGCCGGGGGGCTGTGCCGGCCTACCGATGGTCTGTGCCGACTGCCCGGGGGTTTGTGCCGACTGCCCGGGGATCTATGCGGACTGCCGTGGGTCTGTACCGGCCTGCCGGGGGGCTGTGCTGGCCTGCCGGGGGGCTGTGCCGACTGCCCGGGGGTCTGTACCGGCCTTCCGGGGGGCTGTGCCGGCCTGCAGGTGGTCTGTGCCGACTGCCCGGGGGTCTGTGCGGACTGCCGTGGGTCTGTACCGGCCTGCCGGGGGGCTGTGCTGGCCTGCCGGGGGGCTGTGCCGACTGCCCAGGGCTCTGTACCGGCCTTCCGGTGGTCTGTGCCGACTGCCCGGGGGTCTGTGCGGACTGCCTTGGGTCTGTACCGACTGTCCGTGGGCCTGAGCGGCATGCCGGGGGTCTGTACCGGCCTGCTGGTGGTCCTTACCGGCCTGCCGGGGGGCTGTGCCGACTGTCCGGGGGTCTGTGCAGGTTGCGGGGGTCTGAGCAGGCATCGTCTGATGGGACTACAAGTCCCATCGGGCAATGCCTGCTACCATGACGGTGATTGACACATTAGCCAATGATGGGACAGTAGTAGTCCCATCATCCGGCCTATGTGTTGAATGTAAAAAAAAAAAAAATACATGCTACATACATACTACATGCTACATACATACTACATGCTACATACATACATGCTACATACATGCAACATATACAGTATAGGGATGGGCGAATCCTGAAATATTCGGAATCGCTAGGCTGTAACGAGTCCGACTTGGAAACTCGCTATTCGTTGCAAGTCTAGCGAGTCCAATGTTAATGAATGGGGATGCGAGTTTTGCAGCGATTCCTGTGCTGGGGAGGAGGAGAATGGGGATGCAGATTTTTTTTTTGCAGAGTTTCTTAGCGATTTTGTGTCAGCAGCTGGACACAAAATCGCTAAGAAACTAGGATTGCTTGTATTAAACTGTTAAAAAACTAGCTAGGAGTTCTCTCTCTCTGTTTTGCAGCGATTCCTGTGCTGGGGAGGAGGAGAATGGGGATGCGAGGAGAGAGAGAGAGAGAGAGAGAACGAACTCCTAGCTAGTTTTTTCACAGTTTAATACAAGCAATCCTAGTTTCTTAGCGATTTTGTGTCCAGCTGCTGACACAAAATCGCTAAGAAACTCTGCAAAAACTAGGATTGCCATTCATTTGCATTGGACTCATTACTGTGCGAGTAATCGCTTGGAAACTCGCAGAGTACCGACTCCTGCGAGTCCCCTACTACTCGCAGAGTAACGAGTCCTAACGAGTAGATTCGCCCATCCCTAATACAGTATACTACATGCATGCAACATACATACATACTGCATTTATACCACAAGCATGCAACATGCATACTACATATATACCACATATATACTACATGCATGCATACTACATATATACCACATATACCGGGGGGGCTGTGCCGACTGTCCGGGGGTCTGTGCTGACTCCCCGGGGGTCAGTACCGGCCTGCCGGGGGGCTGTGCCGGCCTGCCGGTGGTCTGTACCGACTGTCTGGGGGTCTGTGCAGGCTGCGGGGGTCTGTACCGGCCTGCCGGGGGGCTGTGCCGGCCTACCGATGGTCTGTGCCGACTGCCCGGGGGTTTGTGCCGACTGCCCGGGGATCTATGCGGACTGCCGTGGGTCTGTACCGGCCTGCCGGGGGGCTGTGCTGGCCTGCCGGGGGGCTGTGCCGACTGCCCGGGGGTCTGTACCGGCCTTCCGGGGGGCTGTGCCGGCCTGCAGGTGGTCTGTGCCGACTGCCCGGGGGTCTGTGCGGACTGCCGTGGGTCTGTACCGGCCTGCCGGGGGGCTGTGCTGGCCTGCCGGGGGGCTGTGCCGACTGCCCAGGGCTCTGTACCGGCCTTCCGGTGGTCTGTGCCGACTGCCCGGGGGTCTGTGCGGACTGCCTTGGGTCTGTACCGACTGTCCGGGGGTCTGAGTGGCCTGCCGGGGGTCTGTACCGGCCTGCCGGGGGGCTGTGCTGGCCTGCTGGTGGTCTGTACCGACTGTCCGGGGGTCTGAGCAGGCTGCGGGGGTCTGTGCTGGATCGTCCGATGGGACTACAAGTCCCATCGGGCGATGCATGCTACCATGACGGTGATTGACACATTAGCCAATGATGGGACAGTAGTAATCCCATCATCCGGCCTATGTGTTGAATGTAAAAAAAAATAAAAATACATACTACATACATACTACATGCTACATACATACTACATACATGCTACATATATACTACATGCATGCAGCATACATACATACTATATGCAACATGCACACTACATGCATGCAACATACATATATAGTACATATATACTACATGCATGCAACATGCATACTACATATATACCACATATATACTACATGCATGCAACATACATACATACAACATATATGCTACATGCATGCAACATATATATATATATAATACATATATACTACATGCAACATACATACTACATACATACTACATATATACCACATGCATGCAACATGCATACTACATATATACTACATACATGCAACATATATATATAATGCATACATACTACATGCAACATACATACTACATACATACTACATATATACCACATGCATACTACATATATACTACATGCATGCAACATGCATACATACTACATATATACCACATGCATGCAACATACATACATACTACATATATACCACATGCATGTAACATGCATGCTACATATATACTACATGCATGCAACATACATATATACTACATGCAACATGCATACTACATATATACTACATGCATGAAACATACATATATACTACATGCATGCAACATGCATACTACATATATACTACATGCAACATACATACAACATATATACTACATGCATGCAACATGCATACTACATATATACCACATACATACTACATGCATGCAACATACATATATACTACATGCAACATGCATACTACATGCATGCAACATACATACTACATATATACCACATGCATGCAACATGCATACTATATATATACCACATATATACTACATGCATGCAACATACATATATACTACATATATACCACATGCATGCAACATGCATACTATATATATATACCACATATATACTACATGCATGCAACATACTTATATACTACATATATACCACATATATACTACATGCATGCAACATATATATAATACATATATACTACATGCAACATACATACTACATATATCCCACATGCATGCAACATGCATACTACATATATACTACATGCATGCAACATATATATAATACATATATACTACATGCAACATACATACTACATACATACTACATATATACCACATGCATGCAACATGCATACTACATATATACTACATGCATGCAACATATATATAATACATATATACTACATGCAACATACATACTACATACATACTACATATATACCACATGCATGCTACATATATACTACAATTATGCAACATACATACATACTACATATATACCACATGCATGCAACATGCATGCTACATATATACCACATATATACTACATGCATGCAACATACATATATACTACATGCATGCAACATGCATACTACATATATACCACATATATACTACATGCATGCAACATACAACATATATACTAGAAGCATGCAACATGCATGCTACATATATACCACATATATACTACATGCATGCAACATACATATATACTACATGCAACATGCATACTACATGCATGTATGCAACAAACATACTACATATATACCGCATGCAAGCAACATGCATACTATATATATACCACATATATACTACATGCATTCAACATACATATATACTACATATACACCACATGCATGCAACATACATACTATATATATACCACATATATACTACATGCATGCAACATACTTATATACTACATATATACCACATATATACTACATGCATGCAACATATATAATACATATATACTACATGCAACATACATACTACATACATACCACATATATCCCACATGCATGCAACATACATACTACATATATACTACATGCATGCAACATATATATAATACATATATATTACATGCAACATACATACATACTACATATATACCACATGCATGCAACATGCATACTATATATATACCACATATATACTACATGCATGCAACATACATATATACTACATATATACCACATGCATACAACATGCATACTATATATATACCACATATATACTACATGCATGCAACATACATATATACTACATATATACCACATATATACTACATGCATGCAACATATATATAATACATATATACTACATGCAACATACATACTACATATATCTCACATGCATGCAACATGCATACTACATATATACTACATGCATGCAACATATATATAATACATATATACTACATGCAACATACATACTACATACATACTACATATATACCACATGCATGCAACATGCATACTACATATATACTACATGCATGCAACATATATATAATACATATATACTACATGCAACATACATACTACATACATACTACATATATACCACATGCATGCTACATATATACTACAATTATGCAACATACATACTACATATATACCACATGCATGCAACATACATACTACATATATACCACATGCATGCAACATGCATGCTACATGTATACCACATATACACTACATGCATGCAACATACATATATACTACATGCAACATGCATACTACATATATACTACATGCATGCAACATACATATATACTACATGCATGCAACATGCATACTACATATATACCACATATATACTACATGCATGCAACATACATACATACAACATATATACTACATGCATGCAACATGCATACTACATATATACCACATATATACTACATGCATGCAACATACATATATACTACATGCAACATGCATACTACATGCATGCATTCAACAAACATACTACATATATACCGCATGCATGCAACATGCATACTATATATACCACATATATAATACATGCCTGCAACATACAGTACATATATACTACATATACACCACATGCATGCAACATGCATACTATATATATACCACATATATACTACATGCATGCAACATACTTATATACTACATATATACCACATATATACTACATGCATGCAACATATATATAATACATATATATTACATGCAACATACATACTACATACTACATATATCCCACATGCATGCAACATACATACTACATATATACTACATGCATGCAACATATATATATAATACATATATAACATGCAACATACATACATACTACATATATACCACATGCATGCAACATGCATACTATATATATATACCACATATATGCTACATGCATGCAACATACATATATACTACATATATACCACATGCATACAACATGCATACTATATATATACACCTCATATATACTACATGCATGCAACATACATATATACTACATATATACCACATATATACTACATGCATGCAACATATATATAATACATATATACTACATGCAACATACATACTACATATATACCACATGCATGCAACATGCATACTACATATATACTACATATATACTACATGCATGCAACATACATACTACATATATACCACATGCATGCAACATGCATACTACATATATACTACATGCATGCAACATACATATATACTACATACAATACATTCATACAATACATACATATAGACATACAGTACATATAACAGAGTACATACTCACCATCTCTTGTCACTTTGATCCCCGAAGCCATTGTCGTCTATGGATTAAAGATTAAAATAACAAAACACGAATATACTCATCCCTGATCCGCAGAAGGCCACGGGTGACCCACAACGATCTTGCGTGGAGAACAGCAGCATCAGCTGATGCTACCGTTCTCTACGGGCTCCCGGAAACCAGTGTCGGGAGGTAGGTATCCTTCCGCCCTGTATTCCTCCGCCACTGTAAAGAAAAAAAAAAGTCCCTAGTCTCATTTCATGGCATTGCTGTGTGAAAAATTTCCCATGCAGCTTTTGCCATAAAGTGAGACTAGGTACTTTTTTTTTTTTTTTTTACACTGGCGAAGGAATACAGGGCGGAAGGATACCTACCTCCCGACACTGGTTTCCTGGGCCCCGTAGAGAACGGTAGCATCAGCTGATGCTGCAGTTCTCCATGCAAGATCGTCGTGGGACTCTCGTGGATTTCTGCGGATCAGGGAGTATATTGTTTGTTTGTTATTTTAATATTTATTCCAAAAATGACAATGGCTTCGGGGATCAAAGTGACAAGTGATGGTGAGTATGTACTCTATGTTATATGTACTGTATGTCTATGTATGTATTGTATGAATGTATTGTATGTAGTATATATGTATGTTGCATGCATGTAGTATATATGTAGTATGCATGTTGCATGCATGTGGTATATATGTAGTATGTTTGTATGTTGCATGCATGTAGTATATATGTATGTTGCATGCATGTAGTATATATGTAGTATATATGTAATATGCATGTGGTATATATGTATGTTGCATGCATGTAGTATATATGTAGTATGCATGTTGCATGCATGTGGTATATATGTAGTATTTATGTTGCATGTAGTATATATGTATTATATATGTTGCATGCATGTAGTATATATGTAGTATATATGTATGTTGCATGCATGTAGTATATGTGTGGTATACTGTATATATAGTTTGCATGTTGCATGCATGTGGTATAAAGATTCAAGATTCAAAGATTCAAAGAAGCTTTATTGGCAGGACTAAATACACATTAGTTTTGCCAAAGCAGGTGTACAGAAGGAAATAGGGATAGGGACTGTAGGGATGTTGGGAAGGGGCTGTAGGAAAGGTGGATGGGGCAGATCCAGGATGGGGCTATAGAAGTCCATGACATAGGGAAGGTGGATGGGGGCATGGGGGCAGATCCAGGATGAGGCTATAGAAGTCCATGGCATAGGGAAGGTGGATGGGGGATTGGGGCTATCCAGGGTGGGGGCCATAGAAGTTCATGGCATAGGGAAGGTGGATGGGGGGTTGGGGCATATCCAGGGTGGGGGCCATAGAAGTCCATGGCATATCATAGTTCTCTTTCTCGCAGTCTATGGCATTCGCTCACATATTGCGCTGCTATCTCCACTGCTCTCTCTTCTTCCCCCAGCAGGATGTATGTTTTCTCTTCCTCCTTCATGGTGGTGAAATCTGGGATGAGATGTGAGAGTCTCCTGAAGTGAGTGTCCCTCACTGCTGAGTACTTGGAGCAGTGTAGCAGGAAGTGGGTCTCATCCTCCAGGGCCTCCTGGTCACAGTGTTGGCATACTCTTTCCTCCCTGGGCTTGTAGCTCTGCCTGTGTCGGCCGGATTCGATGGCCAGACTGTGGGCACTGAGTCTATACCGGCTCAGGATCTTGTGGTCTTTGGGGTCCGGGAGTTTCTCCAGGTATGGAGCCAGTCTGTAGTCTCTCTGTAGACTCTGGTACATGGTCAGTTTCTGTGAGCTGATGATGTCGTTCTTCCAGTCACTTACGTACCTCTCCTGGCCTTCGTCTACCATCTTCCTGATACCGGCTTTTGTCAGG
The DNA here is from genome assembly GCF_039654945.1 of Dendrobates tinctorius. NCBI lineage: Eukaryota > Metazoa > Chordata > Amphibia > Anura > Dendrobatidae > Dendrobates > Dendrobates tinctorius. Next base: position 73,742,987 of record NW_027361728.1, on the reverse strand, counting down.
TTGTTGTGATTGGTTTTCTGGTCAGGTTGGGTTTGGGTGAGTTGTTCCGAGGGTCCTGGTTTTTCTGTTTCCCCTACATGTGTCAGGGCTTTATGGTGATGGGAGCTTGGATTGCTCCTACATAGGTGAGCCCAGAATGACAGTGCCCTCTTTAGAACCGTTAGGTGTAGAGGGAATCTGCCCAGCTCGGCCTGGCAAGCACTGTTGGAGGTGCTCCGATGGACTTGGAGAAGGTGCTTGCAGAATTCCAGGTGGAATATTTCTGTTGGGCTTGAATCCCACCTTGACCAGTCTGGGTAGGTGTGAGGACCCCAGACTTCGCTGTCATACAGGAGGATTGGGGCGATGATAGAGTCGAAGATTTTTAACCAGACCCTCACTGGTGGCTTTAGATGGTAGAGTTTCCTTCGGATGGCATAGAAGGTTTTGCATGCCTTGTCTTTCAGGGTCTCTATGGCTTGTTTGAAGCTCCCTATATGTAGTATGTATGTTGCATGCATGTAGTATATATGTAGTAAGCATGTTGCATGTAGTATATATGTATGTTGCATGCATGTAGTATATATGTATGTTGCATGCATGTAGTATATGTGTAGTTTATATGTAGTATGCATGTTGCATGCATGTGGTATATATGTAGTATGTATGTTGCATGTAGTATATGTGTATTATATATGTTGCATGCATGTAGTATATATGTAGTATATATGTATGTTGCATGCATGTAGTATATGTGTGGTATATATATAGTATGCATGTTGCATGCATTTGGTATATATGTAGTATGTATGTTGCATGCATGTAGTATATGTAGTAAGCATGTTGTATATTTCATGCATGTAGTATATATATGTTGTATGTATGTTGCATGCATGTAGTATATATGTGGTATATATGTAGTATGCATGTTGCATGCATGAGGTATATATGTAGTATGTATGTTGCATGTAGTATATATGTATTATATATGTTGCATGCATGTAGTATATATGTAGTATATATGTATGTTGCATGCATGTAGTATATGTGGTATATATAGTATGCATGTTGCATGCATGTGGTATATATGTAGTATGCATGTTGCATGCATGTAGTATATATGTAGTAAGCATGTTGCATGTAGTATATATGTATGTTGCATGCATGTAGTATATATGTTGTATGTATGTTGCATGCATGTAGTATATATGTGGTATATATGTAGTATGCATGTTGCATGCATGTGGTATATATGTAGTATGTATGTTGCATGTAGTATATATGTATTATATATGTTGCATGCATGTAGTATATATGTATGTTGCATGCATGTAGTATATATGTGGTATATATAGTATGCATGTTGCATGCATGTGGTATATATGTAGTATGTATGTTGCATGCATGTAGTATATATGTAGTAAGCATGTTGCATGTAGTATATATGTATGTTGCATGCATGTAGAATATATGTTGTATGTATGTTGCATGCATGTAGTATATATGTGGTATATATGTAGTATGCATGTTGCATGCATGTGGTATATATGTTGCATGTAGTATATATGTATTATATATGTTGCATGCATGTAGTATATATGTATGTTGCATGCATGTAGTATATATGTGGTATATATATAGTATGCAAGTTGCATGCATGTGGTATATATGTAGTATGTATGTTGCATGCATGTAGTATATATTTAGTAAGCATGTTGCATGTAGTATATATGTATGTTGCATGCATGTAGTATATATGTTGTATGTATGTTGCATGCATGTAGTATATATGTGGTATATACTGTATGTAGTATGCATGTTGCATGCATGTGGTATATATGTAGTATGTATGTTGCATGTAGTATATATGTATTATATATGTTGCATGCATGTAGTATATATGTAGTATATATGTATGTTGCATGCATGTAGTATATATGTGGTATATATAGTATGCATGTTGCATGCATGTGGTATATATGTTGCATGTAGTATATATGTATTATATATGTTGCATGCATGTAGTATATATGTATGTTGCATGCATGTAGTATATATGTGGTATATATATAGTATGCAAGTTGCATGCATGTGGTATATATGTAGTATGTATGTTGCATGCATGTAGTATATATTTAGTATGCATGTTGCATGTAGTATATATGTATGTTGCATGCATGTAGTATATATGTTGTATGTATGTTGCATGCATGTAGTATATATGTGGTATATACTGTATGTAGTATGCATGTTGCATGCATGTGGTATATATGTAGTATGTATGTTGCATGTAGTATATATGTATTATATATGTTGCATGCATGTAGTATATATGTAGTATATATGTATGTTGCATGCATGTAGTATATATGTGGTATATATAGTATGCATGTTGCATGCATGTGGTATATATGTAGTAGGTATGTTGCATGCATGTAGTATATATGTAGTAAGCATGTTGCATGTAGTATATATGTATGTTGCATGCATGTAGTATATATGTTGTATGTATGTTGCATGCATGTAGTATATATGTGGTATATATGTAGTATGTATGTTGCATGCATGTAGTAATATGTAGTATGCATTTTGCATGTAGTATATATGTATGTTGCATGCATGTAGTATATATGTGGTATATATGTAGTATGCATGTTGCATGTAGTATGCATGTTGCATGTAGTATGTATGTAAGTTGCATGCATGTAGTATGTATGTAGCATGTATGTAGTATGTATGTAGCATGTAGTATGTATGTAGTATGTATTTTTTTTTTTTTTTACATTCAACACATAGGCCGGATGATGGGACTACTACTGTCCCATCATTGGCTAATGTGTCAGTCACCGTCATGGTAGCAGGCATCACCCGATGGGACTTGTAGTCCCATCGGACGATCCTGCACAGACCCCCGGCAGTCCGCTCAGACCCCCGGACAGTCGGTACAGACCACCGGCAGGCCAGCACAGCCCCCCGGCAGGCCGGTACAGACCCTTGGCAGTCCGCTCAGACCCCCGGACAGTCGGTACAGACCACCGGCAGGCCGGCACAGCCCCCCCGGCAGGCCGATACAGACCCCCGCAGCCTGCACAGCGGACAGTCGGTACAGACCACCGGCAGGCCGGCACAGCCCCCCGGCAGGCCGGTACAGACCCCCGCAGCCTGCACAGACCCCCCGGACAGTCGGTACAGACCACCGGCAGGCCGGTACAGACCCCCGGGCAGTCAGCACAGACCCCTGGAAAGTCGGCACAGCCCCCCGGTATATGTGGTATATATGTAGTATGCATGTTGCATGCATGTAGTATATATGTAGTATATATGTAGTATGCATGTTGCATGCTTGTAGTATATATGTGGTGTATATGTAGTATGCATGTTGCATGCATGTGGTATATATGTTGCATGTATGTAGTATGTATGTAGCATGTAGTATGTATGTAGTATGCATTTTTTTTTTTTTGTACATTCAACACATTAGCCGGGTGATGGGACTACTACTGTCCCATCATTGCTAATGTGTCAATCACCGTCATGGTAGCAGGCATCACCCGATGGGACTTGTAGTCCCATCGGACGATCCTGCACAGACCCCCGGCAGTCCGCTCAGACCCCCGGACAGTCGGTACAGACCACCGGCAGGCCAGCACAGCCCCCCGGCAGGCCGGTACAGACCCTCGGCAGTCCGCTCAGACCCCCGGACAGTCGGTGCAGACCACCGGCAGGCCGGCACAGCCCCCCGGCAGGCCGGTACAGACCCCCGCAGCCTGCACAGACCCCCCGGACAGTCGGTACAGACCACCGGCAGGCCGGTACAGACCCCCGGGCAGTCAGCACAGACCCCTGGAAAGTCGGCACAGCCCCCCGGTATATGTGGTATATATGTAGTATGCATGTTGCATGCATGTAGTATATATGTAGTATATATGTAGTATGCATGTTGCATGCATGTAGTATATATGTGGTGTATATGTAGTATGCATGTTGCATGCATGTGGTATATATGCTGCATGTATGTAGTATGTATGTAGCATGTAGTATGTATGTAGTATGCATTTTTTTTTTTTTGTACATTCAACACATTAGCCGGGTGATGGGACTACTACTGTCCCATCATTGGCTAATGTGTCAATCACCGTCATGGTAGCAGGCATCACCCGATGGGACTTGTAGTCCCATCGGACGATCCTGCACAGACCCCCGCAGCCTGCTCAGACTCCCGGACAGTTGGCACAGACCACCGGCAGGCCGGCACAGCCCCCCGGCAGTCCGCACAGACCCCCGGGCAGTCGGTACAGACCACCGGCAGGCCGGTACAGCCCCCCGGCAGTCCGCACAGACCCCCGGGCAGTCGGTACAGACCACCGGCAGGCTGGCACAGCCCCCCGCAGCCTGCACAGACACCCGGGCAGTCGGTACAGTCCACCGGCAGGCCGGCACAGGCCCGCGCAGCCTGCACTGACACCCGGGCAGTCGGTACAGTCCACCGGCAGGCCGGCACAGCCCCCCGGCAGTCCGCACAGACCCCCGGGCAGTCGGTACAGACCACCGGCAGGCCGGTACAGACCATCGCAGCCTGCACAGACCCCCGGACAGTCGGTACACACCACCAACAGGCCGGCACAGCCCCCCGGCAGGCCGGTACAGACCCCCGGGCAGTCGGCACAGACCTCCGGACAGTCGGCACAGACCCCCGGTATATGTGGTATATATGTAGTATGCATGCATGTAGTATATATGTGGTATATATGTAGTATGCATGTTGCATGCATGTGGTATATATGCAGTATGTATGTATGTTGCATGCATGTAGTATATATGTTGCATGTATGTAGTATGTATGTAGCATGTAGTATGTATTTTTTTTTCTTACATTCAACACATAGGCCGGATGATGGGACTACTACTGTCCCATCATTGGCTAATGTGTCAATCACCGTCATGGTAGCAGGCATCGCCCGATGGGACTTGTAGTCCCATCGGACGATGCCTGCACAGACCCCCGGACAGTCGGCACAGCCCCCCGGCAGGCCGGTACAGACCCCCGGCAGTCGGCACAGACCCCCGGGCAATCGGCACAAACCCCAGAACAGTCGGCACGGCCCCCTGGCAGTCCGGTACAGACCCCCGGCAGTCCGCTGAGACCCCCGGACAGTCAGTACAGACCACCGGCAGGCCGGCACAGCCCCCCGGCAGGCCGGTACAGACCCCCGCAGCCTGCACAGACCCCCGGACAGTCGGTACAGACCACCTGCAGGCCGGTACAGACCCCCGGGCAGTCGGCGCAGACCCCCGGACAGTCGGCACAGACCCCCGGTATATGTGGTATATATGTAGTATGCATGTTGCATGCATGTAGTATATATGTAGTATATATGTAGTATGCATGTTGCATGCATGTAGTATATATGTGGTGTATATGTAGTATGCATGTTGCATGCATGTGGTATATATGCAGTATGTATGTATGTTGCATGCATGTAGTATATATGTTGCATGTATGTAGTATGTATGTAGCATGTAGTATGTATGTTTTTTTCTTACATTCAACACATAGGCCGGATGATGGGACTACTACTGTCCCATCATTGGCTAATGTGTCAATCACCGTCATGGTAGCAGGCATCGCCCGATGGGACTTGTAGTCCCATCGGACGATGCCTGCACAGACCCCCGGACAGTCGGCACAGCCCCCTGGCAGGCCGGTACAGACGCCCGGCAGTCGGCACAGCACAGCCCCCCGGCAGGCTGGTACAGACCCCCGGCAGTCAGCACAGACCCCCGGGCAGTCGGCACAGACCCCCGGACAGTCGGCACAGCCCCCTGGCAGGCCGGTACAGACCCCCGGCAGTCCGCTCAGACCCCCGGACAGTCGTTACAGACCACCGGCAGGCCGGCACAGCCCCCCGGCAGGCCGGTACAGAACCCCGCAGCCTGCACAGACCCCCGGACAGTCGGTACAGACCACCTGCAGGCCTGTACAGACCCCCGGGCAGTCGGCACAGACCCCCGGACAGTCGGCACAGACCCCCGGTATATGTGGTATATATGTAGTATGCATGTTGCATGCATATGGTATATATGCAGTATGTATGTATGTTGCATGCATGTAGTATATATGTTGCATGTATGTAGTATGTATGTAGCATGTAGTATGTATTTTTATTTTCTTACATTCAACACATAGGCCGGATGATGGGTCTACTACTGTCCCATCATTGGCTAATGTGTCAATCACCGTCATGATAGCAGTCATCGCCCGATGGGACTTGTAGTCCCATCGGACGATGCCTGCACAGACCCCCGGACAGTCGGCACAGCCCCCCGGCAGGCCGGTACAGACCCCCGGCAGTCGGCACAGACCCCCGGGCAGTCGGCACAGACCCCCGGACAGTCGGCACAGCCCCCCGGACAGTCGGCACAGCCCCCCGGATAGTCGGCACAGCCCCCCGGCAGGCCGGTACAGACCCCCGGCAGTCGGCACAGACCCCCGGACAGTCGGCACAGACCCCCGGTATATGTGGTATATATGTAGTATGCATGTTGCATGCATGTAGTATATATGTAGTATATATGTAGTATGCATGTTGCATGCATGTAGTATATATGTGGTGTATATGTAGTATGCATGTTGCATGCATGTGGTATATATGCAGTATGTATGTATGTTGCATGCATGTGGTATATATGTTGCATGTATGTAGTATGTATGTAGCATGTAGTATGTATTTTTTTTTTCTTACATTCAACACATAGGCCGGATGATGGGACTACTACTGTCCCATCATTGGCTAATGTGTCAATCACCGTCATGGTAGCAGGCATCGCCCAATGGGACTTGTAGTCCCATCGGACGATGCCTGCACAGACCCCCGGACAGTCGGCACAGCCCCCCGGCAGGCCGGCACAGACCCCCGGCAGTCGGCACAGACCCCCGGGCAGTCAGCACAGACCCCCGGACAGTCGGCACAGCCCCCTGGCAGGCCGGTACAGACCCCCGGCAGTCCGCTCAGACCCCCGGACAGTCGGTACAGACCACCGGCAGGCCGGCACAGCCCCCCGGCAGGCCGGTACAGACCCCCCGCAGCCTGCACAGACCCCCGGACAGTCAGTACAGACCACCTGCAGGCCGGTACAGACCCCCGGGCAGTCGGCACAGACCCCCGGACAGTCGGCACAGACCCCCGGTATATGTGGTATATATGTAGTATGCATGTTGCATGCATGTAGTATATATGTGGTGTATATGTAGTATGCATGTTGCATGCATGTGGTATATATGCAGTATGTATGTATGTTGCATGCATGTAGTATATATGTTGCATGTATGTAGCATGTATATAGTATGTATGTAGCATGTATTTTTTTTTTTTTTTGTACATTCAACACATTAGCCGGATGATGGGACTACTACTGTCCCATCATTGGCTAATGTGTCAATCACCGTCATGGTAGCAGGCATCGCCCGATGGGACTTGTAGTCCCATCGGACGATCCTGCACAGACCCCCGCAGCCTGCTCAGACCCCCGGACAGTTGGCACAGACCACCGGCAGGCCGGCACAGCCCCCCGGCAGGCCCGTACAGACCCCCGGGCAGTCGGTACAGACCACCGACAGGCCGGTACAAACCCCCCGCAGCCTGCACAGACCCCCGGGCAGTCGGCACAGACCCCCGGACAGTCGGCACAGCCCACCGGTATATGTGGTATATATGTAGTATGCATGCATGTAGTATATATGTGGTATATATGTAGTATGCATGTTGCATGCATGTAGTATATATGTTGCATGTATGTAGTATGTATGTAGCATGTATTTTTTTTTCTTACATTCAACACATAGGCCGGATGATGGGACTACTACTGTCCCATCATTGGCTAATGTGTCAATCACCATCATGGTAGCAGGCATCGCCCGATGGGACTTGTAGTCCCATCGGACGATGCCTGCACAGACACCCGCAGCCTGCACAGACCCCCGGACAGTCGGCACAGCCCCCCGGCAGGCCGGTACAGATCCCCGGCAATCCGCACAGACCCCCGGGCAGTCGGCACAGACCCCCGGACAGTCGGCACAGTCCCCCGGCAGGCCGGTACAGACCCCCGGCAGGCCGCTCAGACCCCCGGACAGTCGGTAAAGACCATCGGCAGGCCGGCACAGCCCCCCGGCAGGCCCGTACAGACCCCCGCAGCCTGCACAGACCCCAGCACAGTCGGTACAGACCACCGGCAGGCCGGTACTGACCCCCGGCAGTCCGCACAGACCCCCGGACAGTCAGTACAGACCACCGGCAGGCCGGCACAGACCCCCGGCAGGCCGGTACAGACCCCCGGCAGGCCGGTACAGACCCCCGGGCAGTCCGCACAGAACCCCGGCAGGCCGGCACAGACCCCCAGCAGGCCGGTACAGACTCCCGGCAGTCCGCTCAGACCACCGGCAGGCCGGCACAGCCCCCCGGCAGGCCGGCACAGACCCCCGGACAGTCGGCACAGCCCCCCGTTATATGTGGTATATATGTAGTATGCATGTTGCATGCATGTAGTATATATGTGGTATATATGTAGTATGCATGTTGCATGCATGTGGTATATATGTTGCATGTATGTATGTAGCATGTAGTATGTATGTAGTATGTATTTTTTTTTTTTTTTGTACATTCAACACATTAGCCGGATGATGGGACTACTACTGTCCCATCATTGGCTAATGTGTCAATCACCGTCATGGTAGCAGGCATCGCCCGATGGGACTTGTAGTCCCATTGGACGATCCTGCACAGACCCCCGCAGCCTGCACAGACACCCGGGCAGTCGGTACAGACCCCCGGAAGGTCCGTACACCCCCCGAGAGGCTGTACAAGGAGAGAAAAGGGTTTTTCTTATTCCGATACCGGAAGTCCCATAGACTTGAATGTGACGTCCGGCATCGGAATCGGCGATACCCGATACTTTTTTCGTATCGGGCCGATACCATCCGATCCGATATTTTAGGGTATCGGATGGTATCGCTCAACACTAGTCAGGGTGCTTCAGGGTCAGGGCACAGCTGGAGCACAAGAGGCGGAAGGGAGGCGCGGCCGCGGCCTACGGCGCATGCGCATTTCATGCAAAGACGCCATCGGTCGCACGAATGTCAGAGGTGATCGCCGTGGCCGTAGGGCGGCGGGGGGCTGTAGCGTGGGAACGATGGCCGGGTGAGTATGTCGGCACGGCTTGACAATTCTTAATTAACTGGCATTGAGCGTCTTTTGGTGCCTTTTGTAGATATATATATACTAGATTATGGCCCGATGCTATCGCATCGGGAGGATGCGATAGCATCAAACCTCTTGCCATGTTAACCCTCAACACACACACTCCTCAACACACACTCCTCTCACCTTTCACCATCTCCACTCACTCTTTCACTCCACATACGACCCCTTCTCTCATTCCGTCTCTCATACTCACGCCGTCATCGCCGCTGCTCCACGATCCCCGACATCTTCTTCCGCCGGCGCCATCCTGGATCCAGACGTTGTCCACGCCGGCGACATGTTCTTGCGGCGATGCCATCTTGAGTATCGTGAAATCCCGCGATAGTCAAGATAGCGTCGCCGGAAGAACATGTCGCCGGCGTGGACGACGTCGGGATCCAAAATGGCGTCGGCGAAATCTCGCGAGTTTTCTCTGACGCCATTTTGGATCCCGACGTCGTCCTCGCCGGCGACATGTTCTTGCGGCGACGCCATCTTGACTATCGCGGGATTTCGCCGATCCAAAATGGCATCGCCGCAAGAACATGTCGCCGGCGTGGTCGACATCGGGATCCAAAATGGCGTCGGCATAATCTCGCGAGATTTCGCCGACGCCATCTTTTTGGATCCCGAGTCGTCCACGCCAGTGACATGATCTTGCGGCGACGCCATCTTGAATCTCGCGGGATTTCACGAAATCCAAGATGGCGTCGCCGCAAGAACATGTCGGCGGCCTGGAGAACGTCTGGATCCAGGATCGCGGCGGCGGAGGAAGATGTCGGGGCAGCGACGATGACGGTGTGAGTATGAGAAACGGAGTGAGAGAAAGGAACGTATGTGGAGTGAAAGAGTGAGTGGACATGAGTGGAGGTGAAAGGTGAGAGGAGTGTGTGTTGAGGCGGTGTGGTGTGTTGAGGGTTAACATGTGCGTGTGTGTGGTGACGTCACCGGTTACAACTGGACGGAAGTTGTTACAACCGGAAGCTGCTTAAGGCATTTATTATTAAAGTTGATGAGGAAGAAGCCGTCTGTTGTTGGCGGTGATGGCGTGTAGAGGCTTCTTCAGCCAATGTAATAGATTTAGAGTTAGGGGATTCGTGTGTGAGACGACGGCGTTTATAAGCCTTAATCTTGTCAAGTCGATGCTGTTTTTCCTCAGGAGTCTCATTAGCACGGCGTTGTTTTTGTCGTAGTGCTAAAGCTGCTTTCCTTTCACTGGCATTGGCATACTGTGCATCGGTATTGAATGGTGGTATTGATAGGGCAGAAACAGATTGCTGATTAGTTATGTCAGTGAACGGCATATGGGATGAAGTGTAGCAGTAAATTGTTCCACATGCTGATGTGGAAGCATCCTGTTGTGAGTCTAATAATAATGATGAGGAAGAGGCCGTCTGTTGTCGGCGGTGACGGCGTGCAGAGGCTTCTTCAGCCAATCTTATGGATTTAGAGTTAGGGGATTCGTGTGTGAGGCAACGGCGTTTATAAGCCTTAATCTTCTCAAGGCGATGGTGTTTTTCCTCAGGAGTCTCATTAGCACGGCGTTGTTTTTGTCGTAGTGCTAAAGCTGCTTTCCTTTCACTGGCATTGGCATACTTTTTGTTATGACTCATGTTGGCACAGGTAAAGGAGTCTATTTGGCAGTTATCTGGCAGTGAAGAAGGCGTCCTGGAGTATTGTAGAGTAAACAGATACTAATTGACCCTGTAATTGCCCAGCAGTAGTTATGAAGTGGTAGTGGCAAATTGGCCCTGTAGTTAGACACCGGCAGAGGAGCAAGGCAGCAGTAGTTATGGCGGTAGAGGCAAATTGGCCCTGTAATTAGACACCGGCAGAGGAGCAAGGCAGCAGTAGTTATGGTGGTAGAGGCAAATTGGCCCTGTAATTAGACACCGGCAGAGGAGCAAGGCAGCAGTAGTTATGGCGGTAGAGGCAAATTGGCCCTGTAATTAGACACAGGCAGTGAACAGTCAGAGGAGCAAGGCAGCAGTACTTATGGCGGTAGAGGCAAATTGGCCCTGTAATTAGACACCGGCAGAGGAGCAAAGCAGCAGTAGTTATGGCGGTAGAGGCAAATTGATCCTGTAATTAGACACCGGCAGAGGAGCAAGGCAGCAGTAGTTATGGCGGTAGAGGCAAATTGGCCCTGTAAATTAGACACCGGCAGAGGAGCAAGGCAGCAGTAGTTATGGCGGTAGAGGCAAATTGGCCCTGTAATTAGACACCGGCAGAGGAGCAAGGCAGCAGTAGTTATGGCGGTAGAGGCAAATTAGCCCTGTAATTAGACACCGGCAGAGGAGCAAGGCAGCAGTAGTTATGGCGGTATAGGCAAATTGGCCCTGTAATTAGACACCGGCAGAGGAGCAAGGCAGCAGTAGTTATGGCGGTAGAGGCAAATTAGCCCTGTAATTAGACACCGGCAGAGGAGCAAGGCAGCAGTAGTTATGGCGGTAGAGGCAAATTAGCCCTGTAATTAGACACCGGCAGAGGAGCAAGGCAGCAGTAGTTATGGCGGTAGAGGCAAATTAGCCCTGTAATTAGACACCGGCAGAGGAGCAAGGCAGCAGTAGTTATGGCGGTAGAGGCAAATTGGCCCTGTAATTAGACACCGGCAGAGGAGCAAGGCAGCAGTAGTTATGGCGGTAGAGGCAAATTAGCCCTGTAATTAGACACCGGCAGAGTAGCAAGGTAGCAATAGTTATGGCAGTACAGGCAAATTGGTCCAGTAATTAGACACCGGCAGTAAACAGGCATAGGACCAAGGCAGCAGTAGTTATGGTGGTACAGGCAATGCCAAGCGTCCGCACAGCAAGTCGGCGTGAGGTAAATGACGCAATTTCACGAATGCAAGATGGCGTCGGCGAAATCTCGCGAGATTTCGCCGACGTCGTTAACACCTCTTGCCATGTTAACCCTCAACACACCACACCGCCTCAACACACACTCCTCTCACCTTTCACCTCCACTCATGTCCACTCACTCTTTCACTCCACATACGTTCCTTTCTCTCACTCCGTTTCTCATACTCACACCGTCATCGTCGCTGCCCCGACATCTTCCTCCGCCGCCGCGATCCAGGATCCAGACGTTCTCCAGGCCGCCGACATGTTCTTGCAGGACGCCATCTTGGATTTCGTGAAATCCCGCGATATTTAAGATGGCGTCGCCGCAACAACATGTTGCTGGCGTGGACGACATCGGGATCCAAAAAGATGGCGTCAGTGAAATCTCGCGACATTACGCCGACGCCATTTTGGATCCCGATGTCGCCCACGCCAGCGACATGTTCTTGCGGGAGGCCATCTTGGATTTCGTGAAGTCCCACGATATTCAAGATGGCGTCGCCGCAACAACATGTCGCTGGCATGGGCGACATCGGGATCCAAAATGGCGTCGGCGTAATCTCGCGAGATTTCGCCGACGCCATCTTTTTGGATCCCGATGTCGTCCACGCCAGCGACATGTTGTTGCGGCGACGCCATTTTAAATATCGCGGGATTTCACGAAATCCAAGCTGGCGTCCCGCAATAACATGTCGGCGGCCTGGAGAACGTCTGGATCCTGGATCGCGGCAGCGGAGGAAGATGTCGGGGCAGCGACGATGACGGTGTGAGTATGAGAAACGGAGTGAGAGAAAGGAACTTATGTGGAGTGAAAGAGTGAGTGGACATGAGTGGAGGTGAAAGGTGAGAGGAGTGTGTGTTGAGGCGGTGTGGTGTGTTGAGGGTTAACGTGCGTGCGTGTGTGGTGACGTCACCGGTTACAACTGGACGGAAGTTGTTACAACCGGAAGCTGGTTAGGGCATTTATTATTATAGATATATATATATATATACAGTCATATGTAAAAGTTTGGGCACCCCTATTAATGTTAACCTTTTTTCTTTATAACAATTTTGGTTTTTGCAACAGGTATTTCAGTTTCATATATCTAATAACTGATGGACTCAGTTATATTTCTGGATTCAAATGAGGTTTATTGTGCTAACAGAAAATGTGCAATCTGCATTTAAACAAAATTTGACCGGTGCAAAAGTATGGGCACCCTTATCATTTTCTTGATTTGAACACTCCTAACTACTTTTTACTGACTTCCTGAAGAACTAAATTGGTTTTGTAACCTCATTGAGCTTTGAACTTCATAGCCAGGTGTATCAAATCATGAGAAAAGGTTTTTAAAGTGGCCACTTGCAAGTAGTTCTCCTATTTGATTCTCCTATGAAGAGTGGCATCATGGGCTCCTCAAAACAACTCTCAAATGATCTGAAAACAAAGATTATTCAACATAGCTTTTCAGGGGAAGGATACAAAAAGTTGTCTCAGAGATTTAACCTGTCAGTTTCCACTGTGAGGAACATAGTAAGGAAATGGAAGAACACAGGTACAGTTCTTGTTAAGCCCAGAAGTGGCAGGCCAAGAAAAATATCAGAAAGGCAGAGAAGAAGAATGGTGAGAACAGTCAAGGACAATCCACAGACCACCTCCAAAGACCTGCAGCATCATTTTGCTGCAGATGGTGTCACTGTGCATCGGTCAACAATACAGCGCATGCATAACGCCTTTTTGTATGACCAAACAACTCAATCTTTGTTTCATCAGTCCACAGGACCTTCTTCCAAAATGTTACTGGCTTGTCCAAATGTGCTTTTGCATACCTCAGGCGACTCTGTTTGTGGCGTGCTTGCAGAAACGGCTTCTTTCGCATCACTCTCCCATACAGCTTCTCCTTGTGCAGAGGGCGCTGTATTGTTGACCGATGCACAGTGACACCATCTGCAGCAAGATGATGCTGCAGGTCTTTGGAGGTGGTCTGTGGATTGTCCTTGACTGTTCTCACCATTCTTCTTCTCTGCCTTTCTGATATTTTTCTTGGCCTGCCACTTCTGGGCTTAACAAGAACTGTACCTGTGTTCTTCCATTTCCTTACTATGTTCCTCACAGTGGAAACTGACAGGTTAAATCTCTGAGACAACTTTTTGTATCCTTCCCCTGAAAAGCTATGTTGAATAATCTTTGTTTTCAGATCATTTGAGAGTTGTTTTGAGGAGCCCATGATGCCACTCTTCATAGGAGAATCAAATAGGAGAACTACTTGCAAGTGGCCACCTTAAATACCTTTTCTCATGATTTGATACACCTGGCTATGAAGTTCAAAGCTCAATGAGGTTACAAAACCAATTTAGTGCTTCAGGAAGTCAGTAAAAAGTAGTTAGGAGTGTTCAAATCAAGAAAATGATAAGGGTGCCCATACTTTTGCACCGGTCAAATTTTGTTTAAATGCAGATTGCACATTTTCTGTTAGTACAATAAACCTCATTTCAATCCAGAAATATAACTGAGTCCATCAGTTATTAGATATATGAAACTGAAATAGCTGTTGCAAAAACCAAAATTGTTATAAAGAAAAAAGGTTAACATTAATAGGGGTGCCCAAACTTTTACATATGACTGTATAAATGTTTTCAATTATTGATGCATTTATAATCAGCTGTCATGAGATTACATCACAGTGTTGTCTCATCTTTTTTCTGGTGTAACTATTTGACCTTGGCAATTTTTGGAAATTTCCTTGTCTTGTCATTTCTTAATTGTCTATGAATAAATTGTTATTTTATATTTTGGCTCATGCCTTTCTTTTCCTACATTATTTTTATGTGGGATTCTGTTAAGATAATTGCATGATTAACAGAGTGCCTCACATAGAGGATGGCCAAGATCATAAATAAATTACAATCAAAAACTGTATAATTATCAGAGTTAGGGCCTATATAATGCAAGGGTCATCACCACAGTATAAATAAATGAAAATTATGATAACAAATAATATAGCTCAAATGGTAATTAAAGTAATCAGGATAAATGTAAACAAGAAGAGAAAGTGCCTATGTCACGCGGGGCTTAGTTCAACTAAGGCTAAAATACCCGGGGCCCCTGTGATGTCCCTCTAACTAGGGGAAACCCTGTCTGACCCTCAACCCAGGGTTTTTGCTGATGGTGCAAATGCCTGAGCCTCCAACCTTTCCTTATCTCCTGCTCAGCCCTGCACTTAACCCTCCACCCAGTGAGGAGACACACCACCAAAGCCCCACACAAATTATGACAGACAGGGAGAACTTAAACTGCACTGCACGCACACAGGAATATACAGTAATGTGAACAGGGCACAACTAAACACAAATATGGGAAGGAGAAAGGATAACAACAAATCATAAGCCACAAGATACAAATCTCTCTCTCTTCAACACCTCCACTCCAGACCGGAACCACTTGGTATGAAACACAAGCTACAATCGGCGACGCCCATAGGCCAGCATGACTATTTAAAGACCATGGGCGTGACTAAACATCCAACCTGGTCTCCAGCAAGATTAACCCCCGAGAGCCTGAAGATCAAGCCGGCGCCACTGAGGCTATAGTGGACGGAGGTGGAACTACCTCTGCCTGCCGGACGCTGTGGTGTGAACAGCGTCCGAGATGACAGCCTATTAGTGATGAGCGAGTATACGCGCTGCTCAGGTGATCTCCGAGTATTTGGATGTGCTCCGAGACTTAGTTACTGTTGATGTAGCTGTATGACTTGCGGCTGCTAGCCAGCCTGAAGACATGTGGTCATTGTCTGTTTGTTAGGAAATCCCCACATGTATTCCGGCTGTCTAGCAGCCATTAATTATGCAGCTACGGCAACAGAAACTAAATCTCTGAGTACAGCCAAATACTCAGAGATCACCTGAGCATGCTCGGGAAAACCCGGGCAACGAGTATACTCGCTTATCAGTATTATGATATTTTATTTGCAAATAAAAATAATTTTTAATAAAAACATTTTTTGGTTCGCTTCCTTATGGTGAGCTCATTAATTTGTTACCACCATAGTGTTTCTTGTCTTGATTTGAAGTGCCATTTTGTATATTTGGACATAGTGTTGAATTATTCGCTTATCAATATTGCCTATTGCTTTGTCACTTTTAATGTCCTGAATCTGGTATATTGCTATAATGCCCTGGTAGTTAAACTAATTCCTTGTGAGTATAAATGCCCAGTATATCAGTGACTAACAGTCTACTGCGCAGGTAAAGTAGTGGTGAAACCAAGGGTAATAGTACCTCAAATTAGCCCCATAAACAAAAAAATGACCATAAGTCCATTAATCATAATCAATGCCCACAACAAAATGAGCCAAGAGATATACCTGGGAAGGTCTGGAATACCGTCTCCTCACCCCGACGCGCGTTTTGCCACTGGCTTCTTCCTGTAAAATCACAATATCAAATAATTCACACTGAATACTGCATATACTGGGCTGAGCTGATCTGTACAATAGAGGCAGTTAATAGATGTATAGCAGAATTCCCAAAAGAACATACTGTATAAGAGCCACAAAAACCAACAGTCAATGGACTGGAGCATCCCAACCCTGTGTGTAACAGAACATGTAACAGATCTACATCAGCCTACAATAGATTATCAGATCTATGTATGTTGTAAATCATACATAGTAATGAAAACACATATACTGGGGAAAAAGAATAAAATAATGGGTTCAGTGACTCGAGAACTCCAGTAATCTCATCTCTTTTCAATGAAATGTTATTTAGTAAGTCCAATGATCACAGTAGGTTCCCATGATATGGTAAGACTGTCACCCCCCCCCCCACAGATTAAGGAGCAGTATATATCAGTCTCTAAATACACACAATAAAACCAGTCAAGATAGAAGTGGCAGCAAATTTAAAAGAGAGGCATATGCAGTATATGTTGTATTCAGTGTGAATTGAGTTTGTATATTCTGATTTTACTAGTTTTATCATGTCACTTGTCTTTTTTCAATAAAATATTTTTGTAATATTTAGGTGTGCACATTTCTAAAGGTAAGAAAAGGTCAAATTCTTGAGATGTTTTTAAGATGTAGGTGACATGAGCCCAAAACAGCAGACATGTTGCTGGGCAGTAATGGTAGAACCACACACATAAATGGCAATATTGGGATAGAGGGAGGACATAATGTTGGAGACAGTGGAAAGACAAACACTGATTTTTTTAGTAATGCAGAGGTGATGTCAGGAGACAATGTGTATATTTTGGTGTCATCAGTATTGAGATGAAACTGAAAACCAAATTTACTGATTATTTGTCCAATAGGAGCAGTATATAAGTAGAAGAGGAAGGGACCTAGGACTATTCATTGAGGAATCCTGATGATAAGGAGAAGTGAAGAGGAAGATGAGCCAGCAAAAAGTGAAGGAGTGGTCAGAGAGAGAGAGAGAGAAGGAGAACCAGGAGAGAACAGTAACTTTGAAACTGATAGAGCTGACCATTGTGATGAGGATCAGGTGATCCACAGTGTGGAATGTTGCAGAGAGATCCAGAAGAATTAGCAGGGAGTAGTGGCCATTAGATTTAGCTGTTAGTAGACCATTAGAGATTTTAGTGAGGGCAGTTTCAGAAGAGTGTAAGGAGTGTAAACCAGATTGTAAAGGATCAAGAAGAGAGTTATCTGGACATAGTGGATTAGATGGAAGTGGACCAAATGTTCCAGAAGTTTAGAGATAAAGGGAAGATTATGGTACCTTCCCTTCTTCTTTTAAACATGCCACAATCACGCATATCCTTAAAAAGCCAACCCTCGACCCAACCGCTATGTCCAGCTATTACCCAATATCGCTGCTCCCATTCGCTTCCAAACTCCTGGAACAGCACCTCCATGCTGAACTTTCCTCCCACCTCTCATTTAACTTGCTCTTTGACAATCTACAATATGGTTTCCGCCCCCATCACTCCACTGAGACAGCCCTTACCAAAATTACTAACGGCCTACTGTACTTACAGCAAAAGCTAAGGGACAATACTCTATACTCCTGCTTCTAGACCTGTCCTCTGCTTTCGACACAGTTGACCACTGCCTCCTACTACAGATCTTCTCCATTTTTGGCGTCAAAGACCTCACCCTATCCTGGATCTCCTCATACCTTTCCAACCACACATTCAGCATCTCCCACTCCCACACTACCTCCTCCTCCAATCCTCTCTCTGTTGGAGTCCCCCAAGGCTCTGTTCTAGGATCCCTACTCTTCTTGATCTATACAGTTGGCCTGGGACAACTCATAAAGTTCCATGGATTCCAGTACCACCTGTATGCTGACGACACTCAGATCTACCTCACTGGCCCAGACGTCTCCTCTCTGCTGTCCAGAATCCCAGAGTCTATTAGCCATATCCTCCTTCTTCTCCTCTTGCTTCCTCTAACTCAATGTGGACAAATCTGAACTCATCAGCTTTCCTCCACCGCACAGATCTTCCTTTCCTGACCTATCTATCACAATTATTGACATCACGCTTTCTCCTGTACTGGAAGTCCACTGCCTCGGAGTAACCCTTGACACTGTCCTGTCCTTCAAACCACACATCCAAGCTCTTTCCACCTCCTGTGGCCTCCAACTCAAAAATATTTCCAGAATCCATCCTTTCCTCAACCCTCAATCTACTAAAATGCTTGTGCATGCCCTCATCATCTCCTGCCTTGACTACTGCAACATCCTTTTCTGTGGCCTCCCTGCTAACACCCTTGCACTTCTCCAGTCCATGCTTAACTCTGCTGCCTGACTAATTCATCTCTCTCCTTGCTATTCCTCCACTTCTTCCCTCTTCAAATCTCTTCACTGGCTCCCATTCCCTCAGCGTATCCAGTTCAAATTACTAATAAAGACTTACAAGGCCATCTATAACCTGTCTCCTCCATATATCTCTGAACTATTCTCCGGATAGCTTCCCTCACGTAATCTCCGGTCCCCCAAGACCTCCTTCTCTCATCCACACTTATTTGCTCCTCACCCAAACGCCTCCAAGACTTCTCCCAAACATCCCCCATCCTCTGGAAATCTTTGCCCCAACATGTCTGACTATCAACCACATTCAGATCCTTCAGACGGAACCTGAAAACCCACCTCTTCAGGAAAGCTTACAGCCTGCAATGACCCCGCTGCCTCCTCAACACTACCGAAGCTACCACCACACCATCACCAGAGCTGCTGCAATCCCTCAACCTAATGTCTCTTCCCCACTATCCTGTAGAATGTAAGCTCGCAAAGGCAGGGTCATCTCCCCTCTGTATCAGTCTGTGATTGTTAGTTTGTTTATTGTGTGATATCTGTAATTTGTATGTAACCCCTTCTCATGGGCAGCACCAGGGAATCAATGGTGCTATATAAAATAATAATAATAATAATAATAATAATAATAATAATAATGATTAGAGACAGGTCTGTAGTTAGCAGCACAGTTCTGGTCGAGGGATTTTTTTGGAGTAATGGATGTATGCAGGCTTGCTTGAATGAGGAAGCAAATATACCAGATGAGAGAGAGGTTACATATTTTAGTTAGGTGAGTGGTGACAGTCAGGGAAAGAGACTGAAGCAGATGTGAGGGAATAGGGTCACTGGTGCAGGTAGTGGAGCAAGATGATGCAAGGAGCCTGGTCACTTCTTCCAAAATCAGTTCAAAGACTGAAAGTAAGTTAGATGCTGTGCAGGAGGGAGGACAATGCATATTTTGTTGGATATGGTCATTTGAAAAAAAAAAGTAGTCAAATTGTCAGCGCTGAGCTCGGTGGTGGGGGCTTGCACTCTTGGATTGAGGAGAAAATAAAAAGTGTTAAATACTTATTTAAAATTGTAGGACAGTGACTAGTGAGGTGATGACTGTGCTGAAATAGGTTTGTTTGGAGAGGTGAAGGGCAGAGATGTATGTTTTAAGCCAGATTGGATTTTCACCACAAATGTTCGGTGCACTTGGAGCACTGCTTGAGAAAAAGTGTTTGCAGCATGTGCTAGGGTTGTCAGAGAGAGAGGAGACTGGGGCCTGTGATGACTGAAAATTCTTCATAAGTTTCTGGGTATTAATGGCATTTATATTTATAAAATTGTGGCAAGAGGGGGTGTCCAGAGCAGGGTGACAGTTCTTGACATAAAATGAAATAAGGTTATAGTCAGAGAGTGGGAGAGGTGAGTTAGTAAAATCATACACTGAGCAGAGTCAGGGGAAGATCAGGTCCAGAGTATTCCTGTATTCCTGTTTTAAAGATAAAAGGTGAGTAGCAGATAGGGAGAGGGGATCAACAATCGGGATATTAAAGTCCCATATGATGAGAGTGGTAATGTCACAAGATTGAAAATCTGACTGTCATGATCTGAAGTGATCTGACAGTTTTAAATGCACAGGGTGAACTTTTTTTTACTTTGGCAAGTTCCAAGGTGACTTGACTGTCCCCGGTGGTGGTTAGTGGTATCACACCTTAGGTTTCAGCTTAATGTGCACGTAATTAGGAATCAGGTGTGGGGCTCTATAAATGAGTCTCAGGGTGTGTAATCACTGCTGGTGATATTCATTCATTCATTCCCTATATTCTGAGTTGGTGCGAGCCTGGTAGAAGGATGGAGCTGAGGAGGAGTCCTGTGCAGCTTAGCCAGGGGGGACGTGTGTCAGCTATGGTGTCTGGACGAAGGGCTGGCATGGCGTGGTGGGGTCGCAGTGATGGTGTCAGCAGCAAGTGTCTGCATGGACTGGTGGAGTGGCGACTATGGAGAGTGGCACTCACCATGTGGGACTTGGCTGCTGAGCTGGACTCAAGCATGCTTGACTTCGTGTCAGAAGCTGAACTCATCCTTGGGACTCTGTTACTAAGCAGCAGCAACTGGTGGTGGACTCTGCTCCAAGGCTGCACTATGGTGAAGGATCCTGTTATGGTGATGGATCCAGGTGGAGGAGAAGACGCACGCAGGTGGAGGGCTCTGTTGCAGGAGCATAAGCACAGAGCATAAAGCTAAGTGGTGTCCCCCTGTATTGTCTTTTTCCCTCATGTGTGTTATTAGTGCAGTGGTGGGATTAGTTTCCGCACCGACCAATTCCCTAGTGAGGGTTTAGGGTCAGGGCGAGCAAGGGCGTTGAGGTACGCGTGCGGCGCCCGGTGCGGAACCGGCATAGGGAACGTTAGGAGTGCAGGGACACTGGCTCAGGGGAGCTCAGGAGGTCTCCAATTCCCTTTTCCCTATCGCAGGGCCCACCATTGTTAATGTTTCCCAGGTCCCCCTTATTATTTAAATTCGCCGTACTGGAACCATGACATTATCACCAGCCTAACAGTTTTTTCTGTTTTTTTCTCTGGCGAGCTTTGGCCATGTGGAGACCGCTGAGTAATTGCTGCCGGGCCTCACTGAGGTGAGTGGGGAGCGGCAAGGTGTTAGAGCCGCTGCAGCAGCAGTTATCAGGGTCTGGGGCCTCTGCTCAGGTAACCAGGAAATCAAAATGGCGGCTTTGGCAAATTGCGGGTCTGGCAAAAGCCCCTTGAGTTGCTGCTGGGGAGCGGGACTTGTTCATACAGGTGGACATAACCAGACAGGTGGGTGGAGTTGGTGATCCCCATGGTGCTGTCTGGGGTTCCCCGAGGTGAAGGGGTACGTCCCTGTAGTGAGCAGACTGGTGTAGAGTCCGCGGGGCTCACGCCAAAACTTCTATACTACCGAAAAAGCCGCCCCTCCTGGTCGTGTGGAGGCGACCAGCGAGTGTATTTTTCCTCCATATTCCTGCGGCTCTGGCAAAGTGCCCCCTAGAGTCGCTGCTGGGGAGTGGGACTTGCTCATGCACGCGGGCGTACCCAGGCAGGTGGGAGGAATGGTGCCCCACGGAGCTGCTTGGTATTCCCCAAGGAGAAGGGGTACGTCCCGGTGATGAGCAGACTGGTGTTGAGTCCGCGGGGTTTACTCCAAATCTTCAAATACCACCGAAGAAGCCGCCCCTCCTGGTCGTGTGGAGGCGACCAGTGAGTGTATATTTCCTCGATATCCGGTCCCTCTCCTCCTGGTGTGAGCAGCAGGTGTGCTGCGGGGGAGTAGGGACAAATCTCAACCCTCGCCATTAACCAACCCTGGGAGGTGCAGACCTCATGGTGAAGAGGGTTGGAGGGTGGTGACCCCTTGGTGATTTGCGGGGGTGTGAGTGTGGTGATGCAGGGGGACGCCTCTGCTGTCTAGTTCAGAATGGGTTCACCAATTATGACAAACGAATGTATGCAATAAACGTTCAGGTCCGGACCTGTGTGTGAACGAGCGTGTATTGGTGCCACCAAAAAACATCTTGTGGAAGTGTGTTGTGGAGCCTGATCAGCTCATAACAATCATACACATACATAAACTCGTTCCCCAGGTCGGCGCTGTGGAGATGAGTGGTGCCTCCTAAATGAACTGTATTGCCAATACCAGCGGTGTGTTTGTCATAAACCTGAGTTCAGGTAGTGGTGGAGTGAACTCAGGATCTGGGCGTCCCCGCTGTAGGTGTTTCCCTAATGAGGAGTGGTCTTGAGGGTCCTGAGGCCCCTCATTAAGGAGGGGGTACTGTCATGATCTGAAGTGATCTGACAGTTTTAAATGCACAGGGTGAACTTTTTTTACTTTGGCAAGTTCCAAGGTGACTTGACTGTCCCCGGTGGTGGTTAGTGGTATCACACCTTAGGTTTCAGTTTAATGTGCACGTAATTAGGAATCAGGTGTGGGGCTCTATAAATGAGTCTCAGGGTGTGTAATCACTGCTGGTGATATTCATTCATTCATTCCCTATATTCTGAGTTGGTGCGAGCCTGGTGGAAGGATGGAGCTGAGGAGGAGTCCTGTGCAGCTTAGCCAGGGGGGACGTGTGTCAGCTATGGTGTCTGGACGAAGGGCTGGCATGGCGTGGTGGGGTCGCAGTGATGGTGTCAGCAGGAAGTGTCTGCATGGACTGGTGGAGTGGTGACTATGGAGAGTGGCACTCATCATGTGGGACTTGGCTGCTGAGCTGGACTCAAGCATGCTTGACTTCGTGTCAGAAGCTGAACTCATCCTTGGGACTCTGTTACTAAGCAGCAGCAACTGGTGGTGGACTCTGCTCCAAGGCTGCACTATGGTGAAGGATCCTGTTATGGTGATGGATCCAGGTGGAGGAGAAGACACACGCAGGTGGAGGGCTCTGTTGCAGGAGCATAAGCACAGAGCATAAAGCTAAGTGGTGTCCCCCTGTATTGTCTTTTTCCCTCATGTGTGTTATTAGTGCAGTGGTGGGATTAGTTTCCGCACCGACCAATTCCCTAGTGAGGGTTTAGGGTCAGGGCGAGCAAGGGCGTTGAAGTACGCGTGCGGCGCCCGGTGCGGAACCGGCATAGGGAACGTTAGGAGTGCAGGGACACTGGCTCAGGGGAGCTCAGGAGGTCTCCAATTCCCTTTTCCCTATCGCAGGGCCCACCATTGTTAATGTTTCCCAGGTCCCCCTTATTATTTAAATTCGCCGTACTGGAGGCGGAGTTTCCAGAATTTATGTATAACGTGTAATTCCTAAATTCGCCAGGTGGAGGCGGTGTATCCATCTGCACGTTTTATTATTTAAATTCGCCCCACTGGAGGCGCTGTATCCAGGGTCACGTGTGTTATGGGCCCGCCTTGCGGTATCATCTGCGTCCAGACACACGTGACCATGACACTGACAGGCAAAAGTGATCCAGGAACTGACTGGAGGGGCCAGTACACAACTGCCACTCCAAGGCAGTAAAAGTCTGATAGTCTGGACAACAAAAGAAGGGAAGATAAGTGACAGTAGTGGGGGAATAACCTGGCAAGTACATTTTATTGAAAGGAGCAGACAACACCATATGTGAAAAATGTAGGCCACCATATGAGAGCAGCAGCAGTGGTGTCTGAATGCTGTATCCAAGTTTCAGTAAAAGCCAGAAAGTTAAGGGAATTTGAAACGGAAAAGTCATGGATGTATGAAAGTTTGCTACAGACTGACCATGAGTTCCAGATGGTACAGTTAAAAGAGACAGAAGGAATGCAAGGAACACTAATGAGATTTTCATGGTTTCTTAGTGTAACAAAGGAGGAGTTAAACTTACTATTACATGAAGGGCCAGCATTAGGAGAGATATCTCCTGCAACTCGGAGAAGAAGAGAGTGAGCAGATTGTTATTTAATTTTTGAGAGCGTATCTTATGTTCTATGGTTTGAGTGAATGGATCTGTGCAGTTTAAGCTTGTTAAAAGAATGTGATGGCTGTACATAGGATAGGAGAGAAGAAAAGAGAAGGGCTGATATGGAAGGAGAGCACAGTGTGTGAAGAGTGTGTGTGAAGAGTGTGTGTGAGAGTGTGTGAAAGGTAAATGTAAGTAAATGTAGCAGTTAGAGCATAGATGGTAGAAATGCATACAATGAAAACATTTTGCAATGCAAGTGACCTGGAAACAAGTTTGCTTGAAATGTTACCTGTCTCTTGCCATGTCCACTTGCCATGTTTAACTGCCCTGACCCTTTGAAAAATAGTCCCATGTTTGAGACTCTTAGGCTACTTTCACACTTCAGGTTTTCGGCGTCAGGCGCGATCCGGAGTCGTGCCGGAACGCCGGATCCGGCAAATGTTTAGTAAAACCGGATGTGACGGATCTGGTTTTCTGCCGGATCCGTCTTTTTCTTGACAGACAAAACCGGATCCGTCTCATCCGGTTCATCCGTTTTTCTATCCGTTTTTCGATGGATTACGCCGGATCCGGTTTTTAAAATTGACCCTTGTGGCCTTCCGAACGGGATTGGCTACTGGAAAACTATATATAGCATGTTCCTACAGCCCTTCTTTGACAGGTTGTAGAGGAGAAAGTGCAGGTTGGAGAGAAGAGCAAGTTATTGGCGAAGATGGATGTTGTCATTGGAAATATTTTGAAGAATTTGGCGGATTTTATAGCGGAGGCGAATCGTTTGAGGGTGATTGTTCTGGAGAAGGAGAGAGCGAGACAGCAGCGCATCAGGCATCGTAGACGACGTTTGTGGATCCACCACTTCACAGCCAAGAGAATGACGCGTGGGGTCTATTCTACACTCTGCATGGACCTTCGACGAAACCCAGATAAATTTTTTGGATATGTTAGGATGAAAATGGAGAATTTTGATTACTTGGTGGAGCGCATTGCACACCTCATAAGAAAAGCGGACACCTATTGCCGCTTCTCTGTTTCACCCACAGAGCGTCTGATGGTGACTTTAAGGTAAGCCACATTTATTGGATGTGATCGCATCAGAGCACACTTTCACTGCAATCTTGTTGGTGGTAGTTTGTATCTCCAAGTGTTATAGCTCAGTTTTGGTATGTAATGCTGTGATTTAAAACTAATTTATTGTTTTTTAATTCCCCACAGATTTCTTGCAACTGGAGAATCCCTTTCGTCACTGCATTTCCAGTACAGACTCGGGATTTCCACCATATCTGGAATAGTGAAGTACACATGCCGTGCACTGTGGGACTCCTTAGCTGAAGAGTTTTTACCAGAGCCCACAACAGAGAGGTGGATTGAAATTGCTGACAAGTTTCAACAGATATGTCAGTTTCCCAACTGCTTGGGCGCTGTGGACGGGAAACATATCCGCATTGTAAAGCCAGCTGGATCGGGATCGGAATATTTCAATTACAAGAAATATTTTTCAATTGTCCTCATGGCCATCGCTGACGCGGAATACAAATTTATTGCGGTTGATATTGGGGCCTATGGCCGCTCCAATGACTCTCAAGTTTTCAAACTGTCTGCCATGGGGCGTAAACTGTATGGAAACACCTTCCAGTTCCCACCACCTAGACCGCTGCCCAAACATCTGGTCCACCTATGCCATTTGTCTGTGTAGGGGATGAAGCCTTCCAGCTGTCAGAACACCTTTTGAAACCGTACTCTAGCAGAGGATTGACAAGACCAAAACGCATTTTTAATTACCGCCTCACAAGAGCAAGAAGAATGGTTGAATGTACCTTTGGTATTCTGACAGCCAAATGGCGGGTCCTATTGACTGCGATCAACCTCAAGACAGAAACTGTGGACGAGGTGATCAAAGCGTGCGTGGTACTCCACAATTTTGTTATCTGCAAGGAACCCATTTCCATTGAGGACACCTCTGAAGAAACCACCTTGCAAGATTACCATGACATTACCACTAGAAGTTCTGTGACGGTTTCAGTAATGAGGGACAATTTTGCACTATACTTTATGTCACCTCAAGGCAGAGTACACTGGCAGGATGACAGAGTGTGAAAGATTTGTGCCCAACCAAACTTGTGTACCTTCTGTACCAACAGTATATACCTTTGCCAACCAAAGTTGGCTATCTTGTCATGGTCTCTATTTTTAGCTTTAGGCCACAGGTGTGTACCTGGTTGTGTTTTATGCAAAGTATTTCACCTTTTAACAAAAGTTGTGTACATTGTTAGGAAATCACCAACAATAAACACAACTTTTTAGGTGAAATACTTTGCTTCAAACACAACCAGGAACACAACTGTGGCAAAAAGCTAAAATTTACCCACAGTTATATACCTAGTTTTGAATACCATTTCACCTTTTAAATACCCTGTATTTAACCTTTTTCGCCGCAGAAAGAAATGACAGACAACCAGTGTAAAATAATTTAACTTTTATTGAAAAATGTTTTTTTTAGTAAACTTTTTTAAAATTTTAATAAACTTGTTTAATAAAGCTTTGAAACTATAAAACTGAAACCATAAAACTGGTCATTTTTATTTAAATACACACATTATAAATCTGTGTAGTGTGTGGTGGAAATACTGCTGTAGGGGCTGCGGGACACTTCGACACTGGGAGTGTGGAGAGAGGACTGGGATCGTGGTGGGGAAGGAACAGTTAGAGGTGAAGGTGTGGAAAAAACTACAGAATGGGTGGACATGTGGGAAGCAGAAGAGGTGGTGGGTGGTGGAGTGGAGGGTTGGGCAGGGACTGTAGGAGCAGATGATGTTGATGGCAAGTTGTATGGGGAAGGAGTTTGGTACGGGGCAGGTTGCTGGAAGTGGGGAGATGTCTGGTACGGGGCAGGTTGCTGGAAGTGGGGAGATGTCTGGTACGGGGCAGGTTGCTGGAAGTGGGGAGATGTCTGGTACGGGGCAGGTTGCTGGAAGTGGGGAGATGTCTGGTACTTGGGAGGTTGCTGGTACTGGGGAGTTTGCAGGTACTGGGGAGGTTGCTGGTACTGGGGAGGTTGCTGGTACTGGGGAGGTTGCTGGTACTGGGGAGGTTGCTGGTACTGGGGAGGTTGCTGGTGCTGTGGAGGTTGATGGTGCTGGGGAGGTGGATGGTGCTGGGGAGGTGGATGGTGCTGGGGAGGTGGATGGTATGTAATAGGAGGGGGAGGATGGAAAGTGGCTGGAGGGGGTGTAGATGTAATAGGAGGGGGAGGATGGAAAGTGGCTGGAGGGGGTGCAGGTGGAGGAACTACTGTGGTGGGAGGAGGAGGTTGGGAGGTAACTTGCTGGAGAGCAGCGTGGCATGAATGCATTACATGCATCTGCTGGGCAGGAGAGAGCGTTTCCATGCGCTCCACAACAGACCTGAAAAAGGTGTGGTTTGGCGAAGATCTTGCTTCTGAATGCATGGTTTGCAGAAGTGTCTTCACCTCCAGAATGCTGGAGTTGATCTGCTGATAGCCTGCGGAGATTTGCTCTGACAAGACTTTTAGACAGTTCTGGAAAGATGCATTCAGATGCAAGAACTCTGGCGCATAAGTCTTTTCCTGACCCCTCTGCCGCTGCCGCCCAGTACCCGCAGGTGTACTAGAGGTGGCAGGGGCAGAAGGGTGGGGTAAAGGGAAAGCGATCTCCTCACCAGCAGCTTCATGTAATGTAGGCGGCCACGATGCTCCTGTGCTGGTGGATGGGACAGATGGGTCGAATGTGTGGGAAGGCTGGGAAGGTGCAGATGTACCGGGGCGGTCGAAGTCTCCCTCGGTGCCGGTCTCCTCAGGGATCGCCTCAGAAGGGTCCAATCGTGCAGGCTCCCGAGTGCTGCTCACCGTGCTGTGGAATAAAGAGAAAAAAAACAATTAAAATAGTGACATGGTATGGCCCTGGCTGAAAAAAAAAAGTTACATCTAAACATTTTTTTGTCACATGTGGTGTGTAATATTTACCTTCTGGTGAGCATTGTCTCCCGGAGGAACGACAGGGCTCGTGCGTACTTGTACTTGCTCCTGCGTCCTCCAGATCCACTCGGGGCCCGCATCTCTTTATTGAACTCCTTCTTGAAACGATCCCTCACAGACCACCACCGCTTCACAATTCTCTCCCCTGAAACGAGAAAGGACAAAGTGGTTAGTATACAACATCAGTGTTTCCCAAACTCCAGTCCTCATGGTCCCCAGGGGTCATATTTTCAGGATTTCCAAAGTAAATAGAAATCCTGAACACATGATCCGTGGGGACCACGAGGACTGGAGTTCGGGAAACACTGGTTTAAATCAAGCAACCGGTACTGTATATACTTACGCTCTTTAATCTGGGCCCGAGCTTCGAGGTCCTCCCAGCGGTCCACAAGGAGCGAACAGATTTCCTCCCAGAGTCGTCGGGTAACGATCAGGTCAGCGTGGCGTCGGTCAGCCATATTCCAGAGCGGCTCCCTTTCTCTGACGAGATCGATGAGGCGGTCGACATCAATCCCTCCATCCTCACCGTCAGAGTCGGGAGCACGCTGTGAAGGCTGTTAAAGAAAAAGACAAAAATAACATAATTAGCCTCCACAAAAGAAATGAAATAAAAAGTGCAAAAAAAACAAAGCAAAAATATTTATACTTACACGCTGGTGACCGCCGCGTTGCTGTCGCCGACGACCCTGGGAAGCACTGCGAGGACCTCTTGGCCGAGCACCAGATTGGGAAGACTAGAGAAGAAAACAAAAAATGTTATGTCTTTGGATGTAGGCATTTGTTTGCTGTGTGTGGTCTGCAGAACATTGTTTTCTATGTGTTGTGTGTAGTGTGATGTTGTGTTTCTGCGTTTGATGCAAAAAACTTACCAATTGTGAGCCCACTCCAAGTGTCTGTCCACCCCTTCCTTCTTCTTCTGGGAGCTCCTCTTCATCTTGTGATTCCTGTTTTGAAATAAAAGGCAATGAATACACACATATATTACAGAGATGATGGATTTTGGAAATGAAAACTTACCGTCAAACGCTGACGATGCGAGGGAGGGCTCCCAGAAGATGTGCTGTCTTCCTCATGGCCAGACTCCATGGCTGTGGGTGGTGTTTCTGCTGCTGCCATTGCTGCTGCTGCTGCTGCTGCATCTATTGGGCGGCTGTTGAATAAAGAGAAACAAAGGGCCAATGAATATCTTGATATTCCATAGCCCTAGTTTGGAGGAATGGGGGATTTGATAATTACCGTCTCTCATCTGCTGCTGGACTCCCCTCCCGTTGTTCAGCATGCTGCTCCATTTGGGGTGGTGCTGATGGTGCTGCTGCTGCAGATGTCTGCTGCCTTCTCCTGCTCCTGGTTCTTGGCTTGGGTGGCATGTCTTGCTTTTATATATGTTCTGTGGGCAGAGCTACTGAGCATGCTCAGACCAAAAAAAACGGATTTGGCTTTAATCCCAAGTCATATTGCAAGACTCGTTAAAGGGTCGATTGTGACTTGTAGGATCGCTACTCCCAACAGGTGACGCTATAGATTTCATGTCCTCTTTCTCTCCAAAGAGAAAATTTGCATACTTCTCTTCTTTCTTTTGAGCGATCATGGGGGATGTGTGTCTCAGGACTCAGACTCAATCTGCAATCCGTTAAAGAGTCTAAAAAATTAAAAATAAAAATTTTAAGTTGGCAATATGAATATACAGTATATATAGTCTATACAAGGTGCAGAGTGACCCGACAAGAGTAGTTGGAATAAAAAAATATTGAGCGTTTGTCAGGACAGATGGTCTTTGGTTATGTAACATGGACCTTCGGAAATCCATAAAATGGGCACTGCATAGTCAATGTTTAGATACATGCCGATTAGAATAAACGTTATATACTGTAAATACTTTTGTCTATTGTATCAGAAATACACTTAATGCACAACGATAAGACCTGGTAAAGATCGCTGGTGCGTTGCTACATGGTCGCTAGTAAGCTGTCAAACAGGCAGATCTACTCAACGACGCAGGAACGATGCGGTGATCCGTATAACGACCTCAACGGTCGTTGGGACCTTGTCACACAGCAGCTATTCTGGTGACTCAGACCTCGATAGCGTGAGTTCTGAATCGCCAACGAGGTCGCTCGTCGTTGTTATGGTGTCAAACACAGCGATGCATGCTGGCCAGCGGGACACCAACGATCAAAAAATGGCCCAGGACATTTGAGCACGATCAGTGATATCGCAGCGGGGGGCCGGTCGCCGCTATGTGTCACACGTAGCAAGATCGCTGGCGAGGTTGCTGTTGCATCACAAAATCTGTGACGTTTCAGCGATCTCGCTAACGATCTCGCTATGTGTAACGGGGCCCTTAAATAAAAGCTGAGGTTAAATTCCTTCATTTATTAAATAATGCATATAACATCTCTGAGTAATTAGTGCTGTAATTATCCAATACATTTTATTAGCATGCTGATGTGCAACTGCCTGTCAATCATAATTTATGTGGAACTGTCCAGAATCACTATTTTACGCATTAACCAAGGCTCTGGCAAGTATTTATGGTTCTTTAACTCTTTTTATTGCCTTTTAATTAAAGCTGCCTTCATTGTTGGAAATACATTGTCAGCTGAAAAGATAGGTTAATTATATTTTATTATATAGTAATAATAATCTTTATATAGTGGCTACATAATCACAGATCTTTACTGTTTAATATCAGGCACATCATTTCTATTGATCTCAAAAATCGGAACTTATGCAATAATGGATACACTAAACCACATAATTACAGTATATTGAGGTTTTAGTTACTTGAATTAATGACATGGTCCCATACATTTAATTAATATTTAATTGATCCAGCAACTTTACTCCATGTGCTAAGTCAGTGATTGCTGATCTGCGCCTGCAGAATTTCTCCAGTGTTATCTGCTGATGTAGAAGCTTTCTTCCTGTGCTAGAAATAACACCATTGTTTGTTGTCCAGCATTGTGTGACCACTGACCCAATCCAGATGCCGTCCACATGCACAGGAACCATCAATGTGCTTCAGTCTCCAGGGATCAAGATGAACCATGTATTTATTTGTGTTACTGAGCAACTGAAAGAATATAAATAAGGAGCATGTATATTCAATTTGACATTTATGTTTCTGATTTTCCTCCGGTCTTACTGTCTCATCAGAAAACATTATTGAAGTTTTTGTTTAGTGCCACCATCAGTTCCATCATACCTAACTATTTAATTATACAGGAACCATATGCAGGAAACAAATAGATTTTTATTGTTTCCTATATTTCTTACAAAGCTGCTGGATGGGAAATACATCCATCTAGATCAAGTGGGTTAAGAGTGGATTTACCTACTGTAAAGCATTTTTTTTACAAAAATGCTAAATTGTTATTGCATTTTTCTTGTGCTTTTTGATGTTTTTTCAGGCAAAAATGCTTTAGTCAGATATTGACTGTGAGCCAAAAGAAAAATATAAAATACACTATAAGCATTACTATGACATTTCTTTAATACTTTTAGTGAATTTTTCAGTCTCTAGTTTCTTCATTTTTTTTTTCAAAAATACTTTGATATGTTTTTCTCATGTAAAAGCTTCACTGAAAAAATATGAAAAAATCCATGTGTAAACTGTGCGAATGCATGAATAGAACAGCATCACAAACAAAAACATAAAACATCTTATTTTTTACAGAAATAATTTCTGCAAAGAAAACTTTAAAGGAAGCCTAAGCTTGTGGGCACACAGCATTTTCTTCAATATTCCATCTGGAACATGCCTAAAAGAGTACCAAAAAAATAATTCTATGGACAGCAATATGAAAATGATTTATTAGAGATGATCAAGCACTAAAATGCTCGGATGATTGTTACTCGAACTAAGCAATTCCTAATGCTGGCATGCTCGTTTCGAGTAACAAGTATAATGGGAGTCAATGGGAAATAAGAGCATTTTTCTGGCAGACCCTACAAGGAGGTCTGGGGGGCAGTGAAAATGTTGAAATGGATGGAAAAAATGCTGAATGGAAGGACAACAGCATGGGGAAGACCCCTGGAAGAATCTCTGACTCCCAGATTGAGGCTGAGAACAATGGTGTCACACTTTTACTACACTTTAAGGACTGACAATAAAACATTCAAAATCGATGAGAAATTCGAGTTTACAAGAAAAAAACGTTAAGACACATTCTTTTCTGTATGACTTGTACATAATGCAAAATTTTAATAGGAATTTAAAAAATAATTTAATAAAACCAAAATTGAATTTTTTATTAAAACATTGGATATTTCAGAGTAATTTATGAAGGAAGCAAGAACTGCCAAAAATATGATGGAAGAGGGACTCAAATACATCCTGTATTAGAGATAGAGGAGGGTCAAATACACATTCTGGTCAAATTGTCATGTTTTGGTACTTCTAGACTCATAAAGACTATGCCCTAAATGGAAAGCTTGCAAAAAATTACAAGCAGGGTCATCCATACACCCTTGAAGGCACCAACTGTTGTACCTCATTCAAATATTGTGAACAAACTGTCTGCACTTTCTGTTGATAGGTGAAAGCACCTGTCTGTTTTTAACCCCTGGTGGCACCAAAAACAAGCTGAGACAAGACTCTAGCGGCAGGGAGGCATAACACCTCCAAGGCATAGAGGGACAGAAACTGGCACAAATATGGGTAGGTTTTCAGAAACCGCTGAACTACCAAGTTTAGCATGTGGGCCAAGCATGGTATGTGTGTTAGCTTGCCAAGCTTCACCTCTACCACCAGGTTACGGCTATTATCACACACAATAATACCTGGTTGAACGTTCAGCAGAGAGAGCTACAGATCTGTTTGGTCTGTTATTCCTTTCAAAAACTCTGTTTGGTTTCTCTTAGACAAATTTGATTCAGCAGAGCCTGTTGTTGCTTGCTGAGGCAGTCCTGCAGAGCTTCCAGTTTCCGGTTGATGTGAACGACATGCTAATAGTACATCAGAGATGGAGGATGAGGAGGTGCAAGAACTGGTGTAGAAGGTGGAGGAAACCCCCATAGAAGTAGGACTACCAATCCTCAGCGTTGGTAGCAAATGTGACGTGCCAGGGTGGAACTCTGCCCAGCCTCCACAATGTTCACCCAGTGTAAGGGAAATGTAAAGTCCCTGGCCACAAGCTCTTGTCCACTTGTCAGTCATTAAAGAGGCAATGCCAGTAAGTGCATTTGTAAGGGCACGGGTGATGTTCCTGGACACATGTTGGTGCAAAGTGCAATTTTGTACACCTGTAGCAGGCAATTTTTTCTATTATATTTCAAACCAACAAAATTTCGCACAAAGTTCTACTATATATGACAATAGTCAGTTTTTGAGCAACCACATTTTCACACCTGTAGCAGATCAATTTTGGTTTTTATTTCAAACCAATAAAATTTCACACAAAGCAGGTTCTGCAGTATATTTGACAAGAGTCGATTTAAAAAATAAAAATTGTGAACTGTACCAGGTCAAGCGGTTTTTAAAGTTTTTAACCCACCATAATTTTACACAAATTACGTTAAACTGTGTGGATGACTAATTTAACGCCTTCCCCCCAAGCCTGTTTTCACCTTCATTACCAGGCCAAATTGTACAATTCTGACCAGTCCCTTTATGAGATAATTACAATGGAATGCTTCAGCGGATCCACTGATTCTGAGATTTTTCACTGATTTTTCAGTGGTAAAATTTCTTCGATATGACTTGAGGCTATTGATAAAAACAACAGAAAATTTGGCTAAATACCATTTACTTTACATCAGCACAATTTTTGAAACATATAACTTTATAACAAAAAATCTAAGGGTTAAAATTTGACAGGGAATTTCTCATTTTTTTCAATAAAATTTAGAAAACCATTATTTTAGGGCCCACATTATATTAGATGTGACTTTGAGGAGTCCACATGACAGAAGATACTTAATATTGTTTCACCATTCTAAAAACTGCACCCCTCAAGGTGCTCAAAATCATAATCAGGAAGTTGATTAACCCTGCAGTTGCTTCATATGAAATTTTGTAACGTGGAAGTAAAAAATGAACATTTAACTTTTTAATGAAAAAATCATTTTAGTCTGATTTTTTTTATTTTCACATAGGTAACAGGAAAAAATGAACCCCAAAATTTGTTGTGCAATTTCTCATGAGCATAACAATACCCCACATGTGGGGGAAAACCAATGTTTGTGAGCACAGCAGGATTTGGAAGGGAAGGAGCACCATTTGACTTTTTGAAATAAAAATTTGCTGGAAAAATTAGCAGATGCCATGTCACATTTGGAAAGCCCCTAATGTGCCTAAACAGTCAAAACTCCCATAAGTGACTTAATTTTGGAAATTTGACCCCTCAGGAAACTTATCTAGATGTGTGGTGAGAACTTTCAACCCTCAGTGTCTTCACAGAAGTTTATAACATTGTGCCAATAAATTTAAAAAAAAATCAATTTCTTTCTCGCAAAAATGTTAAAAGGTGCTGAGTAGGTTCAAGGTCGTGAAGGGGTTAAATCCATAAAAAATACAGTAATGTAACAATTACCGTGTCAATATGTATGGATGACTAATTGAATCCAGAAAAAAATGTGGAATTTTTTTGTAACTTTTGATGCACTGTAATGTATCAATAACTGCGTTAAACTGTATGGTTGATTAATTGAATCCAGAAACATTTTTCAATGCTTTTTTGGAGTGTTACATAACGCCAAAATGTACCGCAAAGCACGTAATACTCTATGGGTGAGTAACTGAATCCAGAAAACATTTTCAACTCTTTTCTAGAGCATTATATAACACAGAAATGTAAAAGAAAGCACGTAATACACTATGGATGAGTAATTGAATCCAGGAAACTTTTACACACTTTTTTGGAGTGTTATATATCACAGAAATGTACCACAGAGGATGTAATATTATATGAATGAGTAATTGAATACAGAAAAAAATTTCAGGGCTTCTTGGGAGTGTTATGTAACACCAAAATGTTCCACAAAGCACATAATACTCTATGAATGACAATATAGTCAATTTTTTCACCCCTGAAATATGTGGTCAATGACCACAGCTATATATTTTGCAAAGGAGCTTGCCTAGAGACTGTTAGTAGGATGGTCCAGCTTCAGCAACAGTATCAAAACTACAGGACTCTGATTCGCTAAACTGTGCACACAGGCCTGGACAACACTCCCTCCCTCCAATAGGAACTATCCCTGAGCTGTGTAATTGCTTCAGTGATGCAGCCAGCCACTCACACTATTGCTACTACCAAGATGGCTATGGCATTACAGTGATTCGCAGGCAATCCCGGCATGCTTATTGGCTGTGTAACAGGTACCAAACATGAGGGGTGGGGATTGGAGTTACAAATTCGAGCTCATCCAAGCACCCAAATACTTGAGTGGTGTCCGAGTATCATTGAGCCCCTTCGCTAATCCCTACTTGCTGTATATTATTCTCCATCTTTTATGACTTCTATTAACGGCTTATGGCCTTAAAAGCTATAATGTGTCTAAAAGAAATAACTTGATGATTGTTCAAAAGGTTTCCACTTGTTAACTGCCAGTATTTTGTATGTAAAATTTCAAAAAGTATAAAAAAAAGGACAAATGGCAAAGCTGCTGAAAAACTAACAAAAATATGACTAAAATCATGCCACAGAAAAAATACCTCAGGTATTTTACTGAAACCTCTTTTTATAGCAAAAACTATGAGGGTACGCTGACATCTAAAAAATCCCATTTGCATATACCCTAAAGAGGTTTTCCCACAGGATAAGAAATGAATGTTGCATTGCTGGTGTGTGTGGGGGTGACACTGTTATGATCCTATATGAATCACTAGAATGTGGACCCAAACAGACCCATGTATCCTCTTTCTGCAACCATCCCTCTAATTAGGCTCCACATGAAGGTGGATATTTAGTGTGGAGGAATAGAGTGCTGTCAATTGTATTATGCACATTAAAATTTATCAATGTGTATTGTCTCAAAGCTGTTGTGTATGTGCCTTTAAGATGTTACAGAGCTGGTAGCTACGTTATTATCTTTGCACTCTGTTAGCATTTCCCTTTACAGATAATGCACATAGGAATTTCACAACATATAAGTGATTCATATTTGCACGAAGTGATATACAAATTGTGCTCTGCCATTAAGAGGTTGTTAAAGGTTAATAAAGCAGCTCTGCTTCCAATTTCTGCTTGCAATTTTTTTCCATAAGGTCAGATGGTTAAACAACATGACCTGGTCCTGGGCCTAGCAGTGAAAGGGAAGGAGACATTTTAGTCAGAGTGAGAATCATTGACGCTCATGCAAATCTAGCACATGCGAGCTGCTCATTCCCGCAGTGTCACTGCATCCCTGAAGCCCGGTGTACACTTCCCAGCTTCAGAGGAGTGCACTGCGGAGGTTGGCCGCTGCAGGATAGCTATCATTGAGAGCAATCGGCGGGCAGGGAGCGATCCCGGCTGCAGCTCCACTGCCTACAGGAGAAAATGGCAGTGGCGTGGAACTGCAGGGATCTGATGCCGTTCTGCTTCCTGCCCGGCACTTCCTGTTTGACACAGCAGAGCAGCTGGATGACATCATCATACAGGGCACATCTGTTTCAGAGAGAAAGCTGCCGGTGAAGAAGATGCTCCTGGATGTGCTGCCGTGAACATGTGGAGAGGTGAGTGGTGCTGTGTGTCTGTCTGTCTGTGTGTGTGTGCATGATTGTGTTCATGAGTGTGTGCATGTGTGTGAGAGTGGTGCTGTGTGAGAGTGGTGCGGTGCTGTGTGTGTGTGTGATGCTGTGTGTGTATGTATTGGAGAGGGCAATGATGTGGGTGATGGAGAGAGCAGTAATGGGGTGGTGGGAAAGAAGGCAATGATGTTGGTGGTGGAAAGGACAATGATGGTGGTGATGGTGGTGGAGGAGGCAATGATGGAGGTGTTGGAATGGGCAATGATGGGGGTGGTTGGGGAGAAAGCAATGATGGAGGTGCTGGAGAGGGCAATGATGGGAGTGGTGGGGAGAAAGCAATGATAGAGGTGGTGGTGAGGACAATGATGGGGGTGGAGGGGGAGAACAATGATGGAGATGCATGGGGGCTTCATTATACCCTATGAGGGGGGCTGCATTATTCTATATAAGGGAGCAACATTATACCCTGTGAGGGGGGCTGCATTATACCCTATGAGGGGGGCTGCATTATATTTTATGAAGGGGCTACATTATATTCTGTGAGGGGCTCCATTATATTCTGTGTTGGGGCTGTATTATTCTCTCTGTGGTCTACATTATATTCTGGGGCTCTACATTATACTATAATAGGGGGGCTGCTTTAAGCCCTATGAGGAGGCTACAGTATATTCTAGGGGGGTGGCTGCATTATACCTTATGATTGGGTTGCATTAAGATAAGATAATCCTTTAATCGTCCCACCATGGGGAAAATCAGAGCATTACAGCAGCAAGGCAGGAACAAGTACAGATACAGATGCATAAAGGCATTACATTGACAGTAGGTAGGTACATATACGAAAAAAAAAGATATAAACGGACTAACACAACTTTGGATCTATCAGTTCACTGTTTGGGTCGTTCTCCGATTTGGACAATGCTGGTTATACAGCCTAACTGCAGCAGGAAGGAAGGACTTTCAATAGCGCTCCCTCTCACATTTAGGATGAAGTAGCCGGTCACTGACAGTACTGCACATCTTTGTCACGGTCTCATGCATGGGATGGGAATCATTCTGCACCAAGTAGCTCACCTTGGCCAGTATCGTCCTGTCGCCTACTTCCTGAACTGGATCAAGGGGGCATCCCAGGACAGAGCTGGCCCTTCTAATCAGTTTGTCCAGCCTATTCCTGTCCCTGGTTGATATGCCACTACCCCAGCACGCCACACCAAAGAAGATGACTGATGCCACAACAGAGTTAAAGAAGGATGCAAGGAGTGCCCCCCTAACTCCGAAGGTTCTCAGCCTTCTGAGCAGATAAAGCCTACTGTGGCCCTTCCTGTACACTACATCCAAGTGATGGGCCCAGTCTAGCTTATTATTGAGGATCGCACCAAGTTACTTATAGGTGTCGACTATCTCAATGTCATTTCCCTGAATGTTCACCACTATTGGTGGATTTTTTCCCTTGCGAAAGTCCACCACCAATTCCTTGGTCTTCCTGGAATTAATCCTAAGGTGGTTCCTCTGACACCACTCCACAAAAGCTTGGTTAGTATCTCTGTACTCTCTTTCATCTCCTCCTGTGATGAGGCCTACTATTGCAGAGTCATCAGAATACTTCTGCAAGTAGCAGCTAGATGAGTTGCACTTAAAATCCGCAGTGTACAGTGTGAAGAGAAAAGGAGCAAGAACTGTACCTTGAGGTGCCCCTGTATTGCAGATCACGGTGTCTGACACACTGTCCCGAACCTTTACAAACTGAGGTCGGTTCGTGAGGTAGTTAAGGATCCAGGTGGAGGTCCACGCCAACAAGGCCCAGCTTGTCTCTCAGTAGACCTGGCTGTATGGTATTAAAAGCACTAGAGAAATCGAAGAACATTATTCTCACAGTGTTCACAGGTTTCTCCAGGTGAGAGAGAGTCCTATCTAGAAGGTGGATAATGGCATCATCCACACCAATGCCCGGCCTGTAGGCAAACTGGAGAGGGTCCATATCCGAGCTCACTAGAGGACGGAGACGTGTGAGAACCAATCTCTCTAGTACCTTCATCAGGTGTGATGTCAATGCTACAGGTCTATATTCATTAAGGTCTTTCGGATAAGGTCTTTTCGGATTATACTCTGAGGTGGCTACATTATATCATGTGGAGTAGCTGCATTATACTATATGAGGGGGGCTGCATTATAACCCAAGAGGGGGCTACATTATATTCTATAGGGGGCTGCATTATATTCTATGACGAGTGCTACATTATATTCTATGAGGGGGGCTGCATTATATTCCATGAGGAAGGCTATATTATATTCTATGAGGGGGGCTATTTTATATTCTATGAGGGGGCTACATTATATTCTATGAGGGGGCTAGTTTATATTCTATGAGGGGCCCCTGCTACATAATTAAGACATGTACTACCTTATATTATACCCTGATATTAGCGTGTTTTACCACACAATTTGTAGTCTTGTATTTATTTCTATGTAGCTACATAGTGGTCCCCAAGAATGATTTTCTCTGGTGGGCCTAAGGTGCTCCAGTTTGATGCTGAATAGACCTATGTTTCTCATTTCCCTCATTTTAGGCAACATTCAAGTGATGTGCCTCCAAGATGTTATATTTGTTCCAGTTTACAGCATTTACACAGAAACTCATAGACTCCTGATATATCACTCTTTTTGTCTTTCTGTTCTAGGTTGTCTAAAACACAGAAAGAAGTTGCAGATGCATGGGGACATGCATGTTTTTAAAGTGCAAACATCCCAAACTTGTGTGTGCCTTTAAGATATAGCAGAGCTGGTAGCTACCTTATTATGCTTGCACTCTATGAACATTTTCCTTGCAGATGTACATGAGAATTCAATACTGAGAAGTGATATACCGTATATGCATAAAGTGATGTACTTATTATGTTCTGCCATTAGGAGTTTGTGAAGGGTTAATAAAGCAGCCCTGCTTTCCATATATGGTCATAAGGTCACAAGTGCTCGTTACTTGAGTTTGCCTTTGGTGATCGGGTATGCACAGAGTATCGCGGGTGCTTGAGTGACGTGCGCCTCCCCGCGGTCGCATGTTTCGCAGTTGTTAGACAACCACAAAACATGCAGGGATTGCCTGTGTATGTCAGGCAATCTACGCATGTTTTGTGGCTGTCTAACAGCCATGAAACATGCAGGTGCGAAGATGTGAAGATGTTACTCAAGCACCCTAGGCAAACTTGCCTAATGCATCACTAGTCACATGGTTATACCACATGACCTGGTTCTGGGCCTAACAGTGAAGGGAAGGAGAGGAGACATTTTAGTCAGAGTGCGTCATCCTGGAGAAGCTGAGAGAGCAGGAAGGAGAGGGGCCATAGCCCCTATGTATACGAGGAGCCACGGCCGCAGCTGCAGACTCTTGTGAGATAAGCATTGTGCATAGAAGCAGTCAATGGAGCTGAGAAATCGGCGAATCTGGAGTCATAAGTCCACAGTCAGATTTATTGATTTGGACCAGACAACCCCTTTAAGAAGAGATATATAACTTTCCAGTGTACATTAGTTCAAGATCTGTGTTTACTTTTAGTGTACGGTAACACTCTTGTCCAGATTAAAGTGATTTTCCAAGATCAAGTTCTATATTCCCCAACTCTTCTACACCTTTAAAACAACAAACACAAATGATCCTCACCCTCCATGAATCCATTGCCGACTCTCCACCAGCGCTCCAGTCTTTGTTTCCTGGCTGCAGCGGTGACATCACAACTACAGTGCAGCCAATCGCTGAGCTCAACAGCTCTACCAATGTAGTTTGTGGAAATGCCTGAGCTCAGTGATTGGTTGTCTGCAGTGATGATGTTCACTGCAAAAGTGACACCACAGAACATGCTGTTTTCACCGATACAGTTAGGAGTAGTGAAATCTCTGGGTGTCCCCCTCCAAGTGAGGGCCCTGGGCCGACCGCACCCTCAGTCCCCCTTCCACTCCTCCACCGTGTTACTGCATCAAAGTTAATGTATGAAATACCAGTTTCCTCAAAATGTTAACATCAATAGAGATAGTTCTCTCTTTTTATATGGGACTCAGTATTTTTAGGTCATAAAATTTGATAGGACTACAGAGTTCTAATACAACACACAAATAATTAGCTCATGGTGAAGTCATATCTGGTGGATTTGCAGTTTTGTGATAATTTGGTATTTGTTTTCCTATCATCATAAGATCAAATTTATTTTTAAATCACAGGACACAATTTACTCTGAAGAACAGTTTTATCACAGATTCCCAGAGGACTAATATTTTATATAAAATGCTATCTGATCAGTTGATATTTGTATCTAAGCCTCAAATATAAACTTTTTGAAAAACTGAATAGTTTCTAATGAGACTGATAAAAAAAAACTTTATGGAGCACATGTGCGCTAAGTTACAGCTTGGTCCAGAGACGGAGACAATAGATATGGCAGAAAATAGGATTGCTAATTTATGCCATGTGCTCCACAAAAAGTGAATGGTTTTCATTATCTGGGTTAATTTACAAATGAAATACACTTTACTTGATTTGAAGAAACAATCATTTTCCTATTGAGTCGCTTTCCTGTTACCCTGTTAAGCAAAAAAGATTTTTACAAAACGATTCAGCATACTACACCAACGTGTGTGCAAGGCTGACATATGTTAAGCGTATGTAATGCTGACATAAAACTTGTGCTGAATACTTTCCTGCAAGATGTGAATAATACATTGGGAATATTCCAAGTATTATGTAATAAGTACTATCTTATAAATCTCTCTCTCTCAAACCATACAACATGGCTACATACTGTAGCTTGATTACTAACAGGATGGGACTGGCCCAGTGGGGACTAGGTGGATCCTCCGGTGGGCCCTGCTCTCCCAAACTGTACAGGAGCAGCATGCATTAGTTTTTACACTGATTGGGAATGAGAACCTTCCCTAATCACTGCATATTGCCGTTTACCAGGGGGTAGGAGGCCCTATCAACAGCCAAGCCAGGCCCCCTTTGTCCATGACTAACAAAGTAGGGCAACAACAGCTGTGAGTGATGCCAGGAAAGGAAACAACCAATCTGGAAAGGGGCCTGTTCAGCACACTGGCAAGAGAAAGAAAACATGAGCAACCAGAATACAGTGCAGGGAGCAGTTGAAGGATGAAAACAGAGAAGACAGAAAGAAGAAGCAAAGAGGAAGTGCCATAAGAAGCGGAGAAGCCTGGAACCACTAACATGATCTTCTCTTACAGCACAGAAGCAGATAAGTATTAATATTTCTGCCTGTAACAATACAGAAACCTCATGTCCATGTGCATCACTGTGTATACTACCCCTGTATTGTGACATCACTATGTTCAGTACATAAAGACAGTTAACTTAACAAAACCTGACAAAAAGAGCTAGCAGAAACAGAAAAAACTGAAAACATACAAGTTCAATGGTGCCAATTACTGTAGAACAGCTCCTGTTTGCCTGTTGTTGGGTATCCAGTGGCCACAGGCTCCTTCTCCTAGCTATCCCTGTTTCCCAGATTACTTCTAATGGTGAAGACGCCAGGGCCATGAACCTTGCTGGGCTCCTGAATCTGCCCTCAGTCTGTTCCCTCCCTCCAACCAGGGAAGAGCGGAGGAGTAGTGTATGGCTATACATCAACCAGACTAATAAGGTAATACTAACAGGGATAAAGTAAAATATTAATTATACAAAAGTGCACTCACAAACAACAGAGGGAGACACAGGGGAGTGAAAGATGGGAAAAACCAAAGTAGAAGGAGTGCATTTGCACACACCAAAATCTAGCAACAGTCTTAGATAAATTCACCAAACATCTTCTCAAATAGCACACCAAGAACTCCTGGGACCATGCAGCAATAAAGCTAACTTTGGCATTTCCTGATCACCAGAGTCTAGTTTATATAGCAGCGGTGAGAGGCAAACAGTGAACAGCTGAGATCACCATTGGTCTCCTTTCCTTTTTTCCTTTTCTAGATTGAATTCAATGTGACCAGGGCTCTAAATAGCCATGTCTGAGTAAGACAGGAGGTGGGCATGCACATCTCAAGGGATCGCACCTCCAGAAATTGGGGAGTTATCTCCTATGCTGGAAATAAGGGATAACTTCCAAACTTTGCATAAGGATGCTTTCACATTGCTTTTAGGCACCCGTTTCTTCACCTGTCGGGGCTTATGTCCATACCCCTGCAAAATGGAATTTGGGCGTATGTGCCGATGGAGCTATAGACTATAATGAATCCAACAGAGTGAACATGCACTCTGCCATGCATTATTATCGGAGAGCACGGTGGCTCAGTGGATAGCACTGCAGCGTTGGAGTCCTGGGTTCGAATCCCACCAAGGACAACATCTGCAAGGAGTTTGTATGTTCTCCCAGTGTTTGCGTGGGTTTCCTCTGGGAACTCCAGTTTCCTTCCACATTCCAAAGACATACTGATAGGGAATTTAGATTGTGAGCCCCATCGGGGACAATGATGATAATGTGTGCAAACTGTAAAGCGCTGCGTAATATGTTAGTGCTTTATAAAAAAAATAAAGATTATTATTATTATTATATACGCCTACTGGAGGCGGACACACAGACTCAGTCTTCTATGTGCCTGAAACTGATGCACACCAAAGCGTACATTCGCTCTGTCGGCACCATTATAGTCTATGGCCCTGTTGGCGCATACGTGCCCGACTTGGGCCGCTGAATGGGTGACTAATCATAATGTAATGTCAAAGCACCCTAACCCCATTAAAGGAAAATGCCCTTTGATGTAGTACAGCAGATAAAACTGATCTGTTTTGCACACTGTATTGTCTGATAAAATTCTCACGTACACAGAGCTTAAATATAAACATATAGTAGAAGTAAGGTGGGACATGAATTAGACATCGGCAATAAGCTTTCCACCCAATAGATTTCAGGATTCGCATGATGGAAGCTCGTGAAATTCCCAATTCTAAAGAGACTCTTCTGGTGGACTTTTTGGACTCTGAACAAATATTTCAGCAAGAAGTTGTTTATTATTTTCTGTACTGGCTGTTTTGGGTTGACCAGTTTTTGGAGCATTAAGGATTGAGCCAGTGGCATCGAATTTGTCACGAATGCAGTAAATGGTTTGTCTCTTTGGGGCTTGAGTACCAAATTTTTCAACCCAATTTGCTCTAACTATTTCAGCATTTTGAGATTTCCAATACTCTTTTAAAATCCATTTTCTTTGATCTGTATTTAAATTATTTGCCATTATGGGTTATCTGAATTATCTGAAAAGAAAACAGATTTGGGGGAGATTTATCAGTGAAAACTGGATCT
The DNA here is from genome assembly GCF_039654945.1 of Dendrobates tinctorius. Classification (NCBI taxonomy): domain Eukaryota; kingdom Metazoa; phylum Chordata; class Amphibia; order Anura; family Dendrobatidae; genus Dendrobates; species Dendrobates tinctorius. The sequence continues at coordinate 73,698,829 of NW_027361728.1, read as the reverse complement.
GTGAAACTGACTCAGTTGCCCTTAGCAACCAATCAGATTCCACCTTTCATTATCCAAAGAGTCTGTGAAGAATGAAAAGTGTAATCTAATTGGTTGTAAGGGCAATTGAGTCAGTTTCACTTTACATCTTGTTTGATAAATCTCCCCCTTCATAACCCTTACACATACTATCCACCTACTTTTGGACCACCCTGTGTATATATATATATATATATATATATATATACTGTATATATATATATACTGCTCAAAAAATAAAGGGAACACTTAACCAGCACAATTTATTAGGATTAGGATGTGCTCCCTTTATTTTTTGAGCAATATATATATATATATATATATATATATATATATATACACAGTATATATATGCACATTTTATACAGACCACCTCCTGTACTTTTTCATCTTGTTTATTTATTTCCTCATGTTTGTCTTGTCATGTTTTTATGATGTGATCAATAAAATTTGAAATTAATATACACATAGTTAATTCATGTTATTAGTTTTATAATTCCATGTGGATTCACAACAGCCCTTTGCTCTCCTTTTTTTGAATGAATTTAACATTTACCAAAAGAGGTAAGCTGACAATCCAAAACGGTTCCCTTCCCCCTCTCACCATTGGCTTTCCAATGACAAAAAACTGTCATAACATGCCTGAATGAAACTTCATAAATGCATGTTACTCCACACCCGCATCCCCTTCTCCAATCCCTCTCTTAGCCCCAAGGCCCAAATATCAATCCTGATCATTGACAGATGAACCCCATCACATCGCAAATGTTCTCACGAAAGTATTTCCAACTCCTGCTGCCTGATCACAATGGCACCATTTCTTGACAAGAAATGGGCAAACTCTCTATTGACTTTGACCCAAGTCTTATTTAGGTGCTCTATGGAATGGCCATGTTTCCAAGCGAGCAGGGCAACAATATCTGACCAAACCAAGACTAAACGAAGGTAGGAAGACATGAGCCTCAGACAATCAAATTTAATGTTGCTGATCAATTCCCTGGATGTCATAACACCAAGGTTGTTGCCACCCACGTAAATTAGCAAAATGTCCGGTGGTCTGTCCAGACTTATGTGGAATTAAAACTCAGGAATGAGCCTGAACCATAACATGCCACTGACCCCATCCACCAAGCCATCGCTTCTTCTCTCAGAAGGCCAATTTGGCAGCCAGATGGCCTAATCTCAGCCCTTAATGCTCCCCATGCCACGTAAGAATGTCCAAGTACCCAAACGCGCAACAGACTATTTGGAGGAAGCGAAAAATGACAAAGCAGTATTTCTCAACATACCTAATAGGGTGCCCAAGATTAACATTTATAACATCTTCGGACAAACTTACAGCCAGAATTTTTCAGACTCTCAACGACCAATCCTCCGCACTATGTCAGAGGGCAGGCCCCACTTGGATGCCTCCATCGCCCCCCCGTATGCTAAAAGAATGGAACCCAAAGTTAAACCCATCCACTCCAAAAGCCAATGAACACCTCCTAAAGATTGAGAAAAACTGGAAACGAGACAAAGCCAACTCATTCTCATGGATTAGCAAAGATGCCGTGTTGGCCCCCACACCTTCAAGTACTGTGTCATGCGAGATACCGAGCACTCCATTAATCCTTCGACTGCTCGTAGCTCAATTAATCAGCCTCTGCATCCATAATCTGTCTTAAATTTTCTCAACAAACAGTACATTACATTTATCTAACAAACCACTTCCTCACATTGTAGCCCATCTTGACTAAGTCCATGTTTACTCACCAACTCGCCAATTCTGAAAGCCCCCAAAAATTCTAGGGTAATAGATAACTGAAACAACAAAGTCTCAGACCCAGAAAAACAAATCTCATTCATCGCCTGCATAACTATGAAATATTTGATGATGTACTTCCACTTTGCTAATTTAAATATGATGGCTAAGGCAGCCATGCGACCATTCAAAGCAGGCACAAAAATGCTTTCATTAGATGCTTTTCCAATCATGTGCAACAACAACTCCACCCTATCCCCATCAGACTGGCACACCTCCCTCTCCAGTCTCAAGCCAGTGCCACAAATCCCATACAGCAATATACTTCACTTAAGTGCCTGCAGTCCCTGATTCTCTGACCAACCTCAATGCTGATCCTATACCAGGTTCCATAATTTGCACTGCAAGTCGTCTCTGTGCTTCTCCGCAACAGGTGTCAGCTTTCAAAACCGACCCCAATGAAACCCAGAGAGCGTCAACCGTCAACGATTGAATTAGTAAACCTGGGCACATGAGACTCCTGCAACCATATATTCAGCTCCAGACAATGTCACACCATATGTCTCATCAACTTTACTACTGGCGGGGATTGAGCCAACATATTATTGATTCACTGATGCACCAGCATATTGTTGCCTAAAAAACTATCTTTCTTATTCCTCAAAAACTCACACGATATCTTTACTCCAACGACAATTGTAAACAATTCCAGCACAGCCAAGTTCTTTGTCAAACCATTAAGTCTCCAGGCCTCGGGCCACTTCCCACACAACCATTTTCCCTTAAAGCATGTGTAAAAACCATGTGACCCCGCAGCATCTGTTACCAGTTTCAAATCTATGTTAGAGATAACCTCGTCTATACCATCAGATCGTCTGTTGAAAGCCTCTAAAAACTGTCAACACATAAGCAAATCGTCTTTCTGGCCTGCACTTAAACAGATGAAATGCGTTGGATGAGAAGCCAAAGCTGTGGCCCAAGCCATCCTCCTGGAAAAATTTGTCTCATCAGCAAAACCCAGTAAGCAAAGTTAAGCTTGTCTAATAGTGACTACAACTGGCACAGATGTATCTTGTCGGCCCAGAGGGTCTCCTGAATGCAACACCTTAGATCCTTCAACTTGTCTGCCGCAAGACAACGCTCCATTGACATTGTGTCCAACTAAATCCCCAAAAAACTTAAGGTGGTTGTCAGACCTGTGTGTATTTTAGAGGCTAGTGGAATCCCAAACTTGTGAAAAAGAACAGCACACTTGAGAGACTCAGCCAGTCCAATACAAAGGAAATATTCTAAATAATGCATGATAGACTCTAAACCCGTTTCATCCCTGACAACCCACTCAACAAAACAACTGGATTTCTCAAAATGCACACATGAGATTGATCATCCCATAGGCAAACAACAATTAACATAAAAGCAGAGAACTCCTTAAATGGGGTAATGGACTGAATGGACATGCCAACCATCCTAATTCCACCTACTGGCTAATTTTTCAGAAACCACCGATGGACATATTATAGCAGAATCAAGTTCCCGAAGTGGGGTAGAAACCTTATCCACCTTGGAGGGAATTTTGAAATGAAAATTAAAATTGTACTGCAAGAAAGCAGCATCTTTCTTGTCTGGGTACCTAGTTAGGTGCGGTTCTATCTGCTCTACTTTCCCAGGAGTCGTCCATCTTACTTGCAGCTTCCCCTGACTTTCCCTTTCCTTTCTTGAAAGACTGGGAATAGCTATGGGTTCCCCGCACCTAAACAATCATGTTTGAATCTACACAATGTTCCAAAATTGCATTCCTTCTCATTGAAGTGCCAACACACTCCCTTAAGGGCACCCGCCAAAGATCTCCCTTCACTGGAGAAACCCCTATTGACCCCCGAAAAGGACCATGAGGTGGCCACTTTCCTACGGTGCTGTCGTCAACCACATTCACAAAATAATTTATTGATCGTCACAACGCAAATTAAGCTAATTTCACATTAGCGTATCCTTGCGCAGCGCATCGTGGCAATAGAAACGCATGCAAAAAATGCATCATGCGTTTTTGCATGCATTTGCGTTTTTTATACACATTCGTTCTCTAGGGGTTAAAACCAGTGTCTACACATTTTTACGCCAAAAACGAAGGCACACGAAAACGCAGACGAACGCATGTCTATGCGCATGCCTGCATTCCCATAGACTGTAATGCGTTATTTTGTCGCATTCCGTGCGCAAGCATGCACATGCGTTTTTTTTTATGCCTTTTGGCGGACCCAAAAATGCAACAGGTTGCATCTAACATGCCTATGAGCATACCTTGAAAAAACGCATGCGCATGAAAACGCATATGACCGCATGCAAACGCAAGACCATGCGCACGCCATGTTAAACATAGGTACGTAGGACGCATGCGCATGGACGCGTACGATGCTCTGTGAAAAAAAACGCTAATATGAAACCAGCCTTAGACGGCTGCCTAAACTGTTCATCGCACTGCAACTAACCACTAACTCCTTAGGTACGATATGCTTCATTTATACCGTCTTAATAACAAAACAAAGATGAGCAATTTTCTGGAGGCTTTTCAGCCACTACACTGGTAAGAATCGCAAAAGTTTGAAGCCAGTTGGCAAAGGTCAGATGTATTAAACGATACCCCCTTCGTTCTTCCACTTCCTTCTTGCTCTCATCCATTTTCACCAGATGTAAATTAAACTTCTCCAGAGACTACAAAGAAAAAAACTCCAGTTTTTTTTAATCTTTTTTTAAGTACGCTCTCAGCGGTACATAAAAACCGTAAACCTCTCCTCGAGCTCTATCATCCACCCTTACCATATCCATGCTGCTCGCTGTTGGCACAATGGGAACACTTACCGATACAGTTGCTGCAACGTAACAACCTAACTATGCCACAATACCTGCAGGCCCTACTGGGGACACACCCCCTTGCCATACCACCACCTGACTCAACCCCACGATGACAATCAGCTGTATCAATACCTGTAATAACTGCCATAAGGCACTGCCATCCACACAGCCCTCATGCGCAATGTGTCATCCAACTTTCACATTCCCACCACATGCTGCTGACATACAGTGACTACATGACTTACTAAACGGACTACGAGGTGTGCTCAAAACACCTGTTGAGTACATGCCCCGCCCATCCAATTCTGAGTCCTCTCCTGATGACACTAATCCCTCTTCTTCTGATCTTCTGAAAGCACCGCTGGTTCATCATCCCCCTGTACAACTGCATGCTCTGCTGTGCTCTCAGTAAAGGGAGCCGCATAGAGTGAGGATACTTCAGCTGCATGTCTACAGCTAGCAATCCTGTCGCAGCCATCCCCCTCCTCCACCCCTCTCTGTTCTCGTCAAAGGCGTTAAATTTATGATGGCCTCTTCTCTATCTGCCTGCCACGTGACATGGATCCAGGTGGTTCAGATCTTTCCCGATCCCTGTTACCTGGGCAGTATTCATCTGGACCAGCCTGAGCTCTGGTCGCCTGCATTGATGATACAGAGCTGTTGGCTCCAATTGCTATCATTATGCATACATGGTATTCAGCGCGTTGATGACGTAAGTACACCTTGACGTCCACTCACCACTGGGCTGGTGCTTCGGTGCAGATTCCTCCTGGACCTCTAAGCTACTCTCTGGTTTGCATGGCATGTGTCAGTCACCGGAAGGTTCTTGGTGGGGTTCCTTTATCTCTGACACACCCTTGGGGTCACCTCCAGACTGAGCCTCTCAGGAAGTTGCGACCTCCTAGGGTACTTGAGAAGTACTAGTGTCACAGCCTCCTTTCTGATACCACTGCTCAATATCCATAACTGCTATAGGAGCCAGCTTGGACCCTTCACTTTGGTGAGGGACTTCACACTGCTGAAGAGGACTACCATAATGCGCTAACGCTGCTTCAAATATCAACTGCCCCTAACCATCCATGGTCAACCTATATATTCCTGCTTTATCACCAATCAGGTATGGCCCCATTTTAGCCGCACCCCCACTATATCCCCATTCCCTGCCTATTACCTTACTCCCCTTTCTCTTAACAAATGCCATCATCGGAACCCTCATGCCACGTCCTCCCACACAGTGGGCTCTCTAGATAAAACTCACCCATGGCCCGGGAATGTCTCCTAGTCATGAGACTCTACCTTCTATCCCCTCTGGGTCACAATCCAGACCTTACTGGTAGGGAATTTAGATAATAAGCCCCAATGGGGTCAGTGATGATAACGTCTGTAAAGTTCTGTGGAATTGATAGTGCTATATAAGTGAATAAAATAAATAAAATATAAATAAAAATACAGAAAGATCTACAGTGAAAATTTTCAGGGTTAGGGTATGTTTCCATGGTCAGTATTGGCAATGCTTTGGACGCAGCTCCATCCAAAGCGCTGCCAGTTTTTGCATGCGCCATGATTCCGCATATGTTCATTGAACCGTGCGGAATCACCGCGTCCTATACATAGGACGGTGATATTTATCTTGCGGAGACTGAGCATCTCCGCAAGAAAAATAGACATGCTGCGGTCTAGAAAGACGTGCCGCATGTGCTTATACGCAGGGAAACCGGAGGCGTCCCTGCATGTATTGTTGTGATGGGATTTCATAAAATCCCCTCCACTATGCTGTAACATCTGGCCGTAGCGGATTGGATGCTGCGGCTGTACACTGCGTCCAATCCGCAGCGTTTACTGACCGTGGAAACATACCCTTATTCTGTCTATCTTGCACACAAATTAATCATAGACACTACATGTATGAGTCAAATAAAAACATTATCTACAAACATTCACTTATACATACAGATTCATGAGCAATTTTTTTTCAGAGAGTGAACTTTTTATGGAGGAAAATTTGAGTTCTTCATAAAAGCCTTGTGCTTTCATCCCAGGATGGATGGAGCCACCACCTTTTAATATTTTTACACAACTGACAGTTACAATGTTCTAAAGACTATTTTTCTGTTTGATGTGGATTTAAAAAGCTTTTTTATGGTTTCGCATATGGCTTTTTCCCGTTGCATTCCAAGCTATTTTAATCATGGAAGTAAGCCGTATTTGCTCCCTACAGTGTAATGTATGCAGGTTTTTCTCTAAAAGACTTCTTTGTATTTGTGCCATAAAACAATGGTCGGCATAAAGCACAAAGTGGTGACCTTTAACACTACAAATGTTACTGACCTACATCTAACATGATTTAATGCCAAGAACTCTGACAGTAGAAGTGAAACATCACAAAAAGCTATGGGCAATATCACAACTTGGAAGAATAATTTGCACTGCAGTCCTGTTCTTCAATCGTAGATTGCGAGAGAAGTTGACACTGCACTACAATTACTATCTTTTCTTTTAAAAAAGAAGCCCATGTTCCAGACTAAGGTGGTGTTCTGCTGAAATTTTTGACATAGCCTGTATAGTAAGATAAAACGAAATAGCGTCCCTCAACAAATGATTTTCATTGCACTTTATTCCAAAGCAAACATAATACTGGGTTAGAGCAATAGCATGGGGAGGTGACAGACGTTTTGCGTGGATTGGTGGACAGTTTCTGTGGGCAATTTTCAGCTTCCTTATCACATTTCCAATTAAACCACAGTTCTTGTCATAGTCCATCCTTAGTTCTTACCCTTCTTCCCGGTTTGAGGCTGGCTGCTTGCAGCTCTGCTCTCTGAGGGAAAGAAGGGAAAATGTGGGTGTCTGCTTCTGTAGTGTCGGTGGTGGGGTGCCGAGCTGGGGGGGTGGTCCTACTTTTATACCGCGCAGAGATGACAACAGAGACACGATGGAGGCAGATTCTGGGTGCAACAGGTCCAAGTTTATTTCTTCACTTGCCGTCCGACTGACGGCACACCTCGCGGCCCTCCGTTTCCAGAGCCGCTTCTCACACCGTACACTGGAGACGTGTCTGCACACACCGTCCCCTCCTTTACTGTCGACGCTCCTGACAGTTCCGTCACTGTGGCCGCCTTAGGCCCATTAACCAACAGCGCTTCTACTGCTCAGTCGTCGTGTCACATACGGTGTCTTACACCCAGTACCTCGTCTCAACTGCGGTCCTTTCCTGTCAGGACCACCCCCCTGACGTCCTCTCTCCTCAGTCCCCCTGGTCTGGATTCTCCTCAGAGTGCACAGACTGTCGTAGTCCTCCTGTCACTTGAGCTCCCCCTGGGGACTGGAACCTTCTGGAACCCTCCCTCAGAATTTATAACTTCCCCGGTTCCTTGAAACTGTCACTAACTGTCACCACGCCCCCCATGACCAACGGTTTCTAAAGCCCTAAGCTGCTGTAAAGTCCTTTGCTCACACTCCACCCTGCCATCTAATGGTCATCCCAAGGTACTGCACGTCCACTACACTTTTCTAGTTGTTTCCCCACTGTAATCACTGTCTCCTACCTACACTGTGCAAACCTATCTTTCTTCACTCTGACTAGTCCGTCCGTCCGTCAGGTCACCTTCCCTACACTCCCCCTTCCTTTGTCCATTGTCGTCCTCGACAATCGTCATCCCTGCCTTCGTCGTTCTGAATCTACACCTACATTCTGTTGTCGGACCAGAAGTTGAGCCAAGCCCACTATCTGCGGGGGCCGAACTATACTGGGAGCACTATGCTCTGAGCAGCCTACTGCTACTCACCAGCGCGCACGCCACATGACAACGTCTTTCAAATTGGGCAAGGTATACCCGTATTCTCTATACGGCATGTACCTTTCCCCTACTCTCCCCTACTGTTACCTTTCACTATCCGGTACGCCATGATCGAGGCCACTCACCTACCAGATCATTGCCGGCGCCCGCCTTTCCTTCTTCAGGGGTGTCCGTGGTGTTGGGTACCTGACCTAGGACGGCTGTCTTTCTCACATCTTCCCATTCATTTTCCTTCTTTCAATTACATGTCATGGTCGGCGTCCCGGTCTCCCAGACCTCAACTCTTAGATCCCTACCGGATCTCACACTTTCCTTTGGTCCCGCAGACCTTCCCGCACTCGGACCTGTTGCATATTACCTTGGCATATTATACAATAAACAACTTTATAATAGCACAAGTACCCATTTTTATATGATTTTTTTTTTTTTCATTTTCTTTTGCTTTAAAACTCAACGTTCAACAATAAACATCGCCAGTACTCCTTTCCTCCTCCCCCCTTCCTTGGACCTGGACACTCCTCCGCTTTCCATATCCCCGTTCTGTCAGGTAAACATAGTTGCATCCGTTAAACAACAACAAAACTTTTTTTTTTTTTTTAAATGCAACTGTTCCTATAATCTGCACAACGGTGCATCGAACTCCTGACAGTTTATACCACTCTCAATGGACAGAGGTGAGGGCTCCACAGCCGTGGAACTCCTGGGGGAACCGAGAGTGTCCATATCAGTCCTTTTTCACGGGGGTCCGCTTTGCTCAGGCTCCGCCAGTACTGCCACCGCATAATAACCGCGGGGGCAGTATTCCTTATAATAAGAGACCAAGTCCCCTACTTCCAGAGCCCGGCCATGCCGTATAGAGGCCACGTTTACATACACTTTCTGGCCAGTCTTATCACGGATGAAACCGTACCCCTTCTCGAGGTCGGTGTATACCAGCCGCCCCTGCGATCTCTTCTCCGCCATGCCAGCCTCCCCCTTGTCATGCAGCTGTTTCCAAATCGCTTTCTCCCGTGTCTTCTTTCCCTTAATAACCTCCGCAACCCAAACGGAGGGTACCGCACCAGTCCCAGAGTCCGATGGGTGGGACCTTGCCGAGAAAGGGTGTGGGGTAGAGGCGGCCGATGGTATCTGTGGCCCAGCAGCCACTGGGGCCAGGTAGCGGATGGGAGCAGCCGGGACTCCGGAGGGCTGGTCCACAGGGCCCGATAAACAGACCCCAGCCGGTTCCAATACTGGCTTCACCGCGGCCACCCGGTAGGCCGCAGCCACAACTCCCAGCAAAGCCGGGGTAACGGCCGGTTCGGGCGATGAGGCTGACACCGGTCGAGGGAGCGCAACCGCGCTTTCTGTAAATAAGCTCCGCCCTGGGGACTCTGGGCGGGAAGGCTCGGGGACGGGAGCGAGGGCCTTGCTCAATTCCGCGTATAGCTTAGGGCCCTCCGCAGCCGGGCCTTCCGATACACTGGAGGCTGCGTGTTGTGGCGAGATGATAGGGGCCGCTTGTGCAGCTGCCGGCAGGGCCGGGGGAACTCTCACCTTCCCCGGCGCCGCAGCCTCCGTCACACCACCGCACGGCTCATCCCGCAGCCTCCGCTCTCCAACTCGTTGCACAGCGGGCCCAGCTTCCAGGCTCAGGGGCTCCGCGGGAAGACTCTCCGCTGGTATTAATGGCGGCCGCTCCTTCTGGTTCCGCACGGGCTCCGCACAGATTCCTCTTCTTGCCCATGGACCCGAAGATGACGTCTTCTGTCTCAGCTCGTTCTCCTGCCGCCACTGCCATTCTAGGCGGCCAATACCCCGACTTCCGCAGCGTCTCATACCGTCCGGTGGGCAGCAATCGAGTGGCGCCAAACAGTCGCTCCCAGGCTTTTCTTCGGTGTCACTCCCTCTGCGGGGTGGAGCGTTGGCAGGCCTCTCCACCCACCTGTCAGGGTCCAATGCTTGGAAACGTCGGCCTCCGGACACATACTGCTGTCCAAGGGGGTACGTTGGAGGGGGTCCCAATCCATTCGGAACTACTGCGAACACCCGGACCTCGCCTCTGCGTTGAAGGAGCGCTGCCATACTGCACTGTCTCTGGTACCGCCCCGGATCCTCTACTGGCCACACAGATTCGTCACTGCGCTCCTCATTTATAATCCACTGGTAAACAAATTGTAATCCACCGATAATTGTATTCCAGACTGAGTAGACTAAGTCCTTTTCCATTTCTTTAGGCAGGTCTGCCGTAGAGGATGAGGTATTAGCGGCGGTGATCCTGCCGACTACGCCAAATGTAGTGTCGGTGGTGGGGTGCCGAGCTGGGGGGGTGGTCCTACTTTTATACCGCGCAGAGATGACAACAGAGACACGATGGAGGCAGATTCTGGGTGCAACAGGTCCAAGTTTATTTCTTCACTTGCCGTCCGACTGACGGCACACCTCGCGGCCCTCCGTTTCCAGAGCCGCTTCTCACACCGTACACTGGAGACGTGTCTGCACACACCGTCCCCTCCTTTACTGTCGACGCTCCTGACAGTTCCGTCACTGTGGCCGCCTTAGGCCCATTAACCAACAGCGCTTCTACTGCTCAGTCGTCGTGTCACATACGGTGTCTTACACCCAGTACCTCGTCTCAACTGCGGTCCTTTCCTGTCAGGACCACCCCCCTGACGTCCTCTCTCCTCAGTCCCCCTGGTCTGGATTCTCCTCAGAGTGCACAGACTGTCGTAGTCCTCCTGTCACTTGAGCTCCCCCTGGGGACTGGAACCTTCTGGAACCCTCCCTCAGAATTTATAACTTCCCCGGTTCCTTGAAACTGTCACTAACTGTCACCACGCCCCCCATGACCAACGGTTTCTAAAGCCCTAAGCTGCTGTAAAGTCCTTTGCTCACACTCCACCCTGCCATCTAATGGTCATCCCAAGGTACTGCACGTCCACTACACTTTTCTAGTTGTTTCCCCACTGTAATCACTGTCTCCTACCTACACTGTGCAAACCTATCTTTCTTCACTCTGACTAGTCCGTCCGTCCGTCAGGTCACCTTCCCTACACTTCTATCTGGCTGTTCTAATTCTGCAGGCTACCTCAGTGATACTAGTGTGCTGCCAGTTCTTCACCATGGTCGTTTCTGGTTGTGGCAATCTTCCTGTTTGTTCCTTTCTTCCTCTGTTGCCCCACATGCAAAAAGGAGGATAATATATACTGTATACTGGCTATGAGATGGGGACAGGTGAGTCTCAGGTGGCACATTGGCACTTCAGCTGACCCCTGCACAGACCTAGTGCCTGCATATGCTTTGCAAGTCGAACTGTGGTAGGAAGCCATTACTAATCCTATAGTTATAGTGTGAATAAGCACACAGTCAGAATAAAGTCCTTTAATTGAAAGAATGACACAGACTCCTTTAAAGGGAATCTGTCACCCCTTTTTTCGAATATGAGCTGCCAGCACCGACATTCTGTAATGCTGTAGATAAGCCCCCGATGTAACCTGAAAGATAAGAAAAAAGAGTTAAGGGGGGTTTTACACATAGCGATATTGCTAGCATTTGGTGACGTAGCAGCGATATCGCTATGTGTGATACTTACCTCCGACCGGCTCCTCCGCTGTCTGTCGTTGATCGCGCAGCTCCATTTCTCGTCGGGCGCTTCCTGCTGGCGCCGACGAGCGACGTGTGGAGGCGGGCGGGAGGACGTCTGGATCGCCGCGTCTGAAAGGTAAGTATCTGTGAAAAATGAGGATGAATGAAGTCATGGAGATCAACATCCAACACTGCGGAGACACCATCACATGTTTCTCAACGCAGTGATTCTAGAGCAAAGCCCCCATCCCTTATGGGAAATATGTAAAATATGCAAAACACAAGCCACGGAGACACCATCACATGTTTCTCAAAGCAAGCAATGACTAGCCAGGTCTTTCCCCGGGAAGGAACAACCACGGGAAGGGCAGTCTCCAATGAAGGAGACCACCTATGCCAAAACATGGTATTCATCCACAGACAGCTGTTTTGGGGCATTGCCCCTCATCAGTGTGGAGTAGAAAACTGGCCAGTAGGAGCAGTGCCTAGTAGAAGACTGTGAAAAATGAGGATGAATGAACTCATGGAGTCATGGAGATCAACATCCAACACTGCAGAGACACCATCACATGTTTCTCAACGCAGTGATTCATTACAGAATGCTGTAGATAAGCCGCTGATGTCGGTGCCGGCAGCTCATATTCGAAAAAAGGGGCTATGGGGGCCCCTGCCAGCGGAGCAGCAGCGGGTGTCAGGAGGCAGGAGCCCCTGTCCCCGCTGCTAAAGAGAAATGAATATTCACTGCGAAGCAGTGAATATCATTTCAGGTCTCCACCCCCAGAGGCCCCGCCCCCAGCCCAGTAAGCCGCTCTGCAGACTACAGCTGTAAATCAGGGCCGGCGCCGCCCTCAGTCCTCTCTGCTCCTGGCTCACAGCCAGTGCGCGATGACGTCACTACATCGCGCACCCGCTGTGTGTCTGGCAGAGGGGGCAGCTCCTGACACTGAAGCCGGGATCAGCGTGGGAGCGAGGAGGAGAGGTGAGTATTGTGTTTGTTTGTTTTTTTTTTATATCTCTCTCGCTCTCTCTATCTGTCTCTATCTATCTATCTATCTCTATATATATCTCTCTCTATCTCTCTTATATCTATCTATCTTTCTATCTCTATCTATTATCTATATCTATCTATCTCTATCTATCTCTATCTATTATCTATATCTATCTATTTCTATATCTATCTCTATCTATCGCTCTATCTTTCTATCTATCTTTCTATCTCTACATCTATCTCTATATCTATCTATCTATCTATCTATCTCTATATCTTTCTATATATATCTCTATATCGCTCTATCTATTATGTCTATCTATCTATCTCTATATCTATCTATCTTACTCTAGCTATCTCTATATCTATTATTTCTATATTTATTATCTATCTAGCTACCATCTATATCTATCTATCTTTATCTATATATATACTGTATCTCTATCTAATATCTATATCTATCTATCTCTATACCTATCTATCTATTTATCTATCCGTTATCTATCTCTATATCTTTTCTCTGTATCTATCTATCTCTATATCTCTCGCTATCTATCGCTCTATCTCTATATCTATCTCTATATCTATCTTTATATCTATATCTATATATCTATCTCTATCTCTCTATCTATCTCTATTTCTCTCTATATCTATCTCTATATCTCTATAGTTATCTATCTATATATCTCTATCTATCTCTATATCTATCTCTCTGTATATATATATCTATCGCTCTATCTCTATATCTATCTTTCTATCTCTATATCTATATATCTATCTATCTTTATCTATTTATCTCTATATCTTTTCTCTGTATCTATCTCTCTCTATATCTATATCTATCTCTATATATATATATATCTATTATCTC